>NW_027362763.1:474178749-474874958 GCF_046119375.1 Phyllobates terribilis
GTGTGTATGGGAGAGACCTGTGAGTCACTAGCATTAGGCAGGGACAAGTCGCTAGGATCCGCCAGTCTGCCTGCTTTCCTGTGTGACTTTTCCCCGGCCGGCTATTAAACTATGTTTTTCTCTGAAACTCTGCAACGTTTCAGGGTCAAATACTCGTATATCTGTCTGAAATCATACCGCCCTTGTTTCGAGCAGCATATATCTGCTGTCAGGTTATTTTAAAGAGATTTTCTGTTTTCAGAAAACCTGTCCCTCGGCTGCAGTCTTTTTTAGAAAGAAACAAATCAAACTGTCCTTTACTCACCCTCCACGGGTCCAGAGTTGAGTCTCCTCTGCTGGTGCATTTTATTGTCTGCAGCATTACAGCTAATCAGTGGTGGCTCATGCAGTCAGCTCAGGCAGAGCCACGGACATCGGGAGCAGCAGAAGAAAGTCAACGCTGGACCCGGGGAGGGTGAGTACAGGATTGTATGGCTTGCTGCAGAGGGACAGCGCTGAAATCTGATACTGTATATCATTCCCTTGTCCCGATTCCACTCATTTACGATAACAGGTTTCTAATTTTTCCTAAGAACTACATTTTTACAATAAATCAGGTTTGTTGATACAGTCACATAATCACTGAGCAGTAGAAGATGCATGTACCCAGCAGCACAGCCATAGTGCCTATGTGCCCAGGTGAAGTGCCAGCCAGACTAACCCCCTTCCACCAGCAGAGGGCAGACACGTACATTAATAACAATAAAACTGGCCTGGTTACTCATAGCAACCAATGAGAACTCTGCTATCATTCTCCCACAGCAGTTTATGAACGCTCAGTGTTTATTGGTTGCTATGAGCAGCAGACGGTTTTACTGCTGGACAGCTTTATTACATCTTCTCCATTGTATATTGCCAGGCAGAAAGGAAACAGTCTCCACAGTATTATGTGCCTCAATGGCCATTCTAAACGCAGCACATTAGAGTTAAAGAAGTCTTCACAGGGTTAATACGGTATGGACAAGGGCCACTCACCTTGTACCACTATAGACTGTGTCATGCTGCGTCCTAACAACGGCCGTTACTGACCGCGGCACTGCAGTTACAGGACCCTACCGATAGCATGACCATGTGATCAGTCACGTGTGCGGGAGGAGCCAGGCGGAATGATTCCCTGAAGTGTGCAGCGCCAGCAGTACAAGCGTCAGGGAAAGCTGTGTGCACGGTGTAGCTACAGCTGTGGTGCATGCTGGGAAACGCTGTATGGCAGAGCTATGTGTTTAGTGTAGTCCCTGGAAACCTGCTGTATAGTATGTGCATGTAGCAGAGCTGTGTGTGTAGTGTAGTCCCTGGAAACCTGCTGTATAGTATGTGCATGTAGCAGAGCTGTGTGTGTAGTGTAGTCCCTGGAAACCAGCTGTATAGTATGTGCATGTAGCAGAGCTGTGTGTGTAGTGTAGTCCCTGGAAACCTGCTGTATAGTATGTGCATGTAGCAGAGCTGTGTGTGTAGTGTAGTCCCTGGAAACCTGCTGTATAGTATGTGCATGTAGCAGAGCTGTGTGTGTAGTGTAGTCCCTGGAAACCAGCTGTATAGTATGTGTATGTAGCAGAGCTGTGAGTGTAGTGTCATCCCTGGAAACCAGCTGTATAGTATGTGTATGTAGCAGAGCTGTGAGTGTAGTGTCATCCCTGGAATCCTGCTGTATAGTATGTGTATGTAGCAGAGCTGTGAGTGTAGTGTAGTCCCTGGAAACCAGCTGTATAGTATGTGCATGTAGCAGAGCTGTGAGTGTAGTGTAGTCCTTGGAAACCTGCTGTATAGTATGTGTATGTAGCAGAGCTGTGAGTGTAGTGTAGTCCTTGGAAACCTGCTGTATAGTATGTGTATGTAGCAGAGCTGTGAGTGTAGTGTCATCCCTGGAATCCTGCTGTATAGTATGTGTATGTAGCAGAGCTGTGTGTGTAGTGTAGTCCCTGGAAACCAGCTGTATAGTATGTGTATGTAGCAGAGCTGTGAGTGTAGTGTCATCCCTGGAATCCTGCTGTATAGTATGTGTATGTAGCAGAGCTGTGAGTGTAGTGTACTCCCTGGAAACCAGCTGTATAGTATGTGCATGTAGCAGAGCTGTGAGTGTAGTGTAGTCCCTGGAAACCAGCTGTATAGTATGTGTATGTAGCAGAGCTGTGAGTGTAGTGTAGTCCCTGGAAACCTGCTGTATAGTATGTGTATGTAGCAGAGCTGTGAGTGTAGTGTCATCCCTGGAATCCTGCTGAATAGTATGTGTATGTAGCAGAGCTGTGAGTGTAGTGTACTCCCTGGAAACCAGCTGTATAGTATGTGCATGTAGCAGAGCTGTGAGTGTAGTGTAGTCCTTGGAAACCTGCTGTATAGTATGTGTATGTAGCAGAGCTGTGAGTGTAGTGTAGTCCTTGGAAACCTGCTGTATAGTATGTGTATGTAGCAGAGCTGTGAGTGTAGTGTCATCCCTGGAAACCAGCTGTATAGTATGTGTATGTAGCAGAGCTGTGAGTGTAGTGTAGTCCCTGGAATCCTGCTGTATAGTATGTGTATGTAGCAGAGCTGTGAGTGTAGTGTAGTCCCTGGAAACCTGCTGTATAGTATATGTATGTAGCAGAGCTGTGAGTGTAGTGTCATCCCTGGAAACCAGCTGTATAGTATGTGTATGTAGCAGAGCTGTGAGTGTAGTGTCATCCCTGGAATCCTGCTGTATAGTATGTGTATGTAGCAGAGCTGTGAGTGTAGTGTAGTCCCTGGAAACCAGCTGTATAGTATGTGTATGTAGCAGAGCTGTGAGTGTAGTGTAGTCCCTGGAAACCAGCTGTATAGTATGTGCATGTAGCAGAGCTGTGTGTGTAGTGTAACCCCTGGAAACCTGCTGTATAGTATGTGCATGTAGCAGAGCTGTGTGTGTAGTGTAACCCCTGGAAACCTGCTGTATAGTATGTGCATGTAGCAGAGCTGTGTGTGTAGTGTAGTCCCTGGACACCAGCTGTATAGTATGTGTATGTAGCAGAGCTATATGTGTGTGTTTGTAGTCCCTGGAAACCTGCTGTATAGTATGTGTATGTAGTAGAGCTGTGTGTGTAGTGTAGTCCTTGGAAACCTGCTGTATAGTATGTGAATGTAGCAGAGCTGTGTGTAGTGTAGTCCCTGGACACCAGCTGTATAGTATGTGCATGTAGCAGAGCTGTGTGTGTAGTGTAACCCCTGGAAACCTGCTGTATAGTATGTGCATGTAGCAGAGCTGTGTGTGTAGTGTAGTCCCTGGACACCAGCTGTATAGTATGTGTATGTAGCAGAGCTATATGTGTGTGTTTGTAGTCCCTGGAAACCTGCTGTATAGTATGTGTATGTAGTAGAGCTGTGTGTGTAGTGTAGTCCTTGGAAACCTGCTGTATAGTATGTGCATGTAGCAGAGCTGTGTGTGTAGTGTAGTCCCTGGACACCAGCTGTATAGTATGTGTATGTAGCAGAGCTATATGTGTGTGTTTGTAGTCCCTGGAAACCTGCTGTATAGTATGTGTATGTAGTAGAGCTGTGTGCGTAGTGTAGTCCTTGGAAACCTGCTGTATAGTATGTGTATGTAGCAGAGCTGTGAGTGTAGTGTCATCCCTGGAATCCTGCTGTATAGTATGTGTATGTAGCAGAGCTGTGAGTGTAGTGTAGTCCCTGGAAACCTGCTGTATAGTATGTGTATGTAGCAGAGCTGTGAGTGTAGTGTCATCCCTGGAAACCAGCTGTATAGTATGTGTATGTAGCAGAGCTGTGAGTGTAGTGTAGTCCCTGGAAACCTGCTGTATAGTATGTGTATGTAGCAGAGCTGTGAGTGTAGTGTCATCCCTGGAAACCAGCTGTATAGTATGTGTATGTAGCAGAGCTGTGAGTGTAGTGTAGTCCCTGGAATCCTGCTGTATAGTATGTGTATGTAGCAGAGCTGTGAGTGTAGTGTAGTCCCTGGAAACCTGCTGTATAGTATGTGTATGTAGCAGAGCTGTGAGTGTAGTGTCATCCCTGGAAACCAGCTGTATAGTATGTGTATGTAGCAGAGCTGTGAGTGTAGTGTAGTCCTTGGAAACCTGCTGTATAGTATGTGCATGTAGCAGAGCTGTGTGTGTAGTGTAGTCCCTGGACACCAGCTGTATAGTATGTGTATGTAGCAGAGCTATATGTGTGTGTTTGTAGTCCCTGGAAACCTGCTGTATAGTATGTGTATGTAGTAGAGCTGTGTGCGTAGTGTAGTCCTTGGAAACCTGCTGTATAGTATGTGTATGTAGCAGAGCTGTGTGTGGAAATTCATGCTGCAGGGATGGAGCTATCCATCAGAAGTGTTCTCTCTATTAGAGGTGTGTCTCGGAGTATATAAATTGTCACTCTTAGGCTCTTCATAGTTAGGTTTAGAGTTGGAGCTATGTACGTATTTTGTATGGAGGAATCATACAAGCAGTGTGAATGCAGAAAAGCTTTTAGTTAGGCTATGTGCCCACGATGCAGAAATGCTCAGGATATTTTCCTGAGCATTTCTGCATCTCCTGGCAGAAAAAACGCATGCGGATTGTACATGTGGATTGTACATGAGTTTTTCCTGCCAGGGACATGCGGATGTGAGGCGTTCTTCACATGCATTTCCGCATGCGGGTTGACAAGCGCTTTCCAAGCGATTTTAGCATCACTTGGAAAGTGCTTGTCAACTTGGTCACACTATATAAATCCATGCAAAAGGCATGGATTTATATAGTGTGACCTTAAAGAATGGTTAAAAATAAATCTATACTTGCCCTCCGATGGAACTTGCTGTCTTGCTTCGCTCGGTGCCGGCAGCAGTAGAGTAAAGGACCTGCCGACGTCAGCGTTGCGTGACCTGTCACATGACTCCGACGTCAGCGCAGGTCCTTCATTCCATCGCGAAGTGACGGGAAGCATGGAGGAGCGTAGCGCGGGCCGCCAGAAGGTAAGTATACATTTATTTTTTATTTTATTCTTTTTTTTTTTTACAGCTTTTTTAATGGTACCTGGGTGTGGATGAGACTCTCCTCTCCTCCACACCCGGGTACCATCCGCACATTAGAACGTGCCAATTACGCAAGTACAGATGCAGTCTTGCGGAATTGGCGCGTTCTAATGCAAGTCAATGGCGGTGAAAACGCAGCACTTCCGCAAAATAATTGGTAGTGCTGCGTTTTTTTCCGCAATGATAATCCGCAGCGGAAATTTCCGCAGCATGTGCACAGCACATGCGGATTATCATTGGGGGACATGGCAGGCCTTCTACCATGTGTTTTTTAAGCGTTTGTGCAGCTGTTTTGCCGCTGCGGAAACGCTTAAAAACCGCATCGTGGGCACACAGCCTTATAGTGTAAAGGAGATGGTTGGGTGGGCACCGTGCATGTAGTGGAGCTGTTTATGTAGGGTGCTTGGTGCAGGGCTTTGCATGTAGGGTGCTTGGTGCAGGGCTTTGCACGTATGGTCTGTGTTGCCGGAGTTTGCGCGCAGGGTCTGTGTTGCAGGGGTTTGCGCCCAGGGTGCGTGTTGCAGGGGTTTGCGCCCAGGGTGCGTGTTGCAGGGGTTTGCGCCCAGGGTGCGTGTTGCAGGGGTTTGCGCCCAGGGTGCGTGTTGCAGGGGTTTGAGCCCAGGGTGCGTGTTGCAGGGGTTTGCGCCCAGGGTGCGTGGCGCAGGGGTTTGCGTGTAGCTTGTGTGGCACAGGACTGCTTGTGTGTGTGGCGAACAGGGCTTTGCGTGTATGGTGCATGTCGCAGAATTTTGCTTGAGGCAGGGATTTGATTGTAGTGTGTGGTGCAGGACTGTACTTGTGGCATGAATGGCGCGGTGCTGCGCTTGTAGCATCTGTGGCATAAGGCTGTGCTTTTGTATTTGCCATAAATTCTCATGTCTAAATCCAAGTGGTCAAAAAGCTGAGCACTTGGATATGTCAAGCTGTACAAAAGTATTGTAGGGTCTCGTTAGAAAAAAGGACCTTTTCTTATGACAGACATTATTACCTATTCTGCACCCCCCCTCCAAGATCACTACAACAGAAAAGATGTCCTACAGGTACATCTCACTAAATCAGAATATCATCAAAAAGTTAATTTATTTCAGTTCTTCAATACAAAAAGTGAAACTCATATATAGAGTCATTACAAACAGAGTGATCTATTTCAAGTGTTTATTTCTGGTAATGTTGCTGATTATGGCTTACAGCCAATGAAAACACAGAAGTCATTATCTCAGTAAATTAGAATATTTTATAACAACAGCTTGAAAAATGTTTTTAAAATCCGAAATGTTGACCTACTGAAATGTATGTTCAGTAAATGCACTCAATACTTGGTCGGGGCTCCTTTTGCATCAATTACTGCATCAATGCGGCGTGGCATGGAGGCGATCAGCCCGTGGCACTGCTGAGGTGTTATGGAAGCCCAGGTTGCTTTGATAGCAGCCTTCAGCTCGTCTGCATTGTTGGGTCTGGTGTCTCTCATCTTCCTCTTGACAATAACCCATAGATTCTCTATGGGGCTAAGGTCAGGCGAGTTTGTTGGCCAATCAAGCACAGTGATACTGTTGTTTGTAAACCAGGTATTGGTACTTTTTGCAGTGTGGACAGGTGCCAAGTCCTGCTGGAGAATGAAATTTCCATCTCCAAAAAGCTTGTTGGCAGAGGGAAGCATCAAGTGCTCTAAAATTTCCTGGTAGATGGCTGCACTGACTTTGGTCTTGATAAAACACAGTGGACCTACACCAGCAGATGACATGGCTCCCCAAACTATCACTGGTTGTGGAAACTTCACACTACACCTCAAGCAGCTTGGATTGTGTGCCTCTTTACTCTTCTTCTATACTCTGGGACCTTGATTGCCAAATGAAAATTGGAACTCTGGGACCTTGTGGAGTGTGTCAATGACTGCCTTCTGGACATCTGTCAAGTCAGCAGTCTTCCCCATGATTGTGGAGCCTACTGAAACAGACTAAGGGGCCTTTTTAAACACTTAGGAAGCCTTTGCATGTGTTTTTTGTTAATTATTTTAATTTACTGAGATAATGACGTTTGTGTTTTCATTGGCTGTAAGCCATAATCATCAACATTAACAGAAATAAACACTTGAAATAGATCACTCTGTTTGTAATGACTCTATAAATAAATTTACTTTTTGATGATATTCTAATTTAGTGAGATGCACCTGTATATCTCTCTTCTTACATACTATGTTGGCTGCGCATGTTCACTGCCTCTACATTTATTGTCTAGGAAACTGATCAAGACCGTTAAGCGTTGCATTCGGCAGTACCGTAGGCAATTAATGGAGCTGCGTGATAATCATCAATATTGGGGATAGTTGGCATGTTGTAATTGTCTGACCCCTTTACAAGCGCTGTTCTTCGAATGAGAATAGTTTTTTAAATATAAGCAATTGCTGAAACAAACATTTATTCAATTCTGCTATACTGCTGTGGCAGCGCTTCATTGAACCCTCTCCTAACTCAGCTCTGCTATATCACTTCATTGACTCAGCTACTTCACAGAACGGGCTCTGTCTCTGAACCTCCTGTGCAGTTGGCTCATCACTGAGTTTCTCTGTTCCATTACAACTCTGCCATGCTTGTTGCCGAAGCTTCAACTCTACTTCATTGGATCCATGATTGCAGTTTGCACCTCAAGTTGCCATCCTGTCACAACACCTTCCTTTGTTCCATCTGAATCACCCTTTTGTATCAATGCCTACAGTTCTTGCAGCATAACAGTTACTTATGCTGGACCAAAGGCTATGTGGATTTTCCTGGTCAGGTGAGACATAGCCACAAGATGAGTGGGCGGCACTGTGAATTAGGGTGACAAGCTCTGCCTTGGCGTGAGACAGTGGCTTATGGCTTGGATATTCCTCAAGAGGAGACTCACCTGCCTGGAAGTACCTGGGCACAGAGAGGGAATGAATGCAACTTCAAAATCAATTGTGCTCTTATTAGTGATTGCTGCTCTGCTGTGCTGTGGGTCTCTCATTAGGAGAAGGTCTGACCACAAACAGAGCCCTCCCGCTCTCCTTCCTGACATACCATGGAAGAGCAGCAGCCGCCTCATAATCAGCAGCGTGGACACCGCAAAGGGGGCAGCCGTTCAAGTGGCAAGAGTGGCAGCTGTCCCAGTCAGAGGAGCGAAGTGTCTCTGGACTCCTCGGTGTCCAAAGAGGATATTTTATGTATCCCAGAACAGCCTCCAAATCCGGTACCGTTGAAATGACAGCGGATGGTGAGTGATCTACGTGAATGTCACCATGGTAATAAGGCCTCTTGTTTTCGTTTTATCACTTGAGAAGGCCTAAAAAAAGAGAGCGCCAAAAGGAACAGGGAATGTGCACTCTGTAAAATCCCGCTAACAGGTGACTGGCAGAAAATACTTTTTTCTGCCTGTATTCAGAAGACGAATAGTTTGGAGACCCCTGACTTCGCCTCAATCCTTAAATCTGTCATCAGAGCGGAGGAGGAGGGCTCCCTGAAGTCTCTATTGAAGAAAGGGAAGAGAAAATCTAGAGAAGTCTTCTCTGAATCTGACATTTCCCCGTTATCAGAAGTGGAATATCAGGATGAACCATCTTCCTTGAAAAGTGACATAGGGGGCAGACCATGTTTTCCGATAGAGGATAAGAACAAATTAGTCAAAGCCGTTAGGACAACTATGGGCCTAAAAGAGGAAAGATTGCTAAAACCCTAGAAGATGTAATGTTCGGGGGTTAGAGCAAAGGAAGAAACATACCTTTCTTGTTAATAGCAAAATCCATGCACTTATTAACAGGGAATGGAAAAAAACTTAAAGAACCAGTGCCTTACCCTCATCTTCCAAAAGGAGATATCCTTTCGAGGAGGAAGATTCATCGATATGGGACAAGGTTCCCTGGATTGACGTGGCAGTATCAAAATCAGCCCTACGCTTTGAGGATTCTGGTGTTCTTAGAGACCCTCATGACAAAAAAGCAGAAGGGTATCTGAGACACACATGGGAAGCTGCGGCAGGAGGGCTGAAACCGGCAATTACAGGAACTTGTACTGCTCATTCCCTAATGATTTGGCTACAGCAATTGGAAGACCAACTGAAGGATAAGACCCCAAGGGATAGGATTCCGGCTAACCTACCATTAATACGGGCAGCCGCAGCATTTTTAGCACATGCATCTGCAGATTTTATTAGGCTAGCGGCCAGATCCGAAGGATTGTCAAATGCGGCTAGACTGGTCTTGTGGCTCAAAGGCTGTTCAGGAGACTTCCAATCAAAGTACAAATTCTGCCCTATCCCTTGCTATGGCCAATTCTTACTTGGAAAGAAATTGGACGTTTTAGAAAAAAATGGAGATAAAAAGAAGGGCTTTCCCAGTCGTTTTCGCAGCACACACAAAGAGGGGACCCATTCGGAGGAAAAAATATAATAGAGGACAAGAGAAAAGAAAATGGGAGCCTTGGAATAGAAAAGATCCCGGATTTATGTTCAGAGGTCCCTCTTCAGGGAGAAAAAAATATTCTCAATGATGCCAATCTACAGGTGGGGGTGAGAGATTTCCCTCTTCATCCAAGCCTGAAAAAACATCTCTTCCAGTAGCTGGATTCTGGATATAATAAAAGTAGGTCTGAAAATAGATTTTTGTCAGTTGCCTCGTCAGACCTTCATATTGACATCCCCCAGAAGTTCATCAGAGGAACAATTGGCCTTAGAGATGGAGGTCTTGGGCTTGATAGGGAAATAGATCTTGTGTGAGGTTCCGGAAGAAGAAAAAAGAAGGGAATTTATTACCCCTTTTGGTGTTTAAAAAAAAAAAAAAGACTGTTAATTCAGAACTATCATCAACTTAAAGAGGCTGAACTTGTGGATAAAATACCAGGCCTTCAAGATGGAATCGATAAGTATGGCCATAAAGCTACTGTTTCACAATTGCTACATGGCGGCCATAGACTTGGCCACCCGATACATCCAGACCATCAAAAATTCTTAAGAGTCGCTTTATGAATTCAAGAAGAAATAAGGCATTTTCAATTTAGAGCCCTTCCATTTTGGCTTGTCTGTAGCACCAAGAATCTTCACCAAGGTAATAGCCAAGATGACTGCCTACGTTCGAGTCCAGAACATTATCATTATTCCATACGACGACTTCCTGATTGTGGGAAAATCAGAGGAGCACTGTGCAACACAATTGGAAGACTTAAGAGTCATCTTAGAAGATCTTGGCTGGATTACAAATATTCACAAGTTGAAACTAAATCCAGTCAAAATACAGTCATTCCTAGGTCTCCTCTTAAACTCCAAGCTTCAGACTTACCTTTTACCCTAAGGAAAAAAGGACAAGATAGTAGCCTTTCCCTCAGCACGAATGGAATTTCCAAAAATGACGTTAAGGAAGGCAATGTCCTTGTTGGCAACTCTGACATCTTGCATCCCAGCGGTGATGTGGGCCCAGCGACACACGAGGCAGCTTCAGTGGGAGATATTGTCTGCACAAAAGCTGCTAAGAGGGTATTTAGAAGTAAAGGTAAAACTTTCCTTGATAACCAGAAATTTCCTCTTATGGTGGATAAACCGGACAAATCTAGCATCAGCGGTCCCATGGATGAAGCCAGTGAGCGACATTATTACAACGGATGCAAGCAAATCAGGTTGGGGGAACACCTGAGAGATCAGACGATTCAGGATTCTTGGTCACCCTACGAGAGAGGTCAGTCTTCAAACCTGAAGCAGTTGTGGGCAGTAGAAAGAGCATTAAAAGGCTTCCTTTCTTCCCTCTTTGGTCGCCACATTCGCGTCATGTCAGACAACCGTTCTACAGTGGTGTATATCGACCACCGGGGGAAACTAGATCCCACTCCCTGATGGAAGCAGCAAACATGCTTTTCCATCTAGCAAAGCAACACCTTCTAACAACAGCATTACATATAAAGGGGACAGAAAAAACCAGAGCAGACTTCCTAAGCCGCAACAGACTGAAACTAGGGGAATGGACTCTAAACGCCCAGGTGTTTCAGCAGATAGTACACTTATGGGGATTACCAGAGATAGATTTGTTGCCAACAAGCAGAACAGGAGAGTGAAGAAATTTTGTTCACTAAATCCAAAAGAAAACCCTTATGCGGTAGATGCCTTCAGATCTCTTGGAACTTCCGGATCGTATATGCCTTTCCTCCAATAGTTATAATCTCAGCAGTCTTGAGGAAGATCAGGCAAGGGTGTTTTTGATTGCTCCATTCTGGCCAAAAAGACCATGATTTTCCTTAATGAGATTAATGTCATTATGTCATGGGTGAGAGGAAAATACCAATGTTACTTAGCAGCAGCCGATTTTTCCAGAACCCATGACGGCACAGCACCCGTATATTCTCCCCCTTCCCTCTTTCTCACTGTGTTGGTGTTCACTATAAATTTGGGTGAATTGATGTTGGTAATGTAGATAACTTTTGGAGGTCCTCTCATGCTCTGTAACACAACTGATGTGGGGGAGAGGTAGCACTCTTTTAATTTTAGGAGGTTTCCTGTCCTTGGTGGGCGGATCCCTCTCTCAGGTGTGCTGGCATGGGTTCTGGAAAAATTGGCTGCCAGTAAATAACCTTGGTGTTTCTCATTGTTTTTACCCTAGGTTTTGTCTGTTACTGGCCACAGTGTGCACCTACACATTGCACTTATACCAACAGATGTGCCGTCTCATTTCTTAGGTTCCCTTTATCACAATTATTCCTACTGTTGTCATAAACAAAACTAGACAGGAGAAGCACACTACCCGAATCATTGGCCTGTGTGGAAAATCAGAAATTTACACTATACTATAATAGGTTTCTCTGTGGTCCGTGGTGCACAAGGACCCATTATATGTTCATTTGAACGAGCCCTTAGTCCAGTACAGCCTCAAACTCCAGTGAGACCACACCTATAAGAGCCACAGACCTGGAAGCACTCACCAAGCACAAGGCTGTAAGGAATGTGAGTCAGACAGATGGCTATGGTCACCATACACGAATATATGAGCCCTACTTCTGAAAGCTATGACAGCAGTGGGTGATCTGAGAACTTATGCCACTGAGACAGTGAAGAGGGATGAGTACAATCAGAGGGATCATCACCTTTCATTGCTGTCCAATTGGTATTTTAATGCTGTTTGTGAACTAGCACTTGGGACAGTCTCTCCACTATAATGGATACTAATAATAATAATAATCTTTATTTTTACATAGCGCTAACATATTCCGCAGCGCTTTACATACATTATCGTCGCTGTCCCCATCGGGGGTCACAATCTAGATTCCCTATCAGTATGTCTTTGGAGTGTGGGAGGAAACTGGAGAACCTGGTGGAAACCCAAGCAAACACAGGGAGAACATACAAACTCCTTGCAGATGTTGTCCTTGGTGGGATTTGAACCCAGGACCCCAGCGCTGCAAGGCTGCAGTGCTAACCACTGCGCCACTGTGCCGCCCGTATGGTAGTTTATAAGTAATCTGTCTCCAGGTTTTTGCTATCTGTATGAGAGTAGCATGATGTAGAGACAGAGACACTGATTCCAGCGATATGTCACATACCAGGCTGCTTGCTGAAGTTTTGCTAAAATCACTGTGTTACCAGAAGGAAAGTATCAACAGAGGACTAGTTGTCTCATGCCGTTTTGTCCTCCACATTCATGAGCTCTGCACAAATAAGCCTTTTCGCCTATGCACACAGTACACATTTAACACCCCTTTAGAGCTACCACAGTACACTGGGTGTTATGGGGGGTCTCACCTCTCTAGGGCGCAGTGCCTCCACCCGAATCTTGATTGGAGCGCTCTCTGGGACTGCAGAAGGACTGTTATCTTCTGCCAGGGGCTGATTCGGGAAGCCCCTGCCACAGCTTAGTACACTCTCACAGGGAACAGGAGTAAAACCGTTTAACAGGTTTATTGCTATGCAGCAGAATTGAGGTGGGTTTAAAAGGAATAACATACAATACAAGTAACTATGCTCTGTAAAAGTCCTATACACATCACAATCTATTTCTACTCCGACCCTGCAAAGATAACGTAGCAGGTTTTCCTTTTTGTTTTAACTCAGTCCAAACGTTGGGGCCCAGTTGCCGCGGATGTTGGCGCGCAAGTTAGAACAGTTGGTGCACTTAGATGAATAGGTTGTAGTGTACTCACTGTAAATAGCGCTGATAGAACTACAAGTCTCAGAAGGGCACTCACTGTGTGTCTCAGACAGTCGGATGGTTCCCTGGACACCAGCTGGGGGCGGCAGGATTCAGGCCTTTAGAGTGCCGGTAGAACTCTCCGAGTCCTTGATGTAACTTGCTTCAGAGGGTGACAAGACCGTGCTCTCTCCAGCAGCGCGGATATATCAGAGGGGACAGCAACACTCTGCAGCGTAGAGGTATGCAGATCCGCAGTGCTCAGTCCCTCACAGCAAGTTGCCACACTCCTCTCTCTTTGCCCTTTCCCTTTCACTTCCTCCCCAGCTCCCTCCCCCAAGTCCCTCCTTCTCCAATCCACTCTCTCTCCTTCTATCCTTCCAGGCTGTGTCATCTGACTGAAACAAGGGTCCCTGGCAATTGTAGTCCACTGCAGCTCAGGGGAAAAACTGATAATGTCTGTAGGTCCCTGTTTAACAGCAGCTGCAAAGCTCTTCTTAGTGTCTGTAAGTCCCAGTATACCAGCAGCTGCCCTGACAGTTCCCTGTGCAGGTGTAACACACAGAAAGCTGCCCATCAGTGGTGTGGACAGAGTTTTGCAAAGCGCAGCATTCTGAAGGCTGGTAGATCTGCAGAAGATAAAACAGATTTTATCAAAACTAGAAATGATACATCGCTGGAATCAGGGTGTCTGCCCCCTACATCCTGCTGCTCTTAGATGGGGTAGCAAAACCTGGTGACAGATTCCCTTTAACACTGTGTATGAACTAACATATGGTTTGGTGCCAGACTCTGTCTAATGAGTTCCTACTTAGTATCTTATGCTGTGTATTTACATTTATTTCATACTACAGGGGGTTCACTAAACTTGTGGAAGCTCGATAGGTCCAACAGTCTATCCAGAGTCGGGAAGCAAAAGCAGTGTCAATCTACTGTTAAGGATTCTTCCATCCATCCGTTTCTTTGAAGAATTTACAGGTGAATGAAAATAATAATATATACTTTTCGGGCACCGAACTATAATGTACAGACAATCACAGCAATCTGCACTATAAGCCAGGTACATGTGGTCCTACCTCAACTATCAGTAAGTTTGATATTTGTGGTTTTAAGCCACCACTCCTACTTCCAAACATGACAGATTAAGCCAATTTATCTCGCTTTGAGGGCACGTGCATCTGGCCATATTATGAATCTTGATGACATGGTTCTGTAAAACGGCATCCCAATGACATATGCTGCATCATGTAC
The DNA here is from genome assembly GCF_046119375.1 of Phyllobates terribilis. Taxonomy (NCBI): domain Eukaryota; kingdom Metazoa; phylum Chordata; class Amphibia; order Anura; family Dendrobatidae; genus Phyllobates; species Phyllobates terribilis. Next base: position 474,193,128 of record NW_027362763.1, read on the forward strand.
TTTCCTGGAAACAGTTCTTTTAAAATATATCTGTAATATGACATGCCTTGTTATAGAGTAAAAATGAATACAAAAAACAACGACTCTGCACTTACTCTCAGAAAAATTGTCAATGTTTTTGGTGAATAAAGCAGCCAAATACCCAACGCTTGGATAGAGGTCCCTCAGCCAACAGCCAGCCAGTGCACCTTCTGCATTAATGCAGTATTCCTGGTGGTGATGCCGCTTCCCTCCATGGTGGGCTCTCAGCAAGTTTCCCCTGTTCTTCTAATGATATCTGGAGGCAAAGGTTATGAGGAAGGGGTGAAGCTATGGGATGATTTAAAGGTAGCACAGGTAAGTGTACTGTGTAAATGTCTCGAAGGGTTAGACTGGCTGGGCTAATACTAGCTACATGCATAGCTCCCAACCTTCCCAGATTCGGCAGGACTGTTCCATCACGTCTCAGCTGTTCTCCCGGCTCCTATAGCCACCTCTCTGACTTTTTGATTGCTCCCGTAGCTCCTTCTTCATCGGGGAGGAGAACTGCTCTCTGCTCAGTGCATAAATTAAATTATACAGTTGAAACCAGAAGTTTACATACACTATATAAAAAGACACATATGCATGTTTTTCTCAATATCTGAAATGAAATCAGAATAAACCTTTCCCATTTTAGGTTAATTAGGATTACCATAATGTTTAATATTTGCCAAATGCCAGAATAATGAGAGAGAGAGAATGTTTTAAGCCATTTTTATTACTTACTGAAAAGTCAAAAGTTTACATACACTAAGATTACTATGCCTTTAAACAATTCTGGACTGCCCATATGATGATGTCATGTGTTTGGAAGCTTCTGATTTTTAGCAACATCTGAGTTAATTAGAGACACACCTGTGGATGTATTTTAACCCCTTAAGGACCTTGGGATTTTCCGTTTTTGCGTTTTCGTTTTTTGCTCCCCTTGTTCCGAAAGCCATAGCGTTTTTATTTTTTTGTCAATATGGCTGTCTGTGGGCTTATTTTTTGCGGGACAAGTTATACTTTTGAACCACAACACTGGTTTTACCTTATTGTGTACTGGAAAACGGGAAAAAAAAAACATGTGCGGTGAAATTGCAAAAAAAAGTGCAATAGCACAGTTGTGTTTTTTTGGTTTTTTTTACCATATTCACTAAATGCTAAATCTGACCTGCCATTCTTATTCTCCAGGTCATTACGAGTTCAAAGATACCAAACATGTATAGGTTCTTTTGTATTTAAGTGGTGAAAAAAACAACAAAGTTTGCTAAAAAAAAAAAAAAAAAAATGGCGCCATTTTCCGAGACCCGTAGCGTCTCCATTTTTCCGGATCTGGAGCCGGGTGAGGGCTTATTTTTTGCGTGCTGAGCAGTCGTTTTTATTGATACCATTTTGGAGTAGATCCGATGTTTTGATCGCCCTTTATTAGATTTTATTGCACTGTTGCGGTGACCAAAAAACCTTAATTGTGGCGTTTAGAATTTTTTTCTTGTTACGCCGCTTACCAATCGGATTATTTCTTTTTTTCATAGATCAGGTGGTTCTGAACGCGGCGATACCAAATATGTGTATGTGGGTTTTTCTGTTTATTATTTTATTTTGAATGGGGCGAAAGAGGGGTGATTTAAACTTTTATATATTTATTTTTTTAATGTTTTTAAAAAAAAATGTTTACACTTTCTGCGTGCTTTAATAGTCTCCATAGGAGACTAGAAGCAGCAGTTGTTTGATTGCTTCTACTGCATACAGGCAGTGAGCAGATCGCCTGTATGCAGTAGAAATGCTCACTTGCTATGAGCGCCGGCCACTGGGTGGCGCTCATAGCAATTGAGCCATTACAACCATAGGGGTCTGCTGCAGACCCCGGGTTGTCATGCCAACCAATTGGTGACCCGCGATCATGTGACGGGGTCACAGATGGGCGTGGCTAATACCGCGCTTCCTGCGCGGCGATGGTTAAATGCTGCTGTCAGAGATTGACAGCGGCATTTAACTGGTTAACAACTGTGGGTGGATCGCGATTCCACCCGCGGCTGTTGCGGGCACATGTCAGCTGTAAGAATCAGCTGACATGTGCCCGGTTCAGTGCGGGCTCAGCGCCGGAGCCCGCACTGAACCGGGGGTGATGGCCTGGGGCGTACTAATATGCCTCAGGTATTAAAGGAGTTAATGCACACCTGAAACACACTGCTTCTTTGTGTAGCATCATGGGAAAGTCTAAAGAAATCAGTCAAGATATCAGGAAGAGAATTGTGAACTTGCACAAGTCTGGCTCATCCTTGGGTACAATTTCAAGATACCTGAAGATGCCTCATTCATCTGTTCAAACAATTATGCGCAAGTACAAACAAGATGGGAATGTCCAGCCATCATACCACTCAGGAAGGAGACGGGTGCTTTGGTCCGACATGTGCCGATCAACCCAAGGACAAAAGCAAAAGACCTTGTGATGATGATGGCAGAAGCTGGCAAGATTGTTTCAATATCCACAGTGAAATGAGTACTGTGTCAACATGGGTTGAAAGGCCACTTTGCCAGGAAAAAGCCATTACTCCAAAAGAATCATGAAAAAGCCAAATTAATGTTTGCAAATGCAAACAGGAACAAAGACTTTAATTTTTGGAGACATGTCCTGTGGTCTTATGAAACTAAAATTGAACTTTTTGGGCATAATGACCATCGTTACATTTGGAGAAAAAAGGGATAAGCTTGGAAGCCTAAGAACACCATCCCAACTGTGAAACACGGGGGTGGCAGCATCATGTGAGGTTGTTTTGCTGCAGGAGGGACTGGTGCACTTCACAAAATAGATGGCATCATGAGAAAAGAAGATTATGTGGCAATACTGAAGCAACATCTCAAGACATCAGCCAGGAAGTTAAAGCTTAGGCGGAAATGGGTCTTCCAAATGGACAATGACCCGAAACATACTGCCAAAATGGTAACAAAGTGGCTTAAGGATAACAAAGTCAGTGTTTTGGAGTGGCCATCACAAAGTCCTTATCTCAATCCTATTGAAAATTTATGGGCAAAGCTGAAAAGGCAGGTGCGAGGAAGGCGACCTACAAACCTGGATCAGTTACACCAGTTTTGTCAGGAGAAATGGGCCCAAATTCCGACCAACTATTGTGAGAAGCTTGTGGAAGGATGTCTCAAGCGTTTAACCCAAGTCATTTAAATGTTTAACCCAAGTCATTCAGTTTAAAGGCAATGGTACCAAATACTAATGAAATGTATGTAAACTTTTGACTTTGAAGTAAGTAATAAAAATGGCTTAAAACATTATTTCTTTCTCTCATTATTCTGGCATTTGGAAAATATTAAAAATGATGGTAATGGTAATTGACCTAAAATGGGAAAGGTTTATTCTGATTTCATGTCAGATATTGAGGAAAAACACGCAAATGTGTCTTTTTATATAGTATATGAAAACTTCTAGTTTCAACTGTATATTCACTTCTTCTCCCTCCTGTGATCGGGTCTTCCCGGGATGCCAACTCACATCTTCATGTTCATCTCAGTGTCTGCAGGCTGGTGCTCTACCAATGAACCACAGCTTACAATGCTGGAGATAGGAGAATTTGGTTATCTTGACCTCGTTTGCAGTCAATGAATCTAGAAGCAGATTATACATATCCATAGAAATACATTGTGTATATAACAATGTATTTTTATGGTCCCTGTATACTGAGGTGAAGAAATTTTTTTTTTGTTCAAATTCTCTGGCTCTGGTTTTGTACCTTGTGCCTCTGGTTTTTGTGCCTCGCCTCCTGCCTTGGGCCTCTGGTTTTTGTGCCTCCTGCCTTGGGCCTCTGGTTATTGTGCCTCCTGCCTTGGGCCTCTGGTTTTTGTGCCTCCTGCCTTGAGCCTCTGTTTTTTGTGCCTCCTGCCTTGGGCCTCTGGTTTTTGTGCCTCCTGCCTTGGGCCTCTGGTTTTTGTGCCTCCTGCCATGTGCCTCTAGTTTTTGTGCCTCCTGCCTTGTGCCTCTGGCCTTTGTGCTTGTGTCTCTGGCTTTATGCCTCTGGTTTCATGCCTTCTGCCTTATGTCCCTGGCCGCGTGCCTCATGCCCCGTGCCTTGTACCTCGCGCCTCCGTGTTCGCACCTCACACCTCGACTCTGGATAGAGACTCCTCGTGTGTCTGGACCCAGATCCAACTTCCTTTGCCTCATTCTTTGGAACTTGGCTTAGTCAAATGAGCAACTACTGTATGCTCGGATTGGCTTAGTATTTCTTCTGTTTCAGAAAAGGAGTCTCAGTTCAGCTACTGTCCTTGCTCTGTCTAGTCAGAAGTATTCAGACTTGGCCCTTAATTGCTAAAGTCGGGGGCGCTTTTTCATACTTATGTTCGAAGGGAGACATATCACGTATGTCTATTGAGTTCATCCTATAACATGACATTCTACTGATCCGGGAGTAAAAAGAAAAAAATCCCATGAGGTAGATGCTAATTTCCTCATGCTGGGGGAAAAGATCCATCCCGACTGCACATACGGCAATCAGACTAGTTCCCTTGATAAACATCCTGTCAACAGATTATAGTACCATAATCTGTAATATTATATTCATCAAGGAAGGCATCCAGGCCCTCTTTGTACTTTTGTCGTGAATCAACAGTATAACATCATGTGGCAGAGAGTCCTATACTCTCACTATTACAGTGGAGACTGCACAGTCTCACGGCTATTACAGCAAAGAATCCATAGTCTCAGGGCGCTTTATAGTTAAGAATCCATAGTCTCTCAGTAGATAATCACCCTCTGTGATTGGAAGAAACCTTCTTTCCTTTAGCTATAGAGGGTGGTCCCGGTCACCGTTGCAGCCCAGGTGTAAAAATATAATTGAAAAGATCTCGTGTTGTGCCCTCATTTAATTGCACATGGTAGTGGGATTGCCTCTTGGGCCTTTATTTTCTCCTGGCTGTGTGAGCCCAATTTGATAGCATATCCTGGTTACCCCAAAAACTTTTTTGGACATATGTCTGCACTAATGACTTATATGTCTCTATGACTTGTCTATCGCTTGTGGTAAAGGGTTCTTCTTACCAGCCTCCTGACTTTTACCAAGGTCCTGTGTTAGGAGCCAGCCACGGTTATAACAAATCAGTTCATGATTTTTCTTTATCATATAATATTACACTGCTCAAAAAAATAAAGGGAACACTCAAATAACACATCCTAGATCTGAATGAATGAAACATTCTCATTGAATACTTTGTTCTGTACAAAGTTGAATGTGCTGACAACAAAATCACACAAAAATCATCAATGGAAATCAAATTTATTAACTAATGGAGGCCTGGATTTGGAGTCACCCCCAAAATTAAAGTGGAAAACACACTACAGACTGATCCAACTTTGATGTAATGTCCTTAAAACAAGTGAAAATGAGGCTCAGTATTGTGTGTGGCCTCCACGTGCCTGTATGACCTCCCTATAACACCTGGGCATGCTCCTGATGAGGTTGCGGATGGTCTCCTGTGGGATCTCCTCCCAGACCAGGACAAAAGCATCCGCCAACTCCTGGACAGTCTGTGGTGCAATGTGACATTGGTGGATGGAGCGAGACATGATGTCCCAGATGTGCTCAATCGGATTCAGGTCTGGGGAACGGGCGGGCCAGTCCATATCTTCAATGCCTTCATCTTGCAGGAACGCCTGACACACTCCAGCCACATGAGGTCTGGCATTGTCCTGCATTAGGAGGAACCCAGGGCCAACTGCACCAGTATATGGTCTCACAAGGGATCTGAGGATCTCATCTCGGTACCTAATGGCAGTCAGGCTACCTCTGGCGAGCACATGGAGGGCTGTGCGGCCCTCCAAAGAAATGCCACCCCACACCATTACTGACCCACTGCCAAACCGATCATGCTGAAGGATGTTGCAGGCAGCAGATCGCTCTCCACGGCTTCTCCAGACTCTGTCACGTCTGTCACATGTACTCAGTGTGAACCTGCTTTCATCTGTGAAGAGCACAGGGCTCCAGTGGCGACTTTGCCAATCCTGGTGTTCTGTGGCAAATGCCAAGCATCCTGCACTGTGTTGGGCTGTGAGCACAATCCCCATCTGTGGACGTCGGGCCCTCATACCACCCTGATGGAGTCGGTTTCTAACCGTTTGTGCAGACACATGCACATTTGTGGCCTGCTGGAGGTCATTTTGCAGGGCTCTGGCAGTGCTCGTCCTGTTCCTCCTTGCACAAAGGAGGAGGTAAGGGTCCTGCTGCTGGGTTTTGCCCTCCTATGGCTCCCTCCACATCTCCTGGTATCTGCTCCATGCTCTGGACACTGTGCTGACAGACACAGCTACCCTTCTTGCCACAGCTCGCACTGATGTGCCATCCTGGATGAACTGCGCTACCTGAGCAACTTCTGTGGGTTGTACTGTAGACACCGCCTCATGCTTCTTTACCTCTAGGGGTGAGAGCAGTGGCAAAATGAAAAAGTGACCAAAACAACAGCCAAAAAGGATGAGAACAGTGATATGGTCTGTGGTCACCACCTGCAGAACCACTCCTTTATAGGGGGTAACTTGCTAATTGCCTATAATTTCTACCAGTTGTCTGTTCCATTTGCACAACAGCAGGAGAAATTGATTCACAATCAGTGTTGCTTCATAACTGGACAGGTAGATCTCACAGAAGTGTTATTAACTTGGATTTACATTGTGTTGTTTAAGTGTTTATTTAGGCCACTTTCATCAATTCCTGTGTACTTACAATTGCTCATTTTGACTTTCTACCCTGCTAATTCTTCTCTTTTCTCTGCTCTATGTAGAAACAGGAAGTCTCTTGTTCCTGCAAAAATCATTTCCCTCTTCAACTCCTGACCGAGCTGCCCCACTCCTTCCCCTGCCAAGGACTTTTGCAGTGACTTATGACCCATGCAGGGAAAATTGACCTCCTGTTTTTACATAGAACTGAGAAAGATTCAGCTAGTCAGTTTTTAATCACATGATGTCATAGACCTAAGGGAAAAGAGAAGAATTAACTGGGTAAAAAGGCAAAATGAGCAATTGTAAGTACCCAGTGCTATATAGTATGATGATTGAAATACAGTTATATGAAAAAGTTTGGGCACCCCTATTAATCTTAAGCTTAATGTTTTATAAAAATTTGTGTTTTTGCAACAGCTATTTCAGTTTGATATATGTAATAACTCTTGGACACAGTAATGTTTCTGCCTTGAAATGAGGTTTATTATACTAACAGAAAATGTGCAATCTGAATTCAAACAAAATTTGACAGGTCCATAAGTTTGGGCACCTCACCAGAAAAGTGACATTAATATTTAGTAGATCCTCCTTTTGCAAAAATAACAGCCTCTAGTCGCTTCCTGTAGCTTTTAATGATTTCCTGGATCCTGGATGAAGGTATTTTTGACCATTCCTCTTTACAAAACAATTCCAGTTCAGTTAAGTTTGATGGTCGCCGAGCATGGACAGCCCTCTTCAAATGATCCCACAGATGTTCAATGATATTCAGGTCTGGGGACTGGGATGGCCATTCCAGAACATTGTAATTGTTCCTCTGCATGAATGCCTGAGTAGATTTGGAGCGGTGTTTTGGATCATTGTCTTGCTGAAAGATCCATCCCCTGCATAACTTCAACTTTGTCACTGATTCTTGAACATTATTGTCAAGAATCTGCTGATACTGAGTGGAATCCATGCGCCCTCAACTTTAACAAGATTCCCGATGCCGGCATTGGCCACACAGCCCCAAAGCATGATGGAACCTGCACCAAATTTTACTGTGGGTAGCAAGTGTTTTTTTTGGAATGCTGTGTTTTTTTGCCGCCATGCATAACGCCTTTTTGTATGACCAAACAACTCAATCTTGGTTTCATCAGTCCACAGGACCTTCTTCCCAAAAGAAATTGGCTTCTCCAAATGTGCTTTTGCATACCTCAGCCGACTCTGTTTGTGGCGTGCTTGTAGAAATGGCTTCTTTCGCATCACTCTCCCATACAGCTTCTCCTTGTGCAAAGTGCGTTGTATAGTTGACCGATGCACAGTGACACCATCTGCAGCAAGTTGATGCTGCAGCTCTCTGGAGGTGGTCTGAGGATTGTCCTTGACTGATCTCACCATTCTTCTTCTCTGCCTTTCTGATGTTTTTCTTGGCCTGCCACTTGTGGCCTTAACAAGAGCTGTCCCTGTGTTCTTCCATTTCCTTACTATGTTCCTCACAGTGGAAACTGACAGGTTAAATCTCTGAGACAGCTTTTTGTATCCTTCCCCTGAACAACTATGTTGAATAATCTTTGTTTTCAGATCATTTGACAGTTGTTTTGAGGAGCCCATGATGCCACTCTTCAGAGGAGATCCAAACAGGAGAACAACTTGCAAGTGGCCACTTTAAGTAGCTTTTCTCATGATTGCATACACCTGGCTATGAAGTTCAAAGCTCAATGAGGTTACAAAACCAAAAAAAGTGCTTTAGTAAGTCAATAAAAAGTAGGTAGGAGTATTTAAAACAAGAAAATGATAAGGGTGCCCATACTTATGCACCTGTCAAATTTTGTTTGAATGCAGATTGCACATTTTCTGTTAGTACAATAAACCTCATTTCAAGATAGAAACATTACTGTGTCCAACAGTTATTACATATATCAAACTGAAATAGCTGTTGCAAAAACACCAATTTTTATAAAACATTAAGCTTAAGATTAATAGGGGTGCCCAAACTTTTTCATATAACTGTATATTAATAGGATACAATTTTGAAGGCAGTGATTCTTTAACATCAGCACCATAGGAGTGATGATCCATGCTACTCTATCAAGTGGTCTGATGATGAATCTAGCGTTGGAAATGGCAGGGGATGTTACCTGCCAGACTGAATATTTCCTTAGTTTCGATAGGGTCGAGCCCCTTACTTGAGGCCTAAGAGATCTAGAGAGTCAGAATAGATGTCTGTGGGCTCCGGGATGAGTAATGTATAGGCATCCCAATGCTCTGCCCATTTATCCATATACTAAAGATTATTGGTTTGATCTTCCGGCAATCCAGGGCTTGGTCCTGCAGGACTCCTTGTGCTTTGGTAAACTGCACTGTAACCAAGGATCAGTCTGAGCCCAGGAGTACCAATGAAGGAACAGTCCTGTGTTATTAAGCACATGCGAGTTTATTATTGGTCTGCAACAGTCCTCATTGTGTTTCTGGCGGTGGCGATGTAAGGGGCCTTTTAGCCTCTGTACTCCTGTCCTGTCTTTTACATCAAGTGGACTGCTAGGTGTGTGCGACGCTTACCTTGGGTAAGAGATGGCACCAGTATGCACTACGAGAAGCAATCGAGCCAACAGAAGCAATGTCATGTCAGTATTCTGCTGGGAAACCGTGGGTCCTGTCTAGAGTTGGGAGAATTGATTCGTAGGACTCGTCTTCATCAGTCAAGTAATCTGTGACCGCAGGACAGGAAGCCTGCGAATCTCCTTACCTCCTGGCATTGTCTACTCTTTTGATTAGCCGGGCTGGTGCCTCACACCATAATGATGGCATTGTTCCAGCCGGCTTAATCAAATGAAAAGACAGGAATGCTGTGTGTGTTGGATGGACAACCAGTGGAATGACCGGCACAGAAAGGACTCAGGAGGCATCGGTGTAGCGGTTAGACAGAAAAATAATGAGAAGTTCTGCATTTTTCTTCTATACTTTTTATCCTAATCATGTCCTACTGACATTAAATAAAACAAATATTTTTTTATGATACCATCACAGAAGGCATAGATTGTGAAGCTGGCGAATATTTGAAACCCAAAGGAAATTATAAATCTGCAGGACTTTCTGCAGCCATCATTTTTAATGGATGGACAACATTTTGAACATATACTTAGAACATTGCATAAATCTAAACAAACCAATTTTTAGGTGTTATATGACTTCAAACTCTATTGACTTTTGTCAAAAAGAACTAAATGAGCTAAAATCCTCGTTCCTGTAAGTAAAAATTAACTATTTAAATAATTTGTCTGACTACTCACTATTCTCACACATGGCATTGACTATACACGTATCAGACATAACCTTTAAACCAAATGCCTTAAATTGTGCAAGTCCCCCTAGAACCGCCAAAACGAGAGATAGTCACAGCTAGTTTTTGGTGGAGTCAGAGTTGGCAACAATTCACTGACTCCAATAATTTATTAACATTCATAGGAGTTTACAAATGTTAATACAATTATATTTTATGTTCTGTCAATCTAAGTGCCCTATTTATCATTAGATGTTACAATTTTGTTACAGTAAATTTGTTTCTACTAACTAATGGCCTTTTATGAAGGAGTTGGAGCCGGAGAGTGAGGAAAATAGAGGAGTCAGAACTTGATTTTCCAACTCCAGTGCTCTGGCTAAACAGCTCTGACACAGCAAGAAGAGAACTCCACAAGACCTATGATATCTGGCATCAAGACGGCATCAAATCCTTTAATTTGGAAAGTGGGGTTTCTATGGATTAGACTTGTTTTATAGCATATCCCACAAATGTTTGATCAGATTAAGATTTTGGTCATTTGGAGGCCCCGATAATACTTTGAATTCTTTGCGCTGTTCCTTAAAATTTTCATTAACATTTTAAACTAAACAATATAAACTTATCACTCTTACCCACAGAAACTGTCCACAGTTCTGTACTACCCTACATCTCCTCTCTCATCCCTGTCTACCACCCTACCTGAACTCTCTGTTCTAACCCATGACTAGAATCCTCTATAATCCGATGCTTTCCACTCCTGTCTCCAGGACTTCTTTTGTGCTGTTCCAGTTCTCTTGAATGCACTACCCCAGACAAGTTGATTAATTCTCAATATCTACAGTTTTAAATGTGTTCTAAAAACACATTTTTTAGACTGTCATATCACTTCAACTCATTAATCTATCTATTCAGTGTTCTCCCTGTCTAACGTTACCTCAGAATCTGGTACCTTCTATCATCTGTCTCCACACCCTCCATACACTCATTAGCATTTTGTATTTGCACTTATAGAGATATTGGCTCATGTCTGGTTCATGCAGCACTTTTTTACCTTTTGTGTCCCCCCTATTTCCTCATAGGTTGTAAGCTTGCGAGCAGTCCCTCACTCTTGTTTGAACTGTTGAATAACATATTGCTTTGTAATGTCTTATATAGCTCGCACATGTCCACTCTGATTTCTAATGTGCTGCAGAATATGGCTGAGCTATAGAAATAAAATTATTTATTAACAAACCTTATTTATATGAAAATGGACTTCCCTTTAAAAAAATTACCACATTGTCTGTTTCTCATGTTTTGCTTATTCCATATAAAGGTTTGAATTAAAAGGAACCTGTTATGTAAAATAACCCTATTAACCTGCAGATATGGAGATAATTTACAGGTTAATAACATTATGACACCTTGCAGAGTCGGCGCTGAGAGCCACATTTCAGGCCGGCTCTAATGCTGATCCTGTTGTCAGTCAGTGCTGGGGGCGTGGTTACAGCCGCCACTCTCTATGCCCAAAGCGATAACTGAAATCACTCCTATGACTGAAAGCTGTACTCTGCCATTGGGAATAAAGTTAACTTCCTCCCAGCAGCGGGGCTCTCAATGCCTGCGCAGTACAGTGTCAGAGCATACTATTAACCTGCAGATCCACCCCATATCTGAAGGTTATTTAGCGTTATTGTACATGACGGATTCCCTTTAAAGTAACTCCCTTGTGACCTAAGCAAATTAAAGTGTACCACTTTCAAAAGACAAAATCAGTTTGAGTAGTTTTGCTGTTTATCCTCAGAGTGCCTGAGATTTGTACGGCGGGCTGCACTAAACTAGGCAGAGTTCTGGTTGTCACTTCTAGCTTCCATCTTCAGGGGGTGAGCGAGCGCTGTAAGATCCTATGACCCTCTCTCCCGCACTGAAGACAGTAGTCTAACAGCAGGACGCTGCCTAGTTTAGTGCAGCACGGACCTCGGGCAGTCCATAATACAGTTTAACAGCAAAAACCTCTCCTAGAATGATTTAGAAAGACAAATATACTGGAAAGTCCTGCACTATAATAGTTTTTCTGTAAAAAGTGGAGGGATACTTTAACCTCTACCTCTTGTTTTAAGGTACTACAGCTAAACCAATATCTGCAACTAGGAACCATGTCAGATCTCAACCTTTCGTTGTACTGTACGGGTAAATGAAGACAATGTTTGGGAAAAATGATGTCCTGACAAAGAATTCAGTAGGGCCTCTTTCCCCATAAACCTGTTGTATACTGCTGATAGGGCTCTCTAGCAAACATGGCAGGAACATTCTCCACAATCAGAGCATCTCTCTAATTTGATCAAATACTATAACCATTTTACCTTCTAACTATATATTGTACTTGTGTCATTTGAATGAAATAGGTGCCATGGAAACTATGATTTTTCAGCCACCTGGAAACTGGACATTTCCTTTTGATGCTGGTGATTCTATTATTCGCTTTGGGCTCTTTACTGGACCCAGAGCACCTTATCATCTACAACTAAGGGAAAAGAACAGGTACATAATCCCTTATTCCATATATAATGTCACTATCACTTTTTGAGTGTAAATTATAGTTTAAACATGTCATCCCATTCTTCCTTTGCCTGTTTAAGACCAGACCATTTTCCTCTGTTCCTGACCTGGCACATTTTTGGGTTATATTGTGCATACGCTTTTAACTGGACGTTGACCAAGCTGCACGGGAGACTAGTCCAAAAGACCCATTCCCAGAGGCTTCTTCCACGTGTATAGGGAGAGACCTGTCAATCATTGGCAGTGGATGAGGCGAAGCTGCCATAGACCAGCCTTTTCGACTAGGCACCAATGCAGCTTGATCCCCGGCCAACTTATAAAGTGTAATTTTCTCTAAAACACCGCAGCATTTTAGAGTCAAACATAAATAACTGAAATCATAGTCATGGTTCGGGCAGCTTGTATCCTCTGCCAGGTTTAAGGAGTACCTGTCTTTTTATTTTTTTCATGAATTAATAATCCACATGAAGATTTGTAATATATCTTGATAGAGATTCCCTTCTTTCTCCTCCATTCTCAATCCACAGGTTAAATCTATCTTTAGTATATACAGATTTTCTCATTACTGAAATAGGAGATGACAGCTGGTGCCTATAAAAATCCATAAAAGACTGTAACTATTGTTTCAGGAGAACTTACAGCAGAATACCTGTGTCTGCCTCCAGCTCCTTCTCGCCATAGAATTTTAAAAGCACCAACTGTCATCTCCCATTTCAGAAATGAGGAAATCTGCTGCACGGAATACAGATTTTACCTGTGAAGTGAGAGTGAAAGATCAATGCAAGAGGAGAAAGAAGCCGAATTTTCTGATAACATGTATTACAAGCTTGCTTAATTTGTGTGTACTATTAAATTATGAAATAAAATTGAAAACAACTAATACTTGTTAAGGGGTTTTACACACCAGAAATGTTACTTCTGTCAGGAAATGGAGTAAAATTCTGGTGTAATTTATGCCACTAAAGTGATGTAAATTTTGATGGATGGACCTACTTTTCCAAACACTGTCCTGCCCATGTTCTAGCCATTTGGACTGAGCTGGCTGGACTGGTGTAAAAGCAACAAAAGTTTTGCACAACTTTGAGTGCCTCAGATATTTGGCAACATTTTAAGGTGTGTTACGGCATAAGGGCTTGAGCACATGACTGATTTTCTCAGACGAGTGCTAGCCCTGGTTTTCATGGATAGCACTTGTACATACAGTATTTATTTTACTCACTTATACAACCCCTGGCAAAAATTATGGAATCACCGGGCTCGGAGGATGTTCAGTTGTTTAATTCAGTTGTTTAATGTTGTTGAAAAAAAGCAGATCACAGACATGGCACAAAACTAAAGTCATTTCAAATGGCAACTTTAGGGCTTTAAGAAACACTACAAGAAATCAAGATTAAACATGTGGTACTCAGTAAGAGTCATTTTTTTCAGACCAAGCAGAGGGAAAAAATTATGAAATCATTCAATTCTGAGGAAAAAATTATGGAATCATGAAAAACAAACACACAAAAGAACACTCCAATACATCACTAGTATTTGTTGCACCACCTCTGGCTTTAATAACAGCTTGTAGTCTCTGAGGTATAGACTTAATGAGTGACAAACAGTACTCTTCATCAATCTGGCTCCAACTTTCTCTGATTGCTGTTGCCAGATCAGCTTTGCAGGTTGGAGCCTTGTCATTGACCATTTTCTTCAACTTCCACCAAAGATTTTCAATTGGATTGAGATTCGGACTATTTGCAGGCCATGACATTGACCTTATGTGTCTTCTTTCAAGGAATGTTTTCACAGTTTTTGCTCTATGGCAGGATGCATTATCATCTTGAAAAATGATGTCATCATCCCCAAACATCCTTTCAATTGATGGGATAAGAAAACTGTCCAAAATATCAATGTAAACTTTGGGCATTTATTGAAGATGTAATGACAGCCATCTCCCCTGTGCCTTTACCTGACATGCAGCCCCATATCATCAATGACTGTGGAAATTTGCATGTTCTCTTCATGCAGTCATCTTTATAAATCCCATTAGAACGGCACCAAACAAAAGTTCCAGCATCATCACCTTGCCCAATGCAGATTTGCGATTCATCACTGAATATGACTTTCATCCAGTCATCCACAGTCCACGATTGTTTTTCCTTAGCCCATTGTAACCTGTTTTTTTTCTGTTTAGGTGTTAATGATGGCTTATGTTTAGCTTTTCTGTATGTAAATCCCATTTCCTTTAGGCGGTTTCTGACAGTTCAGTCACAGATGTTGACTCCAGTTTCCTCCTTTTCGTTCCTCATTTGTTTTGTTGTGCATTTCCTGTTTTGGAGACATATTGCTTTAAGTTTCCGGTCTTGACGCTTTGATGTCTTCCTTGGTCTACCAGTATGTTTGCCTTTAACAACCTTCCCATGTTGTTTGTATTTGGTCCAGATTTTAGACACAGCTGACTGTGAACAACCAACATCATTTGCAACATTGTGTGATGATGTACCTTCTTTTAAGAGTTTGATAATCCTCTCCTTTGTTTCAATTGACATCTCTCATGTTGGAGCCATGATTCATGTCAGTCCACTTGGTGCAACAGCTCTCCAAGGTGTGATCACTCCTTTTTAGATGCAGACTAACAAGCTGATCTAATTTGATGCGGTTGTTAGTTTTGGAAATGAAAATTTACAGGGTGATTCCATAATTTTTTCCTCAGAATTGAGTGATTCCATAATTTTTTCCCTCTGCTTGGTCTGAAAAAAATTACCCTTACTGAGTACCACATTTTTAATCTTGATTTCTTTTAGTGTTTCTTAAAGCCCTAAAGTTGCTATTTGAAATTACTTTCATTTTGTGCAATGTCTGTGATCTGCTTTTTTTCAACATCAGTAAACAACTGAATGAACATCCTCCGAGCCCGGTGATTCCATAATTTTTGCCAGGGGTTGTATAGCCCCATTAATTCCACAGCACTTTACAGACATTATCTGTGATATTATATGGGGCTGTGCACATAACCGAGTGGTCCATGGAAAAAATCGGAGGCATGTCCGATTTTGATCCGAGTGTCAGGTCAAAATCGGCAATGCAAGTCTATGGGTCTGTGAAAAACATTGGACCATACTCGGATGACATCCGAGTGTGGTCTGATTTTCACACACTGACAAAATGGAGAAAGTGGAGAAACTTTTTTTTCACTCCATGTGCGAGAAAACTGATACCACTCTGATCAGAGTAATCTTACCGTTTTTCTTGGATGTGGAGAAAACGCTCTTGTGATCCTACCATACAACTGTTGAAAAAACGTTGATGAATCAGACCTATGGTGTCTTCTGCGTGGAGCATCAGTGTTTTTCTAATTACAAGTCGGTGATACTAAGACTCTCTCTAGGCTTGTCTGGAGTCTCATATATTTAGAAAATGTAAAAGTGACCTCCACTTCATATAGCAGACACTGTGATTTGTCTGGTCTACATGCGATCATGTGACATCGGACCGCTGCAGAAGACCGCGACTGGTCAGTATTTTACTGCACTCATTACACATATACACATCATTGCTACCAAAGGGAAAAATGTAAAAAATCACTGGTGTGGTCTTTTTATAGTAAAATTGTGTAAACAGTAATTTTCTATCTGTTCGTCACTTATTTCTGACGACTGTAAGGCTGTGTGGCCACTGTGTTTTTAAAGCGTTTTTGATGCATATTTTCCGCAGCGTAAACGCTTGCACAATGCTTTGTAATCCGTGCCCCATGATCCCCAATGAAAATCTGTATGTTCTGTGCCCATGCTGCGCAATTTTCCGCAGCGGATTTTCCTTGCGGAAAAATCCGCAGCATGTCCATTATTTGTGCATTTCTGCATGCGGGTTTGAGGTCCCAATGGACTTGAAAAATGCAAGTCAAATCCGCATGTAAAAACGCGTGTAAAATCCGCAAGCGTTTTTGACTGCCAAGACCATGCAGAAACGCTGCAGAAATTTTCTGCTTCATTTCTGCATTGTGGGCACATGCCCTTAAAAAAAGATTTGTTGTTTTAATGGTTTTTAGAAAACTAAGAAGATGCCACGGCTGGAATTGCTTGACTTTTACTCGAGTGCCCCTTGCACATTGTGACATGATGAATCAACATATCCAGCTGAGTGGCCCATGGCATGCATCTTAGGAAGCCAGAGAAACACTAGAGGGCGATACATGGATGTCTGACAAGGGTTAATAAATAAGCGCGGCTCATGAAATGTTTTCTGTCCCTTACTAGATAGCAGTCCAAGAGGGGAGTTTTTTTTCTTACATGTATTATTACCAGATATAATGCATATTATATTTTTTTGAGGATTCCAAAATGTCTAATAATCTGGTATCACATATTATATGTAGCTCGTACCTAATACCTAGTAGCAGAATTGACATATGCTAGTAATAAGCTATTATACTTTATAGCTTGTGGTATTTTATTAACTTTTATAGCTTTCTTACCAATGAATTGTAGTAAAACAATGTAAAGTAAGAACAAACAATATTTTATTGTACACAGTGACTTAGAATGAAGGACAAGTATTAATGCTGACTGCCCCATTGACAAAGGATGCTTTACTGAAGCTCGCGGGTCTCTTGTCTATCACAAAGTGGCGGATACAGCCATTGAAGGAACTTCTTGTGGTCAGACTTGGTGCAAGCAAAGGATCTAAAGATGTGGGAGAAAATAAAATATCAGGAACTGTCCATGGTAAACCTAAAGTGAGACTTTTTATGTAAAAATTATACTAAAACATGTATACCTGGTACACCTCCAACAAATATAGGCTCTTTGAGATTGACTAGCTTTCTATTCAGAGGTCCGACAACATGGTTTATCTCCGAATCCACATCCAGTTGCACCACATTTCCATCCCTGATAACTGTAAGAATACACGTGGAGATTAGTAATCATTTAAAATTATTATAAATCATACATTTATATAAATTATGGTACATTTTATGAATATGTTTTTGAAATATAAATAATTTTACTGGAAGCAGAAAATCTGAATGAAAGACACATTGGATAATAGGTATCAGTTACATGGGATTAAAGTGTCCTCTTCTATGCACACCCTTAACCCCCACATAACCAGCTGTCAAGTGTGTGCATTTCATAGAAGCTGCTATTTGGGGCTCCAGCTCAGGTTAATACTTTACACATCCACCTATCCCTTTATCCGCATGCACTACAGTGTTGGCCAACATTTGGGGAGGTAAGCTAGGGTTATGCTTATGCCACTGTTGGCTATGGGAGCGAGAAATACGAGATGAAACCTTCTCATCCTAAAATCTTGGGTGGTGCATGGAACATGAGTGTACTGGCCGAGACACTTCTGTGAACCGGTCCGTGAAAAAAGGCATGGCTTAGCAAGATCATCCCCATAAGTGGGTGGTTTGAGGTTATTGCCAATTGATCCTAGGGATCAGGCTTAAATGTCCCATATTTTGGATTGAGAATTTTGGTAAGAATAAGTATCAAGAATGGTTCTCATTTATTCTATATGGATTCCCATAATATTTGTTTGCTCCTGGTGTAATTTAGGTGGAGATGCCCTTTAAATGTATCTATTATAGTTTAATGATTTTCAGCTTTTGTGTATGAAAATATATAGGTACAGTACAGACCAAAAGTTTGGACACACCTTCTCATTTAAATATTTTTCTGTATTTTCATGACTTTGAAAATTGTACAGTCACACTGAAGGCATCAAAACTATGAATTAACACATGTGGAATTATATACTTAACAAAAAAGTGTGAAACAACTGAAAATATGTCTTATATTCTAGGTTCTTCAAAGTAGCCACCTTTTGCTTTGATGACTGCTTTGCACACTCTTGGCATTCTCTTGATGAGCTTCAAGAGGTAGTCACTGGAAATGGTCTTCCGATAATCTTGAAGGAGTTCCCAGAGATGCTTAGCACTTGTTGGCCCTTTTGCCTTCACTCTGTGGTCCAGCTCACCCCAAACCATCTCGATTGGGTTTAGGTCTGGTGACTGTGGAGGCCAGGTCATCTGGCGTAGCACCCCATCACTCTCCTTCTTGGTCAAGTAGCCCTTACACAGCCTGGAGGTGTGTTTGGGGTCATTGTCCTGTTGAAAAATAAATGATGGTCCAACTAAACGCAAACCGGATGGAATAGCATGCCGCTGCAAGATGCTGTGGTAGCCATGCTGGTTTAGTATGCCTCCAATTTTGAATAAATCCCCAACAGTGTCACCAGCAAAGCACCCCCACACCATCACACCTCCTCCTCCATGCTTCACAGTGGGAACCAGGTATGTAGAGTCCATCCGTTCACCTTTTCTGCGTCGCACAAAGACACGGTGGTTGGAACCAAAGATCTCAAATTTGGACTCATCAGACCAAAGCACAGATTTCCTCTGGTCTAATGTCCATTCCTTGTGTTCTTTAGCAAAAACAAGTCTCTTCTGCTTGTTGCCTGTCCTTAGCAGTGGTTTCCTAGCAGCTATTTTACCATGAAGGCCTGCTGCACAAAGTCTCCTCTTAATAGTTGTTGTAGAGATGTGTCTGCTGCTAGAACTCTGTGTGGCATTGACCTGGTCTCTAATCTGAGCTGCTGTTAACCTGCGATTTCTGAGTCTGGTGACTTGGATAAACTTACCCTCAGAAGCAGAGGTGACTCTTGGTCTTCCTTTCCTAGGGCGGTCCTCATGTGAGCCAGTTTCTTTGTAGCGCTTGATGGTTTTTGAAACTGCACTTTTTTTTCCCATTTTTTCGGACTGACTGACCTTCATTTCTTAAAGTAATTATGGCCACTCGTTTTTCTTTACTTAGCTGCTTTTTTCTTGCCATAATACAAATTCTAACAGTCTATTCAGTAGGACTATCAGCGGTATATCCACCTGACTTCTGCACAACACAACTGATGGTCCCAACCCCATTTATAACGCAAGAAATCCCACTTATTAAACCTGACAGGGCACACCTGTGAAGTGAAAACCATTTTTGGTGACTACCTCTTGAAGCTCATCAAGAGAATGCCAAGAGTGTGCAAAGCAGTCATCAAAGCAAAAGGTGGCTACTTTGAAGAACCTAGAATATAAGACATATTTTCAGTTGTTTCACACTTTTTTGTTAAGTATATAATTCCACATGTGTTAATTCATAGTTTTGATGCCTTCAGTGTGAATGTACAATTTTCAAAGTCATGAAAATACAGAAAAATCTTTAAATGAGAAGGTGTGTCCAAACTTTTGATCTGTACTGTATATTGATAATGCACACCTAAATTATAATAGTTTTAACATCCTACAGAAAAGCCATTTTTACAGGGTTTCATTATATTAAATAGGTAAATAGAAAACTGCTTGTAAAATCAAGTTACTTTGCAACTTACTTGTTAACAATCTGCTACATTCTCAATAATGGAGGGATTTTTAATTTTGTGTACTGCTTATAGCCTAGGTTACAAACTAACTCCGCAATGCTTACAAGCTCTTTTCTATAGAGCTTGTAAGCACTGCTATGCAGCTGGCTGGATCTGCTCTCAGCATTGGAAAGAGCCAATGGTCCAAATGATCAATTAGGAGCGCACCACCTACCAGCAAGCAGGAAGCTGGTAGTATGGGACAAAAATGTGACATTTTACAAACCTGCAATTCGATGCCACTGTCCATCACAGAGACTCTGCTTCGGAACAACATGCGTAGAAAACTCTTTATTGCCAAACTTCACTTTGACTACAACCTATATTGAAAAATAAGTAATAAAATATATTATCTGACCTGTAAAGCTTGATTATAGCAAGTCACTTTCCGTCGTGTTATATTTCAATACCTGTCCATCCTTCATGTGCAGGTTTAGGTATTCTCCATGCGTATTTTGAATATGGAATAAAATACCAGAGCTGCTCCTTGGACGAACTTCGACTACAAATTCAAATTTTACATCGGTATCGAAGGATTCTTCTACAAAACAAAAAATACCTTACTGTGAGCGAGCATATCCAGGTTATCTCCTATATTTCAGACATCACTAATAAATACTAATTGTTCATCTTTTGAATTTGTTTTTTGGTTCTGCAAAATGTGAATCAATAATGAGGGCAAACACCTCGAAACGTGTCTGCAAATGAAGTATCTAATTTGACTTCTTAAGTCAAGTGGCAAGGTTCCTTAAAGAGTTGATATTAACTTTTAAAGGATTATTATATCCAATAAGTGGCACTACGATTCATGTCCTCTTCCTCTTTGAAGAGACAATCTGCATATTTAATGGCCAAGAGGGAGCATTGCATGGCCTATAAGTCTCCTTTCGCCGGCTTAGCACTCTCCCCAAGAGAAATGTTCTCCCTTACACCCTTTGTCAGAGTAATCTCGCCCAGCTAAATCAGAGCTCCTGCTTTGCACCGAGGAGGGGTAAATATCCAAAAACACATGTCTGCTAACAGAGGCTCTGGTTTGGCTTCTTAGGCATGTGGCAAAGGCCTATGTTGACTTTTAGGATTGCTACTTCCAGTAGGTGGCACTAGAGTTAATTTCCTTTTCCTCTCTGAAGAGACTATTTGCACATCAATCACAAGTCTAATATGTGTCATAATAATATCTGTTTCTAATGGTAGAGCAACTTCTAGTCACTCTACGATGACTAGTCACTCTATGATCTGTCGAGAGAAAGTTATTTTTATGATGTTGTTTTATGCTTTTTTTGCAGTACTAGTGTTCATGCTGCACTGGCTTTGGTGGGATCAGATGTCATTACAGGCTGGTGTGGGCTTTGCTGTATTGCCTCTCATCATTATATGAAAGAAATTCTTTTGTGAAGACATACCAGGCAGGGCCTGAGTGCTGTAGAACAGTGTTTCACTTCATCAGGTCATTACCTAAAATGACATATCCTCCTTCTGCAGAAATATAGGTTCCGGATTCCATAGGGCCTTCAAAACAAGGTGTCACACTAAATGTCTGGGATGGATCAGGTACAGAGTGCCCATTCAGCTGCAGATCTCCAAGGCAGCCATTGAAACTGTACACTGAATCAATCTAAAAGAAAAATCAAACATATGCAATTATATGCAGCTCTAAGCATATAAATGTACACACAGCTTTAAACTGATACCTATCAAAATATTTTCTCCTGAAGTTCTGTTTAATTTTCATTAAAAGCAGTGTGTATATAAATATATATATATACCGTATATTCCGGCGTATAAGACGACTTTTGAAGACTGAAAAATCTTCTGTCTAGTCTGGGGTCGTCTTATACGCCGGTAATGCTTTTGAACTTTCAGAAATTGACATGCGGGGATACTCTGGGGGTGTTAATAAGCTGCCGTGGCCGTATCCCTGCCATGTCGGAGTTAATATAAGGTGGAGGGAGTTAAAATACGGCGGCGGTAGGTCCAGACAGTCAGCGCTTCTGTGCTGAAACTGACACATCGCTGCGTATTCCCAGCTCCGGACACAGCGCAGGGCTTCTGTGCCGACAGCTTTCACTTGTCACAGAAGCGCTGCGCTGTGTCCGGAGCTGGGAAGTTCGCATCGCTTCTGTGACAATATATGAAAAGCCGGCAATTCAGCAGCGGCATAAGCCGGCACCCGACAATTTAGAATAGAAAGAATAGAGCTTCACACATAGATTAGATAGATAGAAACATGTCAGTCACATATATATGAAGTACAGTGACAGTATTGCTTACTGTACTTGTCATTTAGTGTAAAGGATTTATTAAAACAAATAATAGTGTTTTCATGCACCGTCTCTTTAAGAAAGCCGGCCGGCAATTCAGCATCTGTACCCGACAATTTATAACAGACAGAATAGAGCTTCACACATAGATTAGATAGATAGAAACATGTCAGTCACATATATATGAAGTACAGTGACAGTGTTGATTACTGTACTTGTCATTTAGTATTAAAATAAAGGATTTATTATTAAAAAAATTGGCGTGGGGTTCCCCTTAATTTTAGGCTCTAGCGGAGGTTAAGCAGACGACTGGGGCAGATGTTTGAAGCCTGGGAAGGGGGTAATACCCACAGAGCTTCCCAGGCTACTAATATCAGCCCCCAGCTGAATACCTAGTCTTTACTAGCTATTAAAATGGGGAACCCCCCCAAAAAAATGACGTGGGGTCCCCCCTAATTTAATAGCTAGCAAAGGCTAGGCAGACAGCTGGGGGCTGATATTAATAGCCCAGGAAGGGAGCCATGAATATTGGCCCCCTCCCAGGCTAGAAACACCAGCCGTCAGCCGCCCCAGAAATGGCGCATCCATAGGATGCGCCAATTCTGGCACTTAGCCTCGCTCTTCCACGCTGCCCTGGTGCGGTGGCAGGGGGTAATAGGGCTGGGGTTGATGTCAGCTTATAATGCCAGCTGACATCAAGCCCAGGTTAGTAATGGAGAGGCGTCTATAAGACACCCCCATTACTAACCCCATAGTCAAAGTTAAAAAAAACACAAACACCCAGAATAAAGTCCTTTAATTGAAATAAACACACAATTCTTTATTGTTCTAAATTAAACCATACTTACCGTCACGCCCATTCCAGCTGAAGCCAACGATCTCCTGCAATAAAAGAAAAATAATAAAGCAACCTCATCCTTACCTTTCCATGGTTCCCAGGACCGCTCCAGCTCTGCTACATCGAGATGACAGGCTGGACCGCAGCAGAACGCTGCCATCCAGCCTGTCATCCCGCAGACACTGAGAAGGGCAGGCATGCTTGCGCTCCTCAGTGTCTGACTGTGACGGCATCCAGATGAGCCGACAATGAACTCAGCTCACCTCCTGGACGTCCGTCACTGACAGCGTGGGAAACTTCTACTGCGCATGCGGGGAGCAGGAGAATTTTCCCACGCTGTCAGTGACGTGCATGAGGTGAGCCGAGTTCATTGGACATGATCTCGGCTCATCTGGATGCCGTCACAGTCAGACACTGAGGAGCACAAGCATGCCTGCTCTTCTCAGTGTCTGCCGCATGGCAAGCTGAACGGCAGCGTTCTGCTGCGGTCCAGCCTGTCATGTGAATGTAGCAGAGCTGGACCGGTCCTGGGAACCATGGAGAGGTAAGGATGAGGTTGCTTTATTATTTTACTTTTATTGCAGGAGATCGTTGGCTTCAGCTGGAATGGGTGTGATGGTAAGTATGGTTTAATTTAGAACATTAAAAAATTGTGTCTTTATTTCAATTAAAGGACTTTATTCTGGGTGTTGTGTTTTTTTTAATTACTTTACTAGAAATTCATGGCGGTCATGTCTAATATTGGCGTGACCCCATGAATTTCGGGCTTAGGGCCAGCTGATAATGCCAAGCTGGCCCTAACCCCTTTATTACCCAGTGAGCCACCGCACCAGGGCCCTGGATGAGTTGGGTACAGCGCCAGAAGATGGCGCTTCTATGAACGCGCCATTTTCCGGGGTGGCTGCGGACTGCAATTTGCAGCAGGGGGGGCCCAGAAAGCTTGGGCCTCCCTGCGCTGCAGATTCCAGCCCCCAGCTGCCTAGTTGTACCTGGCTGGACACAAAAATAGGGCGAAGCCCCACGTATTTTTTTTTTTTATTATTTCATGAAATAATTAAAAAAAAAAGGGCTTCCCTATATTGTTGTGTCCGGCCAGGTACAAATAGGCAGCTGGTGGTTGGGGGCAGCCCGTTCCTGCCTGCTGTACCTGGCTGGACACAAAAATATGGCGAAGCCCCACGTCAACATTTTTGGGAAAAATTAATTACAAAATTAATAATTTAGGGACTGCATCTTTATTAACCCCTCAATTGTCATTTAGTGTTAAAATAAAGGATTTTTTAAAAAGAAAATTGGCGTGGGATCCACCATCATTATAGTCTCTAGCGGAGGTTAAGCAGACGGCTGGGGCAGATGTTTGAAGTCTGGGAAGGGGGTAATACCCACGGAGCTTCCCAGGCTACTAATATCAGCCCCCAGCTGAATACCTAGCCTTTACTAGCTATTAGAATGGGGGACCCCCCCAAAAAATGACGTGGGGTCCCCCCTATTTTAATATGTTTATGAGTGACAGTTTTCCTGCTATATACCTGCATGTCATAAGAATTTAAATTAAAAAAGGACCATGTTAAATTCAAATCTGTTTTTTTTTAATTTTTACCGGTGTTTGGTATGCGTTGGAAAAGGGGTAGTCTTATACGGTGAATATATCCTAAACTCTATATTTTAACAGGAAAGTAGGGGGGTCGTCTTATACACCAGGTCGTCTTATACGCCGGAATATACGGTATATATATATATATAATCATTTTGTAGGAAAAAAATAAAAATTCTCCCATTCTATATCTGATTTTCTGCCATTTCTATACCCTAGGTGTCTGCACAGATTAATTACGCAATCCCATACATACACGGATGTTCCCTTTATCTAATATCATCAGAAGATCTAAAATAGGAAATATTAGTTTTACTTTATAGATGCAACTTTATGGCTATATTCACACATTGCGTTTTTTCAGCGTTCTTATTCTGCAGCAAAACCTGATCTCTTGGCAGGAAAGAAGCTGTGTCAAAAACGCAAGTTTTAATGCGTTTTTTTGGTGCGCTTTCCAGGATCCCAAAGTTCAGCTTTGCTTCCACCACACAAGCATGAACACAGGTGACCAATGCAAGGCATATGTGAAACCATACATATTAACCAGAATTACAAATGTAACAGTGGGGGGGGGTGAATTGTTCAGGAATAGTTTTTCTAAGACACTGGCAGTGCATAGAGTTTACTAGTATTTATTTTATACTATGGTCTGTCATTAAATTGCTCAGGCATTGTTCAATTTCTCACCTTCCTGGGCCACAGGTATTGTTCAATCTCACACCTAGCTCAGCCAATGTTTACATTTTACACATAACTAATTTAAATAAACTGAAAAAACTGACCAGCACTTCCAAAACAAGAAATACGTGTATACAGGTGCTTAGTTGTATATGGAGGTAGCTGCTCCTAGTAAGCACCTGTACACACCTATTTCTTGTTTCCGAAGTGCTAGTTAGTTTTTTCTGTTTTCATGTATAGGCTTTGACTGAGCACTCCGCCTCTATGCCACAGGTGGTTTTAATTGCAGCAGGATCTTGCTTTCCCACACACAAGCAGACTTTTGTCCCTTACAGAGGAGTTCATATTGACAGGGTCCTGTTATGACGAGAAATGCCTTAACGTGGCTACCAAGTACACATGAATTGGCCAATTTATGCGCTAAGTTTTTTCATTTATTTCAATTTTCTAGAGCAGTAATGCTTTTCAAATTTCTTATATTTCATGTTCACATACAAGTTGCATATTGCTACTTCGTTTGTTAGTAATTTAATTAAACTGTCTTAATCCAAACTGCCATCTCAGGTGACCAAGAAAAGATGGTAAAATCACAAAAATAAGTGAGTTTTACATAATGAGTTTCACATAAATGAGTTTCACGTAATGCTGTACTTTTTTTTCACTTAAAACGCAGCAAAACCTGATAGCTATGTACACACTAGGCGTTTTTCAGCGTTTTTTCACCACCCATTACTTTCAATGGGTGAAAAACACTGAAACAATGCAGAAAAAAAGAAGAGGAGACATGCTCTACTGTGCAAAAAAAACATGCAAAGCGCAAAATACTGATAAAAAAAAAACAAGGTGTGTGCATGAGATTTCTGGAATCTCATAGACTTTGCTGGTACTGTAAAATGCAGCTGAAGATTTGCATTTTTTCAGCGTTTTTTTTATGCAATGTGCGAACATAGCCTATGACTTTACTTTTTATGACTGGACAGATAATGACAACTTTGATCAGGCCATAAAAGTAATACAATCAAAATGAAGAAAGCTAGAAGAACCAAAGCTCTCTCAGTAAAAGGCCCCCGTAAGACGAAAGTTATCACCTATACCCTGGATAGGTTATAACTGTTAGATCAGTGTGGGTACCACTGCTGGGAACCCCACCTATCACCACAACTGGGAAAGTGTGTTCCCAGGCTGCAAGATGGTGGACAGGATGAGTTGACTTGAGCAGCTGATACAATGATAGGTGATCACTGCGTAATGCTCGTCTATCATCATCAGTGCTATAGGCTTGGAGTGGCAATACACATTTATTCCAGCTGCTTTATTAAAATCCTCAAGGACGGGGTCCTAAAGCCAGGGGAAAGTCCCTGATTCTGGTTTTAGGACCCACATTGATCTAAGGGTTATCATATCTTGCTTAGACCATTATACCCCACTAAGGGTGGATATTGAGTGTACCTGTACATTCTTCATAGCTTTCTCAGGAGCTACACCTCCTACGTAAAGCGGTGCCTTCACATTCCAAACAGCATGATCTACAGGAAGTCTTTCTTCAAGCACTCGTAGACCATCGATTATTAGTTTACCCCTATTCATCTCACGGACGCATATTATCTAAGCAAAATAGAGAGTTTATTAGTAAGATGATTTACATACATCAAAATAGTGCATTTTTAGTAAGTTTATCTTGCGTATATCACCTATCCTTTGGATAGAAGATAAGGTGCATGGACACAGCTCCTTTGAGTGAATGGCATATGACAATGGGGTTGTTCTCCCTTTTCCATACAGTGTAATCTTTTATTTTATTTTATGACACTCATTACTTCATTTGATTTTGCTATTCCAATTTCATTTGAAACTTTGAATTGTAGGTTATTCTCCATCACCTACTTGACTCTTTGGAATTACTTTATATAAATGATGAAATGACTGGAATGACAATAATTCCAGTCATTTCATAATTTAAATAAAATAATTCCTCATTTAAAAGTCTCCTCCTAGCCATTGATGCAATACACTTAGGCTATATATTGTATATTGAACCATCAAATTCAGGGGAAAGAAAGATCAGACATATTGGGGTCTTGCTGTGGATTATCCCTCTAACCACATTGAAATAGACGTGTGCTTAGCAAGAATACATGTTTTGAAAGGAGTCAAGATAATACAACGTGTGTGGCTACCTTTAATATTGTCAAAATTGTATTCATTCTAGATCATAAATGTCAAACTCTGGCCCGTGGGCCAAAGCAGGAACCACCACCCCTATCTGGGGCCATTATACTGTATGGAGGACTATGTGGGGCCATTATACTGTATGGAGGGTTATGTGGGGCCCATTATACTGTATGGAGTGCTACAGTACAGACCAAAAGTTTGGAGACACCTTCTCATTTAAAGATTTTTCTGTATTTTCAGGACTATGAAAATTGTACATTCACACTGAAGGCATCAAAACTATGAATTAACACGTGGAATTATATACTTAACAAAAAAGTGTGAAACAACTGAAAATATGTCTTATATTCTAGGTTCTTCAAAGTAGCCACCTTTTGCTTTGATGACTGCTTTTGCACACTCTTGGCATTCTCTTGATGAGCTTCAAGAGGTAGTCACCGGAAATGGTTTTCACTTCACAGGTGTGCCCTGTCAGGTTTAACAAGTGCGATTTCTTGCCTTATAAATGGGGTTGGGACCATCAGTTGTGTTGTGCAGAAGTCGGGTGGATACACAGTTGATAGTCCTACTGAATAGACTGTTAGAATTTGTATTATGGCAAGAAAAAAGCAGCTAAGTAAAGAAAAACGAGTGGCCATCATTACTTTAAGAAATGAAGGTCAGTCAGTCCGAAAAATTGGGCAAACTTTGAAAGTGTCCCCAAGTGCAGTTGCAAAAACCATCAAGCGCTACAAAGAAACTGGCTCACATGAGGACCGGCCCAGGAAAGGAAGACCAAGAGTCACCTCTGCTTCTGAGGATAAGTTTATCCGAGTCGCCTGCCTCAGAAATCACAGGTTAACAGCAGCTCAGATTAGAGACCAGGTCAATGCCACACAGAGTTCTAGCAGCAGACACATCTCTACAACAACTGTTAAGAGGAGACTTTGTGCAGCAGGCCTTCATGGTAAAATAGCTGCTAGGAAACCACTGCTAAGGACAGGCAACAAGCAGAAGAGACTTGTTTGGGCTAAAGAACACAAGGAATGGACATTAGACCAGTGGAAATCTGTGCTTTGGTCTGATGAGTCCAAATTTGAGATCTTTGGTTCCAACCACCGTGTCTTTGTGCGACGCATGAAAGGTGAATGGATGGACTCTACATGCCTGGTTCCCACCGTGAAGCATGGAGGAGGAGGTGTGATGGTGTGGGGGTGCTTTGCTGGTGACACTGTCGGGGATTTATTCAAAATTGAAGGCATACTGAACCAGCATGGCTACCACAGCATCTTGCAACAGCATGCTATTCCATCCGGTTTGCGTTTAGTTGGACCATCATTTATTTTTCAACAGGACAATGACCCCAAACACACCTCCAGGCTGTGTAAGGGCTATTTGACCAAGAGGGAGAGTGATGGGGTGCTATGCCAGATGACCTGGCCTCCACAGTCACCAGACCTGAACCCAATCGAGATGGTTTGGGGTGAGCTGGACCGCAGAGTGAAGGCAAAAGGGCCAACAAGTGCTAAGCATCTCTGGGAACTCCTTCAAAATTGTTGGAAGACCATTACCGGTGACTACCTCTTGAAGCTCATCAAGAGAATGCCAAGAGGGTGCAAAGCAGTCATCAAAGCAAAAGGTGGCTACTTTGAAGAACCTAGAATATAAGACATATTTTCAGTTGTTTCACACTTTTTTGTTAAGTATATAATTCCACATGTGTTAATTCATAGTTTTGATGCCTTCAGTGTGAATGTACAATTTTCAAAGTCATGAAAATACAGAAAAATCTTTAAATGAGAAGGTGTGTCCAAACTTTTGGTCTGTACTGTATATGGGGCCATTATACTGTATGGAGGATTATGTGGGGCCATTATACTGTATGGAGCACTATGTGGGGTCATTCTTCTGTATGGAGGACTATGTGGGGCCCAGTATACTGTATGGAGTACTATATGGGGCCATTATACTGTATGGAGGACTATGTAGGACCCATTATACTGTATGGAGTACTATATGGGGTCATTATTCTGTATGGAGGACTATGTGGGGCCCATTATACTGTATGGAGCACTATGTGGGACCCATTATACTGTATGGAGGATTATGTGGGGCCAATATACTGTATGGAGCACTATGTGGGGTCATTATTCTGTATGGAGGACTATGTGGGGCCATTATACTGTATGGAGGACTATGTGGGGCCCATTATTCTGTATGGAGGACTATGTGGGGCCCATTATTCTGTATGGAGGACTATGTGGGGCCCATTATACTGTATGGAGGACTATGTGGGGTCATTATTCTGTATGGAGGACTATGTGGGGCCCATTATACTGTATGGAGGACTATGTGGGACCCATTATACTGTATGGAGGACTATGTGGGACCCATTATACTGTATGGAGGATTCTGTGGGGCCCATTATACTGTATACTGGATGGCCCGCGACTTTGTCCAAGTTTTTCATTTTGGCCCTCTGTGTGTTTGAGTTGACATCCCTGTTCTAGATGTACTTTCAAAGGATACCTTTTACCCTATTGATGAACATCTAACTCATATAATCCATACTTCCACTATAAGAATCCATATATATACACACACACACGATAGTCAAGAATATTCCACACTTCAGTTATATTAAAACTTCTGTTGTCTTATCAGCGCTTTCCGCACCAGTTTGCTCTCCCCCAGTTGAACTGACGTAACATGTTCAAACCTGCACAGTAGCATTTGTGACTGTTCTGCGAGAAACAATGGCTGCCTCACTTATGATTTGCACAAAAGAAGAGCAGTGTGCAATGATTTGATTTTTGTTTGCTGTGGGTGTGCCAATATTTAAAAGGAATCTGTCAGCAGAATCAACCCTTCTAATCTATATGGACATGTAGGTCATAGAAAGGTGACTGCATTGTTACCTTGATATCTACGATCTGATGTCTTATTCCAGAGAAATCCACATTTTAATTAATACGTAAATGACCTTTTAAGATCTATGGGCCGGATCTCCCTGAGAACCTGTCTCCGGAGCTTATTTTAAATGGAAGGGGGTGTTACCAGTGTGAACCATGTAATAACTAACAGTCTGCTCTCATAATTACACACAGCTCTGCAGTGAGATCAGTGTTAACACAGTACAGGAGAAGTGAACTTTATCTCATTGCAAAAACATTTACTACTTCAGTCCTCTCACAGTGCTTTAGCTTCCATTTCACGGGCAGTCAGTGAGGGGAAAGGGAAGTACAGCAGAGCTCACAACAGTTAGCGAAGACCACTGCAAATGTGCTTGTTGTGTTGGCAATTAAACATAGTTCTGCTATATTGTGTAGGCTATAATCAGGCACAGCTCTGCAGAAGAGCTACCACTACTGTGTGAGGACAAGTGCTGCTGCAAATGTTTGTAATGGGACAAACTTCACTTCTGCTGTACTGTGTTATTCTACTGTTTGGTGTTAGCTCTGCTGTACTGTTAGCTCTGAGCTCATAATCATACACCGTTCTACAGCAAGAGAAAAGTGTAAGTCATTACATGTCTCACACTGGTAACACATGCTTTTATTAAAAATTAGCTCTGAAGGCAGATTTACATGCAGATCTGTGTTCTTGTCAGTTCATTTACATAAAAAAAAATTGTATTTTTCTGGAAGGTATCACATCGCAGATATCAAGGTATCCATTTATTCAGCTTCCTATGATCTACATGCCCATATAGATGGCTTTGGACGGTTGATCCTACTGACAGACTTCCTTTTTAATCAAGATTTTATGCACAGTAGGGGGAAAGCGTTGTGTCGTGAAGAAGTGGGCATGAATAGAGAAGTTCAAGGATGGTTGAACAAGTGTCAGCTATGAAGAAGGAGCCAAATGCATGTCCATGGCTTGATGACAACATTGAGCGTGTACATGAACTGATTCTGTTGGATAGACAAGTGACAGTAGATTATATTCCATGAAAGAAGTTCTATGACAATACAATGAAGATTCATATCTGACAGAGGTGAAAACAGCGATGCAGTTGTGGTGCGCATCTCAGCCTAAAATATTTTTAATGAGGAAATACGAAAGCTTGTTGACAAATGGACAGATGGACAAAGTGTATTGAAAATCAGGGATTTTATGTTAATTATGTATTTGTCTTTCCGTAAAAGTTGATTACAATACTTTACAATACATTTTCGAGTGTGGATATACAGTCATGGCTGAAAGTGTTGGCACCCTTGAAATTGTTTCAGAAACTGAAGTATTTCTCTCAGATAATTGCAGTTACACATCTTTTATTATACACGTTTATTTGCTTTGTGTGTATTGGAACACAAAAAAGAGAAAAAAAGGCAAAATGGACATATTGCACAGAACCTCAAAAATGGGGCAGACAAAATTGTTGGCACCCTCAACTTAATATTTGGTTGCACACTCTTTGGAATAAATAACTGCAATCAATTGCTTCCTATAACCATCAACAAGCTTCTTACACCTCTCAACTGGAATTTTTGACCACTCTTCTTTTACAAAGTGCTCCAGGTCTCTCATATTTGAAGGCTACCTTCTCCAACAGCAATTATAAGGTCTCTCCACAGGTGTTCAATGGGATTTAGATCTAGATTTAGATTGAGATCCAGACTCATTGCCACTTCAGAACTCTCCAGCACTTTGTTTCCATCCATTTCTGGGTGCTTCTTGAAGTATGTTTGGGGTCATTGTCCTGCTGGAAGACCCGTGACCTAGGACGCAAACCCAACTTTCTGACACTGGTCATTATATTACGACCCAAAATCCTTTGGTAACCTTCAGATTTCATGATGCATTGCACACAGCCAAGGCACCCAGTGCCAGAGGTAGCAAAACAACCCACAAACATCTTTGAACCTCATATTTGACTGTAGGTACTGTGTTCTTTTATTTGTAGGCCTCATTCCGTTTTCAGTAAACAGTAGAATGATGTGCTTTACCAAACAGCTCTATCTTGGTGTTTCTCTTCTCCTCTTTCTGTTCGCCATTCTTAATGTGGCACCCACATACACAAAATGCAAATATTAAGTCAACTTCTCCCCTTTTTATCTGGTTTCAGGTGTGATTTTCATATTGCCCACATATGTTACTTGCCACATGCTTGAAACAATTTTGACCAGCCCATTTTTGGGTTTTGTGTGAATTTATGTCCAATTTGCCTTTTTTTTCTGTTTTTTTTTTGTATTTTTCCAATATGCACAAAGGAAATAAATGTGTATCACAAAACGTGTAATTGCAATAAAAAATACTTCATATTCTGGAACAATTTTAAGGGTGCCAACACTTTTGACCATGACTGTTTGTATATATATAGACTTTTCAAATGATTATGACTTACAGTGTGCCACGTGCCATCATTGTATTTCTCTTGGCTCCTAATTGACAGCTTTTGTACACCAACATTAAACTTAAAATGTAGTTGACCATTCGCAAGGAAAAGTGTTATAAAGTTGTCTTCATCCTCATCTGACACATAGAAGATCATTCCATGGGAAGAATGTGTCCGAAAGCGGAAAGATATTTCAGACCTGTCAGAAATATAAAATAAAAAATGTATTTTATCCCATGATCTTGCACAACAATGTATATATATCAAGTCAACATATATAATGGATCATACAGTATATGACATATACATATAAAGTTCATGACCATACACAGTAAAAATAGAAAGCATTGAGTGCATCACCTAACGTTCCAGTGTGATCCTCAATTTTACTGTCATGCTTTCCCAACTGCCTATGGGTTTGTTCACATGTGTTTTTGCCGTGCTTTTGCTGCGGAGAACCGCAAAGTGAATGAGATTTCTGAAAACTCATGCACATGTTGCTTATTTTTTCCTTGCAGATTTGAACCTTTTAAAGCATTTTTTCACGTTTTTGCAGAGTTTTCACACATTGAAAGAAATAGGAAAAAAATGGCAGTAAAAACAGATCAAAAACGTATTCTAAAGTGAGCGTATTTTACTCAGCATTTTTCCTGCCAATACACTAAATGTGTGCTCATAGTCTATGGGCAGTCGATGATGATCTAATTTCATTGCTAAAGAGGTCAACTTGTTCAACAGAAGTATGGTGGTCTAATGTAGAATAAAAACTTACTTTTGATTGAATTGTTTAGGAATGTGATTGAATTCCTGGTGACTGTTAGCTGTTCCACCATACAGATACGCATTTCTGACTGCCCTTGGTCCACTGGTTGATGAACATTGAGAGATAACTTCTGGTTGCTCCTCTGTTTTTATGTTCTTTGTACCAACAATGCCTTGTGGAGGATCAGCTTTATGTTTCCCAATCTATGATGATCATGTAAGAAAAAAGGGTTTAAAGTTAATATATGTGTGAAAAATGAGTAACGACTCTACTGACAGCCCATAAACTTTTACTAATTGATAGAATGTTGGTCATTTTTTAAGGCTTTGAAGGCATCTGCGTCCTCTCTACAGCGGTGACAGTAAGACGTTATCTCATCAAACTGATCCAGGATTGTGTTGGAGGCAATGATGTGTTGCTCTTGTCTACTCACGTAAACTTGTTTAGGAAGAAATTTGCTAAACATTTACTGACAGACACTGAATCTTAAAGCGATTACTATGGGCTTTGAAAAAATGTGCAAATGTCTCACTACTGTTGTTGCCCACAATCTGATAGACAACTCTTCAGGATGTTCCTTGTGGCCATTGGTAAAGAGTTTAGTCCGGATGAGGAGTGTCATTGTTGCCTAACAATAGTTATTTTTGACACATGTTAATGATCATTTTTGCATCAATGCTATTGTCTAAAATCAATCATTTACTGGCGAATGATAATTTTGATCTATTGTAAACTAGACAATTATGGTGATAATTGGGCAGCATAATTTGGCTTTTAACTATATATGGATTAAAAACACAAACCAAGGGTAGGTTCACACAAGCATACAAAAAATTGTTCAGAGTTTCATCCAGAAAGGTGGGACAATTTTTTTCTCACTTGTCATCCATGTGCAGTCTGTTTTTTTACAGCAGCTATTAATCATTTACAAGACCATTTGCAGTTTCCTATGTTACGGAATTGAAATGTATCCGTAAAAATCAGGTTCTATGCTGCGTCTCCGTATGGCATCCTAACTTTTTCATACAAGACTTTAATGGGTGAGTCTCATCCAATTTACGGAAGAAACTAGTGCACGCTGCGTTTTTTTTCACATGCAGATTCAGTTAGTGAAAAAAATTGTTCATCTGCACTGCCTCATGGGATAATATTGGTTCGAGTGCGATCCGTTTTTTTCACGGACAGCACTCGAAATTACAGTCATGTGAACGAGTTAAAATAGTGAGTTACTGTCCTCTCAATTCCTTTCTGCCAAAAGATCTGTGGTCCCCATAGTCTTTGTTTAGATTGTTGTACCAAAGAAATGTGACCAACCTGTGACCATGGTAGCCAATCACTAGCCACAGCAGTCACCTCTGCTGCAAAGTCTACATGTCATATAACTCTATATACAAATACCACCAGCTGCAACTGCTGGTGCATGGAGTGGAGGGGGGAGCTCTTGAAAACTCTGTTTTGAAGCCTGAAAAACTTAATATCATAAGAACAACTGTCTAACAAAGTTTTAATCAATCTGGTTATTCCTGTGCAGTGTTTTGCAAAGTGTATTTTCCATATATATTACATGTATTCCATGTAAAGTAGATTTGTAGTACGACTTACTCTATGCTTTTGTTTTCCTTTAGCTTTTGAAGAGTTTTTGCCACGTTTATGGGTCAAAGCAATGGGTGGTGCCTCAATAGGACAGCCATATAAAGATACCTGAACCTTTTCTGTATATTTCTGAAAGTCTTCAACTTCTACATCTCTGTCAATTCTATGAAATAGGAATGACAAATATTATTACAACACGCATAACTCTACTGTCTGAATTTAATTGTTGACTCACTTAAAAAAATCTGAAAACTCATTATAAATTAAATATGTATACAGAAAATGCTACTATGCTGTACATATAGCTAATGCCATTGCACAGTACATATACATAATGCAATAACACTGATCAAACAAATATTACTGCTATACTGCACCCAAAGAATATTCTGATACGACAGTTCCATCAGAATATGGTCATTTCTCATCCTTGACAGCAGAGTTCCCTCATAAACTTTGTGCGCCCTCTAAAAAATGCAAGCCGAATGCTAACCATACACAACACTATCAGCAGAGTGTGATGGTATATATATACAGTATCTCATATACGGGAAGTGTTACTCCAATACAAAATCAGACAAATGCATATATACAATACATATTTGTATTTATTGACACATTCTATTATTATTTACTAGATGGTGGCCCTATTTTAACGCATCGGGTATTCTAGAATATATATTCAGCCGACCGGGCGCGACTAATCAGCGAAGCAGTGTTTAAATGGGTTGTGCACTACTTTAAATTCAGGACAGCGGTGTTTTAAATTTCGCGCCAATTTCGCGCCGATTATATAGTAGATTGATGCATTCTATTATTATTTGTTGTGTATATCTGATTATAATGTATCTTTATCTCTTCACTATTGGTTTTATTTTTGTGCATTATATTGCACCAAATCTCTATATATATAACTCGCAGAATTGCATTGTAATTAACTTTATATATATACAGTTATATGAAAAAGTTTGGGCACCCCTATTAATCTTAAGCTTAATGTTTTATAAAAATTTGTGTTTTTGCAACAGCTATTTCAGTTTGATATATGTAATAACTGTTGGACACAGTAATGTTTCTGCCTTGAAATGAGGTTTATTGTACTAACAGAAAATGTGCAATCTGCATTCAAACAAAATTTGACAGGTGCATAAGTATGGGCACCTC
The DNA here is from genome assembly GCF_046119375.1 of Phyllobates terribilis. NCBI lineage: Eukaryota > Metazoa > Chordata > Amphibia > Anura > Dendrobatidae > Phyllobates > Phyllobates terribilis. The sequence continues at coordinate 474,229,415 of NW_027362763.1, forward strand.
ACCAGAAAAGTGACATTAATATTTAGTAGATCCTCCTTTTGCAAAAATAACAGCCTCTAGTCGCTTCCTGTAGCTTTTAATGACTTCCTGGATCCTGGATGAAGGTATTTTTGACCATTCCTCTTTACAAAACAATTCCAGTTCAGTTAAGTTTGATGGTCGCCGAGCATGGACAGCCCTCTTCAAATGATCCCACAGATGTTCAATGATATTCAGGTCTGGGGACTGGGATGGCCATTCCAGAACATTGTAATTGTTCCTCTGCATGAATGCCTGAGTAGATTTGGAGCGGTGTTTTGGATCATTGTCTTGCTGAAAGATCCATCCCCTGCGTAACTTCAACTTTATCACTGATTCTTGAACATTATTGTCAAGAATCTGCTGATACTGAGTGGAATCCCTGCGTCCCTCAACTATAACAAGATTCCCAGTGCCGGCATTGGCCACACAGCCCCAAAGCATGATGGAACCTCCACCAAATTTTACTGTGGGTAGCAAGTGTTTTTCTTGGAATGCTGTGTTTTTTTGCCGCCATGCATAACGCCTTTTTGTATGACCAAACAACTCAATCTTGGTTTCATCAGTCCACAGGACCTTCTTCCAAAAAGAAATTGGCTTCTCCAAATGTGCTTTTGCATACCTCAGCCGACTCTGTTTGTGGCGTGCTTGCAGAAACGGCTTCTTTCGCATCACTCTCCCATACAGCTTCTCCTTGTGCAAAGTGTGTTGTATAGTTGACCGATGCACAGTGACACCATCTGCAGCAAGTTGATGCTGCAGCTCTCTGGAGGTGGTCTGAGGATTGTCCTTGACTGATCTCACCATTCTGCTTCTCTGCCTTTCTGATGTTTTTCTTGGCCTGCCACTTCTGGCCTTAACAAGAACTGTCCCTGTGTTCTTCCATTTCCTTACTATGTTCCTCACAGTGGAAACTGACAGGTTAAATCTCTGAGACAGCTTTTTGTATCCTTCCCCTGAACAACTATGTTGAATAATCTTTGTTTTCAGATCATTTGACAGTTGTTTTGAGGAGCCCATGATGCCACTCTTCAGAGGAGATTCAAACAGGAGAACAACTTGCAAGTGGCCACTTTAAGTAGCTTTTCTCATGATTGCATACACCTGGCTATGAAGTTCAAAGCTCAATGAGGTTACAAAACCAAAAAAAGTGCTTTAGTAAGTCAGTAAAAAGTAGGTAGGAGTATTTAAAACAAGAAAATGATAAGGATGCCCATACTTATGCACCTGTCAAATTTTGTTTGAATGCAGATTGCACATTTTCTGTTAGTACAATAAACCTCATTTCAAGGCAGAAACATTACTGTGTCCAACAGTTATTACATATATCAAACTGAAATAGCTGTTGCAAAAACACCAATTTTTATAAAACATTAAGCTTAAGATTAATAGGGGTGCCCAACCTTTTTCATATAACTGTATATGCCTATACATACCTGTTATCATCATTCCTTGGTAGTATTCTGCCATTCGGTGGCACCCTTTGTATTATTTTCTTAATTTCATTGTGTCTCTCATCGGCCTCCCCTTGCTCTCATTGTTTCTTGTTTTTACTACTAACTTTAAAATTTTAGTTTTATTGTATAGTTGTGTATCTCAATACAATATTTATTGTAAATATACATTTGTTTGATTGTTTTTATTAAATTTTATTTACATTTTTATGAAATTGGAGTAACACTTGTATGATAGAATTTTTAGCTTTTTCTGTGGAATTATTTTTTGGATTACAGGCTTCTTTCAAGTCAGTTACATAGGTTGAAAAAAACAAAGATCCATCAAGTTCAGCCTTTCTTTACCAGTTATGCATTCTCCATTTCTTATATATAACACACAATGTTTGTTGTTGTGAGAAAATAATGCAGCCCTTTTGATATAGTATCTTCCATTAGTATCTTTTGTGTAAAGGCCTTCTAGAGTTTGACTACTCTAACTGAAAATAACCCTTTCCTGTTTAGATGCCAGATTCACCTTTCCTTCATACTTAATGAATGCCCCCTCCTCCATTGTAAATTCATTGTAACGAATTAATCATGGGCCACTCAATATAAAACAGTGATTTAGGATGATTTGCTGGTGTTGTGATGTTATAGTGCTCTAGCCTAATTTGTGAAGTTCTTAAATAGTAAAGAAGTTATAGCTACATCCCTGCAGGTCTAGGGTGGTGTAATGAGTTAGATATAATAGAAAGGTGGGGAGAGGGGCACGTTTCCATCACAAGTGTCATAGAAATTACGAAATACCATACCTGGAGAAGTAAGCATTACTAATGCACCCTGAAAAATTAGCTTGTGACACACCATTCGGGAAACCGCCGAAGTAGAACTTTTTTGCCGCTGGAAGGTTTGACTCTTTTTTATCATGGTCCTGGAAACTAATGTCTGTCTCATCTATCAGCAGATGATACCTACAGGCACAAATACATGTGTTAATCGTGATGACATTAGCCAATATCAAAGGGAAGCAATACTAGTAAATTGTATTGTATTTTTAATAGCTGCAAAAGTTGTAAAAAAATGTGTAGAATTATTATTTTTATTTTATTTAAATTAAGATAGCACTACATAGATTTACAACGGTAAATGATGAAAGTAGCTTTATCTCGACTTCTGCGTTGTTATTATGCATGAATTTAGAGGTCTGCAGTGTAACACAGAGTCTGTTTGTTCAGTCTAAGGGCGCAGTCAGACGGCCAAATAAATCAGACCGAGATCTGAATGCAGTGCATGAACTGGCTGGCGGTTCTCCCGACCTGAGCGTGACAACTTCATGTATTTCTATGCACCTGTCACGCCTGGGCCGAGAGAGCTGCCACCCAGTCCGAGCAGTGCATTCCGATCTTGCTCTGAATTATTAATGAATGTCTGTGGAATGTTCTGTCACGCTAAATGCACTTGAAATGCGAGTCATCAAGATTCTCTGCTGACAGCTCCCTTTGCATTTGATGACCAACTTATGTCTGTACTGACATAATGCCGCAATCGGCACTTGTATTTGTAGACATTAAATAAAACCTAAAACTATTGACTACCATTGTAGTGAATGCATAAGAAAAAATATAATTTAATATTCATTATAAAAGGGAAGGAATGCAAGATCAGTGAGGAACAAATAACTGTACCTTGTTGGTGTTACAGAAGCAACAATGAAGTGATTGTGGCCATCATTATAAAGCATATTTTTGGACTGCACCTTTATGTCCTTTACATTTAAGACTACAGCACCATTATCCATTGAAACCGAAAAAACATCAGCCTAAAATTAAAACAAATACAGACATAATATGCATGTTTAGATACGGTGATTAAAAAATCACCAGTATGATGGGGATATTGCAGGATGGTGCACCATATCTCTTTCAACTATATAATGTATAAAAATTATTACGACTAGGTCGATATTGTCCCTTTAGGGCAAAAATACTTTTATAAACAGAAGTCAAAACAGTGATATGATCAGAGATTATATGCACAATAAAAATGTTATCTCTATTAGTATAGCAGTGTTTATATGTGCAGTATAGAACAGCATTATTTATATGTACGGTACAGCAGTATTATTTTTCAGCTATATTGGTTGATTACCCTAGCCGAGGGAGGCTGTTACACACTGCCTATCACCAGTCATTTAACAGCTTGTTTAGACAAGCAGACCGCACTTCATATGTGCACAGAATGATCAGTAATAGATCGTCAATGTGCATAGACTATCATTGTTCTCGGCAGCACATGTCCTATTTACACAGGATGATGTGCTGCCGAGAATGATCATTTTTAAGCAAGCTTAAAAATAATTTCACCTGATGAACGACCGATTTGTTTGTTGTTTGCTCTGTCTGATTAATTGGAAAATGGGCGTTATTAGGAATGCTCATTCATGATAATTGGGCAGTGTAAATGCACTCTACAATAGCACTATTTATGTGTACAGTTAGTACTATTATTTCTGTGTGTAGAGATCCTGGTAGGATTATTTACAGAGGTAGCAAAGGTTATCTTTCACAACTGCACCATCTTGATAACTTGTCACAGAATATTCTCACTTAAGAGGACTAAGATAACTTAAAAGGATCCCGTCACTATGAAAATACAGTCCAATTTGCAGGCACCATGTTATAGATCAGGGGGAGCTGAGAAGATTGATAAATAGTTTCGTGAGAAATGATTCAGTATAACCTGTTTTTTTCATCATTTAATCCTCTGCTCTTTCTGAAATTTTCAGTCCAATGGGCGGAGCCATCAGTGACTGACAGCCGTCTTTATTTAAGAGTGCATACAGAAGTAGCTGTCAGTCACTGATTGGACCGCCCACTGGACTGAAAATTTCAGAAAAAGCAGAGGATTAGATGATGAAAACACAAGTTATATGAAATTATATATCAATCTGCTCAGCTCCCCCTGCTCTATAACATAATGCCTGCAGATTAGACTGCATTTTCATGGTTACAGGCCATTGACCAATGTTAAGTTAGATGTGGAATGACACTTTTTTGTGCCGTGAAATCAATTTGCTGTTATCTAAGTCAAGTTAATCTTTCCTAGATCAGTATATATGGTGATCAATTTTCTGTGCACAGTATGTAATAGGACTGTTTATGTGCACAGTACTATATGAAATGATCTATATTCAAAGTACTGTATGTTTGACATTATTTGTGTACAGTATAGAAGTACTATTTAGATGTACGGTTAGTAGTACTATTTCTGTATACAGTACAGTGACATTGATTAAGTCCTATGTCAATTCACAAAGGGTCTTAATCACCACTTGACACTTTAACAAATGAGCATTGCACTTTAATGTTGGTTCCTACATTACAACCCCAATTCCAAAATCAATTTCTAAATAAGTACATTCTTCCAAGTTAAATGGAAAAATCTCTTTCAACTTCTGATCTGTGTTCTATGTTCTGCTGTGAATAAAATATTGCTGTAAGAGGTTTACAAACCTTTTTCGACCTTTTTTCTATGCATATTACCCAGAGTCCCAATGTTTTTGGAACTGGGGTTGTACTTAATTGCACTTTATTTTTTGATACTGCACTAATTTATGCAATTCACATTCTTTTTATTCATTTAATTATTTCTTTTGATGTATTATTATGTCTTCATTGAAAAAAACAGTGCTCTTTTTGTTTTTGTTACTATTGAGTTTATCATGTGCGTTAACCATCGCCTGCACTTGGGTTAAGTGTCTGGAGCTTTGTAGTATAAATCAAGCAGAAACATTTTTGTATATGTGGATGTGTGCGGCTTTCTTTATGTGTCTTTTCTTTTTGCACTTTAGTATAGTGACACTATTTATGCGTATGATATGGCAGTATTGTATTATACAGCTACAATAATAGTAAGTATGCTATATACTTTATCTCAATTAGATACATCTACAGTATATAGCTGGAGTAGTCATATATAATAGCTGGCAGAATTCCTTATATTGTACAGTATATAAAATGAATAGCTGCAAAAATGAACATGTAGTTTATGAATGAACGGAAGGTGAGCCCTCTCTAAATCAGTTTCCACCACTGCCAATATAAATACTGTAAAATAGGGTTTGACATTAAAGGGGTATTCCCATCTCCAAGATCCTATTCCAATATGTAGTAGGAGTAATAATAATATTAGCAAATCCCTCCAATTAGAAATGTAGTATAGTTATTCTTTTTTGCTATGTCTCTTTCCTCATGTGCAGGGCATTGCAGGACCATATGTATCCATGGTTACGACCACTGATATAGTGACAGCTAGTTGCTAGTGGTCGTAACCATGGATACCTAGGGTCCTGCAATATCCTGCACATAATGAATGAGACATGACGAATCATAAAAACTATACGACATTTCTAATTGGAGATACTTGATAATATTATTATTATTACACCTGCTACATATTGGGATAGGATCTTGGAGATGGGAACACCCCTTTAAGCATACTTTAAAAATTCTAAGTTTGAGAAACCAGTATTAATTATACATTCACTAGTATTGCTAAAAGTAGGACAGCAGAGATGCACTGAACTGATACATTTTGTAATGACAACAATGTTACTAAATGCATATCTTGATCCAAATTTTCATATACTGTATATGAGAAACATGACTATGATCGTTATAACAGATTTCTACTCACCCCATCGGAATGGTAAAGCAACAGACCACTGGGTTGTAGTGTTTTGAAACTAAAACCTCCTTCAAAAGCATCAAATGGTGCCAGTTTTTGACTGGATGCAACAAAGCTTTTCCCATTAAAATAAGCACTACGGGATATCTAGGGTTAAATGAAGATAACATGCCATTCATTGTATGTGCAGAAATTTTGATATACAGAGACTTATCACTTTGCCTTCACTTTTTTATGATTTTTTTTCACTAGTTAAAAATATATACTTCCAGAGCTAGGATGAGAATGGTGCTGTGCAGAGAAAATCTGTAAAGAGCTGCTGTGCTTGTTCTAGGGGTTTTCTGGCTTTGTGATATTGACGACCTATCTCAGAATAGGTCATCTGTCACGACTGTTGTCGGGTATCCCGGGACCAGGGGCTCCTTCCCTGTCCCTAACACTAGGGGCGCCCTAGCTAGCCCTGTTCCCTGGATTACTTCTGAAGGTGAAGTTGCCGAGGCCACATACATTGTCTGAGCTCCTCAATCTGCCCTCAGTCGGTTCCCTCCCCCCACCCAGGGAAGAGGGGAGTAGTAGTGTATCAGAGTACACCAACCAGACTAACAAGGTAATACAAACAGGGATAAAGGAAAATAACAATCATACAATATACTCACACAAACAGGAAAACACTGGGGAGTGGAGGATGGGGAAAAAACAAAGTAGGAGAAGAAGGGGATTAACACACAACCAAAACCATGCAACAATCCAAGATAAATCCTCCAGACGTCTTCTTGAACAACTCTCCACCAAACTCCTGAAACCATGAAGCTAGCTCTGGCAATGACTGCTTGCCAGAGCCCAGAATATATAGGAGAGGGGAGTGGCTAACATTGATCCGCTGAGAGCATTAAAGCAGGGAAGTTTCCAAGAGTTCTCACCTAAGCAGATTGACTGCACTGTTAAAAGAACCTGCACCATTTAATATGCTGGTGAAATGCGCCTAATCAGTGCAGGAGTAGGAGGAATCAGACGCTGCGGTCTTCTGGCTCCTCTCTGTCGTGGTAAACCTGTGACATTATCAATATCATATTGGTGAATTTCCAAACAGCTGGCACACCTACCAATCAGCTGTTATGAGCGCTGGCGACAGCTGGATGTAAATCAACAGAGAAGGAACAACACAGCTCTGTTGCCTGTGTAGTAGTTGATATTGTTGAGAGCTGCAACTCAATGCTTCTGCTACGATCACTGCTTACATTTGGGCTGGCACTGGAGATGAAAACACCTGTAGGTTCCCTAACAATCTGATATTGATGACTTATTCCAAGGATAGTTTAATATCAAATCATAAGGCTTGCTTAAAGTCTATCTGTAAGCAGGATTTCATCCCCAAAACTATTTATAAGTGAATCTAACTCTCTCAAAGACAAGAGCAGCAAGACCTTTACATGGACAGTTAATTCCTCTATTACTAAGAAAATAGGCATCTAAATTGATGTGCAGATGAGGCTGAAGGACTACGGTAGATCTGAAGCCTCTGTCACTCCAGCTCCATTCCCCACCCAGCGCTGTCTCTTCCTGATTGACTAACAGCCTCTATGCTGTGTGACTACAGGCACAGTAGCCATCAGTTAAGCCAGAGGAGGCAGCACTGGGTGGAGAATAGAGCTGGAGTGATAGAGGCTTCAGATCTACCATAGCCCTTCAGCCTCATTTGCATATCAATTCAAATGCTGATTTCTCAGTAATGGAGTAACTGACTAGTAATAGAAAAGTATTGTTGAACTTGTCTTAGATACTTGTATATATAAATAGTTTAGGGTGTGAAATCTTGTCGACAGATTCAGTCTAAATATCTTTTAGCTTGCTTAAAACAAAATCATTGTTCTTAGCAGCACATAGTTTTGTGTAAACAGGACCTGTGCTGCAAAGAACAATGACATCCTATCTAATACTTATTGTTCTGGCCGCATAGGAGATGTGGGCTGCCTGTCTAAACAGGCTATTAAACATTTGCCGATTTGCAAATATGTAGCCAATGGGTGATCATTTAGCACCACATATTGTTCAGTATAAATCCATCTTCTCCCATACTTTGATTTTACTATTCAAAATGACTTGTTTCTTTAGACAAGCATTGAATGTGAAATACCATTCACTTTTATTACCACTTAAGGGGGTATTCCCATCTCCAAGATCCTGTCCCAATATGTAGTATGTGTAATAATAATAATATTAGCAAATACCTCCAATTAGAAATGTAGTATAGTTTTTCTGATTAGTTCTGTCTCTTTCCTCATGTTGCAGGCATTGCAGGACCTTAGGTATCGAGATAATGAATCAGAAAAACTATACTACATTTCTAATTGAAGGTATTTGCTAATATTATTGTTATTACACCTACTACATATTGGGATAGGATCTTGGAGATGGGAATACTCCTTTAAGGCTCGTTCAGATGAGCATATTAAATAGCATATGAGCATATTTTTCACGGACAGCACACAGATGAATTTTATTCCATGGCTGTTCAGATGACAGTTTTTTTTACACAGACTGAAGGTTTGTTTGAAAGAAATGGCAGCGTGCACGAGTCTCTTACATATTTCAGATGAGACTCCCCAATTCATGTCTGTGGGTGTGCAAAAAAAACCTGGGTGTCATACGAATCATCGATATTGCATCCAATTTTAACTGATACATTGCCATTAATGTGGAAATTGTATTTGATTTTGTAAATTTTATTTACTGTCGATATATAAAAACTGATGCCATATGAATGTCATATAGCGCACAGATGGAATACGAATGGAAAATCATCCATTTTTTCTGGATGTAAATCAGATGATTTTTAATATGCTCCTTTGAACTCGGCTTTAGTCTCATACTATATGGTGCTGACCACAGCCCCTTCAGCCTGTAAAGCTTGTTTATCAGGGCTGCCTCATTTTGTTATATCACGCTGTACAGCGCCAGGGAGAATGTTGGCTCTGCATAAATAATCCATACTTATACTGTACATCATTGTTTTATGATTAGAAGAATAATACTATATTGAACGTATGATAACTAAACACTATTATGACCACACAATAACAATATATTGTTTTACATAACTTATGATACGGCATCTTGTAACTTACTAATGACTCTTCGGGACATCCATAACTGATTCCAATAGTGTCTTGTTCTTCTAACAGATTGAAATCTTTCTTCTGGAATTGGAAACCTTTCATGCATCCTCGGAAGGCTATGTCTGCAGCCAGGTGTGTCCGCATGCTGTGGAATATGGAGAAATGAATGGAAGCATATTATATACTCGGTATAATGTATAACCAGTGAGTCTGGGGCCTGAGGCAAATATCCTTTTAGTTAGGAGCTACTAGTGATACAAATGTTGTCATCCATTGTGTCTTTAAATTCAGTTGTATATGTGTTGTCTGCACAACTTATGTTACACTATTAAAATGCGATAATGCCTAGTTATGATGAGAATGACTACTATTATGCATCTATGTATTTGTTCCTGCTTTTGTACATGCAAATATGGTGCCTATGTTATCTGGTGTATGCTTACTGTATTAGCGACAGCCACTAGATGTCACTTCTGTACCTGACCAGACCATACGGCTAGGGCAAAACAGGGACTTTGCCCGCGACACAGGTCACACAGCCAAAGATCGCTCTGTGCAGCTGTTACATCGCAGCATAATGCAGATCGATGTGCTTGCAATGTGACTCCTAAGGTACTGTCAAAAGTTGGAATTGGTTGGACTTTTTTGCAATTTGCTTGTTGAGTGAGTCAGGGAGTTCTACTGCAGCTTGGTAGGGAGAAATCAGGGCTGTGGGAAACAAGAAAGCTTCCCTGTAAATAAAAAACACCTATAACCCTGGTAAGAAGCAGCGGTGTACTGTCAATGGTGGCAGAACACATAGCTGATATGGGACGCGTGAGTTGGGGGCCCCGGTTTGTAGTGACCCTGCCCACTGTATGGTGTCTACTCATTTCTCCCAATATCTGCCGTTTATGTACAGCAGAAGTCAGAAATAGCTGTATCGAGCAGATTCATGCCCTCAGATGCTGTGGTGGACAGCAGTCATGGCATCTAAATGGTTAGACAGAGGATGACCTTCTGCCATCCCCATTTGGTCCTCACAACTTAATCATAGGAAACTGATTCTCATGGCCATGGCATCTGGGAGCCAGTGGGGGAGTGCCATTTGGACCTTTGCTTTGAGGCTCCAGGATTTTGAATTACACTCCTGTCAACAAGTTGGATTTGTTGTGTTGAAGTTTTCAAAGCTGCTTTTGTAAGGTGAGCGTAAAATGCTGTCAATCCTGAGTTAGCAGTAGTTGGGTCAGAGAGACAGTGTAGAGACAAGCATGGAAAAAACTGTGGAAGAGCTAAGCAAGGTCAAATCTGCTTGGAAGAAGTGCGCATTTGCCAGCAGATGTCAGGGACTGGCATGACGAACTTGTAAATGAGATGCCACCATTGACTGATGTTTATTTGGCTGAGTAGTGACTTTATCCTTGCATGGGAGATGTAACTTGCAATTTGTGGGTGGACGGACATCCCCCACACAGCAAGTAAAGATCACTGCCATGCACCACTATGGTGTCTTGTTTCTCATATAGACTGCTGGTTAAACTTGAATACTCTAACCACCAAATTCTTTGGTGTCCTAGTAGTGCTACCATCACTCAATTCAATAGATTATGCAAAGACCAAATATGTATAACAACAAACAATGCCCGTACCCCAGTCAATGCCGGACCGGTACTAGCCGAATGATGCCAACTCAAATAGTCATAAAGAAAAAGAGGAAATGGAGTTCTATTGGCATAAGAGATATACATTTTATTAATTACAGGAAAATTCCAACCTAAATAAATTTCACAAAAAATCACTAAGACAAAAGTGCATGGTGCTAGAAGAAATGGCGCCATAAGGAACAAGACCAACTTTTGCATATAGTCAGTGTATGAGAGACCATTATAGATCTCTTGAGAAAGCGATATCAACTATAGCGAAACGCGCATCGAGGCATGTGCCTACCATCTACTCCATACTGTGGCGTTCCATATTTGACTTGATTTATTTTTAGGGTAAGGACTACTTTGGGATCTGCTTCACTTATGTGATTTATGTGGCCTATAATGGTCTCTCATACACTGACTATATGCGGTAATCCCTGTATGATTCCTGACATTTAGTCCCGTACACTGGGTATTTTGCAATATTTGGTCTTGTTCCTTATGGCGCCATTTCTTCTAGCACCATGCACTTTTGTCTTGGTGATTTTCCTCTTTTTCTTCATCACTCAATTCAGCCTATAAAACAACACTAAATATTGTATCTGAAACTATAACCCCTGTAAAGTTCTTGTTTTGTTACTAGCGTTTATGTCCATTATTGTGCCATTATTGCGCTATTCCTAGATTGGGAATTCACCATCTACAACCCTGCTTTAGCACCCTGTCCATTAGAAGTCTTCATCTAGAACACAATGCTTCAGATACTTGCAGGAAAACCTTGCACACCTTTCCCAGTGGCAGACACATACGGAAGAGGGCCCTATTCCACCTCAATAGCTCATGATAGCGCACAATTCCACCTGCTTTGGAGATGGAGATGGGCCCACTTACTACCTGGGGCTCTATACGGCTGCACAGGTTGTAGCAGTGGTGTGTCTGCCTCTGATCTTATCTACTACTGATATCATTCCAATAACCCTTATAGTTGCAATACGTTGGCATACATTGGGGCCAATGTGTTGCACATAAATGTTTATGTAGCTAAGCATTTCATATAAGTGTTTTTCTTCTTTACATGAAGATTTAATAATACTGTAGAATGATTTTCAGAAGTCTTTTTCTGTGATGTTGGGGTAGTTTTGATTTGTGATGAGTAGAAGTGGTGCTCTACAATTCAGGATGAAATGAACGTACCCCTGCAGAATGTGTGAAGGAGCTCCTCCTATGAATATGTCAGTGAATGGAATTGAGGTCTTATCGTTGTCAACGCTCTTTACATGTTTTCTGTCAACCACCAAGATCATCTTCTTGGAATTGTGATAAATTACAGAAACCTGTCAAATTAAAGAGATCATTTAAGTGACTGGTCATATTCATTATTTTAGCTTTAGGTAGATTAGAGAAAATGGTTTTCAGTATCACGTTTGTCCATAGCCTATGGGCCTAATTCATCAAAGCTTTTTACACCAGTCGTCTGGCGTAAAAGCTTTAATCAGTCACATAATTTAGGCATAAATTGAGTTTGTGCTAAAACTTTGCGACTTTTGGCTTCCTAAGCCATTTTTACCCGGCTTCAACAAACTGGCCCAGAGCTGGGGTGGGTTTGGGTGTGGCGGCTGCCGCTCATCAAATTTATGATGAGTGGCTGCGCTTGAACACCACAAATCTTACTCCAGAGTAGGATGTGTAGCGAGGTGCAAACTGGGGTGAGTAATACTTGTCTGATGATCCTGCATGCTTCTTCGTCTACAACTGCATCTGTTCCCCAAGCAAGTAAATGGGGCTGAAATGTATTATCACACACCGACCATGGACAAACGTGGCTTTTTTCTTTAAATCTTGGACAATTATTTTAAGAGCTGTAGAACTATGAAATATCATAGTCTGAAATAATACCTCATGGTATCTTGCATCATTGATCTGTGCTTTTCTCATTGAATCATCTAGAAGAACTGGACCAGTACTGAATCCAAAGTCATACAACAAACGCAGGTAGCCATCTTGCATTTCTAGACTAAAGAACTTAGTCTAGGAGATAGTAAAAAGGCATTTAGTAGAAAAGCAAAGTCTCATATGACATACTGAATAGTAGAGAACAAAACATTTACTTACTCCATTAACCATTAAGAAAATAAGAGCATTATCTACAGTTGTACGAACTTCAATGTCAAAGCGAGTGACTTGGGTAAAACGTCCTCTCTTTTCAATATTACGTATAACAGCATAACCAGAACCATCAAAAAAGTAACTGGCTGCACGACTTTGGGTGAAAGCCAACCTATTTCTGTACAGAAAAACAAGCAAGTTGTTATAAAATTGCCAAGATGGTGTATGTTATAATAATAACTGTAAAGAATAAAGATTACATGATGCAAGTTTTGATTTGCATGTCTACAGGCACTTTAACCCATGGTAAGGATATGTCATGACATAGTGATCCATGATGGACTGACTCCTGGGTCTGCCATGGATCCTAAAAACAAATCTCGTCTCATCGATTTAAGTAAAACCTGTGAAGGTGACACAACATTTAAATGGGTTCTCCACTATCATTACACTGGGTTCCAAATTATTATGCAAATAATATTTTCTCAGATTTTCCCAAATTACCTATATGAATTGCAGTCATTGTAATTTTCCAGTCAAATAACTATTAGAGTACAATTGAAAGGTTTTTGTACAAACTGCCTATGATAACAGTATATTTTTTAAAAAATAAAATACTCAAACTGCACTCAAAATGCATGTTCCAAATTATTATGCACAGCAGAGTTTTCAACCTTTTCATTTTAATAAAGAACAAAAAAATGGTCATTTTTGAAATTATAAGCATTAGCAGGTTATTACAAACTGAAATCAAACTGTTTTCACCTCAAAACTTTATTCTAGGTGATGTTACATTTGCACATAGGACGCCTTGTTCGAAAGGAGCTTCTGAACTCTCTCGTCCATTGAATTTGTCAGGTTTTGGATGGTTTCTGCTTCAATTGTTTTGCATGAGGACAGAATACCCTCCCAGAGCTGTTGCTTAGATGTGAACTGCTTCCCGCCATCATAGACACTCCTTTTGATGATGCTCCAGAGGTTCTCAATGGGGTTGAGGTCAGGGGAGCATAGGGGCCACACCATAAGTTTGTCCCCTTTTATGCCCACTCCATCCATCTGGACCATCGAACTGTTTTGTTCACCGATAAGTGCCGTGCAACGCTCGATGGTCCAGGTGGATGGAGTGGAGGATGGCTGGTTGATGGACACTCCATGCAAACACGGCTACGGCGCCAACAAGGAGGAGGTGGAGTAATGTTTTGGGCTGGAATCATGGGGAGAGAGATTGTCGGCCCCTTTAGGATCCCTGAAGGGGTAAAGATGAACTCCATAATGTATGTGGAGTTTCTCAAACAGCACTTCCTGCCATGGTTCAAGAAGAAGAACCGTGTATTCCGCAGCAAGATCATTTTCATGCATGATAATGCCCCTTCTCATGCTGCACATAACACATCTGCATCTCTGGCTGCTATGGGCATAAAAGGGGACAAACTTATGGTGTGGCCCCCATGCTCCCCTGACCTCAAACCCATTGAGAACCTCTGGAGCATCATCAAAAGGAGTGTCTATGATGGCGGGAGGCAGTTCACATCTAAGCAACAGCTCTGGGAGGGTATTCTGTCCTCATGCAAAACAATTGTAGCAGAAACCATCTAAAACCTGACAAATTCAATGGATGAGAGAGTTCAGAAGCTCCTTTCGTACAAGGGGTCCTATGTGCAAATGTAACATCACCTAGAATAAAGCTTTGAGTTGAAAACTGTTTGATTTCAGTTTGTAATAACCTGCTAATGCTTATAATTTCAAAAATGACCATTTTTTTGTTCTTTATTAAAATGAAAAGGTTGAAAACTCTGCTGTGCATAATAATTTGGAACATGCATTTTGAGTGCAGTTTGAGTGATTTATTTTTTTTAAAATATACTGTTATCATAGGCAGTTTGTACAAAAACCTTTCAATTGTACTCTAATAGTTATTTGACTGGAAAATTACAATGGCTGCAATTCATATAGGTAATTTGGGAAAATCTGAGAAAATATTATTTGCATAATAATTTGGAACACAGTGTATATTGATGATCCACACCCCCTCTGATCTGCAGTTATCGGGGGCAGTCAGATGTGAGCAGTCACAGGGGTAGACACAGCTCCATTGCACAGTTTAGTAGCTTCTGACGGGTACTGCAGTTCAGCTCATAGTCAAATAATAGGAGCTGACCTTAAGTTCTGGGCAGTGGCCTCTAAATAGTGTGACGGAGTTCTGCTGTATTGCTATGTGCACTATTTTCATCCGGGTGCTGCCAGGTAAGAGTTGATCATTAAGAGTGCCGGGTGATTTTGATTTGATTTGTCCTCAATGTAATAGTAGAGGAAAATCCTTCTAACTAGCACTATAACATCATTATTTGAAAGATTTGGTGTTACATCTCTACCCAGACCTGCGGCACTGACATCTGCCTCTGTTGTCAGGCGCTACCGTATTCATCATGTGTGAGGCGCTTGTGATAGAGGAGACATTATGGTGCATATGACTAGGCGGCACAGGCCGTGTCCAGCCAGGAATACCGGCATGGTCGGACCAGTGATAATGACCAGTCACGCAGAATGGGTGTGTGTGCTGTACTCTAGATCAGAAGGTGTAATCAGCTCCAAGCTGTGGCCACACCTTAAAGGGATCTGTCACCGCATTTGACTATTAATATGGGCATACAGGTTAGAGATTGCTGAAAAAAGTCCTCCCTGTATGTCTCATATCAGATGTCTTGTTGTTGAGAAATCACCTTTTATCACTTTATATAAATGACCTCTTCCAGGCTATGGGGAGGATGCTGCCTGGAAGATAACTGCTTCCAGAGCTTATTTTACATGAAGGGGAGTTACCAGAGAGACAAGTAATGTCCGCTCTCTGCTCTCCTGACCTCACTGCAGAGCTGTGTGTGATTATACCTGACACATCTGCAGGTTCCTCTCAGCTTCAGCCTCCATCTCATAGGCAGACAGGGCTGCAATATTGTTACATTACAGCAGAGCTCAGAGAGCTGCAAAAATATGTTTGCAAGAAGACAAATTTAATTTCTCCTGTTCTGTGTTAGTTACTTGTCTCACATTCGTAATGCCCACTTTTATTTAAAATAATCTCTGGAAGCAGAGTTATCTTCTGGTCAACATCCTCCCCATAGCCTGTGTGGCGCCCCTGCGGGTTCAGTCACCACAGAGGTACTGCATCTCACCCAGAGGTGTGGTACCCCACTCTCGGGTAAGGAGGGAGTACTACCCGGGACCCACACACCCACATCCAATACACTCCACTTCAGTAGGGAAGGGCGAGATTGCTCCTAAGGGAGAGCACAGTCCCTGGTCCCTAGCTGGAGGGTGGAACCAAGAGAGGGGGAACCATGTAGTGGGTGAGGGTGGAGGAAGAAGATCAGTGGAGCACAGAGGGTAGCAGTATAAAAGAGAGGGTAGAAGGTTCTGGAAGTGGTTAGAGTTGGAGAGAGTCAGAGGGAGAGCTGGGAGCAGGAGCTCAGGAGGAGCTCTGCTCAGGAGGAGTGGAGAAAGGAGCAGGGCCCAGTGAGAGAGGCCCAGGAGAAGGAAAGAGAGAAGAGAGGAGCAGTGAGAAGGGCTCCAGGAGGAACAGAGGGGATCCCAGGGGCACGGTGAGTGTGGATGCCACCCGTGCACCCGAATCCATGCTGACGAGGAGGGATCAGGCCGCAGAGAGGGGATCGGCCCCTAAACTAGTGGAGAACAACCAAGCTCAGCTAGACAACCGGAGGCTGCTGCATTTTCAAGGTGCTGCAGCCAACAGCCACAATTATATCGCCAAAAAGGTTGCCACATAGGGTTCAGGGAATTGCAAGTCGCCCGACAAGGCCCGAGGTCACTGGCTTGGGACACTGATTGTGAGGCGTAGGGCAGGAGGGTGAGAGCCAGCGCAGTGAGACAACCAGGAAGGGTACATAGAACGGGGTCCCGTCCGAGTGCTCCTGAAATACCTGAGAGTTTGCTGGATCACTACCCCGGAGGACACAGGACGATGTAGGCGGTTATAATGTGGAAAGTGTAACCGGAGGAACTTAACAACTGTGAGTAAACCTGAAGACTGCATCCCACTGTGTCCTTGAATAATTGCTGCGCCATCACCAGCCTTGCACTACACAGCACCAGCAACATCTACCTCATACAATTTATAATTTCCTGCCCTGGAGCTAAGCTCTGCCTGTGGAAAGCTGAACCAATTCTGCTGCGTCACCATCAGCTCCAGTGGATCTGCACCGCAGCGGCGGCTCCATATAGCCGCATACCACAGGTGGCGTCACAAACATTATTTTTCTAAAAACTTTATTTCCCTTTTACTTTCCCTTTAATTGACCTCCCTAGGTCACGGACCGGGTCACTGCCACCATGACATCCCCCAGCACCGACCGGCAGGCTACCGAGTACCCCACGGCCCAGGGGGCGCGTCACCTGGAAGAGGTAATTTACAAATGGCTAGCCTGACTTCGTTTTGACTGATCACTTGGTACCTTATCACAATTATAATTCTGACTATGGTTTTGTGTCCCAATTCTGTCCCAATTCTGTCCCTAGTTGTCTCCCCTGTTATTGACCAGGCTAGCTTGACCATCCTTGGCTTCAGCTCCCTCCTCCTGCCAGCATCCTGTCCATGGGCGAAAGCCAGTGGACCCCACACTAAGTCGAGATCCCTCTATAAATTAAAGGATGAAGACTGGGGTTACTTTGGGATCTGCTAAATGAAGTGGCTCGAGCAAAGTCTGTCTTAGGTAGCCTTTTAGATCTGACAGCTTCTGACAAACTTTACATATGGTCAGACTCTTACCAAATGCTGTCACTTCTTGTGGTGGGATAATACCTTTCAAATGTTTATTAGAATAGTTCAAAAATAAAATAAATAAGGAAGAAACAAATATTCATGTATGTGTACATTCCATTTGATATATAAATCATACAGACATTCAGTGATGAATAGCCTAAAAATGAACCTAGTCCCAGCAATGACATCTTACCTCCTACAGGGTGATGTTGTGACTGTATTTATGTTATATTTGTTCCGGAAATTGTACAAACTGATAACTTCATCATTGACAGATGCGAGCTCCAGACATCCCACAAAGCTCGGTAGGTTCAAACTGTCCGGAAGCTGAAAAAACCCAGCAGGCACATGTAAATTCATCTAGATATATAGCAGTTGATCATAAATCTGTCAGTAGTTCTTAACTATAATCTGTACGAGAGAGCTGTCATCTATCCTTTGGGATAAAGGGTATCTTACTATTAGCTTATTGTAAACATTATTGCTTATTGAGATGATCATTGAAAATGAGATGTCTTAAGGTGACCATAAAGTTTAGGAAGCTGTCTGCCAAATGAGCATTTTGATGAAAGCTTTCTTTCCTGACTTCCTCCTGCAGATGAATATATTGATCAGACTAGCGTGCATGTGCTTTCAGTAGCGGGTGGGGAGTAAGCCTTGGCGAGACTTCTTTTAACGGCAACATTACTTCAAGAACAAAATTATAGTTGTTTAAATTTAGCATGCCGGTCTTTCTACCCCCAATATCCTCTGTCAAAGGAGAGTTAGTAGGTCACCATTTACATTTGATGATCATCCCGTCTTGACAATATTGGTTAATTCAGCTGATTTGAATCTAATGTGTATAGGGCCTTTATAGACCCCTATAGTCCTCCTCCTACTCACAGGTCTATGATTATAAACGGAAAGAATAGTTAAAGGGGTGTTCCCATCTGCAAGCAAGATCCTATCCCAATATGTAGTAGGTGTAATAATAATATTAGCAAATACCTCCAATTAGAGATGTAGTATAATTTTTCTGATTCGCTATGTCTCTTTCCTCATGGGCAGCCATTGCAGGACCTTAGGTATCCATGGTTACAACCACGACCTGATATAGTGACAGCTAGCTAGCTGCTAGTGGTCATAACCATGGATACTTAAGGTCCTGCAATGCCTGCACATGAGGAAAGAGAGATAGCGAATCAAAAATACTATACTACATTTCTAATTGTAGGTATTTGCTAATATTATTATTATTACACCTACTACATATTGGGATAGGATTTTGGAGATGGGAATACTCCTTTAAGGATGAAGGGATTTTTCTAAATATTACGTTACATAAAGTACCCTTGACTCCATAGTACAGATCCCTAGTGCAAATGTGTGTCGTTGTATAAAGTCTATATAGTTGGCATGAAACATACCGTATTCTACTGTTTGGCAAATGTATTGTTAATATATCATGACAAGCTTCATAATCTACTAATTTGCACTTAATGTTTAATGAACCATTTCACAAATAAATCAGGTCCCCTTAACAGGATAAGGGGCTCATTTTATTGTTGTTCACATGTGAGTATCAATATTAATCCTATTTTGGCTGCACTTGTGATCAATGATTGCATCATGCTAATATTTATCAATACTCATAAGTTAGCTAATACCGTTCATACCTTAAATCCGTCAGGCACGCCACCAACATAGAAGACTGTGTTTTCAGGTTCTAGGTCAAGCAAAGAATCACTCCCAGCAGCTTCTCCCTTCTTAATGAATTTCTCCTCAGCTGTACTGCTCTCACTTGGTATAGTTAAAAGAACTTTGCCATGTTTTCCCAATCTGTGAGAAAGAGTTAATATTAATATCATATCAGGGTATAATAAATATCACATTAACAACATGTATTTTTATCTTTTCCTCAATTTAATAGTATAATATAACTCATTATTTCATTCACTTCTCTATAAATATTATTAAAATAAAACCTGTACATAGAATTGATGTGGAAACCTGTATAGAAAGTTTTAGGAGAAACTCAAAGGGTTTCACACGTTTGCCAGTTTTGATCAAATCAGGGAGTCGATCGATCGGAGACAAGAGAACACACAACCAATTCTGTCTGTGTCCCAGACTTGTCTGCCCTCAGATGCCTGGTCACAAGTTTTTATTACAAACCACAAAGACAAGGAAAGTGGGAGTGACTTACATTACGTTACCTAAAAAGGGAGATAAGTTGGGAAAAACAAGTTCATAAATCATGTCTTCTGCTGCATTCCTTAGGAGGCTGGTTATATCTAGTTTACTATACGTTCAGAAACAAAGGAAGGCTTTAATACATCTCTATATCAGAGACAACACCCTGCTTTTATGAATAACACTTATAAAGCTAATACTAAAATACAAAATTATCAAAGATATATGAATTGTCTAAATAATAAAGCAAAGTATAAATATTTACCATAACAAAATATATCAAATACATACGTCTATCATTTCATATTTGACTGTTACAACTTTGTACATAGATCTATATTGTACTTCACAACTCATTAGAGCCCATGTAAAATTACAGACAGGCATCAGCTGTTCGGCTATGATGCCTGTCTGTAATTCTATGTGGACATGAAGAAGGTCATGTGAGCGAAACGTTGACTCTATTTTCTGCACAGATCTACTTGCTGATTCTATGAAATAATTGCTTCTTTTTTTGTATGAATCTGGAGTGCCATGGTTTTCTCAACGCCGCTTGGATATATCTTCCATTGAGCACCCAATCTGTTTCACTGTAGAGTGCCTACCATTTCCTTCCATTATTATATTGAGGTATTAAAAGGGCATGACTGCTGCATGGGGGCACATATGAATGACTATTACTGCATGGAGGTAGAAGGGGTGGGGTGTACTGTTAGTTGTTGGGGCACTAAATTGGTGTATGACAATGGGAAGTCATTACTGTGTATGGCACTGAGGAGTTTATTAAGAGATAATTAAGATCGATAAGCCAAAAATTTCTGTGAGTTACATTATGCAGAAACAAAACACGGATGGAAGAATTTTCATGGTATTCAGGGCCAGATGGAGAAAAAAGAACAGGGGAAAAGAATAACTACAGTGGAGGAAATCACCGGTGAATCACTAGATTAATTTGTACATTATAGACGTGGTGTATATGGTATACACAGTTATACAGAGGGCCTGTGCACAACTGATATCTACCACTATATAGTCACTTGGTACAGTGATTTTTGTTAATGATCAATATTCTGGTATTACTCATGGTCTATATCGTGGTAATATGTTGTCATGGTATTGTTGTATTATTTGCCCCTTATATACAGTGGGTACAGAAAGTATTCAGACCCCTTTAAATTTTTCACTCTGTTTCATTGCAGCCATTTGGTAAATTCTAAAAAGTTCATTTTTTTTCTCATTAACGTACACTCTGCACCCCATCTTGACTGAAAAAAAACAGAAATGTAGAAATTTTTGCAAATTTATTAAAAAAACAAACCTGAAATATCACATGGTCATAAGAATTCAGACCCTTTGCTCAGTATTGAGTAGAAGCACCCTTTTGAGCTAGTACAGCCATGGGTCTTCTTGGGAATGATGCAACAAGTTTATCACACCTGGATTTGGGGATACTCTGCCATTCTTCCTTGCAGATCCTCTCCAGTTCCATCAGGTTGGATGGTGAATGTTGATGGACAGCCATTTTCAGGTCCCTCCAGAAATGCTCAATTGGGTTAAGGTCAGGGCTCTGGCTGGGCCAGTCGAGAATGGTCACAGAGTTTTTCTCAAGCCACTCCTTTGTTATTTTAGCTGTGTGCTTAGGGTCATTGTCTTGTTGGAAGGTGAACCTTCGGCCAAGTCTGAGGTCCAGAGCACCCTGGGAGAGGTTTTCATCCAGGATATCTCTGTACTTGGCCGCATTCATGTTTCCTTTAATTGCGACCAGTCGTCCTGTCCCTGCAGCTGAAAAACACCCCCATAGCATGATGCTGCCACCACCATGTTTCACTGTTGGGATTGTATTGAGCAGGTGATGAGCAGTGCCTGGTTTTCTCCACACATACCACTTAGAATTATTACCAAAAAGTTCTGTCTTCATCTCATCAGACCAGAGAATCTTATTTCTCATAGTCTGGGAGTCCTTCATGTGCTTTTGAGCAAACTCTATGCGGGCTTTCATATGTCTTGCAATGAGGAGAGACTTCCGTCGGCCACTCTGGCATAAAGGCCCGACTAGTGGAGGTCTGCAGTGATAGTTGACTTTGTGGAACTTTCTCCCATCTCCCCACTGCAACTCTGGAGCTCAGCCACAGTGATCTTGGGGTTCTTCTTTACCTCTCTCACCAAGGCTCTTCTCCCACGATTGCTCAGTTTGGCTGGACGGCCAGGTCTAGGAAGACTTTTGGTGGTCCCAAACTTCTTCCATTTAAGGATTATGGAGGCCACTGTGCTCTTAGGAACCTTGAGTAATGCAGAAATTCTTTTGAAATCTTGACCAGATCTGTGCCTTGCCACAATTCTGTCTCTGAGCTCCTTGGGCAGTTCCTTTGAGCTCATGATTCTCATTTGGTCTGACATGCACTGTGAGCTGTGAGGTCTTATATAGACAGATGTGTGCCTTTCCAAATCAAGTCCTATCATTTTAATTAAACACAGATGAACTCCAATGAAGGAGTAGAACCATCTCAAGGAGGATCACAAGGAAATGGACAGCATGTGAATTAAATATGAGTGTCTGAGCAAAGGGTCTGAATACTTATGACCATGTGATATTTCAATTTTTCTTTTTTAATAAATGTGTAAAAATTTCTACAGTTCTGTTTTTTTTCAGTCAAGATGGGGTGCAGAGTCTACATTAATGAGAAAAAAAAATGAACTTTTTAGAATTTAGCAAATGGCTGCAATGAAACAAAGAGTGAAAAATGTAAAGGGGTCTGTATACTTTCCGTACCCACTGTAGATATACTAGCTATTGAACCCGTTCTACGCCCGGGTGGCGAGCATTTTTATTGGTATATGGTCTACCATGCTGGTATGTGCTGCCCCCCTCCTGGTATTTGAGCTGCCCCCATCCTGTCCCCACCATCCTATCCTGGTATGCATGCCACCCCTCATCCCCAATCCTGGTATGCATGGCACCCCTCATCCCTATCCTGTAAAGCATGGCACCCTTCACCCCCAATCCTGGAATGCATGCCACCCCTCACCCCCAATCCTGGTATGCATGGCACCCCTCACCCCCAATCCTGGTATGCATGGCACCCCTCACCCCCAATCCTGGTATGCATGGCACCCCTCTCCCTTAATCCTGGTATGCATGGCACCCCTCACCCCTAATCCTGATATGCATGGCACCCCTAATCCCAAATCCTGGTATGCGTGGTGCCCCTCATCCCCAATCCTGGTATGTGTGGTACTCCTCATCCCTATCCTGGTATGCATGGTACCCCATCCCTCATCCCTATCCTGGTATGCATGGCCCCTCACCCACATCCTGGTATGCATGGCACCACTCACCCCCATCCTGGTATGCATGGCACTCCTCATCCCCAATCTTGGTATGCATGGCCCCTAATCCGAATCCTGGTATGCATGGCACCCCTCATCCCCAATCTTGGTATGCATGGCACCTCTCACCCCCAATCCTGGTATGCATGGCACCCCTCACCCCTAATCCTGGTATGCATGGCTCCCCTCAACCCCAATCCTGGAAGGCATGGCACCCCTCATCCCCAATCCTGGTATGCATGGCACCCCTCACCCCCAATCCTGGAATGCGTGGTGCCCCTCATCCCCAATCCTGGTATGTGTGGTACTCTTCATCCCTATGCTGGTATGCTTGGTACCCCATCCCTCATCCCTATCCTGGTATGAATGGGCCCCTCACCCCCATCCTGGTATGCATGGCACCCCTCACCCCCATCCTGGTATGCATGGCACTCCTCATCCCTATCCTGGTATGCATGGCCACTCATCCGAATCCTGGTATGCATGGCACCCCTCATCCCCAATCCTGGTATGCATGGCACCCCTCATCCCCAATCCCGGTATGCATGGCACCCCTCATCCCCAATCCTGGTATGCATGGTACCCCTCATCCCTAATCCTAATATGCATGGCTCCCTCATCCCCAATCCTGTTATGCATGGCACCCCTCATCCCCAATCCTGGTATTCATGGCACCCCTCATCCCCAATCCTGGTATGCATGGCACCCCTCATCCCCAATCCTGGTATGCATGGCACCCCTCAACCCCAATCCTGGTATGCATGGCACCCCTCATCCCCAATCCTGGTATGCATGGCTCCCTCATCCCCAATCCTGGTATGCATGGCTCCCTCATCCCCAATCAGGGTATACATGGTACCCCTCATCCCCAATCCAGGTATGCATGGCACCCCTCATCCCCAATCCTGGTATGCATGGCAGCCCTCATCCCTATCCTGTAATGCATGGCATCCTTCACCCCCAATCCTGGAATGCATTCCACCCCTAACCCCCATTCCTGGTATGCATGGCACCCCTCACCCCCAATCCTGGTATGCATGGCACCCCTCACCCCCAATCCTGGTATGCATGGCACCCCTCACCCCCAATCCTGGTATGCATGGCACCCCTCACCCTTAATCCTGGTATGCATGGCACCCTTCATCCCCAATCCTGGTATGCGTGGTGCCCCTCATCCCCAATCCTGGTATGTGTGGTACTCCTCATCCCTATCCTGGTATGCATGGTACCCCATCCCTCATCCCTATCCTGGTATGCATGGCCCCTCACCCACATCCTGGTATGCATGGCACCCCTCACCCCCAATCCTGGTATTCATGGCACCCCTCACCCCCAATCCTGGTATGCATGGCACCCCTCACCCCTAATCCTGGTATGCATGGCACCCCTCATCCCCAATCCTGGTATGCGTGGTGCCCCTCATCCCCAATCCTGGTATGTGTGGTACTCCTCATCCCTATTCTGGTATGCATGGTACCCCATCCCTCATCCCTATCCTGGTATGCATGGCCCCTCACCCACATCCTGGTATGCATGGCACCCCTCACCCCCATGCTGGTATGCATGGCACTCCTCATCCCTATCCTGGTATGCATGGCCACTCATCCGAATCCTGGTATGCATGACACCCCTCATCCCCAATCCTGGTATGCATGGCACCCCTCATCCCCAATCCCGGTATGCATGGCACCCCTCATCCCCAATCCTGGTATGCATGGTACCCCTCATCCCTAATCCTGATATGCATGGCTCCCTCATCCCCAATCCTGTTATGCATGGCACCCCTCATCCCCAATCCTGGTATTCATGGCACCCCTCATCCCCAATCCTGGTATGCATGGCACCCCTCATCCCCAATCCTGGTATGCATGGAACCCCTCAACCCCAATCCTGGTATGCATGGCACCCCTCATCCCCAATCCTGGTATGCATGGCTCCCTCATCCCCAATCCTGGTATGCATGGCTCCCTCATCCCCAATCAGGGTATACATGGTACCCCTCATCCCCAATCCAGGTATGCATGGCACCCCTCATCCCCAATCCTGGTATGCATGGCAGCCCTCATCCCTATCCTGTAATGCATGGCACCCTTCACCCCCAATCCTGGAATGCATTCCACCCCTCACCCCCATTCCTGGTATGCATGGCACCCCTCACCCCCAATCCTGGTATGCATGGCACCCCTCACCCCCAATCCTGGTATGCATGGCACCCCTCACCCCCAATCCTGGTATGCATGGCACCCCTCACCCTTAATCCTGGTATGCATGGCACCCCTCATCCCCAATCCTGGTATGCGTGGTGCCCCTCATCCCCAATCCTGGTATGTGTGGTACTCCTCATCCCTATCCTGGTATGCATGGTACCCCATCCCTCATCCCTATCCTGGTATGCATGGCCCCTCACCCACATCCTGGTATGCATGGCACCCCTCACCCCCAATCCTGGTATTCATGGCACCCCTCACCCCCAATCCTGGTATGCATGGCACCCCTCACCCCTAATCCTGGTATGCATGGCACCCCTCATCCCCAATCCTGGTATGCGTGGTGCCCCTCATCCCCAATCCTGGTATGTGTGGTACTCCTCATCCCTATTCTGGTATGCATGGTACCCCATCCCTCATCCCTATCCTGGTATGCATGGCCCCTCACCCACATCCTGGTATGCATGGCACCACTCACCCCCATCCTGGTATGCATGCCACCCCTCATCCCCAATCCCGGTATGCATGGCACCCATCATCCCCAATCCTGGTATGTATGGCACCCCTCATCCCCAATCCTGGTATGTATGGCACCCCTCATCCCCAATCCTGGTATGCATGTCACCTCTCACCCCCAATCCTGGTATGCATGGCACCCCTCACCCCTAATCCTGGTATGCATGGCTCCCCTCAACCCCAATCCTGGAAGGCATGGCACCCCTCATCCCCAATCCTGGTATGCATGGCATCCCTCACCCCCAATCCTGGAATGCGTGGTGCCCCTCATCCCCAATCCTGGTATGTGTGGTACTCTTCATCCCTATCCTGGTATGCATGGTACCCCATCCCTCATCCCTATCCTGGTATGAATGGGCCCCTCACCCACATCCTGGTATGCATGGCACCCCTCACCCCCATCCTGGTATGCATGGCACTCCTCATCCCTATCCTGGTATGCATGGCACCCCTCATCCCCAATCCTGGTATGCATGGCACCCCTCATCCCCAATCCTGGTATGCATGGCACCCCTCATCCCCAATCCCGGTATGCATGGCACCCCTCATCCCCAATCCTTGTATGCATGGTACCCCTCATCCCTAATCCTAATATGCATGGCTCCCTAATCCCCAATCCTGTTATGCATGGCACCCCTCATCCCCAATCCTGGTATTCATGGCACCCCTCATCCCCAATCCTGGTATGCATGGCACCCCTCATCCCCAATCCTGGTATGCATGACACCCCTCAACCCCAATCCTGGTATGCATGGCACCCCTCATCCCCAATCCTGGTATGCATGGCTCCCTCATCCCCAATCCTGGTATGCATGGCTCCCTCATCCCCAATCCTGGTATACATGGTACCCCTCATCCCCAATCCTGGTATGCATGGCACGCCTCATCCCCAATCCCTATCCTGGTATGCATGGGCCCCTCATCGCCAATCCTGGTATACATGGTACCCCTCATCCCTATCATGGTATGTAAGGTACCCCTCATCCTGGTATGCATGGCACCCCATCTCTCATCCTGGTATGCATGGTACTCCTCATCCCTATTCTGGTATGTATGGTACCCCTCATCCTGGTATGCATTGCACCCCTCATCCTTATCTTGGTATGCATGGTACCCCTCATCCCTATTCTCGTATGCATGGTACCCCTCATCCTGGTATGCATGGCACCCCATCCCTCATCCTGGTATGTATGGTACCCCTCATACCTATTCTGGTATGCATGTCACTCCACACCCCCCAATCCTGGTATGCATGGTCCCCTCACCCACCAATCCTGGTATGCATGGTCCCCTCACCCCAGAATCCTGATATGCATGGTCCCCTCACCCCCCAATCCTGGTATGTGTGGTACCCCTCACCCCCAATCCTCGTATGCATGGTCCTCTCACCCCGCAATCCTGGTATGCATGGTCCCCTCACCCCCCAATCCTGGTATGCATGGTCCCCTCACCCCCCAATCCTGGTATGTGTGGTACCCCTCACCCCCCAATCCTCGTATGCATGATCCCCTCACCCCACAATCCTGGTATGCATGGTCCCCTCACCCCCCAATCCTGGTATGCATGGTCCCCTCACCCCACAATCCTGGTATGTGTGGTACCCCTCCATCCTGGTATGCATGGTCCCCTCACCCCACAATCCTGGCATGCTTGGCACCCCTCATCCCCCCAATCCTGGTATGTGTGTCCCCCTCACCCCCCAATCCTGGTATGTGTGGCCCCCTCACCCCCCAATCCTGGTATGTGTGGCCCCCTCACCCCCTAATCCTGGTATGTATGACACTCCTCATCCCTTTCACGCTGAACACACATACAAAAAAATAAACACTTATACTCACCTTTCTTTCCTGTGCTCCAGCGCTGCTGCGTCCTGTTCTGCCGGAGGCCGGGGGAGGAATGTGGTGCCGGAGTATGTGCGTGCCCATACCGTGCTGTCTGGCGCCATTTTGCTGAAGACACACTGCAAATGTGTCTTCAGTAAAATGGCGCCGGATAGCGCTATGCGCATGCGCCGATCCGACGCCTCACTCCTGCCCCGGTCTCCGGCGAAGAGAGGGGCTGCGGCAATGCTCCTCCCGGTCAGGTAAGTATGTAAGTATGGCGCCAGAGATCGCGGTATGCGTTCAGTGTCTACGCATACCGTGATCTCCAGAGCCATACACTCCTCTTACCTGTAACAGCTGGATGCGTGCTTCTGTCTAGAGCCAGACTGCGTGTCGCGCTTGCGAAGTCTATAAAGGCTTCAGACAGAGACACGTTATATTATAGATTGTAGGTAGCAATGGTTGTAGTATATTGGTCTTTGTTTAGCAACAGTATGGGTTGTTTTTTTTAAGGGAGCAAGAACATATATTCTTATAGACCCTAGCACAGTCACAGGAGCCTATGTATTAGTGGTAGAAGTGGGGGTCCACCAACAAAAGCTCCACTGGGGTCCATAGGGCCCTAGTTATTCCCCTACACATGTTAAGAATTCCTGAAGGATTTTACTTATTGGCATTCATTAGCTGGGCATTGTTGGAATCTAAGTTTACTTGGGACACTTTGATTAGAAATACTGCATGCTCAAGAAATCTACTCAATACTTCTTAGATGAACTATCAGTAGGGCTCATAGCATCAACATCAGTCTTAATTTTAAGAGGTAGAGCGATTATTGGGTGACAGGTTAAGACACATACATTACGCAATGTTGGAAGAAGTAGCTTATATGTGAATTAACTCAACAGTGCCTTTTACATA
The DNA here is from genome assembly GCF_046119375.1 of Phyllobates terribilis. Lineage (NCBI taxonomy): Eukaryota > Metazoa > Chordata > Amphibia > Anura > Dendrobatidae > Phyllobates > Phyllobates terribilis. The sequence goes on from NW_027362763.1 coordinate 474,258,142, forward strand.
CACTGTTTATTATCCCATGTATGTATAGTATTGTGCATCCGCTAGGTTCGTTACCTTTCTATTTTCAGCAGACTGAAGTATGATGGCCATGTACTGACAGGCTTGGAGTCCAATGGAATCTCAACATCTCCTTTTCCCAGGTTGTACACATATACAAGATTATTGCGCTTAATCGCTAGGCCCATGTAATCTGATTTGGCCTACAAAAATGTAAGTAGATGAGTAATGATAATAGGAAGTCTTAATAAGTCATTCAAAGTAAGTCCTAGAATTCACATTCTCATCAAATAGAACAGAAGCAAGATGATAAGATCTCGTAATAAAAGATTTTGACAGGACATCAACATTCATGTTGAGTATTTTTCATGACAAATTCCTGTTCTGATGCATCCAGTATTCAGTTTACAGGTCGGCTGTCAGGGGTAGTTGTGCCAGTGTCCCAATGACCATGCTTCTTCCTTTGCTTTTTAGCATTTCTCTGATACGAAAGACATTTTTTGCAGTAATATGTCCATGAGATTTGAAGTTCTTCTCTACAAGGTGAAGGTGCTGCCATGTAACAACTATGCTACAGTCTCAATGGTCTATAAATTCAATGGTTAATGCCATTTTATTAATGGGGTCATCTGGGGTAAATGTTTAGTTAACTAAAAGGCTTGTAAATGGAGCTGTTACTCATCCCCCCCAGGTCTCCAGTGATGCCTCTCCTGTGGTCTTTCTTGGTAGATTGCAGCAGTGACATCATAAGCGCATGTGGCCGCTGCAGCCAATCACTGGGCTCAGTGGCTCGGTCTCATGCTTATCTACAAAGAACAGAGAAGTGGCAGGGAGGCAGCAATAGAGCTGGGGAGGGTGAGTAACAGCTTTATTATTTTATACATTGAGATACCTTTAGTTGACTAAACATTTATAGAAGAAAAACCCCTTTAATGTTTCTTTGTATTTTAAAACATGCAAATTACAGCCATTAAAGAGCTACTAAACTTTTAAAACTTTTTTAAAGGCTTTAATTCTCTAACGATCAGTGTGGTCCAGGAGTTCAGACCCCTACCGGTCGCTCAAAAGACAGCTTAAAAGTGTACAGATCAGTATATAGATGTGAATAGCTATTACCTGAGTGTGGTCACAAAACAGAGTACAGATTCAATAGAAAGTCTAAGGCCCTGACTCATTAAAACGGGTGTTTCATACACCAGTCTTAATGAGGGGTGAGCAGAAATAAGTTAATTAATTAGGTGTATCTTTATCTTATCATTGGCATGCGCCTCCATGTCCCTCATCGGAAATGTTACTCCAGTCAGGGACTATTGATGAATTTGATGGGTGGGCATATCCAAGCGACAACCCACCTTCTTCCCCAGCTTGGCCCATTTTGTCAGAGCTGGAAAAAACTGTTATGTAAAAGCCAAAAGTCGCAAAAATGTTTACGCAACTCAAATTTTTGTGACTTTTCAAAGTGTTTTTCTTCAGCCTTCTGGTGCAAACTCTTTGATGAATCAGAGCCTAAGACTTTCTATTAAATCTGTACTTTTTATTGAAGTCTGTCACTGATCTGTGACGGGCCGGGGCTGAGCGCTTTGGCTTTCCGAGTTGTGAACTTCTTAGTGGTCTTTTCAGTTAACAGTGGATGTCTCACTACCCAGATTATAACTGATCTGAAGGGAATTATAGTACCTTATAAATATAAAAAAATGACAAAAATTGAGTTACTCTTTAAGGTACCATATTGGTAATACAAGATATAGTTTTACTATTATACATAAAAAAAAAATTCTGAGATGGCCAAAAAATATTAGAATGAAAAAAATGTGTTTTTTTTTTTAGAAATAAGTGAATTCAAAATCCATATCAGAAAAATCTAAGATCTTCAGTCTTCTAAAGAGAGTACCTTGTGATCAGGTTTTGCTGTATATTTATACCTGTTCTTTTTATTGCGTAGCTACAGTATATCTCATACTATAGCCATGGATTTATTTTCATCCTAGCTTATTCAATGCAACCAAGAGAAAAAATAGTCAATGGTCACTTACATTTTTGTGCCCCAGATACATAATAAATCTGTCTTGTTGGCGTGGCTCTGGATTTATGTACATACTGATAGAGGAGTAAGCCTTCAGGTCAGCTACGCTTGTTCTCATGTTCACATTAACTGCTGATTTTCCCTCAAACTTCATTGATACTTGAACCTTGAATAAGAAGGACCGAACACACGGGGTCAATAAGGGGCTGCAATAGGAACGCCTTACAGTTTGTCCTTTAGGGAATTGGTTATATAACACAAAGCAATTTTCAATACACACTTGCAGTTTATGTCCTCCCAAATACATTAACATTTAGTAATGCACTTATTTATGAATTGTATGTTCTTTGGAATGATCACAACCAATATTGTCTATCGGAATATAGGTACACATGTGTACATTAACCACAATTACATTCTAGAATGTACAATAATGCATAAACTAAAATCCAAAGGTAAGAAAGAAATATATTGGCAGTGATGCGTCTAAGAATATGTGTTTTAGAGTGAAGATTCCCATCTCTTACAAGCAGAGTGGTGCACAAATCTTAGACAGTAATGTACATGAAAGTTGTACAAGGAAACAAGATGGCGCTCATCAATGCTTCCAAACTTTTTTTTTTATTCCATCTTCATTAAAAACAGCATGAAACAATTTTGTATACAGGGGAGTGAGCTGGAGCCCTGAGGTGACGGACGTTTCGCTTTCATTAGAAGCCAGTTTATGCACATGACATGCGAAACGTCCATCACTTCTGGGCTCCAGCTCCCTCCCCGGTATACGAAACTGTTACCTGCTGTTTTTTAGTAAAGACAGAGTTTTTAGAAGCATTGATGAGTGCCAGTGACTTTTATAAAGTAAAATCCTACTGACAATCAGTCTGGTGATGCAGTGAACTGAAGCCGCTCCAGTCCCTCCAAAGACCCCACATCCATAGAAATGATGTGCGACATTAACTCAATGAACAATCACAACCTATTGGTACATCAGTACAAGGAGATCAGTTGGTGCAAACCATCCTACCTTACTGGCTATGCTTCTAGTCTGAGCAATCAGCTCACGGATACGGTTAATACTGGATGAGATGTTATTGGAAGGGACTTTGTATTCTACAGTACGTAGCTTATTCAAGAGTAATGGCATCACTTCTGTCAAGTTCTTAACTGAAATAAAATACAAGAACATTTACACTAAGCATATAAACTCCACCTGGAAAACAGTGCATACTAAGCCTACTAATCTATGTACTATGTGTCTAAAATGTAAAAAAACAAAAAGTACACAGGATACTGTCACTGCAGAAGAGCCAGACTTTAAAAGGCGTCTCTGGTTTTAAATAAATAAAGCTCAAAAGGATTCACAACAAAAATCACAAAAAATACTCACTTTTTTTAAATGTGAGGAAATGTTATAAAAGAATAAATGAAACTTTACTCATCATGCCCAGGAAGTGATGACGCCTCATACTTCTGTCTCCTGACTGCCGATGCCTGTATTGGCTGCAGCAGTCGGGTGACTGGACAGTGACATCATTTGATGCACATCCAATGTTGTCTTGTTTCAGTCACTTGATCGCTGCAGCCAATCACAGACCTCTGCAGCCAGGTCAGGTGAACTAAGAACGGCATGCTTTGACTTCCTGTCGTAGCAGTACTGTATATTTGGGTCACTATTTTTCTCCTTTTTTAAAGAGAACCCGTCAGCTGATTCACACTGCCTGCACCACGGGCCGAATAAATGAGACTGGCTCCATAATGACTTCTCCCTGGACTTACAGGTATCCACACAAAGGCAAAGAGCTGTCAGACTAGTTGTGCAGATGGGAAAAAGTCAGTGGGGACTTGCCTCTTGGACTTGTCACCTCGTCACTGGCTGCTCTTTCAACCACGTTTTTTTCTGACACATCACAGCATTTAAGTAACGCCATGTTCACATGTTCAGTATTTGATCAGTATTTTACATCAGTATTTGTAAGCCAAAACCAGGAGTGGAGCATTCAGAGGAAAAGTATAATAGAAACAAGTCACCACTTCTGTATTTATCACCCACTCCTGGTTTTGGCTTACAAATACTGGAGTAAAATACTGATCAAATACTCAACGTGTGAACATGGCCTAAAGGAAAGACTTTTATAATGCAGGAGCCAGCCTCTGAATCATGCTGCCTGTGGTTCGATCACCATGTATCAGCTGACAAGTTCCCTTTAAGCCTCTTTCCTAAGTTAGGCTATAAGTACCTTTATAGCTTGACTATGCCCATTTTTTGAGCACTTTTGTTTTTTTGGTCTGTGAAAAAAAATGTAAATGTTGGCACAATCTTAGATGTGACTTTTGAGGTTGTGATGGTATTTTAAAAATATTTTATTAATGTACATACAATTAGTGCATATCAAATGTGTAATGGGATCATTACTTACCTGTTTCTCCAGCTGAGTTCACAACTGAATTGTAAGCAGAGGCATCAAAATCAGAATTACTTAGGTTTCTTGACCACATTTTTGCATTTTTTTCCATCGGGTCAGTCACCTCAGATACTACAACAGTGACATTTAGAGCCTCGTCTGCCAAGAGTTTTGACTTTTCAAGCCATTTTCTAGTGTCAACTGTTAGAAGGACATATAAACACATCATAATTTAGGCAGAGCCTTATATGTACCTATCAGGCCATCTTCACACATCTGTGTGAATACTGGTGATAGGAAAAGTTGGTGAGGACAGTCGGATAAAATGATGACTAGAAGAGAAAAGTGCCTGCTTACCATGATCATCAGCTTCAAGCTGGGCAAGAACATTTGCCAATCTATTATTTAAAGCTGCCTCTCTTAAAATAACTGCATTGACATGTTGTTTTGTCTGTGCCAAACCTAAAAAATATAGAATAACAATACATTTAATGACTATAGAAGACAACGGGGCTTTCTAGGTGCCCTCATTAGGGTAACAACTGATCATTTAAGTATTTGATTATACTATAGTCAATATGAATAAGTGTCTATTTGCTTTAAAGCAGTTTTTGAGAATCTGTCAAAAGTTGCCAAAGAGTAAGGAATGATCTAGAACAAAAAATATATATATACATTTCTTATCCCTTGAATCCCCTAGATATGCTGCTCTGGTGGTCCTCACCGATCCTAGAGTGACGATTTCAATCAATGATCGATGCAGGACCGGTAGCTACCACCAGTGTGACATCTCGGGACAGGTGAGAGATTTCAGATGTGTACATATTTCTTTTGCTCTTAACATACTCCCTATTCTTTGGCAATTTTTGAAAAATCACAAATAACCCAGGTATGCTTTGGTTCATAGAATATATTCTATGGGGAAAAGGTAGCTGTAAATAATACTCAATGCAGCACGGTGGCTCAGTGGTTAACACTGTAGCCTTGCAGCGCTGGGGACCTCGGTTCAAATCCCACAAAAGACAACATCTGTAAGGAGTTTGTAGGTTCTCCCCATGTTTGTGTGAGTTTACTTCAGGTTCTCTGGTTTCCTCCCACATTCCAAACACATACTGATAGGGAATCCAGATTGTGAGCCCCAATGGGGACAATGATGATGAGATCTGTAAAGTGCTGTGCAATTAATGGCGCTATATAAATGAGTAAATAAATAAATAATGCTCAACACAGGTTATGTGTTTTAATTAGCAAATAGAATAAAGAAGAATCAAAAAGGAATTTGTATTATAGATCTCTGTTTTTACTATATAATCAGTAGATGTAGAGTTGTGTATTAACAACCATTTACCTAGATCTGAGGGGTCCCGCAAGTCCTTTGCTTCAGTTAAGAGTCGGTCATTTTCCTCCTTTTGATAATCAATCTGGTTATTGATAACATCTACAGCCTAGAAGCAATATGACATTTGGTAATATGAAAAATATAGGTTAAATATATTGCAGAGAAATACACTATCCTATTGCTGGCATGTGTGGTTGATATAGTGTTTTTTTTTTTTTTTTTTACATTAAGTAAAGAATAGCAGGTGAATTAATTATAATTTGCCTAATGAGAAAGATGAATAAACATGCCACCAATAACTCCAGGAAGCCACATTCTCACAGTCCTGGAACGTTAAGGAACAGGTGTTCGTAGCAGCATCCAGTAGGTAATACTTACATCAATTACTCTTTCAGCAGTGCTCCGTGCCAAGACTGATGTCTCGTTGGCATCCTCAACCAGGGTTAAAATTTTCTCGTAGACGTTTGAGGCATCGATTGCTTTCTGGACCAGTCCATTTGTATCTACACTTTTTAAATCACTGCAGTTATGGAAATGTACAGTGGAAAGGTTAGAACCAGCAGATATACAATGTATCACACACGTTCTGTCTGTCTGTCTATATCTCATATCCGTGGTTCTCTGTGTAGTGCAGTTCACCTATATACTGCTGTTCATACAAAAACCTTTGCTCAAATTTGGTTCTGGCCTCCACACACAGAAGAAATTCAATACAGTATTGCAACATGATCATATGTTGTCGCAAATAGTTAAATAACATCATCTTTGGCAATATTGAAAATTTTGAATAAAAGAATCGCCTCGGGCCCAATTAATTAGTGTATTTTTTTTTTAAAGTCACTTTTCTTTTTTTATTATTTGGTGTTCGCTGACATTTTTTTTTTTGCGCCAAATTCATCAAAATGGTGTACACTGTTCCTTAATTTTGTGCAAATTTAAAATTGGTCTTTTTTTGTGTCTTTAACCATTTTTTTTATAACTTTTTAAAGCAAAAAGTTGCATGTTTGGCAAAATGTTGCAAATTGCTAATTCCAAATTGCTCAAAAAATTCTGATATACATAAAATCACTGGAGCACATTTGTGAAAAATTGTGTGACTTTTTGAAAAGTCACAAATAATGAAGCATGCCAGAACATCTGGAGACCCTAGCACACGCCAATAGTGGAGAGTCTGTATACTCTTTTGCTTCTACCCCTGCCCAGGAGATGTGGTATCATCAGACCATGTTCAAGCACGGTCAGACCCAGCCATTACACAGGACACAGCAGGGGCACATTTATAAGATTATCTCAGCACAGGAACATTTTATTTAAACACATCCAATTGTGGAACTTATTTTTATTCCAAGATCTATTAATTAAAATGAACTTTTTTTTCATGGAACAACCCTTTTAAATGACTGCTCTTTCTATGCTCAGGAGTCCAGTGGGCCATCCCACTTAGTTCATTTTAAACGGAAGCTTTCTTTTAGAAGGATAATTGGGAAATCCTGATTAGGGGACACCCAAAATAGATAACCCAGTTTACATTATACTATATTTTACTAATGTAAATGCCAAGTTACTTTTGGCAGATGGCATTTGGGGATTACCTAAATCATTTTTTTACATATGTAAAACAGAAAAAGTGTACATAAACAGCACCAATAACCAAGACAAATGATGAGGTGATTCAATCCCCTTAGGGATGTGATTCAACAGTCTCAACCACAATGAATCCCAACAATGGAGGCAGCACATAAAATGTATCACCTGTTTAATCATCAGTTCAATGTTTCAGTTTTTACTTAGTCTTTCTCGAGCATAATAGCCTTTTATCCCATGGGAACCTAATAAATACGGGTACGGAGACCCCTCCATATTGAAACTGTTAGCCAAGCTATGTATCCAAGTCTTCTGTCAGAAAGGTATTGACGCTTCATGATAGACTACTAATAGTAACGTGTAGTTGGGGTGGAAGGTCAATGACCCTAAAAAAGAACAATAGTGACTTAGGGTCTAATTTCACCAAGTAGTATCGCATCACCTCCAACTCGCTTTTGACGCACCCAGGGGATGGGGACGACTCGGCGCCCGGGCCTTGTTGTTGTTACCTATATGAATTGCAGTCATTGCAATTTTCCAGTCAAATAACTATTAGAGTACAATTGAAAGGTTTTTGTACAAACTGCCTATGATAACAGTATATTTTTAAAAAAATAAAAAACTCAAACTGCACTCAAAATGCATGTTCCAAATTATTATGCACAGCAGAGTTTTCAACCTTTTCATTTTAATAAAGAACAAAAAAATGGTCATTTTGAAATTATAAGCATTAGCAGGTTATTACAAACTGAAATCAAACAGTTTTCAACTCAAAACTTTATTCTAGGTGATGTTACATTTGCACATAGGACAGCTTGTTCGAAAGGAGCTTCTGAACTCTCTCGTCCATTGAATTTGTCAGGTTTTGGATGGTTTCTGCTTCAATTATTTTGCATGAGGACAGAATACCCTCCACGAGCTGTTGCTTAGATGTGAACTGCCTTCTGCCATCATAGACACTCCTTTTGATGATGCACCGTCTCATGCTGCACATAACACATCTGCATCTCTGGCTGCTATGGGCATAAAAGGGGACAAACTTATGGTGTGGCACTCATGCTCCCCTGACCTCAACCCCATCGAGAACCTCTGGAGCATCATCAAAAGGAGTGTCTATGATGGCGGGAGGCAGTTCACATCTAAGCAACAGCTCTGGGAGGGTATTCTGTCCTCATGCAAAACAATTGAAGCAGAAACTTTATTAAAATGAAAAGGTTGAAAACTCTGCTGTGCATAATAATTTGGAACATGCATTTTGAGTGCAGTTTGAGCTTTTTATTTTTTTAAAAATATACTGTTATCATAGGCAGTTTGTACAAAAACCTTTCAATTGTACTCTAATAGTTATTTGACTGGAAAATTACAATGACTGCAATTCATACAGGTAATTTGGGAAAATCTGAGAAAATATTATTTGCATAATAATTTGGAACACAGTGTAGATGTAAAAATATATGTAGTGGGCCCTACTGATGAGACTTCTAGTTGTTGATGAGGCACAGCTGGGGAGACAATTTCAATATGTTACTATATGAAACCCCATTTATTCCTATTTTTAAAGGTAACTTTTCAGAATAAGGTGTCCTGTTTGTACATAAGGGATAACGCTATTTCTGACCATTCTATAACTAACTAGTAAACTGTATTTTCACTAGTTTTCCCTTCTGCTGGCTGTTTGTATTAAATTGCAATTGACTCCGAGTTAGATAATTGAGACTATCTGCTATGATGTCTCCCAAACAGAACACACGTGAATGGATTCCTACTCTTCATTCCTTTTTTAGCACACAGAGAGGAACAGCAGCAACAGCATGGAGGAAATTATATGGCAGTACTAAGTTGTGTGGATGTGAATCCAGCTTTGGAGTGAAGTAAAAGACTTGTTAGAAAGCTCAGTGTCCTTCTGCCTGTTTCCTCACTGTGATTTTCACTCCTCCTCCCTCTCCTTTCTATAGAATGTAATGGTCTTTGTCATATGACACCTCAGTTAGCTGGCAGTCTGTCTTGTCTCTTGTTTAGGCAAGATAGATTTCAGCTATTTTTTTCAGAGTCGGTGACAAGTTCAGGAGGGAGATGGGAGGAGGAGAAGTGGCTCATAAGAGGACATGTAAGCAGATTTATTTTATAAGACATATTACAAAAAATGTTTATATTTGCCTGTAGTATTGTTTTTGAAACGTTTGTTTAAAGTAAAATTCCATTTAATGTTCCAGTGGGTAAAAAAATGTTTAATATATATAAAGGTATATTTAAAAATGTTTTTTTGGACTATGAACACATGGCTAGGTCTAGGAAACTTGTTCTGACTGGTGATGCCCCACTAGAAAAAGACTGAGAAACTGACAACTAAATTAAAGTTCCAATATGAACTGCTCAATTCAGCAGCATGGATTTAAGAAATACTTAAATGGGTTTTATCACAGTACCAGGTTTAGCATATTCCTAGGATTTTAAAGCAGATTGCTAAAAAACGACATCAAATCCAAAAGACAGGTAGCCAGGCAGCATTGTAATGTTCTTTACCTGCGCATTAACCCTTCATCTGGAGCTAAATAGCATTTTTTGAGGTGACAGGTTCCATATTAGATTACTTACGTGGATAGGTCTTCTGCTTGTCGTTGAAGTTGTAATGTATGGTCTACAGCTCTCTGTACTAGTTCTTCAGCATTGCCAGTCAAGTTATCAATTCTTTCTTGAAGACTATTATGAGCTCCATCTATTTCAGCATGATGCACAGACTTATTCTACAAACAATTATCATGAAGGGAGAATAAACATGATGTATAATTTATAAACTCAAGATGAGAATAACATTAAGGATTTTGCAAACCTGACATAGAAGTTCAAGGGTAAAACAGAACAGTGCGGGGCAGATATTAATTGCATGGAAAGGTTGGATCTCATCTCCAAACCTCTACGTTTTTACTCATGGTATTAAAATAGAGTTATCTTCATTTGCATTTCCTGAAGCCCGTAAAGCTTTCTATTTGTAACATGCTCGCTTACATTAGGATGGCAGTTTTCCTTCTGTTTATATGTAGCATTTTCATTTCGAGTCGGTGTAATTACTATACCTTGATCAATTCAGTTATATCTGCAACGATCTCATGAGTGTCGTTCAATGTCTTCCCGGCCTCAGATATTGTGTTTCTGGCTGATGTGGCAGCTTCATTCACGTTAACTATCTGGGACTAATGAAATGGAAACTTTCAGTAAAAGTGTCAAATATATTATGATTAGTGTTGAGCCACCCCCATAGTGTTCGGGTTCGGTTCGTCGAACACCGGGATGTTCGAGGAACTGTTCGTCGAACTGTTCGTCGAACACCTTAGAACACCGTCGAACACCGTTAAAACCAATGGCAGGCAAACAAAAACACATAGAAAACACCTTCAAAGGTGTCCAAAAGCTGACAAACTGCTCAGAAGACACTCTCTTTAAAAAAGCCGGCCGGCAATTCAGCAGCAGCATACACCGGTACCCGACAATTTAGACAAGAAGGAATAGAGCATCACACATAGATTAGATAGATAGAAACATGTCAGTCACATATATAATAAGTACAGTGACAGTGTTGCTTACTGTACTTGTCATTTAGTGTAAAGGATTTATTTAAAAAAATAATAGTGTTTTCATGCACTGTCTCTTTAAAAAAGCCGGCCGGCAATTCAGCATCTGTACTCGACAATTTAGAACAGAAAGAATAGAGAATCACACATAGATTAGATAGATAGAAACATGTCAGTCAGATATATAATAAGTACAGTGATAGTGTTGATTACTGTACTTGTCATTTAGTGTTAAAATAAAGGATTTATTTAAAAAAAAAATTAGCGTGGGGTTCCCCGTAATTTTAGTCTCTAGCGGAGGTTAAGCAGACGGCTGGGGCAGATGTTTGAAGCCTGGGAAGGGGGTAATACCCACGGAGCTTCCCAGGCTACTAATATCAGCCCCCAGCTGAATACCTAGCCTTTACTAGCTATTAAAATTGGGGACCCCCCAAAAAAATGACGTGGGGTCCTCCCTAATTTAATAGCTAGCAAAGGCTAGGCAGACAGCTGGGGGCTGATATTAATAGCCCAGGAAGGGTGCCATGAATATTGGCCCCCTCCCAGGCTAGAAACACCAGCCGTCAGCCGCCCCAGAAATGGCGCATCCATAGGATGCGCCAATTCTGGCACTTAGCCTCGCTCTTCCCACTGCCTTGTAGCGGTGGCAGTGGGGTAATAGGGTTGGGGTTGATGTCAGCTTATAATGCCAGCTGACATCAAGCCCAGGTTAGTAATGGAGAGGCGTCTATAAGACACCCCCATTACTAACCCCATAGTGAAAGTTAAAAGAAAACACAACACCCAGAATAAAGTCCTTTAATTGAAATAAACACACAATTCTTTATTGTTCTAAATTAAACCATACTTACCATCACGCCCATTCCAGCTGAAGCCAACTATCTCCTGCAATAAAAGAAAAATAATAAAGCAACCTCATCCTTACCTTTCGATGGTTCCCAGGACAGCTCCAGCTCTGCTACATCAAGATGACAGGCTGGACCGCAGCAGAACGCTGCCATCCAGCCTGTCAACCCGCAGACACTGAGAAGAGCAGGCTTGCTTCGCTCCTCAGTGTCTCGCTGTGACGGCATCCAGATGAGCCGAGGTCATGTCCAATGAACTCGGCTCACCTCATGCACGTCACTGACAGCGTGGGAAAATTCTCCTGCACTCAGCGCTTCAGCGTGGGAGAATTCTCACGCTGAAGCGCTGAGTGCAGGAGAATTTTCCCACGCTGTCAGTGACGTGCATGAGGTGAGCTGAGATCATTGGACATGAACTCACCTCATGCACGTCACTGACAGCGTGGGAAAATTCTCACGCTGAAGCCCTGAGTGCAGGAGAATTCTCCCACGCTGTCAGTGACGTGCATGAGGTGAGCTCATGTCCAATGAACTCAGCTCACCTCATGCACGTCACTGACAGCGTGGGAAAATTCTCCTGCACTCAGCGCTTCAGCGTGAGAATTTTCCCACGCTGTCAGTGACGTGCATGAGGTGAGTTCATGTCCAATGATCTCAGATCACCTCATGCACGTCACTTACAGCGTGGGAGAATTCTCACGCTGAAGCGCTGAGTGCAGGAGAATTTTCCCACGCTGTCAGTGACGTGCATGAGGTGAGCTGAGTTAATTGGACATGAGCTCACCTCATGCACGTCACTGACAGCGTGGGAGAATTCTCCTGCACTCAGCGCTTCAGCGTGAGAATTTTCCCACGCTGTCAGTGACATGCATGAGGTGAGCCGAGTTCATTGGACATGACCTCGGCTCATCTGGATGCCGTCACAGCGAGACACTGAGGAGCGCAAGCATGCCAGCGCTTCTCAGTGCCTGCGGGATGACAGGCTGGATGGCAGCGTTCTGCTGCGGTCCAGCCAGTCATCTCGATGTAGCAGAGCTGAAGCTGTCATGGGAACCATGGAAAGGTAAGGATGATGTTGGTTTATTATTTTTCTTTTATTTCAGGAGATCGTTGGCTTCAGCTGGAATGGGCGTGATGGTAAGTATGGTTTAATTTAGAACAATAAAGAATTGTGTGTTTATTTCAATTAAAGGACTTTATTCTGGGTGTTGTGTTTTTTTTAAATACTTTACTAGAAATTCATGGCGGTCATGTCTAATACTGGCGTGACCCCATGAATTTTGGGCTTAGGGCCAGCTGATAATACCAAGCTGGCCCTAACCCCTTTATTACCCAGTGAGCCACCGCACCAGGGCCCTGGATGAGTTGGGTACAGCGCCAGAAGATGGCGCTTCTATGAACGCGCCATTTTCCGGGGTGGCTGCGGACTGCAATTTGCAGCGGGGGGGGGCCCAGAAAGCTTGGGCCTCCCTGCGCTGCAGATTCCAGCCCCCAGCTGCCTAGTTGTACCTGGCTGGACACAAAAATAGGGCGAAGCCCCACGTATTTTTTTTTTAATTATTTCATGAAATTCATGAAATAATTAAGAAAAAAATGCCTTCTCTATATTGTTGTGTCCGGCCAGGTACAAATAGGCAGCTGGTGGTTGGGGTCAGCCCGTTCCTGCCTGCTGTACCTGGCTGGACACAAATATAGTGCGAAGCCCCACGTCAATTTTTTTTAATTATTTAAGGAAATTCATGAAATAATTAAGAAAAAAAGGCCTTCCCTATATTGTTGTGTCCGGCCAGGTACAAATAGGCAGCTGGTGGTTGGGGGCAGCCCGTTCCTGCCTGCTGTACCTGACTGGACACAAATATAGGGCGAAGCCCCACTTCAATTTTTTTTAATTATTTAAGGAAATTCATGAAATAATTAAGAAAAAAAGGCCTTCCCTATATTGTTGTGTCCGGCCAGGTACAAATAGGCAGCTGGTGGTTGGGGGCAGCCCGTTCCTGCCTGCTGTACCTGGCTGGACACAAATATAGTGCGAAGCCCCACTTCAATTTTTTTAAATTACTTCAGGAAATTCATGAAATAATTAAAAAAAAATTGACGTGGGGCTTCGCACTATACTTGTGTCCAGTCAGGTGCAGCAGGCAGGAACGGGCTGCCCCCAACCACCAGCTGCCTATTTGTACCTGGCCGGACACAACAATATAGGGAAGACCTTTTTTTTTTAATTATTTCATGAAATAATTAAAAAAAAATTGAGGTGGGGCTTCGCACTATATTTGGGTCCAGCCAGGTACAGCAGGCAGGACCGGGCTGCCCCCAACCAACAGCTGCCTATTTGTACCTGGCCGGACACAACAATGTAGGGAAGCCCTTTTTTACTTAATTATTTCATGAAATAATTTAAAGAAAATTGACGTGGGGCTTCGCCCTGTTTTTATGTCCAGCCAGGTACAACTAGGCAGCTGGGGGCTGGAATCCGCAGCGCAGGGAGAACCAAGCTTTCTGGGCCACCCCCGCTGCAAATTGCAGTCCGCAGCCACCCCGGAAAATGGCGCGTTCATAGAAGCGCCATCTTCTGGTGCTGTACCCAACTCATCCAGGGCCCTGGTGCGGTGGCTCACTGGGTAATAAAGGGGTTAGGGCCAGCTTGGCATTATCAGCTGGCCCTAAGCCCGAAATTCATGGGGTCACGCCAATATTAGACATGACCACCATGAATTTCTAGTAAAGTATTTAAAAAAAAACACAACACCCAGAATAAAGTCCTTTAATTGAAATAAACACACAATTCTTTATTGTTCTAAATTAAACCATACTTACCGTCACGCCCATTCCAGCTGAAGCCAACGATCTCCTGAAATAAAAGAAAAATAATAAACCAACATCATCCTTACCTTTCCATGGTTCCCATGACAGCTTCAGCTCTGCTACATCGAGATGACAGGCTGTACCGCAGCAGAACGCTGCCATCCAGCCTGTCATCCCGAAGACACTGAGAAGCGCAGGCTTGCTTGCGCTCCACAGTGTCTCTCTGTGAGGGCATCCAGATGAGCCGAGTTAATGTCCAATGAACTCGGCTCACCTCATGCACGTCACTGACAGCGTGGGAAAATTCTCCTGCACTCAGCGCTTCAGCGTGGGAGAATTCTCACGCTGAAGCGCTGAGTGCAGGAGATTTTTCCCACGCTGTCAGTGACGTGCATGAGGTGAACTGAGTTCATTGGACATGAGCTCACCTCATGCACGTCACTGACAGCGTGGGAGAATTCTCCTGCACTCAGCGCTTCAGCGTGAGAATTTTCCCACGCTGTCAGTGATGTGCATGAGGTGTGCCGAGTTCATTGGACATGAACTCGGCTCATCTGGATGCCGTCACAGAGAGACGCTGAGGAGCGCAAGCAAGCCTGCGCTTCTCAGTGTCTGCGGGATGACAGGCTGGATGGCAGCTTTCTGCTGTGGTCCAGCCTGTCATCTCGATGTAGCAGAGCTGAAGCTGTCGTGGGAACCATGGAAAGGTAAGGATTATGTTGCTTTATTATTTTTCTTTTATTGCAGGGGATCGTTGGCTTCAGCTGGAATGGGCGTGTTTGTAAGTATGGTTTAATTTAGAACAATAAAGAATTGTGTCTTTATTTCAATTAAAGGACTTTATTCTGGGTGTATGTGTTTTTTATTAACTTTGACTACGGGGTTAGTAATGGGGGTGTCTTATAGACGCCTCTCCATTACTAACCTGGGCTTGATGTCAGCTGGCATTATAAGCTGACATCAACCCCAGCCCTATTACCCCACTGCCACGGCTACAGGGCAGTGGGAAGAGCGAGGCTAAGTGCCAGAATTGGCGCATCCTATGGATGCGCCATTTCTGGGGCGGCTGACTGCTGGTGTTTCTAGCCTGGGAGGGGGCCAATATTCATGGCACCCTTCCTGGGCTATTAATATCAGCCTCCAGCTGTCTGCCTAGCCTTTGCTAGCTAATAAAATAGGGGGGACCCCACGTCTTTTTTTTGGGGGGTCCCCCATTTTAATAGCTAGTAAAGGCTAGGTATTCAGCTGGGGGCTGATATTAGTAGCCTGGGAAGCTCCGTGGGTATTACCCCTTCCCAGGCTTCAAACATCTGCCCCAGCCGTCTGCTTAACCTCCGCTAGAGCCTAAAATTAAGGGGAACCCCACGCCAATTTTTTTTTTAAATAAATCCTTTATTTTAACACTAAATGACAAGTACAGTAATCAACACTATCACTGTACTTATTATATATGTGACTGACATGTTTCTATCTATCTAATCTATGTGTGATGCTCTATTCCTTCCATTCTAAATTGTCGGGTACCGCTGCTGAATTGCCGGCCGGCTTTTTTAAAGAGACAGTGCATGAAAACACTATTATTTTTTTAAATAAATCCTTTACACTAAATGACAAGTACAGTAAGCAACACTGTCACTGTACTTCATATATATGTGACTGACATGTTTCTATCTATCTAATCTATGTGTGAAGCTCTATTCTTTCGGTTCTAAATTGTCGGGTACCGGTGTACGCCGCTGCTGAATTGCCGGCTTTTCATGTTTCACTGTGATCACAGTTCCCATCGATTTGGGCAATCACTCTAATGCCACAACCACCATGGCTGTGGCATTACAGTGAGTGGCAGACAATCCCTGCATGATTGGTGCTCTAAATAGCGCCAGACATGCAGGACACGCTTTTGGTGCACGAACAGTTATCGAACATAACCTCGAACAGCCGAATTTTTTGCAAATCGTTCGGGTTCGTCGAACAACTCGAACACCGCCCAAAACAGCTCGAATTTGAGATTGGCGAACAGTTCAAGTCGAACACCGCTCATCTCTAATTATGATATGGACTGCTGTAGAATTTTTCTTTTCAACATAAGTAAAAATAGCAAAGATTGACATTAAGTAGTTTTCAGTGTCCAGATTAGAAATGCAAAGTACTAGGGAGGCAATCATCATCATGTAAATGTACATCAGGTACTGAAATAATGACACATCAGTTTAGCAAAGAGTATCTGTTTTTAAAGGGAATATGTCAGTAGGATCATCCCTCTCGAGCAGTCTATATGGGCATGGAAGTCTTGAAAGTTGAATAAAATGCTAACTTGATATTTACTATGCAATGTCTTATTCCAGAGAAATCCACGTTTTTATTAATATGTTAATGAGCTGTTAAGATCTATGGGCCGGATATAAATCTCTCTGAGCTTATTTTAAAAGAAAGCGGGCGTGTGAGACATGTAATGACTGACACTTTACTCTCCTGATATACATGTCTCATACTGGTAACGCCCCCTTTTCATTTAAAATAAGCCCTGGAGCAGATTCTTGGTGAGATCAGTGTCCGGCCCATAGATCTTAAGAGCTCATTTACATATAGAGTGAAACATGGATTTCTCTGGAATAAGACATCGGATCGCAGATGTCAATGTATCATCTTATTTAGCTTTCTATGACCTGCATGCCCATATAGATGATTTAGGAGGGTTGATCCTACTGACAAATTCCCTTTAACATCTGGGTTAGAGTTAGTATATTTAAAGGCGTATTCACATCTCCGAGATCCTATCCCAATAAGTAGTAGGTATACTAATAATAATAATATTTGCAATCCAATTAAAAATGTAGTGTAGATCTGATTCGATATGTCACTTACTCCATGTGCAGGCATTGCAGTAGCTTAGGTATTCATGGTTACGAAGACTCATATAGTGACAGTTCGGTATCCATGGTTACGACACTAACAGCTAAGCTACTTCAATTCCCTGCACATGGGGTAAACAACATAGCAATCAGAAGAACTATACTACATTTCTAATTGGAGGTATTTCCTATTATTATTATTATTATTATTATTATTATTACACTTACTACATATTGGGATTGGATCTTGGAGATGGGAATACCTCTTAAAGTATTAAATCCCCTCATACATGTTATATGTGTTAGATTGTAATCTCTTATAAACAGAGCTCTTCTTATTTATTTTTTTCTTTGTATGTATTATATTGCCATTTGTATTTACAGCCACCTCCACTTTTTACTGTATAGTACAACTAGCACTCTTCTTTATAGGTAACGCATGGGCACACACAGAGTTCCATATGGCTCTGCTCTGTAGTATTAAGTGGTTCAACAATGGTACAATGTGCTATAAGTGCATACAGTGGGGAAAATAAGTATTTGATACATTCTCGATTTTGCAAGTTTTCCCACCTACAAAGAATGGAAAGATCTGTAATTTTTATCACACTTCAACTGTGAGAGACAGAATCTAAAAATCTAAAAAAAAATGCAGAAAATCACATTGTATGATTTATGCATAATTAGCATTTTATTGCATGAAATGAGTATTTGATACAATAGAAAAACAGAACTTAATATTTGGTACAGAAACCTTTGTTTGCAATTACAGAGGTCAGACGTTTTCCTGTAGTTCTTGAACCAGTTTGCACACACTGCAGGAGGGATTTGGTCTCACTCCTCCATACAGATCTTCTCCAGATCTTTCAGGTTTCGGGACTGTCGCTGAACAACATTGAGTTTCAGATCCCTCCAAAGATTCTGTATTGGGTTCAGTTCTGGAGACTGGCTAGGCCACTCCAGGACCTTGAAATGCTTCTTATGGAGCCATTCCTTAGATTCTCTGGCTCTGTGTACTGTGAATACTTATGACCATGTGATATTTCAGTTTTTCTTTTTTAATAAATTTGCAAAAATTTCTACAATTCAGTTTTTTTCAGATGGGGTGCAGAGTGTACGTTAATGAGAAAAAAAAATGAACTTTTTAGAATTTACCAAATGGCTGCAATGAAACAAAGAGTGAAAATTTTAAAGGGGTCTGAATACTTTCTGTACTCACTGTACATGACCCCATCCATTCTCCCTTCAATACGGTGCATTTTTGCAGTCCCCTTTGCAGAAAAGCACCCCCAAAGTATGATGTTTCCCCCACTATGCTTCATGATTGGGACATTGTTTTTGGGGTTGTACTCATCCTTCTTTCCACGGCGAGTGGAGTTGATACCAAAAAGTTCTATTTTGGTCACATCTGACCACATGACCTTCTCCCATGCCTCCTCTGGATCATCTAGATGGTCATTGGCGAACTTCAAATGGGCCTGGACATGTGCTGTCGTGACCAAGGGGGCCTTGCGTGTCCTGTAGAATTTTAATCCATGACGGCGTAGTGTGTTACTAACAGTAATATTTGAGACTGTGGTCCCAGCTCTTTTCAGGTCATTGACTTGGTCCTCTCCTGTACTTCTGGGCTAATTCTTGATCTTTCTCAAAATCATCCTTACCCCACGAGGCGAGATCTTGCATGGAGTCCCAGACCAAGGAAGATTGACCAACATCTTGTGTTTCTTCCATTTTCTACAGGGAAAATATATATTTTTGTACCGTGTTAGCCAGTAGATAGAAAAATATTACGATATTAGAGTCTTCAGTGGTTGATACCTTTTAATGGCTAACTGAAAAGATTTTAATAAGCTGCAAGCTTTCGAGACTACTCAGGTCTCTTCATCAGGCATAATATAACACAAAATCTGAAGAGTCACATATTTATACACAATGGGACACTGACATAATGTAATAGATGAGACAGGTAATGTAAAGCAGAGCTATTACTGTGGAAGAAAGATAAACAGTTCTGGCCGTAAATATTGGATTAGTTCATAGATAAGGACTGTGAACGTTTTATTGTCCGGTGATTGAGGTCTGGTCCATGGTTGTGATGACTCTACAGGTCTGATGAGCACATTCCTTAGTTGATGTAGAACGACATAAATCCATGTGACACATTCATTTTTGCTCTGAAGGTGTCAAAGGTCATTATCAGTTTATATTCCCAAACCTTCTGTCTCTCTGAGATTTGAAGTTACCTTTTAATACCAATAATTTCATGTCTGTGATGTTGTGATCAGGGAAACAAAAATGCTTGGCCATAAGTAGATCTATTTTTTCTTCCTTTATTGTGTGGCGATGAGAATTCATCCTTGTCCTAAGTTTTTGCCCTGTCTCCCCTACATAAAGACCCTCAGCTGGACATTTGGTGCATATAATTAAGTACACTACATTAGGTGTGATACAGCTGAAAGTACCTGGGATCTTGTAGTCCTGATGTGAATTGGGGATCTTTATCTTGTCTATGGTCACTATGAATGGATAGGTTTTACATTTTTTCTGGTTGCAGGAAAAGGTTCCTGTAGCTGGTGGAGATGACAGGGAGCTTCTGACAATGATGCTTCTTAAATTTGTGGGCTGCCTGAAACACAGAAGTGGGGAATCTGGAAATATGGATTGTAATCGGCATCTTTTTGTAGCAAGGGTTGTAGTTTCCGTGGAGCTCTCCTTAGCACCTCCAGATTTGGATTGTAGGTGACTACTAGAGGCACCCGGTTACTTTCTTGTTTTTAGTCTTGTAATGTAGGAGATGATTCTTTGATATTCTGGTGGCTCTTGTTATCTGGTTCTCAATTGTTCTTGGATGGTAGCCCTGATTCAAAAAGGTCTTCCTGAGGCCACCAAGGTGTTTGTCTCTATTCATAGGGTTGGAGCATATCCGATTGTATCTGATGGCTTGGCTGTAGACAATAGAGTATTTTATGTGTTTTGGATGGACACTGTCCCATTTAAGGTATGTTGGACGGTCGATTGGCTTCCGGTACAGGGATGTCTCTATTTCATTGTTCTGTAGCTTGATGATGGTATCCAAAAAGTTAATTTCAGTACAGGAGTAGTTGAGTGTGAGGTTGATGGTGGGATGAAATTGATTAAAGTGTTCATGAAACGTTTTCAGCTGTCAATACAAGTAATGAGTGCAGAGTAGGAGGGCTTCTTAAAGAAAAACTAACAGGTCTGTGAGAGCCAGAATTCTTGCTGATTGGTAGGTGATCAAGTACTTAATTAATTTGCATTTATTGCATGAAATATGTAAAAATCATACAATGTGATTTTTTTTTTTTGAAGGTTCTGTCTCTCACAGTTGAAGTGTACCTACGATAAAAAATTACGGATCTCTCCATTCTTTGTAGATGGGAAAACTTGCAAAATTGGCAGTGTATCAAATACTTATTTTCCCCATTGTATATGGAAGAAAGGTTCTATACATACATCATCCAGTGAAGCATGGAATCAAAATCAAACAGATAAATAGTGCATGTCACTGTATACAATCAGGTGCCCCATGCACCACACTTAGAGCCTTATTACAACTCCATACAAAACAGATCTACAATACAGATATGAGCTCTGTACGCACTGACATTCCAGATTTAATTTTTTCAAAAGGTTCCATGAAAAACACTACATAGTATATTGCATGACAGACTAATTTTGTGATGGTTCCTGATTAGTGATGAGCTAGCATGCTCGTTTGACCCTTTAAACGAGCACGCTCGGGTGCTCGCTGAGTATTTGCGGTGTGCTCGGCATCTATGTTTGAGCCGCCGCAGCTGAATGGGTCACGGCTGTTAGACAGCTGTGACACATGCAGGGATTGCCTAACAAACAGGGAATCCCTGCATGTGTCACAGCTGTCTAACAGCCATGACACATGTAGCCGCAGCGGCTCAAACATAGATGCCGAGCATGCCGCAAATACACGGCGAGCACCCGAGCATGCTCGTTTAAAGAGTCAAACGAGCACGCTCGCTCATCACTATTCCTGATAGTAAGACTAATTTTCTGAATGAATTTACAGGCTTCTATTCCATGGACCTAATGTAGTGTGTTCTCTGTTATACAAATGGAAACAATAGTTGCCCAAATCAGTGTCCTGCCGTCAGCCGCTGCTGAATGCTTAATTGGATGTACACAAAAATCCCATTAAAGTGTATGGGAAAATATGTAAACAACTGAGGCTATGGTTGGACCCCTCCAATGCTTTTTAGCCTATCAGTAGCCTCAAACCTATGGTTCTCAAACTGTGATAGAACTACAACTTCAGCATGTCTTGATTGCCCCAGGCTCCACAGCAAGAGAACGTCAAGATAGAGACCACACTGCTTTACTCACTGCACAACTCTTCAAGTATTCAGACAGAAAGTCAATATTGTTCTGATGTTATCAACTATATTTTCAACACAGCTTATTATTTTTAACATGTAATCAGTTTTTCTTTCCCTAAAGGAAATAGAAGAGATCTTACATCATGCATATGTAGTCTGGCACGGTTTGCCTCGTTTTTCTCTGTTGTGTTCGTTACGTGCTTGCTAGCTTCCTTTAAGGCCTCTTGAAGGTCAGTGAGCTTTCTATTGTGTTCAGCGATAGGCTCCAGCGCAATAGGAAATAGAGATAGAGTTTTATTGTGTGTCTGCAGCCAGTCCTCCTGGACCTCCGTTAATACTGTAACATTAAGAGATTGTCATTCACTCACAATCAATGCAACACTTATGTGTAAGAAAAAGCAAACCAAGGAATGTGTTAACCTAGAAAATTGCATTTATTACCCTGAAACCTGACATGTACAGTGGTGGCCAAAAGTATTGGCACCCCTGCAATTCTGTCAGATAATACTCAGTTTCTTCCTGAAAATGATTGCAATCACAAATTCTTTGGTATTATTATCTTCATTTAATTTGTCTTCAATGAAAAAACACAAAAAGAACTGTCCTAAAGCCAAATTGGATACAATTCCACACCAAACCTAAAAAAGGGGGTGGACAAAAGTATTGGCACTGTTTGAAAAATCATGTGATGCTTCTCTAATTCGTGTAATTAACAGCACCTGTAGCTTACCTGTGGCACCTAACAGGTGTTGGCAATAACTAAATCACACTTGCAGCCAGTTAACATGGATTAAAGTTGACTCAACCTCTGTCCTGTGTCCTTGTGTGTACCACATTGAGCATGGAGAAAAGAAAGAAGACCAAAGAACTGTCTGAGGACTTGAGAAACCAAATTGTGAGGAAGCATGAGCAATCTCAAGGCTACAAGTCCATCTCCAAAGACCTGAATGTTCCTGTGTCTTCAGTGCGCAGTGTCATCAAGAAGTTTAAAGCCCATGGCACTGTGGCTAACCTCCATAGATGTGGACGGAAAAGAAAAATTGACGAGAGATTTCAACGCAAGATTGTGCGGATGGTGGATAAAGAACCTCGACTAACATCCAAACAAGTTCAAGCTGCCCTGGAGTCCGAGGGTACAACAGTGTCAACCCGTACTATCCGTCGGCGTCTGAATGAAAAGGGATTGTATGGTAGGATACCCAGGAAGACCCCACTTCTTACCCCGAGACATAAAAAAGCCAGGCTGGAGTTTGCCAAAACTTACCTGATAAAGCCTAAAACGTTTTGGAAGAATGTTCTCTGGTCAGATGAGGCAAAAGTAGAGCTTTTTGGGAAAAAGCATCAACATAGAGTGTACAGGAAAAAAAAGAGGCATTCAAAGAAAAGAACACGGTCCCTACAGTCAAACATGGCGGAGGTTCCCTGATGTTTTGGGGTTGCTTTGCTGCCTCTGGCACTGGACTGCTTGACCGTGTGCATGGTATTATGAAGTCTGAAGACTACCAACAAATTTTGCAGCATAATGTAGGGCCCAGTGTGAGAAAGCTGGGTCTTCCAGCAGGACAATGACCCAAAACACACTTCCAAAAGCACTATAAAATGGTTTGAGAGAAAGCACTGGAGACTTCTAAGGTGGCCAGCAATGAGTCCAGACCTGAATCCCATAGAACACCTGTGGAGAGATCTCAAAATGGCAGTTTGGAGAAGGCACCCTTCAAATATCAGGGACCTGGAGCAGTTTGCCAAAGAAGAATGGTGTACAATTCCAGCAGAGCATTGTAAGAAACTAATTGATGGTTACCGGAAGCGGTTGTTCGCAGTTATTTTGGCTAAAGGTTGTGCAACCAAGTATTAGGCTGAGGGTGCCAATACTTTTGTCTGGCCCATTTTTGGAGTTTTGTGTGAAATGATCAATGATTTGATTTTGGCTTCATTCTCTTTTGTGTTTTTTCCTTGCAAGCAAATTAAATGAAGATAATAATACCAAATAATTTGTGATTGCAATAATTTTCAGGAAGAAACTGAGTATTATCTGACAGAATTGCAAGGGTGCCAATACTTTTGGCCACCACTGTAATTATTTGAGACACAAATCTGTCCCTGGAGTTTTGACAAGATGACTATTTGAAAGTCTCATTTTAGACATTCTTAGCTTATATTGTAATATCTGTCTCTATTCACTACATTATTTCCATAACTTCTATTGAAGTGAATAGGAATGGAAGCAAATTTTGACAGCCACTCTCAGCTTTAACATAGCACTGACCACTAGTGTTGAGCCACCCCCGTAGTGTTCGAGTTCGGTTCGGTTCGTCGAACACCCGTGTGTTCGCCGAACTGTTCGTCGAACTGTTCGTCGAACACCGTTAAAACCAATGGCAGGCAAACAAAAACACATAGAAACACATAGAAAACACCTTCAAAGGTGTCCAAAAGCTGACAAACTGCTCAGAAGACACAACTAACACATGGAAAAGTGACAAGTACATATAGTCATGCGAAAAGAAAAGAGGTGGAGGAGTAAAAGGAGGGGGAGACACAGATATAGGCATGTCATGCCCTTCTAAAATCCAAAAAGTGAGAAGCCGACACGTTCAGTCCGCTCCTGCCCGTGCCACCTCCGTGTCGCCGGGTTTGTGCCAGAGCCGCGGTGAACCCTGACGGCCAGCCCCCCTCTCCCAATACTGGTGCCTGTCCGCTGGTGGGTCGAGCGAGCCCCCCTGTGGTGGAGGCAGCTCTAAGCTTTTTAATTTAAATTGTCTCTCTAATTTGAATAAATACACTTTAAATCCATTTACAAGGATCTATTGGAGGGCAAGTCTCATGCCAGCAGCCGCGTAATTCCAGCTCCAGTAGCGTCCACTAAAGCTGCTGCAGTTAAAAAGCTTTTATAAGGATCGAGCTCGGCTGTCCACCGCAAGGCATCCTACTGCCAGTCCGAGCCCCTATGCCTTGGGGTGCCTCCTGATGCTCTTCACTGAGTATCCCATGGTCCCGAAGCATTTCCTTTGAAAAAATGAAGTGTCCAAACTACAGGTGGTGTAGCTTGCTTAACAGCCGGGATAATCCGCTGACTAGCAGACCCTGCTACTAGGCACAAAGTATTTCCTGGGCTAGATGCAGTTAAAAATTTGTAATTAGATACTCTCGTTGGATGCTGAGAAAGCATTCCATAGAGGAGCGGAGAAGGCTCCAGGAACGAAGAACGAAGGGATCTCAGGGGTGCGGACGGGCGAGTCGCCACCGCACGCCCGAATCCACCTGCGTGGAGGGGTCAGGCCAAAGGGGGAGACCGGTCCCCGAAACTAGTGGAGGCAGGAAACGACCCTCAGCTAGAAACAGGAGGCTGTGACATTTTATGTGGCGCAGCCCCTCGCTACACCCGCTAGGAAGGCACCACATAGGGTCAGGGAAACTGGCGCCAAGTTTACCAAGAGGAGGCCCGAGGCAGCCGGACAGAAGGGTTGGTAAGAAAGGCCAGACAAAGGACACACAAAGGGGGTCCTGTGAAGCACTCCAAAGTTATCTGGGAGTTGTCTGAGCCCCTCACCTGGTGAGCACAGTACGACGTGGGCAGCCGTTACCTGCAGACGTGGTCTGGATAATAAGAACTGTGAGTAAAGGCCCTGGACTGCATCACTGACTCCGTGTCATTACTGCTGCTGCCCTGCACCATCACCCCCATCCTCCGCATACACTGCCCTGAGGCTATACTCCTCCCGTGGGGAGTTATGCTACGCTCTGCTGCACCCACAACACCAGCCTCAGCGGTCTGCCCTGGAGCGGCGGTTCACTCTGACCGCAATCCACGGGTGGCGTAGTCGGACATTTAAACATCAAAACCACATAAATAGTTCCGCCACTGGTTTGACCGCCCTGAGCCACGGAACCGGGTTGCCGCCACGGAGACTACAACCACCAGCATCCACCAAAAAGGGTCCGGCTCCGGGTGTCCCAAGGCCCAGGGGGCGCGTCAGAACATTTTCATCACCTTTCACAATCACCAATGGGACAAGGCAGGGATGTTCTCTGTCCCCTCTCTTATACATCCTAGTGACGGAGCACCTGCTCTCATCAATTCGCGATAACCCCAATATTAGGTGGATTGAGGTGGGAGGCACCGAGTACAAGTGCTCTCTATTTGCTGATGATGTCCTAGTATATATCACTCAATCACATATATCCATCCATGCTGTTATGGCTGAAATAGATCACTTTGTTACATGGTCAAATTTTAAAATCAATGCAGCGAAGTCTGAGGCCCTCGATGTCTCCCTTCCCAAATCCATATAGGATTCCATCCAGTCCAACTTTCCCTTTGCCTGGCCCTCACAGGGTATCAAATACTTAGGAATTCCTATTCAGAGACCTCTCCCATCTATGTTATCTTAATTTTGGGCCCTTTATTGAACAACTCCATACAGACCACGGTTGGCAAGTTAGAACTGTAAGATTCACTACGTGAACCACTGGTGTTTTGTGGAAAAGCACATGTACACTGTGTTCCAAATTATTATGTAAAAAGTGTTTAGGAGTGATAAGGGAAGAATTTGTTTGTTTGTCAGTTAAACTCATTGATGGTGATGTGTGTCAGGGCTCTTTATATCACTGTAAGCAATTGCAGACACCTGTGCTAATTAGTTTGGCAGGTGTGTCCAATGAAAGGCAAGACTACTTAAGAAGGCTGTCTCACATTATTAAGCAGCCTACATTTTCTGCCAAAATGGGAAAGAAAAAGGATGTGTCGGCTGCTGAGAAGCAACAAATTGTGGAGTGTTTAGGTCAAGGCATGACTACAATCAACATTGTGCGATGATCAGGATGAAGTGTCTTGGCAATCAAGAAGTATGTAGCTGATTCACAGTACACACGTGTGCGTGCTGATAAGGGCAAATTGAGGACTCTTTCCTACAGGCAATTACGTCAGGTTGAAAGAGCAGCGGCAAAAAAGCCTTGTCATAGCAGCAGACAAGTTTTTGAAGCTGCTTGTGCCTCCAACGTCCCCCGAACAACAAGATGCAGGGTCCTTCAGAGGTTTGCAGCTGTGCATACGCCATCCTGTCGACCTCCTCTATCCACTTCACACAAGCAGAAACGGCTCCAGTGGGCCAAACATTACATGAAGACTGATTTCAAAACTGTTTTGTTCACGGATGAGTGCCGTGCAGCGCTCGATGGTCCAGATGGATGGAGTGGAGGATGGCTGGTTGATGGACACCCCACGCAAACACGGCTACAGCGCCAACAAGGAGGAGGTGGAGTAATGTTTTGGGCTGGAATCATGGGGAGAGAGATTGTCGGCCCCTTTAGGATCCCTGAAGGCGCTAAAGATGAACTCCATAATGTATGTGGATTTTCTCAAACAGCACTTCCTGCCATGGTTCAAGAAGAAGAACCGTGTATTTCACAGCAAGATCATTTTTCTGCATGATAATGCACCATCTCATGCTGCACATAAAACATCTGCATCTCTGGCTGATATGGGCATAAAAGGGGACAAACTTATGGTGTGACCCCCATGCTCCCCTGACCTCTACCCCATTCAGAACCTTTGGAGCATCATTAAAAGGAGTGTCTATGATGGCGGGAGGCAGTTCACATCTAAGCAACAGCTCTGGGAGGGTATTCTGTCCTCATGCAAAACAATTGAAGCAGAAACCATCCAAAACCTGACAAATTCAATGGACGAGAGAGTTCAGAAGCTCCTTTCGAACAAGGGGTCCTATGTGAAAATGTAACATCACCTAGAATAAAGTTTTGAGTTGAAAACTGTTTGATTTCAGTTTCTAACAACCTGCTAATGCTTATAATTTCAAAAATGACCATTTTTTTGGTCTTTATTAAAATGAAAAGGTTGATCGAAAAGTTTGGGGGACCTAAGAGTGTGGCAACCCAGTAGTCATGATTACTTCGAATTCTGACAATATGAGGGTCATGCTGCAGGTAGTGCAGCAAGAAGGCACTTATGTGTCTTGCGCATCTCGGAGCCCCAAAATTATATTCCGGGCTAGATGCAGCTAAAAATTATTATTAATTTTAAATCTGGTGAAGCTTTAGTATAGATGGCCTAATAGGATCAGTGCTGCACACTGCTACAAAGCCCAAATTATTTTCCAGTCAAGATACAGATAAACATGATTAGTAATTTTAAATCTGGTGGAGCTTATTATAGATGGCCTAATAGAATCAGTGCTGCACACTGCTACAAAGCCCAAATTATTTTCCAGCCAAGATACAGATAAACATGATTAGTAAATTGAAAGCTTAAAACGGTTGGTAGGGTGATTTTAACCAATCATCAAGCTTTTACTCTCCCCAGGATGACACAGGGGTAGAAAAGTCGTTTCGGATCCATGATTTGTTCATCTTTATGAACGTGAGTCTGTCTACATTATCAGTGGAGAGCCGCGTGCGCTTATCTGTCAGCACACCACCAGCAGCGCTGAACACACGTTCAGACAGAACGCTGGCTGCGGGGCATGACAAGATCTCCAAGGCGTAAGTAGCTAGATCCGGCCATTTATCCAGATTGGAAGCCCAAAAAGAGCAAGGGTCCAGTGACACAGTCATGGCTTCAATGTTTACTTGGAGATACTCCTGTACCATTGTCTCTAGGCGTTGACTATGTGTCAGACTTCTTGTCTCCTGTGGCCTTGCAAAGGATGGGCTAAAAAAGTGGTGAAATGATTCCGCAAAATTGATGTTACCAGCAGATACTGTGGTTCTGTTACGGTTTGAGTGCTGAACACTTGACGGTCCCACGGTTGGCAAGTTGGAACTGTGAGATTCACTACCTGCACCACTGGTATTTTGTGGAAAAGCACATGTAAGATTCTGCAACAGTCTCTGCTGATACTCCTGCATGCGTGCATCCCTTTCTATGGCAGGAATAATTTCTGCAAATTTACTTTTGTACCGGGGATCTAACAGTGTGGCAACCCAGTAGTCAGGATTATTTCTAATTCTCACAATTCGAGGGTCATGTTGCAGGTAGTGCAGCAAGAAGGCACTCATGTGTGTTGCGCATCCAGGAGCACCAAGTCCCTGTTGTGTTGGTGGCGAGGTAACAATCATGCTTCCTTCCTCTGTCCTCTCCCCCCAACCTCGCACAACAGAAATGTGATCAAGGTCTCCCTCATCTGATGAGTCTTCCATCAGTTCGTCCTCCACTTCTTCCTGGGCTCCTGCACCTTCCTCACTAGTTTGGCTGCTACCATGCGCCCTGGTAAAACCATCTCCCCCACCCTCACATGCCTGCCGCCTTGGTGCTGCCGACCGTCTGGACCTTGCAGATGTTAGCCCTTCCGCATACAACTCCTCCTCCTCTACTTCCTCCACCTCCTCTTGTGCCACCACCTGACTCCGAATTCTGTTTAACATGTGCTCCAGCATGTAAGTCACCGGAATAGTCATGCTGATAATGGCATCGTCAGCACTAAACATCTTCGTCGCCATTTCAAAACTGTGCAGAAGGGTGCATAGGTCCCTGATCTGAGACCACTCCTCCAGCGTGATTTGCCCCACCTCTGGATCTCGTTGGCCCAGGCTATACGTCAGAACGTATTGCACCAGGGCTTGTCGGTGCTGCCACAGTCGCTGCAACATGTGCAGAGTTGAATTCCACCGGGTAGGCACATCGCATTTTAGCCGGTGAAGTGGCAGGCCCAACGACTTCTGTAGAGATGTAAGTCGCTGAGCTGCGGGATGCGAACGGCGAAAGTGAGCACACAGCGACCGTGCCCTCTGCAGAAGGCCATCTAGTCTGGGATAGTGGGCTAAAAATTGCTGGACAACCAGGTTCAACACGTGAGCCATACAAGGCACGTGTGTGACATTGCCCCGGCGAAGAGCCGCACCCAGGTTTGCAGCATTGTCGCACACGGCCTTCCCTGGTTTCAGGTCCAGTGGAGACAACCATTCATGAAATTGGTTCTCCAGAGCTGACCACAACTCCTCAGCTGTGTGACTCACATTTCCCAGACATTTCAATGTAA
Source organism: Phyllobates terribilis (assembly GCF_046119375.1). Lineage (NCBI taxonomy): Eukaryota > Metazoa > Chordata > Amphibia > Anura > Dendrobatidae > Phyllobates > Phyllobates terribilis. Next base: position 474,287,922 of record NW_027362763.1, read on the forward strand.
AAACCGCCTGATGACGTTGAGCCCTACTGCCAGCATAGTAAGGAGGTGTGCAGGATCCCTTCTGCGCAGTTAGAAAGCTTGTGGCATGACCAGACAGGCTTTGGGTGCAGGTGGAAGACCGAGAGGAGGTTGAGGAGGCAGAAGCAGTGGAGGAACTTTGACATAAAGAGGATTGACGCACAACTCGTGGGGACGGCAAGACTTGGACAGCAGCCCCTTGTCCTGCTGTCACCATAGTTACCCAGTGCCCAGTCAGCGACATGTAACGCCCCTGTCCATGCCTACTCGTCCAAGTGTCTGTGGTGAAATGCACCCTGTCACACACAGAGTTTCTCAAAGAAGCGGTGATGTTGTGTGCGACATGCTGGTGGAGCGCAGGCACACCTTTCTTTGAGAAGTAGTGCCGACTGGGCATCTGGTACTGGGGCACTGCGACGGACATAAGGTCTCGAAAATCCTCTGTGTCCACCAGGCGGAAAGGCAGCATTTCTGTAGCCAAGAACTTGCAGATGGTGAAATTCAACCTCTTAGCTTTCTCATGGCTAGGAGGAAATGGTCTTTTACTTGTCCACATCTGAGGGACCGAGGGCTGGCTATTGTGCTTAGACGGGGTTGATAAGGGTGTCCCCGGCAAACTGCCGGTCTGTGAGGAAGATGCAGGCAGACATGTTAGGTTGCCTTGATCCAAAGGTGGTGCTATCGATGTCGGACAGCGCTCAACACCAGCTGGTGTTACCACCTCCAAAGAAAATGATGACCTGCCAATCACGCTGGCTGTTGCGGGTAAAGAGGTGGCAGGTCTCCGCCCCAAAACAGGTGTGACTGCTGTCCCCCCAGTCACAGAGGATGAAGATGCCGCGGATGCACAAGATATGGCAGACGGTGGTTGGCCCGGCCGGCTAGGCCGCATTGTAGCACACTGAGCTTCCCACTGCAACTTATGCTTCATGTCCATGTGCCGGTTCATGCATGAAGTACTCAAACTATGTATTTTTTGGCCTCTACTTAGCTTTTGCTGACAAATGTTACAGATAACACGAGTTGGGTCATCTTTATCGATCTGAAAAAATGCCCAGGCTATGCAAGGCTTAGCACCCATGCGACCTGAAGAGCCACCACGACTTGTGGTGAGAGGCAGAGTTGTGTTTGAGGATGCAGTTGTTGACGTGCTTCCAGTACTATGTCTCTGTCCAGGAAGGCGCAACCTGACCTCGTCGTCACTAGCATCTTCCTCCACCTCCTCTGCTGACCTCATCTCTTGGCTGACTGTGGGTTGACAGTAAGTGGGATCTCCGACCTCATCATCATCACCCTGTGCGTTATCACACCCGTCGTCCTCAGAGCCAACCTGTTCCTGCCCTGACAAAAAACTAAAGTTGTCGCTCCAATCAGGTATTTGAGTCTTATCATCGTCTTCCTCATTGTCTCCACCAACAGGAGTTACAGTTTGGGAATGAGGGTCTACATTATGGTCAGAACCTTCTGCGTCTGGTCCTGGATCCGACTCATAAAGATTCTGGGCATCAGTGCAGATCATTTCCTCGTCTGGATTCACAGAAGCGCTGGAGTCGACCTCTGATTCCCAGGCTATAGTATGAGTAAACAGCTCTGCAGACTCAACCATCTGTTCTACCTCATACTCAGACGGGCAGCTGGAGATTTGGGAGCTGTGAGGAAGCAAGTGCGATTGGGGTGACACCTTTGAGGACTGGAGTATTTGTGATGTTGAAGTTGATGTGGAGGAGAGCCCACTTAAAGGAGCACTTGATATCCGTTGAAGCACCTGCTGTTTTTGTGCCTCATCTGGAATTTGTAGCGATTGGCGTGGCCGTAAGAAAGGGATCTTATCACATTGTCCGCTAAAAGAAGTAGACATTTTAGTTTGGTTGGAAGATGGTCTTTCTTCTGCAGATGTTACTGTTGCTTTAACACCTACCCCACGGACACAACCTTTTTTCCCCTTCCCAACACGCCTATTACCCTTTCCACCAGCAGCAGGCCTTTTTCCACTCATTTTGGTGGTTAACTAATTAACAACTCTGGAGTTGTTTGCACAAAAAAACAATGGATGGGAACCGAGCAGAGCTGAGTGGCCAAACTGTGTTATTAGGCCAAAACTATTGGCTGGGTTAGATGCAGAAAAAAATTATATTCAATTTGCAACCTGATGGAGGTCAGTATAGATGGACTAATAGAGAAAGTCCCACACACTACTAGAAGGCCAAATATTTTTTCAGAGCTAGATGCAGAAAAAAATATATTCAGTTTGCAACCTGATGGAGGTCTGTATAGATGGATTAATAGAACAAGTCCCACACACAGCTAGAAGCCCAATATTTTTTCAGAGGTAGATGCAGAAAAAAATATATTCAGTTTGCAACCTGATGGAGGTCAGTATAGATGGACTAATACAACAAGTCCCACACACAGCTAGAAGCCCAATATTTTTTCAGAGGTAGATGCAGAAAAAAATATATTCAGTTTGCAACCTGATGGAGGTCTGTATAGATGGATTAATAGAACAAGTCCCACACACAGCTAGAAGCCCAATATTTTTTCAGAGGTAGATGCAGAAAAAAATATATTCAGTTTGCAACCTGATGGAGGTCAGTATAGATGGACTAATACAACAAGTCCCACACACAGCTAGAAGCCCAATATTTTTTCAGAGCTAGATGCAGAAAAAAATTATATTCAATTTGCAACCTGATGGAGGTCAGTATAGATGGACTAATAGAATGATGCTATGCCCAAAAGATTTTACTTCACTAGGTGCAGTAAAAAAATTGGTATTCTATACACAGGTGGTATATCTTGCAACACAGATAGGCTACTCCACTGACTAACACACTCTGCAATAGGCCAAAAAGGATTAGCTTTGCTAGATTCAGCCAAATGCTGTGAAAAAAACTTGCACAGCACTGGCACAGACCTGCCTGGCAAAAACTGATAGGAACTGATGTAACCTAGTCCTGAAAAGGACTCCAATTACAATTAGTCTTTACTCCCACAATCTATCTATTTAAGAGCACAGACCTGCCTGATAAAAGTCGTAGGAAATGCTGTAACCTAGTCCTTAAAAGGACTGCAATCACAACTATTCCCTACTCCCAAGCTATCTGTAGATTTGTGCGAAAATTGGCTTGAAATTAACAAGGTATAGCGCACACAGCAACAGCGGTGCCGTCTAACACGCAGCTGCAGCAGTGAGAAAATGGTGGCGACGGGGAAAATGGCTTGGTCTTATAGGGCAAGGACATGTGACATACACTGCCAATGACACATGCCCTTGCTTGTGTGAAAAAAAGCACTTTGCTCCGTGTGTGCGCTGCTGATAGGCTGACAGATTGCACCTCCCCACTGTAAATGCGGGAAAGAGAAAAAAAAAATGGAGATCTTCATTGTTCCTGCAGAGATCCATCCCCTGCCCCTCCCCCCACCCCGCTGTACACTCAAACTGCGTATTAACATTAATTTTCATCATTACTGAGAAAAAATCCAGTTATGATTTTGGTGCACGAACAGTTATCGAACATAACCTCGAACAGCCGAATTTTTCTCAAATTGTTCGTGTTCGCCGAACGGCTCGAACACCGCCCAAAACAGCTCGAATTTGAGATTGGCGAACAGTTCGAGTAGAACAACGCTCATCTCTACTGACCACTTGAGGCCACCTCATAAAAATTGATATTCCCAATTCAGCCATGAATAGCTAAAATGGGAATGCCCCATATTGGTCTTTAGGTGCTGAATAATAGAAGGTGACTTAAAATGCATGAGTTAACTCACAGTAATATGCATTTTGTGTCTCATCCAAAACTAGCTTCCTTGGCAAATCAAAGTTTAGGCGTGCAAGGTCTTTGAGCATTTGTGCTGCTTCCTTCATGGTCTTAACACGATCAGATGGACTGACTTCTCCTTGTAATGATTCATAATGCTTTAGTTTTGCAAGTGTTTCTGTGGAAAAATGAAAATAATTAAGAATGTTAAAATTAAAAACTGATTTTTCTCATAGTTACAAACTTTGTGCAAATTGTGTAGTATGATCCATGCAGTGTGGATAGCTATGTATCCCAACACCCTGTACATACGTACAGGCATGCATGTATTCTGAATAAGGAGGGGAAGGTAAGATGCCACCTGATGCCACTAGAGCTGTGTTTTAATCCAGCTATCATTGGGGGAGAGCCTAAAGGCTCACATAAAGACCTGGTGTCATGACTCTGAGGTCTGGTATCCCGGGGCCAGGGGCTCCTTCCCTGTCCCTAACACTAGGGGCGCCCTAGCTATCCCTGTTCCCCAGATTACTTCTAATGGTGAAGACGCCAGGGCCACGTACCTTGCTGAGCTCCTGAATCTGCCCTCAGTCTATTCCCTCCCCCATCCAGGAAAGAGGGGAGTAGTAGTGTATGGCAATACACCAACCAGGCTAACAAGGTAATACAAACAGGTATAAAGGAAAATACCAATCATACACATTTGCACTCACAAACAACAGAGGGAAACACTGGGAAGTGAAGGATGGGAAAAAAAAAACAAAGTATGAGAGGAATTGCATACTACCAAAACCAAGCAACAGTCTTAGATAAATCCAGCAAACACCTCCTCAAACAACAACACTCCACCAACTACTGAAACCATGCAGCAATGAAGCTGGCTCTGGCACTTCCTGATTGCCAGAGGCCAGTATATATAGGAGAAGGGAGTGGCCAACACGGAACAGCTGAGAGCATCATCACAAGCAAGCTTCCAGGAGCCCTCAACTGAAACGGATTAACCCCTGCACTGCTAGAAGAGACCTACACCATTTAATATGAAGATGAAGTGCTTCTCCTAAGTGCAGGAGTAGGGGAAATCAGTAGTGTTGAGCGAGTATGTTCTGTCCGAGTATGCTCGGGCCGAGCTCCGAGTATTTATAGCTGCTCGGTGATATGGTTGAATCGCTCCCGTGTGCATGATTTGCAACTGTTTGACAGCTTTATTACATGTGAGGAATGTCTATTTTTACACATTCCTCACATGTAATAAAACTGTCAAACAGTCGTAAATCATGCACACGTGAGCGATTCAACCATATCACCGAGCAGCTATAAATACTCGGAGTTCGGCCCGAGCAAACTCGGCAAAAGGGTTAATAGAACATACTCTCTCAATACTAGAAATCAGACAGTGTGGTCTTCTGGCTCCTCTCTGTCGCAGTAAACCCGTTAAACATGGTACTGTAGGTTGGTCCAGTAAAAAAGAACATGATTAGCCAATATTTATCTAATTTGTATGTCCAGATTTAGATTATAATTTAGGATGTAACCTAAAGCAGCCGGGCCCCAATACAAAATTTGAAAGAAGGCTCCACCAACTATTTGCCATTAATTAGTCCAGATTACGACAGTCCAGACCACAGTACCTGGACTGACTGTGCGTCATGTGACCCAAACTTTCAGCATATTAGGCATATAAGAAATTGTGTAAGAAAGCACTGTCAGTGGCAGGCAGGCAGCTCTTTATGGGGCTTCACAGACAGGTTTTATGCAAGCCATTCTGTCTAGAAGGTTCCTGGGGAACCCTGACCTTCACCCTTTTACTCCAGTACAGGGATCTGGATTTACACAGGGCCCCATGGCTTGAGTCCATGGAAAGGTTGCTGGCCGGTGGAGCGGGTAGAAGAAAATAGTCAGAAAGACGTTCAGAATCAGGAGGTTAAAGTCAGGATCAAAATCAAAAGACTGTCAGGCAGTCAAATCATAAGCTGGGTCAAGGACATGAATAAACTGGCTGAGCCAGAACTGGGAAGTAGGGATGAACCAGAGTAAGTGAAACCAATAACTGTAAACAGACTGCTAGGGGTGTTAATAAAGTGTGGCACTACCCAAGACTCATAGTAGGAAGCTAAGAATATAAAAATACTCAGCTATTAACCCAGCATCACAAGTCCCAGAACTGCTTTAGTGTTTCCCAAAGTCATCCCCAATAAAACTGGGGCATAGCCTAGCGTTAGATGCAGAAGTAGAAAGAGTGAGTTTGTATATGGATGTAACAGATTACAAGCTCAGGTCTGGGGATGGTGAAATATCAACCATGTAAACCTGGCATATTACTGATGTCTTTTTATGTGTCACAGGTGGATTTTGACCTCCTTACCACCAGCGCGCAACTACAACTGCTCTTTGTGTATGACGTCATTGCTATGCTATTGTCTGGAGCAGATCAAGAGAAATTCTATAATTTGTTTATAAAGTAACTCAACTTGTAAATTATGTCTTCATGTAACAGATTTTAAAATGTTATCTGTGATTTTGTTTTTTTTGTTTAGGAACATGAGAGATTTGCAACATTTACAATAGTATGTGACACAGTATTCTGTTCCTCAGACGACAAGCCGAGACACTTCTGACAGTAGTCAAGGCATACAAAGCGGCGATCGGCAGTAATCACCAACTCAACAGCTGCTCTCTGCAAATTTGCTGCATTGGATAATGAACAGTGAAGCAGAAAGTGTCAGTCTATTGTACCAGTGCCATTATCTGGATCATTTGTCAATTGAACAGAAAAACAAGTGAATGCCATTATGGAAAGGCACTCTACTTTTTTTTTTTTTGATAGAGAATCAATTTTTCTTCATCTGATCACATACAGAATAAATGACAGCAAGTAGAGATAACAGACACTGTGACTTGTGGGACTTGTGACTGAGAGGTCACTGGAGTTCAGGATTACATAAGCCATATGGACAGGAGCAAAACAGAGATATGTGATAAACTGCAGTCTACAGACAGCAGTCAGTGGCTCTTGGGGTTTATGATATGAAGATAAAAGGATTTGAGGTTGGTATGGCTAGAAACTCCCATTCACCTTAGTAGTGCAGTCCTTTGCTTCTTGAATAGAAGGGTGCCTTTACACTTGTTGACTAGTGTTGTTAAATTACCCCTGATGAGCTACATGTTTGCCGATCGGCAGTCATTTACTTGCCTGTTGACAGTCCAACCGCACTTCCAATGTGCACAGAAAGATCGGTAATACAGGGTGGGCCATTTATATGGATGCACCTAAATTAAATGGGAATGGTTGGTGATATCAACTTCCTGTTTGTGGCACATTAGTATGTGGGAGGGGGAAAACTTTTCCAGATGGGTGGTGACCATGGCGGCCATTTTTAAGTCGGCCATTTTGGATCCAACTTTATTTTTTTCAATGGGAAGAGGGTCATGTAACACATCAAACTTATTGAGAATTTCATAAGAAAAACAATGGTGTGCTTGGTTTTAATGTAACTTTATTTTTTCATGAGTTTTTTACAAGTTTATGACCAGCTATAAAATGTATTCAAAGTGCTGCCCATTGTGTTGGATTGTCCATGCAGCGCTCTTCTCCCACTCTTGACACACTGATAGCAACACCGCAGAAGAAATACTAGCACAGGCTTCCAGTATCCGTGGTCATGAGCCGATCATGCAATTGTGGGGGATTACGCTTACAGTCCAGTTATCAGTCGAGTTGAGTTCCTGTTTGTCTATCTCATGACTGTAACATACCTGGCGGCGTCCTTGCATGGTGGTCCATCTCCCACTGTGCAAGAGGGCGCACTTGATCTCCTGTCCAGAATGTCTCTCTGGCTTCCCTCCATGCTGTCTGTTTGTGTCTGTTTCTGCTGCTTAAGGGCGGCGCCCGATCACTTCCTGCCTTTTGTACCTGCTGTGGGTCACACCCCTTGTGCGTCCTCAGCCTATTGCTGTCTGTCACTTGGTATATAGCTCAGCAGCTCCCTTCTATCCCGGCCTGAGCATAGTGTTTCCTTCAGTGTGTGCTTGCACTCTGAAGGTGCCAGGTCCCGTCTCTTGTCTCCTGCTTTTTGTATCAGTTCCCGTGTCTGAACTGAGTCCTGTATGTCTCCTGCTTTGCGGTATCAGCTCCCGTTTCTGAACTGAGTCCTTTCTGTGTTATCTTGTCTGTCCTGTCTGAACACGCTCCTAGCCTGTTCCTTCCGCCTCTCTGGGGGCCGATTTCCTAGACCCGCTCCTGTGTCTGGTCTGTCCTGTCTGAACACGCTCCTTGCCTGTTCGTTCCGCCTCTCTGGGGGCCGTATTCCCAGACCCGCTCCTGTATCCCTCTGCAGTGTCGGTCTCCTCCGTACACTCAGTTCCAGTCTGAACTCTCTCCTGTCCTTTACCTGTTTTACCTCTATGTCCGTTCCCTTCCTTTTTCTGCAGAGTCTGAACTCGTACCTAACTCCTGCTTGTAACCCTCTGCCTGTATTGTTCCTGAGTCCCGGTGTGTACTGGGTCCTATCCCGCCTGTGTTCCTACCTGCTAGTGCCTCCCTGTCTGCACTCTAGCTGTGCTTGCCTTTACCCCCCTGCCTGCATACCCGCCTGCCTGCATACCAGTCGTGCCTGCCTATACCCACCAGTCTGTGTGCCAGCCTACCAGCCTGTTCCTGTATTCCCCTGTGTGGGTCAACAGCCGTGTCCGGGGTCTGTCCTGGAGTAGCACCTGGTCCCTCTGCTCGGTTCCTCCTTGGTGCACTGGCGTCGTATGCCGTCGTGCGACCCTGGTCGGATCGGGTGAATACTTAGTCACGCCCCTCCAGGCATTCACTCTCCGGCACGGTCCAGTGGAATCACTACCAATCACACGCACACGCCGCTTAGCCCGGGCGTGTGCATAACAGCATGCTCAGGCCATGGTTCCCGTTGAGCCCCACGGCCTTCGCTCTTTGAGAAGTTTTTCCAGCGAATACATGCATTAAAATAAATAAATAAATTTTTTTCCCCCCTTTAGCTGAGTTCCAGGCGAATTACGCACCCGTCCAGATGGATCTATCAGCTCTCGTTCCTGCGGATCCGCCACGTTACTATGGGGATCCAAGACAGTGTCGTGCATTTGTGGAGCAATGCATGCTACACTTTAAGGCCTACCCTCTCTATTTTCCTTCCGATTGGGCTAAAGTGGCCTTTATGATTGACTACCTAGCGGGTGATGCCTTGAAATGGGTCACCCCCCTATGGGAAGCATGGGATCCTGTCATCCTTGACCTGCAGGCCTTCCTGGTGGCCTTTCATATGGTCTTCGAGGACCCTAACTCTGAAGCCCCTGCTGAAGCTTCACTCCCCAATATCCCGGAGCAGCCCCGACGGGTAATGTGTGTGGGTAGCGCAATAGTCCTCCAGCCCAATGAGACTACTGCCCACCCAGAATCCTCACAGGGTGACTACGCTTTCCGGAATACTTCTCTCAACCTCAAGAGGCAGTCCAGACGTGCTAGACTTAGAGGCAAGCCGTCACGCCAGGGTCTGTCCTCCCTGAGACCTCCTGACCCCAACCTTGAAGTCCCTACTGAAGCTTCATCTCCCTGTATCCCGGAGAAACCCCAATGGGTGATGTGCGTGGGTAGTGCACCAGTTCTCCTGCCCGAAGAGACTTCTGCCCATCCAGACTCCACACAGGAGAACTTCCTGCACCCGGCATCAGATGCTTCTTTCTCTTTAACCGGTGTGCATGTCCAAGGATGCTCCAAAGCTGTGGTTACCTCAGAGTCTGTGCACCTCTACTACCTGGCGGAGGATCCCCTGTTGCCTCCTGAACCCTCCGGGATACCACTCGATGACAAATGGAGAGAGACTTCTCTACACCCGGTACTCAATACTTTGTCCGCTTCGTCCTGTGAGCCTGACAATGGGTACCCCAAAGTGGTAGTTACCTCCGAGTCTCTACACCCCTCCGACCAGGCGGAGGATCTCCAGTTGTCTCCTGAACCCTTCGGGGTGCTACCTGGTAGCGAAAGGACAGAGACTCTCCTATACTCTGTACCTGATACCTCGCTCGCTTCGTCCAGTGAGTCCAACCTAGTGTACTCCGAAGCAGAGGTTACTCCTGAGTCTCTACACCCCTCCGACCAGGCGGAGGACCTCCAGTTGTGTTCAGAATCCTTCGGGGTGCCACCTGGTGGTGAATGGACAGAGACTTTCCTATATCCTGGATCTGATACCTCGCTTGCTTCGTCCAGTGAGTCCGACCTAGAGTACTCTGAAGCAGAGGTTACCCGTGAGTCTCTACACCCCTCTGACCAGGCGGAGGACCGCCAGCTGTCTCCAGAACCCTTCGGGGTGCCACCTGGTGGTGAATGGACAGAGACTTTCCTATACTCGGTACCCGATACCTCGCCTGCTTCCTCCAGTGAGTCCGACCTAGTGTACTCTGAAGCAGAGGTTACCCGTGAGTCTCTACACCCCTCTGACCAGGCGGAGGACCGCCAGCTGTCTCCAGAACCCTTCGGGGTGCCACCTGGTGGTGAATGGACAGAGACTTTCCTATACTCGGTACCCGATACCTCGCCTGCTTCCTCCAGTGAGTCCGACCTAGTGTACTCTGAAGCAGTTGTTTTCTCTGAGCCTCTGCACTCTTCTGACCCGGCGGAGGACCTCCAGTTGTTTCCTGAATCCTCCGGGATACCACCAGATAACAAAGAGACAGTGACTTTTCCTCATTATGTACCTGATAACCCGTCTATTTCTTCCTGTGAGCTTGACAAGATGTACCTCGAAGCAGAGATTACCCTTAAGTCTCTGTCCCCCTCCAACCCAGTGAACGACTGGTCCTCGAATTCCCTGCAGAAGATTCTGGCAGGCCTGAAGAAGAGGGGGCGTAAGGGGGGAGGTACTGTAACATACCTGGCGGCGTCCTTGCATGGTGGTCCATCTCCCACTGTGCAAGAGGGCGCACTTGATCTCCTGTCCAGAATGTCTCTCTGGCTTCCCTCCATGCTGTCTGTTTGTGTCTGTTTCTGCTGCTTAAGGGCGGCGCCCGATCACTTCCTGCCTTTTGTACCTGCTGTGGGTCACACCCCTTGTGCGTCCTCAGCCTATTGCTGTCTGTCACTTGGTATATAGCTCAGCAGCTCCCTTCTATCCCGGCCTGAGCATAGTGTTTCCTTCAGTGTGTGCTTGCACTCTGAAGGTGCCAGGTCCCGTCTCTTGTCTCCTGCTTTTTGTATCAGTTCCCGTGTCTGAACTGAGTCCTGTATGTCTCCTGCTTTGCGGTATCAGCTCCCGTTTCTGAACTGAGTCCTTTCTGTGTTATCTTGTCTGTCCTGTCTGAACACGCTCCTAGCCTGTTCCTTCCGCCTCTCTGGGGGCCGATTTCCTAGACCCGCTCCTGTGTCTGGTCTGTCCTGTCTGAACACGCTCCTTGCCTGTTCGTTCCGCCTCTCTGGGGGCCGTATTCCCAGACCCGCTCCTGTATCCCTCTGCAGTGTCGGTCTCCTCCGTACACTCAGTTCCAGTCTGAACTCTCTCCTGTCCTTTACCTGTTTTACCTCTATGTCCGTTCCCTTCCTTTTTCTGCAGAGTCTGAACTCGTACCTAACTCCTGCTTGTAACCCTCTGCCTGTATTGTTCCTGAGTCCCGGTGTGTACTGGGTCCTATCCCGCCTGTGTTCCTACCTGCTAGTGCCTCCCTGTCTGCACTCTAGCTGTGCTTGCCTTTACCCCCCTGCCTGCATACCCGCCTGCCTGCATACCAGTCGTGCCTGCCTATACCCACCAGTCTGTGTGCCAGCCTACCAGCCTGTTCCTGTATTCCCCTGTGTGGGTCAACAGCCGTGTCCGGGGTCTGTCCTGGAGTAGCACCTGGTCCCTCTGCTCGGTTCCTCCTTGGTGCACTGGCGTCGTATGCCGTCGTGCGACCCTGGTCGGATCGGGTGAATACTTAGTCACGCCCCTCCAGGCATTCACTCTCCGGCACGGTCCAGTGGAATCACTACCAATCACACGCACACGCCGCTTAGCCCGGGCGTGTGCATAACAATGACGAAGAAACATTGTGATCATGTGAGAGTAACCGATTGACAAGATCTTGGAAATCACAAAGAAAAAAATTGGAAAAATTGTGTAACTATTCGTTCTAAATAATAACATCCCCTGCCTAATATGGAATAAACATATTTCTAGTTGCTGTGTGAAGCCATTTATCTAGGAACATAGGACCCGTTTCATCATTTACGTTTTTTCTTTTGTCACTTTTCATTTTGGTGATATCCGCTGTTGTTTTTCCGTCAAATTCTTTAAAATGGCAAACACGCTTTTAATAATAATAATAATAAATGTAGAATAACTGTAACTAGACTAAAAGTAACATGTTCTTTACCTTGGGCGCCGTCTTCTATATCACTAATTTGTTCTGCAGTCATCTTTGCATGGTCCAACGTTTCGGTGGTTTCCTTGTGTACCCGCTGACTTTTCATCTGTGCTCGGTTTCCCTACATATAGCCAATGTCAATAGAAGTTCACAGTGTTATATTCCGTATGGACAGAAAGCGCTTCATGTTCTGATTTCTGTGCCGCACGTTCCATGCACTGCTGGCTGTACTTAGTGCACATACACACACCCAACGTAAACATTTTATATGGATTCAATATTTATATTGCTAAATTACATAAATCTACTTAACAACATTTGTACTTAAATAATAATTTATTTTGATTTGGTTCCATTAAAGGGATTGTCCGGTCTTATGATATAAGATTTGTAAATCCTAACATTACACGCACTGTGCGCTGTGATGCTTCTCCGATGCTGGGAGCAGCAGGCGCTGGACCACAAGTATGTGATTTGAATACATGCAGTCACATGCCGACTAGATGGGCAAGTCTAGTCGGAATGTGGCCAGCAATATGCAAATCGCATACTTGTGTTTACATGACGGCAGCACCGGAGAATACTCATAGTGCACACACATAGATTGCAGACTTGTAACTAGAGATGAGCGGTGTTCGACTAGAACTGTTCGCCAATCTCAAATTCGAGCTGTTTGGGGCGGTGTTCGAGTTGTTCGACGAACCCGAACGATTTGCAAAAAATTCGGCTGTTCGAGGTTATGTTCGATAACTGTTCGTGCACCAAAAGCGTGTCCTGCATGTCTGGTGCTATTTAGAGCACCAATCATGCAGGGATTGTCTGCCACTCACTGTAATGCCACAGCCATGGTGGTTGTGGCATTACAGTGATTGCCCAAATCGATGGGAACAGTGCCAACAGTGAAACATGAAAAGCCGGCAATTCAGCAGCGGCATACACCGGTACCCGACAATTTAGAACCGAAAGAATAGAGCTTCACACATAGATTAGATAGATATAAACATGTCAGCCACATATATACGAAGTACAGTGAAAGTGCTGCTTACTGTACTTGTCATTTAGTGTAAAGGATTTATTAAAAAAAATAATAGTGTTTTCATGCACCGTCTCTTTAAGAAAGCCGGCCGGCAATTCAGCAGCGGTACCCGACAATTTATAACAGACAGAATAGAGCTTCACACATAGATTAGATAGATAGACACATGTCAGTCACATATATATGAAGTACAGTGATAGTGTTGGTTACTGTACTTGTCATTTAGTATTAAAATAAAGGATTTATTATTAAAAAAATTGGCGTGGGGTTCCCCTTAATTTTAGGCTCTAGCGGAGGTTAAGCAGACAGCTGGGGCAGATGTTTGAAGCCTGGGAAGGGGGTAATACCCACGGAGCTTCCCAGGCTACTAATATGAGCCCCCAGCTGAATACCTAGCCTTTACTAGCTATTAAAATGGGGGACCCCCAAAAAAAATGACGTGGGGTCCCCCCTAATTTAATAGCTAGCAAAGGCTAGGCAGACAGCTGGGGGCTGATATTAATAGCCCAGGAAGGGAGCCATGAATATTGGCCCCCTCCCAGGCTAGAAACACCAGCCGTCAGCCGCCCCAGAAATGGCGCATTCATAGGATGCACCAATTCTGGCACTTAGCCTCGCTCTTCCACGCTGCCCTGGTGCGGTGGCAGGGGGTAATAGGGCTGGGGTTGATGTCAGCTTATAATGCCAGCTGACATCAAGCCCAGGTTAGTAATGGAGAGGCGTCTATAAGACACCCCCATTACTAACCCCATAGTGAAAGTTTAAAGAAAACACAACACCCAGAATAAAGTCCTTTAATTGAAATAAAGACACAATTCTTTATTGTTCTAAATTAAACCATACTTACCATCACGCCCATTCCAGCTGAAGCCAACGATCTCCTGTAATAAAAATAAAATAATAAAGCAACCTCATCCTTACCTTTCCATGGTTCCCACGACAGCTTCAGCTCTGCTACATCGAGATGACAGGCTGGACCGCAGCAGAACGCTGCCATCCAGCCGTTCATCCCGCAGACACTGAGAAGAGCAGGCTTGCTTGCGCTCCACATTGTTTCTCTGTGACGGCATAAAGATGAGCCGAGGTCATGTCCAATGAACTCGGCTCACCTCATGCACGTCACTTACAGCGTGGGAGAATTCTCACGCTGAAGCGCTGAGTGCAGGAGAATTTTCCCACGCTGTCAGTGAGGTGCATGAGGTGAGCTGAGTTCATTGGACATGAGCTCACCTCATGCACGTCACTGACAGCGTGGGAGAATTCTCCTGCACTCAGCACTTCAGCGTGAGAATTTTCCCACGCTGTCAGTGACGTGCATGAGGTGAGCCGAGTTCATTGGACATGACCTCGGCTCATCTGGATGCCGTCACAGCGAGACACTGAGGAGCGCAAGCATGCCTGCTCTTCTCAGTGTCTGCGGCATGACAGGCTGGATGGCAGCGTTCTGCTGCGGTCCAGCCTGTCATCTCGATGTAGCAGAGCTGAAGCTGTCGTGGGAACCATGGAAAGGTAAGGATGAGGTTGGTTTATTATTTTTCTTTTATTGCAGGAGATGGTTGGCTTCAGCTGGAATGGGCGTGATGGTAAGTATAGTTTAGTTTAGAACAATAAAGAATTGTGTGTTTATTTCAATTAAAGGACTTTATTCTGGGTGTTGTGTTTTTTTTAAATACTTTACTAGAAATTCATGGCGGTCATGTCTAATATTGGCGTGACCCCATGAATTTTGGGCTTGGGGCCAGCTGATAATACCAAGCTGGCCCTAACCCCTTTATTACCCAGTGAGCCACCGCACCAGGGCCCTGGATGAGTTGGGTACAGCGCCAGAAGATGGCGCTTCTATGAACGCGCCATTTTCCGGGGTGGCTGCGGACTGCAATTTGCAGCGGGGGGGGGGCCCAGAAAGCTTGGGCCTCCCTGCGCTGCAGATTCCAGCCCCCAGCTGCCTAGTTGTACCTGGCTGGACACAAAAATAGGGCGAAGCCCCACGTATTTTTTTTTTAATTATTTCATGAAATTCATGAAATAATTAAGAAAAAAAGGCCTTCCCTATATTGTTGTGTCCGGCCAGGTACAAATAGTCAGCTGGTGGTTGGGGGCAGCCCGTTCCTGCCTGCTGTACCTGGCTGGACACAAATATAGTGCGAAGCCCCACTTCAATTTTTTTAAATTATTTCAGGAAATTCATGAAATAATTAAAAAAAAATTGACGTGGGGCTTCGCACTATATTTGTGTCCAGTCAGGTGCAGCAGGCAGGAACGGGCTGCCCCCAACCACCAGCTGCCTATTTGTACCTGGCCGGACACAACAATATAGGGAAGCCCTTTTTTTCTTAATTATTTCATGAAATAATTTAAAGAAAATTGACGTGGGGCTTCGCCTTTTTTTGTGTCCAGCCAGGTACAACTAGGCAGCTGGGGGCTGGAATCCGCAGCGCAGGGAGGCCCAAGCTTTCTGGGCCACCCCCGCTGCAAATTGCAGTCCGCAGCCACCCCGGAAAATGGCGCGTTCATAGAAGCGCCATCTTCTGGCGCTGTACCCAACTCATCCAGGGCCCTGATGCGGTGGCTCACTGGGTAATAAAGGGGTTAGGGCCAGCTTGGCATTATCAGCTGGCCCTAAGCCCAAAATTCATGGGGTCACGCCAATATTAGACATGACCACCATGAATTTCTAGTAAAGTATTTAAAAAAAACACAACACCCAGAAAAAAGTCCTTTAATTGAAATAAACACACAATTCTTTATTGTTCTAAATTAAACCATACTTACCGTCACGCCCATTCCAGCTGAAGCCAACGATCTCCTGAAATAAAAGAAAAATAATAAAGCAACATCATCCTTACCTTTCCATGGTTCCCATGACAGCTTCAGCTCTGCTACATCGAGATGACAGACTGGACCGCAGCAGAACGCTGCCATCCAGCCTGTCATCCCGCAGACACTGAGAAGCGCAGGCTTGCTTGCGCTCCACAGTGTCTCTCTGTGAGGGCATCCAGATGAGCCGAGTTAATGTCCAATGAACTCGGCTCACCTCATGCACGTCACTGACAGCGTGGGAAAATTCTCCTGCACTCAGCGCTTCAGCGTGGGAGAATTCTCACACTGAAGCGCTGAGTGCAGGAGAATTCTCCCACGCTGTCAGTGACGTGCAGGAGGTGAGCTGAGTTCATTGGACATGAGCTCACCTTATGCACGTCACTGACAGCGTGGGAGAATTCTCCTGCACTCAGCGCTTCAGCGTGAGAATTTTCCCACGCTGTCAGTGACGTGCATGAGGTGCGCCGAGTTCATTGGACATGAACTCGTCTCATCTTTATGCCGTCACAGCCAGACACTGCAGAGCGCAAGCAAGCCTGCGCTTCTCAGTGTCTGCGGGATGACAGGCTGGATGGCAGCGTTTTGCTGCGGTCCAGCCTGTCATCTCGATGTAGCAGAGCTGAAGCTGTCGTGGGAACCATGGAAAGGTAAGGATGATGTTGCTTTATTATTTTTCTTTTATTGCAGGAGATCGTTGGCTTCAGCTGGAATGGGCGTGATGGTAAGTATGGTTTAATTTAGAACAATAAAGGATTGTGTCTTTATTTCAATTAAAGGACTTTATTCTGGGTGTTTGTGTTTTCTTTTAACTTTGACTATGGGGTTAGTAATGGGGGTGTCTTATAGACGCCTCTCCATTACTAACCTGGGCTTGATGTCAGCTGGCATTATAAGCTGACATCAACCCCAGCCCTATTACCCCCTGCCACCACTACAGGGCAGCGTGGAAGAGCGAGGCTAAGTGCCAGAATTGGCGCATCCTATGAATGCGCCATTTCTGGGGCGGCTGACGGCTGGTGTTTCTAGCCTGGGAGGGGGCCAATATTCATGGCTCCCTTCCTGGGCTATTAATATCAGCCCCCAGCTGTCTGCCTAGCCTTTGCTAGCTATTAAATTAGGGGGGACCCCACGTCATTTTTTTGGGGGGGTCCCCCATTTTAATAGCTAGTAAAGGCTAGGTATTCAGCTGGGGGCTCATATTAGTAGCCTGGGAAGCTCCGTGGGTATTACCCACTTCCCAGGCTTCAAACATCTGCCCCAGCTGTCTGCTTAACCTCCGCTAGAGACTAAAATTAAGGGGAACCCCACGCCAATTTTTTTTAATAATAAATCCTTTATTTTAATACTAAATGACAAGTACAGTAACCAACACTATCACTGTACTTCATATATATGTGACTGACATGTTTCTATCTAATCTATGTGTGAAGCTCTATTCTGTCTGTTATAAATTGTCGGGTACAGATGCTGAATTGCCGGCCGGCTTTCTTAAAGAGACAGTGCATGAAAACACTATTATATTTTTTAATAAATCCTTTACACTAAATGACAAGTACAGTAAGCAACACTGTCACTGTACTTCATATATATGTGACTGACATGTTTCTATCTATCTAATCTATGTGTGAGGCTCTATTCCTTCTTGTCTAAATTGTCGGGTACCGGTGTATGCCGCTGCTGAATTGCCGGCCGGCTTTTTTAAAGAAAGCGTCTTCTGAGCAGTTTGTCAGCTTTTGGACACCTTTGAAGGTGTTTTCTATGTGTTTCTATGTGTTTTTGTTTGCCTGCCATTGGTTTTAACGGTGTTCGACGGTGTTCTAAGGTGTTCGACGAACAGTTCGACGAACAGTTCCTCGAACATCCCGGTGTTCGACGAACCGAACCGAACCCGAACACTACGGGGGTGGCTCAACACTACTTGTAACCTAAGGCCGGACAGCAGCTTTAAAGATTTTGCACTATTTGGTTTTACAGGACCTTTGTTTCCCTGCACATTCATCTTGGTCATAAATCAACTGAGAGGAATTAAATAAAAAACAGGTGAAAAAAACTCTCCCCTTGCACAATCAGAGCAAGTTCACTGAGGAATTCTCAGTTTACTCATTCTGTAGCCAGCTACAGATGCAATATAGAGTGTACCAAAGGCAAACAATGCAATTTTTTTTAATGAAAACCCAATTGCAAAAATGACTTTTAGCTAAAAATACTTCCATTTAAGTAAGAAAAATAATCTTCTCTTAAACAAAGCCTGAAAAGATGTGTAGTAGGTTCAAATGGGCTTTGTTGTACCAGTGCAGGAGCTGGATTAGGTGGTGTTGTGCATAAATAGCCATTACGGACAATTCAGAAGTATAAAATATCACTAATGTTATTAACAATGAACGTTTATTGCTGATCATACTCAGCTAGATCCTGATACCTTCCCACATTAATGGATATTCTTTCAGAATGAATATTTCTAGCAGCAAACCACATGGCATCTCATATATTTGATATAATATTCGTTTTTTGCCACAACTGGATGATGTCTACTTCATCTACTTAATTATAGTGTAATGCTCTGACTCCCATTTCCACATCCAATAATGATGCTTTAAGTGGTAAAAGCCTCAATATTGGCCATTCGGGGAAAATTGTACTTAGTGAAGAATTACTCAATTTAGACTTAAGTGTGGCATATAGCATTCACCACTTCTAGCTAAGGTGGAAAAATCATCTTATAGAAAGTGCTGAGGACACAAAATGGTCGTTCTCAATCTGCAGACATCACCATTGTAACAAATGTTCTCACATATTAACAATAAGTATCCACAACAAACAAACAATAAGCGCATGTAATCTTCTCTAACCTTCTCGGCAAGCTTATTGACTTCTCCCTGAAGAATATCCCCTTCAGTTTCAACATTATCAGTCTGAAGACTCTCATACAATGAATGATTTTCCTTCTCTATTAGTTTCTCCTTTAAATGATAAAGCAGTATAGTATAAATAATGACAGTACAGGAGATATCATATGTTACCATTACAATGTCACCAAATTCAAACATTTTTTATTATTTTTTTCTATTTTTAAAACAATCATTCTTTTTCGTTTCTTTTTGAGCATTCACATTCCAAGATCTATAGCTTTTTTTTAGTTTTCCATATAAGAATCTTTAAAATGCTTATTTTTTCAAGAAGAAATGTACTTTTTCATGGCTACCATTTGAGGTTTTTACAACCACATATAAAAATAATAATACAATATAAATACACTGTGTTCCAAATTATTATGCAAATAATATTTTCTCAGATTTTCCCAATTACCTATATGAATTGCAGTCATTGTAATTTTCCAGTCAAATAACTATTAGAGTACAATTGAAAGGTTTTTGTACAAACTGCCTATGATAACAGTATATTTAAAAAAAAATAAAAAACTCAAATTGCACTCAAAATGCATGTTCCAAATTATTATGCACAGCAGAGTTTTCAACCTTTTCATTTTAACAAAGAACAAAAAAATGGTCATTTTTGAAATTATAAGCATTAGCAGGTTATTACAAACTGAAATCAAACAGTTTTCAACTCAAAACTTTATTCTAGGTGATGTTACATTTGCACATAGGACCGCTTGTTCGAAAGGAGCTTCTGAACTCTCTCGTCCATTGAATTTGTCAGGTTTTGGATGGTTTCTGCTTTAATTGTTTTGCATGAGGACAGAATATCCTCTGTAATGCAGCGACTTGCTGGCATTACGGTAATGGTACAGGATGTGTTTTACCTGACCATGTACCTTCCCCCTCAGGTGACTGGTCACATGACTGTGACATAGCACAGGTCCTGCACGCACAGAATGTCTGTCTGATCACATGACTGTGACATCAGCAAGGTCCTGTCAGTATGTGTGTGTGTGTGTGCACGGGATGCATATATAAACCCTGCTTGATGGGAGACAGGTGTGTTCTGTGAGAGAGGCGTAAGGCCTGTTCCCGTGTGTGTGGGACACCGACCGTGTGAGGCCTAGTGAGGCCGAGTGAAGCCTGGTGCCTGAAAGGCAGAGCCTGGATCCTGTGTGGATGCTAGTGGCCTTAGAAGGCAGAGGTTTGAGTAAGAGTCCTGAAAGGCAGAGCCTGGATCCTGTGTGGATGACAGTGGCCTTTGAGGGAACGACGGCTGGAGACCCCTACCTGGGAAGCCGCAAAGCCACAGTGGTGGCAGAGTAATGGACTGAGACAGCTAAACCCGGCAAAGGTAATACCCTGTGTTATATGGACATTAATATGGACATTGCTATTTTATTACCTTGCTGAAGGCTGTTACTTGGGCCACTTGGGCCTGTCTGCTACTTGAGAGACTCCCGGATGTTAAGTGTGTAAACATGCCAGTGGCGGACTAAGATGGACTGTGTGAACTGTGGTTTATGAAGTAATAAACTGCTGACATTGCACGTGTGCATTGATTGTCGCAGCGAAGCGAGTATTCCCCATTATGATGACTAGTGCTGCCTTACATATGGTTCGAGAATGCGGGCAACTGCAGCCCAGTTGCTAGCGGCAACGACAACCCGGTTGCTAGGGGCATCTGCAGCCCGGTTGCTAGGGGCAATGGCACAGGACGACGAGTGTGGATTAAAGCATCTGGCTGCAACTCGGTGGGGTTGCGAAGATTGGCGTCGCACTCAAATCTGGTTTGCTGTGCTCGGCGGGGCCACGAAAATTTTTCCGGGAAGAGCGGTGTGTGAATAGTGTCCTGAGGAAATGCAGGAGCAGATAAAAATGGCTCTGAAAGGAGCAGCAACTGAGTCTGAAGCTATTGAGCGATTAGAGCGATTAAAGTGCCTGTTAAAACCGGAGCAGGTATTTGAGAAACGTCTACTGGACATGAAACTGGACATGGTGCAGGAACCACAGGAGCCGTGGGCACCATATGGAATGGCGACAGTGGACCATTCTATGAACTCTCCGGGGGCGCCAGTGTTGTCCCAGAGCGCCCGGGGAGGTGGTAAGAGCTGTTGTGAACTGAGTCCTAAGACTATTATTGATTTTTCTTGTAAAAATTTCCCTGCCGGTGTGGTTGTTAAAAAGGGGGCGGAGTCTAAAAAAGGGGCGGTTGTTCAAAACAGCGTGGAGGATAGAAAATCCAAAAAAATTACTGGTCGTGGGTTGGTACCTCCTAAAAATGACAATGTGACCGTTGATAACGGGGTAGCTCCAGTAGAAGGGGGTGACGTCAAAGTGGGAGGTGACCTGTTAGTCCACAACACCATGGGGAGTGACACAGACCCCGTAGCTGACGGTGACACTACAAAAGTAGCAGGAGAGGTCAGTCAGGAGGGGCTAGACGAGGTGAGAAAGTCCCCATCTCGTAGACGGCGCAAGGGCCTCAAAAAGGTTGCTCCTGTAGACTTGGCTGAAAATGAAAATAAAGAGAATGTAGTACTGTGTGCCTTTGCTTCAAGTGTGGATCCTCCATTAGAGGTAGAAGAGGAGGTGACATTGCCAGTAGCAACCTCCAGTACGGTACCGAGTCAGAAGGATCTGACAGCCCTGAAAGAGGAGGCGGCCAGTCGTGACCAAGAGCTGGAGCCTATCGGGCAGCAGGGTCAGAGTGACGTGCAGCAATTATGTGAAAACCTGGGGAACATGTCCTCAGACCAGTTGATCCTGGAGTCTGAACAGCAGAAAATACACCAGCTTATGAGGAACTGGCAGCGAGACGTGGAGCAAAGCCACGCGGAAATTAACCAGTGGAAGGAAATGTTCTACGCAATTAAGGAGGACCGCCGCAAAATCAAGGAAGAGGTTTTGCAGTTGAAGCTTGAGAAGGAGGCGCGGCAGGATGGTGTTTCTGGACGCGAACAAATCCTAGAACGACTGCGCAAACAGCTCAACCAGGAGCTGTGTGACTCCAAGAAGGAGTGTGGTGAACGCAGTAGGGAACTGCAACAGAGTAAGAGAGATTATGAGGATCTCCTCAAGGTGAAGAAAAAACTAGAGGAGGATAAGGCGGGTGCAGAGCAAGTGCGCCAAGTGGTTGAGACCACTCTGCAAGACACCCGTGAGGAGAATGATGATCTCCGGGGAAAGACCCTAGATCTCGAAGCTCAGGTGAAGGAGCTACAGATGTCCTGTGATACTCTCCAGAAGGCGGAGACGTACCTTAAGGAAACAGTCAGCAAGATGGAAGTGGAGCGAGAGGGGATGGAGGAGTCCATCGGAAAAGCCACAGACCAGGGCCAGGAGTTGACCGCTGGTGATGGGAGGTATGAAGCAGATACCTCCTCGAGTGATGTGGGCTCGGAGGGTTCGGTGGATGTCAGAGCCGAGATCAAGCAGCTCAAGGAGTTGCTACAAACCCAGTGGACGCAAGAGAAGCGTGAGAGACTGGCTATTGAGAGCCGAGTGGGTGCGTTGGAGACGGAGAGGTCTGAGAGAGCTCTGCTGCTGGAAGAGCAGTTGAAGCAGGAAGAGCTTCAGAGACGGGCCGCTGAGAGGCGAGTGGCGGAGCTAGAGGAAGAAGTTTCCGGGCTCAAAAGTCGCCTGACAAAGTATCACTCCGTGAACGAGGCCTTCTTGGAGAAGGAAAAGGGCGAACACGTTGCACTCACTCCCTTATACCATGAGAAGGTGGACCTGAGGAGAGCTAAGAGAGTGTTAACCACAGATAAATATGAGATGGAAGTGGTCAAGACGAAAATTCGTGAATTTGTAGCTGTGAGTCAGCTCAGGGGAAGCATACAGGGTGAAGAAGCTGGAGGTCAGTTGCCCCTGAAACCTGAGCTGGTTGATCGTCTGGAAACCACTGGTGAGACCGAAACGTCTCGGTACAAGTGCCTTGTAGATGTACCCGAGGATTTGAGGGAAGAATGCACCAGTGAGTCCGTACATGAGGAGTTTAAGAAGGCCGTGGGAGCCTGTAAGGTGTACTTGACCTCAGAAGCTAAACAGCTGGTGGTCCTGTCCACGACCGAAGTCACAGTGAAGAGGGTGGCTATCCTAAGTGACATGCACTGGCGATGTATTCGCACAAAGCGGTTTCTCCGGTTGAAGACGGAACAAGCCGTTAGACAAATGGAGTTGATGAGGAAAGCTCACAGTATGTGTGAAGAGGTCATCCGGGTGCCTCATGTTCTGGTGAGGAAGCTCGTTGGGAGAAATGGTCGAGCCATGCAGGTGATGGTCAAGAAGTCTGGTGTGGTGAAAGTAAGCAGTCCACGTGATCGTCAGGTCACCCCTGGGAGCGGGGGAGACCTGACAAGGTTACGACTGACCGTTGGGAGCGGGGGAGGTCTGACAAGATCATGACTGACCGCTGGGAGCGGGGGAGACCTGACAAGGTTACAACTGACCGCTGGGAGCGGGGGAGCTCTGACAAGGTTACGACCCGGAAAGGTGACCTGACGAAGTCAGTGACAGTGACAAATGGTAGGTCCCTAAGGAATGGGCTAATGTCGTTGACTAATGTTCCAGGGGCTGAGTAGCACAATTGTAAAGTACATGGTCTCTATGTGAACTTGGGGTTATAATGTCATGGTGTATATTATGTGTTCAACCCCACAAGTTTGAACAGAGCTGGGGGGTTATAGTGATTGTGTATATTATGTGTTCAACCCCACAAGTTTGAACGGAGGGGGGGGATATGTAATGCAGCGACTTGCTGGCATTACGGTAATGGTCAAGGATGTGTTTTACCTGACCATGTACCTTCCCCCTCAGGTGACTGGTCACATGACTGTGACCTAGCACAGGTCCTGCACGCACAGAATGTCTGTCTGATCACATGACTGTGACATCAGCAAGGTCCTGTCAGTATGTGTGTGTGTGTGCATGGCATGCAAATATAAACCCTGCTTGATGGGAGACAGGTGTGTTCTGTGAGAGAGGCGTAAGGCCTGTTCCCGTGTGTGTGGGACACCGACCGTGTGAGGCCTAGTGAGGCCGAGTGAAGCCTGGTGCCTGAAAGGCAGAGAACCTGGATCCTGTGTGGATGCTAGTGGCCTTAGAAGGCAGAGGTTTGAGTAAGAGTCCTGAAAGGCAGAGCCTGGATCCTGTGTGGATGTCAGTGGCCTTTGAGGGAACGACGGCTGGAGACCCCTACCTGGGAAGCCGCAAAGCCACAGTGGTGGCGGAGTAATGGACTGAGACAGCTAAACCCGGCAAAGGTAATACCCTGTGTTATATGGACATTAATATGGACATTGCTATTTTATTACCTTGCTGAAGGCTGTTACTTGGGCCACTTGGGCCTGTCTGCTACTTGAGAGACTCCCGGATGTTAAGTGTGTAAACATGCCGGTGGCGGACTAAGATGGACTGTGTGAACTGTGGTTTATGAAGTAATAAACTGCTGAGCATTGTTTAAAAACGGAAAGACATTGCACGTGTGCATTGATTGTCGCAGCGAAGCGAGTATTCCCCATTATGATGACTAGTGCTGCCTTACACCTCCCAGAGCTGTTGCTTAGATGTGAACTGCCTCCCGCCATCATAAACACTCCTTTTGATGATGCTCCAGAGGTTCTCAATGGGGTTGAGGTCAGGGGAGCATGGGTACCACATCATAAGTTTGTCCCCTTTTATGCCCATAGCAGCCAGAGATGCAGATGTGTTATGTGCAGCATGAGACGGGGCATTATCATGCATGAAATGATCTCGATGGTCCAGATGGATGCAGTGGAGGATGGCTGGTTGATGGACACCCCATGCAAACACGACTACGGCGCCAACAAGTAGGAGGTGGAGTAATGTTTTGGGCTGGAATCATGGGGAGAGAGATTGTCGGCCCTTTTAGGATCCCTGAAGGGGTAAAGATGAACTCCATAATGTATGTTGAGTTTCTCAAACAGCACTTCCTTCCATGGTTCAAGAAGAACCGTGCATTCTGCAGCAAGATCATTTTCATGCATGATAATGCCCCGTCTCATGCTGCACATAACACATCTGCATCTCTGGCTGCTATGGGCATAAAAGGGGACAAACTTATGGTGTGGCACTCATGCTCCCCTGACCTCAACCCCATTGAGAACCTCTGGAGCATCATCAAAAGGAGTGTCTATGATGGCGGGAGGCAGTTCACATCTAAGAAACAGCTCTGGGAGGGTATTCTGTCCTCATGCAAAACAATTAAAGCAGAAACCATCCAAAACCTGACAAATTTAATGGACGAGAGAGTTCAGAAGCTCCTTTCGAACAAGGGGTCCTATGTGCAAATGTAACATCACCTAGAATAAAGTTTTGAGTTGAAAACTGTTTGATTTCAGTTTGTAATAACCTGCTAATGCTTATAATTTCAAAAATGACCATTTTTTTGTTCTTTATTAAAATGAAAAGGTTGAAAACTCAGCTGTGCATAATAATTTGGAACATGCATTTTGAGTGCAGTTTGAGTTTTTTATTTTTTAAAAAATATACTGTTATCATAGGCAGTTTGTACAAAAACCTTTCAATTGTACTCTAATAGTTATTTGACTGGAAAATTACAATGACTGCAATTCATATAGGTAATTTGGGAAAATCTGAGAAAATATTATTTGCATAATAATTTGGAACACAGTGTATATACAATCTAAAAATAAAATACAACTTTTTGATTAGAGGGGTGGTCCAAAGATGAAATTTATTTTAATCCTAAATCTCTATCTATTTGATGTCATAATCTGATTTTTTTCTATTATACTTTAATTAAAAAGTCCCTTTCTTTCCTTCACTAATCTATCTACTGTAACTGCTTTATTTTTCTTTACTACTTCCTTTGTGATGATGCTTTGTTTGAGAATCCCAGTGCATGCTGCACTACTTAAACTAGTTATCATCAGAGGGCTGAGGCTGTGGTCACTGCCACAGCCTCTGCCCCAACCCTGAAATAAAGTGTTATCGGTGACCTCCTTTTCAGGGGTTGGGCTAGTCCCTGCTCTGCTGAGCATGCATCAGTTGTCAATTTCGAGGGATGCTTTGTAGATTTCTGTCACCGTGCTCTATTCTTTTCAGTGCACAGTGACAATGCGCTCCTTCGCCAGCTCTGATGAGAAATGACGAGCCGTAAAGAGCGCACTGTTAGGCCATTTTCACATGTCAAGTAATGAACTGTTAGAACGGATTCAGTAGCAATTCATTGGCAAAAAAAGTCTTTTTTTTAAAATCTGATCTCTGTTGGATCCGTTTTTTTAACGTAAGTGTTTTGCTTATGTGTCCATTACAACTGGAAGAATGGTTAATTAACGGATCCGTTTTCCATAGACTTCAAAATCGGATCCAGCAGAGATCAGTTTTTAAAAACTGACTAAAAAGTTGTATCTGCACATCTCTTTTGACAATGGATTGCTGCTGTATTCATTCTAATAGATCATTACTGGACACGTGAACTTAGCCTTAGTGTGCATTGTAAGGAGAGAAAGAGCGAGCAGAAACCAGAACCACCCTCGAATGTGACGTCACTAGACTACACTAGATAGATTAGTGATGGAACAATAGGGACTTTTTAATGAAAGTATATTCGAAATAAAGATTAGATTATGAATTTTAGTAGATGAAGAAATAGGATTAGAATTCATTTTAGTTTTGGATTACCCCTTTAACTTCTTTTCCATTTTTGAGAGGAGGTGACCTAAAAATAGTTATTCTGGCATCGATATATATATTTTTTTGTTTTGTTTTCATTGCACTCACTATACTTGATTAATCTGCTCATTTTTATTGTATGGGTTGTTACATTTGTGATGATAATTATTTACAGTTTTATGAAACTTTTTGTCATAATACTTTGTAATAGAATATCGTTCATTATCTTGATTTTTTTTAAATGTATTCAATTTGTTTTAAGTCACAGTTGGGGACTTTACCATGCAATCCTCCAATCAGTTTTTTTAACGCATTGAAATATTTCTGTATTGCAATATATTATGCACTGACAGGTAGCCTATCAGGTCCTGCCTTTGTAAGGGCATAGTAGACTCATGTAGACCTGATTAGGCCCCCAGATTACATGGCAACAAACCAGCCCTTGGCAATCACATGGCAAGAGTGCCAATGGGTTTACCAAGGAAACACCGTACCTCTGTAAAATCACTTATGTGCCACAAATGCTATTGACAAAATCTGACAGGTGCTCCTACTTTACACACTTTTCTCTTAATTGAGTATACCTTGCTCATTGAGAAAATATCTAAATAACTGCCACTAGATTAACAGACAAATGCAAAAACATTCTATTCTAGAGCTTTGCCCTATAATACTACTAGAATTCTGGAAAAGAAACAAAATCTATACCTTGAGAAAAAGGACAGAGGAATTAATGTTGCCAAGAACTCTGTTAACTGCAACTCCAGTGGATATACTCAGTATAGTTGACCTAGTTTCATTAAGAAGTAAGTCGCTGAGTCGGAGGTCATCAATCAGGTCCCAGATACATTTATCACAATCTAGAAAAGCATGAGAACAGTTCACATAATACATCGGACAACACTCTCTGTATATTTGACATTTTCTACTGTACCCATGAGAAAAATTTATATTTTCAATTTATTTTCATCATCAAGGACATTTTCTTTAAAATATTAATAGGGCTACCCCAACTAGATAAACTTGACCTATGGGCACAAGGACATAGAGACAGATTCACTGTTCAAGACCTCCCTCCATTAAAAGGGAATCTGTCAGTATGATCAACCCTCCCAAGCTTTCTATATGGGCATGTAGGTCATAGGACGCTGAATAAAATGATACCTTGATAATTGCAATCTGATGGTCAGGTAGCCTGAAAGAGAATGAGCCACTCTTAAAAATAGTTATCAACCTTGGTTAAAGTGAATCAAATGTAGGATCAACCCTCCTAAGCCGTCTTAATGGACATTCAGGTCATAGGAAGCTGAATAAACTTATACCTTGATATCTGAGATCCGATATCTTATTCCAGAGAAATCCATGTTTTTCTCAATATGTAAATGAGGTGTTAAGATCTATGGGCCGGACACTGATCTGCAGGAGAATCTGCCTTTGGCTTGTATGTTAAATGAAAGGAGGAGATACCAGTGTGAGACATGTCTATCAGTAGAGCAGACTGTCAGTCATTACATGTCTCACACTGACAGCACCCCCTTTAATTTAAAATAAGCTGTAAAGGCAGATTCTAATGGAGATCTGTGTCCAGCCCAGAGATCTTAACAGCTCATTTACATATTGAGAAAAACATGGATTTCTCTGGAAAAAGACATTGAATCTCAGATATCAAGGTATCCATTCATTCAGCTTCCTATGACCTACACGCCCATTAAGACGACTTAGTAGGGTTGATCCTACTGACAGATTCCTTTAACTAAGGTTGATAACTACTTTTAAGAGTGGCTCATTCTCTTGCATGCTCCGAGGGCAGAGTATATCCACTCCAAATGGCTCTGCCTTGCTTTAGCTACCTCTTTACCATGGTCAGATATAAAGAGGTAGCTAAAGCAAGGCAGAGCCATTTGGAGTGGATATACTCTGCCCCTCGGAGCGGCAGCTCACCCCTGCTGGGAGGTGCGTTATTCCCAGCCACATTTTCTCATACCTTTGTGCTTATCCAGCACAACTACACAAGCTTAGTTAAAACATCACATTTATTTGTAGATTAAAACATAAAAAATTTAAAGTTAAAAAAGATATTAGTGCAACGGTTGATGCGTTTCGAGCTAAATTAGCTCTTAATCATGACATGTACTATCTAAAATTAGACAGTTTTAGTATATCTGCTTCAATGTATATATAGTTTGCACTGTCTTTTATAGAATATACTTTGTCAGAAATGGATGAAAACGTAGAGTTTGGCTCTCACAGCTTCCATTGTAAGGTTGAGAACTTGCTGTGCCTCGTTTTCACAGAGAAATCAGACTGCTGACCGCTCTTCTCATTATGAGGTCTAAATAATTATGCCCATGAGTAAAAAGAATTCTTCAGTTTTGTTAGAAGGATGATGTCTCCTTTTTTGTTAAGGTCAAAAACTTACTGAATGAACAATCTGATCCACTTGGGGATTCGGGGTCCTCTAATAGACATTCCCCGGTTTTATTGTTGCACGGTCCTCCGCCACAGTTGCATTCTAAATGATCAGGAAAAAGTGTTAGTTGTATGAATAATAAGCAAGTGATTATTTTACAGGCAGGGGATATGAAAAATATGTGTAGCACATAAACCTTTCAATTGTTAACGTAATACTTTCAACTAAAAACTTTGTATGGAAAATAGTAAATTCACACAAAATAAAGACTGTCACAGAAATACAAGTGCTTTTTCTCCTAGCCTTTATTGCATATGTTGATGTTTTCTAACCTTCATGATTCCAACATTGTGCACATAATATTATATTAACAGGAAAAAAATTCACCATCCAGATTTGAATAGTTGATTATCTATTTATCTATCTATTTTTCTGCTTATAGTGTCTTATAATTTATTGCTATTCAAAGGGTAGGATAACCTTCAGAGGTATAACTGTTGTGCACCTGTTCCGGCTAGGTTGGGATTGGCTCCCTTCCCTTATGGCCGCCCCTTGCTTTGCTCTACAATGAGTTTTATAAATTGCCTTTTGTGTCCCTGTGGCATCATTTTCCTAAGCCTAAGGCCCTGCTATAAACACACTTGTGTCTTGGTATTGAGACTCTAGAATACTGTTGTTTGTGAACATTGAGTATCATGAAGTAACAACATCATTCTAACAGTTGCATCTAGTTAGAGTGTGTTTTCAGGACTGGTATCATAGGTCATTGTTTTGCATTTTTATTCATTGAGATCACTAGGGCACACCAGGGCATCATAGGGTAAGCCACCGATGAGCAGGGGCGCCACTTCGCTAACCTAGAGTGCTAACCTCCGCTGTTAGGTAGAGGTCAGATATAGGTACGGCATTAGGGTAAGGTTTCCTGAAGCAATGTTTATATCAAATTTTTTAATTTTTGTGTGTTTTTTAGTCATTTCGTACCATTTTAAAGTAATATAAATAAAAAATTGCATTTTAATTACTATGTTCATGATAATCTAGTTAAAGACATTTTTCCTTCTCTTTTGAATTTTCCTAAATTGGAGTGCTCCACCATCCGTTCACACTGTGAAGTCATCTTGCAATACTCTTGTTATTCCTGCATATTCTTAGGTTTGCCGGTTGACCCTTTGCTAGCCACTTTCTGGATTAACCATCGGTTGCGGTAAGCACAACAAACAGTTATTGGACTCGGTTCATACTGTGCATTCATCTTGCTAAACTCATGTGACTTCTGTATACTTTCAGTCCTGCTGGTTAACCCTCTGCTAGCCACATTCTGGATTAACCTATTGGATGCAGTAAGCCTAACAAACTGTTGGTGAACTCTACATATAGTTCATTCATCTTTGAAAAACACCTGTGGTTCCTCTGTCTTCCTCTGTGTGCTGCTTTACACTAGCCAATTTAGTCTGGTTTGCTGGTTCTGTGGCTTCCAGTGAGTCCAAGTCCTTGCTCTTCCATGTTCTCTCTCGAAACGCGCCAGAAAACCTTTTTTGTACCTTCTATATTTTAAATGGATTTACAATAAAGATTGGATATTAAACCTCCATGTGCTTCAAACTATCATTGGACTTTACCATGTGCTCTATAGCTTCCTGTGCCAGCGCCCTAGGTCCTTGTGTCCACCCTGACTAGCGGCTTCTTGTGTCCACCTCACCAAGTGAACCTGACAATAATTTGTTGCTCATGGGCATCTCCATTTTAGATTGTGGGTCTGCCTCTGAGGAATTGATTGTAAGCGCTGTTTCCTAAAATCCTTTAAGATTTACTATTTTTATCCAACGCGTGAGAATAGAGTGTAAAATAACCCATTCACTTTCATTGGATGCAAAATACTAGCAGATTTACAAAAGCAGAATCTGCACCTAAATCCTCATTAACTACTGCATATCATAATGTGGGCTTATGTGAACATTTATATTTTGTCTTGATACCTATTTTACAGAAAAAAATCAAGTTCTCCTAAAATTCTCAAACGACTTACTCTGACAACCAGATGGCCCGTAATTCCAATATCCAGAGTTGCATCTATCACATTTCAGACCCCCTATGCCGGGTCTACATCTGCACTGCTGAGTTACGGGGTCACAGTTGTTGTCCAAGGAGGCAACACTACATTCACACTTCTGACAGCCCAAACAACTGTCGAAACCATAGTACCCAATCTAGGAAATAACAAACAGAGACACGTAAGTTAAATGCTATGACTTCGTGCCAATATAGAAAAGTACAAGGGGCAAATGAAAAATTATTTTAAAGAGGTATTATGATTTTTGAAAAAAAGAAACAATAAAAAATCAGTTTCTTTGTATAATAAAAAATCTAGTTTTCAAAGAAACCTTCGGAATTACGATAATTCCTTGATTTTATCAGGATCTCTGCTTGAATCAGTAGGATCCTTCTTTACTTCCAGAGGCAAAAATTTGTCCATGGTCACGGGACAATCACGCAGGTGAAGACGGATTACAGTTCCTGTATGTCCATCAGCGGCGTACACCATGACGTGACCGGGAAAGAACTGGATCCATTAAAAGTAAACAATTCCTTGTGAATGGCAGCAAGCAAGGAAAACTGTGAGGAATTTATATAGAAAATCTTAAAAACATTTCCCTATACATTTAGAACATTTATATGTTACAACCAGAATACTCTCATTCATTAAATGTTAGAACTAGGTATAACTTACTAATGTATTATTTCATTAAATTTGGGTATTTTATGGACTTTCTGCTAATGTAATGAATTTGAATCTTACTCAACCTTCATTAAGAGTGTTATAATAAAATGCCAGCATTGATGAAGTATAGTGTAGTGTATATCATTTGGTTAATGCCCATCAATACTCACTTGACAATGATCACAGGTAATGCCGGTGACACCTGGTTTGCAGTGACATCTCCCCGTTATGTCATTGCACAATTCTGTACCGCACTGAGAACACTTGCATTCTGA
Source organism: Phyllobates terribilis (assembly GCF_046119375.1). Taxonomy (NCBI): domain Eukaryota; kingdom Metazoa; phylum Chordata; class Amphibia; order Anura; family Dendrobatidae; genus Phyllobates; species Phyllobates terribilis. The sequence goes on from NW_027362763.1 coordinate 474,319,848, forward strand.
AATATGAACATGATTTATGAATTTGCCATTAGGCAACACGGCGTTATCATGTATTTAAATGTTAACCCCGACTACTAATATTATTAATAATATTATTATTGGCCCAATATCTATAGCTATCTTTATCTTCTGACGTGTTAATGAGGTATGAGAGTTATGGTCCCTTAATTCTAGAAATGATTTTGGGGCTCAGCTCATTAACCACCACAGATGTTATTCCTTAACATTTCTCATTTACATTTCAGAAGAAAAACAGTTTAAAGGGAATCTGTTACCAAGTTTTTGCTATGCCATCAGAAGCCAGAATGATGTAGAGGAAGAGACCCTGATTCCAACGATGTGGACTGCTTGCTGAAGTTTTATTAAAATCACTGTTTTATCTGCTGCAGTTCTACTGAGCCCTGTATAACCCCGCCCACACCACTGATTGGCAGCTTTCAGTGAACACTGTGCATAGGCAGAAAGCTGTCAATCAGTAGTGGGGACAGGGTTATAGAGAGCTCATGAATATGGAGGAGTACATGGCAGCATGTTTACTAGTCCTGTAGTGATAATCTCCTGCTGATAAAATAGTAATTTTATCAAAACTACAGAAATCAACCCAGTAAGTGACACCTCACTGGAATCAGGATCTATGGCTTTATATTATGCTGCTCTCGGATTAGATGGTGAAAACTTGTTGACAGATTCCTTTTAAAGCTCTTTCAGATTTGTCCTGCCCATAAATGTTGTTATTATGTATAGTAACGTAACTTTTTATTGAAATTAATTTTTCTGTTTTTTTTCAGCACCTTTCTTGATTGTGCAAAGTTTATTTTGCTACTATCCTTTCCTGTTGTTGGATCTTTTCTAGCAGGCAAGGAAAACTATTAATATTTTAGATAAATTATATGAGCAATATGCTCCAATATATACTATATGGACAAAAGTATTGGACACCTACCAATGGCGTAATTAAGAGTCCGATGGGCCCCGGGGCAAGACTTGGACCTGAACCCCCCCACAGCCCGCATGTTGGTCAGATGTATGGGCCCTTGTAGTGTTCTAAATCCTATAAGGACATACAAGTTGCACCTCCTCCCCCATTATGTAGTAAGGTCCCCCATATTGGGACCCTTCTTGGTATATATGTTTCTCATTCTGGCTCCATCTTGGTATATATATATATATATATATATATATATATATATATATATATATCCTCCATCCTGGTATATATCTTCACCTTCCTGACCCATGCAAGCGACGGGAGCTCATGACGTCATCTACACATTACACTTACAGGAGCTTTTATGACATCCAATTTTATATCCATAGGCATTAATATGGAGTTTGTCCCCTCCCTTTGCAGCTATAACATCTTCCACTATTCTGGGAAGACATTTTTTACAAGATTTTGGAGTGAGTTTGTGGGAATTCAATTAGCTGTTTAGAATGACGCATTCTGTCGCAAATGTTAATAAAGGCAGACTGCATGGCTAAGGGCTAGATTTTATTCACCGGTAACAATGGGACTGAATGAAAAACCTGAATTCAATGATTCAATACCTTAGTCCACATAGTGAGTGTGTAGGTTAAATATTCAAAGGGATTGTCCAGTCTTCTGAAAAAAGTGTCCAGTCACTCTATGTCACTGCAGACTTTTGAATCCTGACAGTGTGCGGCGCAAACGGTATTGCCATGAGTGTGGGCAGTCACATGACCGCAAGGATGTGGTTTGCGTATATGCGGTCATGTGCCTACCAGACGTGCTCAGCTTCTTTCAATTCACTTGTGTTGAGAGAGGCTGAGCAGGTCTATGTAGCATCGGCGTCTCTGCATCTGACTTCTCCTATATTAGGCACCTCCTCTAAAATGGAGGTGCCTGTGCAAGGTTGTTGTTCCGTGTGCTAACACTTGCTTTATCACTCAGGTCCCACTGCCTGTCAGTTCTGCCCGCCAGTCTGTCTACAGTCCAGCTCACCAGTCTGTCTACAGTTCTGACCATCAGTCTGCCAGTTACCTGCCGTGCCCGCCAGCCTGTGAACCCGGCCAAGTAACCTGTCGTGCCTGCCAGCCTGTCTACCCGGAGCACCTGCCAGTTACCTGCGGTGCCCGCCAGCCCGCCAACCTGGAGCACCTGCCAAGTAACCTGTCGTGCCAGCCAGCCTGTCTACCCAAAGCACCTGCCAGTTACCTGCCGTGCCCGCCAGCCCGCCAACCCGGAGCACCTGCCAAGTAACCTGTCATGCCCGCCAGCTTGCCTATCCGGAGCACCTGCCAAGTAACCTGTCGTGCCCGCCTGCTTGCCTACCTGTAGCGCCTGTCTGGCTATCAGCCGTACCTGCCTGCTTATCTACCTGGACCACTCGCCAGCCTGCCTGCCGTGCTCATCCGCTGTACCGGTCAGCTCCTGTCACCTGACCCATGGGAGTCGCCTGCTCTCACACAAGGTCGGTCCCAGAGTGGCACCTGGTACACCTGCCCGGTCCCTCCCTGGTTCACGGAGTCGACTAAGCCGCCGTGTGACCTAGGTCAGGCCGAGTAGGCACTTAGTCGTGCCCCTCTGGTCCCTCCTTGCACCGAAGCACAGAAGTTCCACCACCCGGACCCATAACAGTCTAGTTGGAATGTGACCGGAAGTATGCAAATATCATACTTGCAGTCTTGTGGCCACCCACTCTCACCAGCAATACTGGTAAATCTTTACAGCATGCGCACTGCACGCTGTCAGGATTCAGAAGTTTGCAGTCCCTTTTAATATGCCGTCTTAATTAGGGATGATTGATAATCTATGAGAACAAGTTTAATATTTTCTCAGGCCCTTTTTTATAACAATTTTCCTTTTTTTTGAAGGCAGAAATTTCCTACAATGTAAAACTTACAAACAAGAAATACCTTTGCAGTTCTTGGCCATTCTGGCATCTCCGTAATATCCTGGTGCGCAGCGCTCACAGTGAAATCCAGTGGTGTTGTGCAAGCAGCTGTTGCACTGTCCCGTTACTTCATTACAATCTTCAAAAATCAAGTTAGGATCGGAGTTTCCACTGCAGTCACATTTTTTACATGTGCTGCCTCTCAGGAGAGGGTTGCCATAATAGCCTGGGGCACACCTTCAATAAAAATCAAGTAACCATAACAAACTGTGCTCTTCAGATGAAGCCACTTAGTAAATCACATTGTTACATGTAACCCAAAGATTGAGTTAACATTTCAGTGAGACATTTGTAACGGTCTCGTTAACAGTGTTTATATTAAACAGTTCAGCTAATTGCGATTTATATGTTGGCGCCGTTTAAAAAAAAGCTACTTTGGCTTTTTGCCTTGACATTAAAAGTAACCTCGCTACATATAAGGAGTTTAGATACTGAACTATTGCAAACAAAACCAATTGGCTAAACTTTATGGGGTGTTGGGGTGTGTTAAATAGGAATTACATGTAATTTTTTAAACCTTCTTTTAGCCACGTGGATTAAAAAGGAATAGGAAATAAAAAGGAAGGATTGTGGTAGTGGTCGGCCAAATGCTCAACTGACTTCCCTATACATATGTGTTTTATATGGGGAGAGGGGAGAAATTGATTGCTAGACACATTTGGCAGTGGCTTGTCTCCCATGAAAACAAAATAATTGGAAACCCCCTAAAGAGTATGGGGCTCACAATCTAACTTCCCTATCAGTATGTCTTTGGAGTGTGGGAGAAAACCAGAGAACTCGAAGGAAACCCACACAAACACGGGGAGAACATACAAACTCCCTGCAGATGTTGTCCTTGGTGGGATTTGAACCCAGGACCCCAGCGCTGCAAAGCCGTGCTGACCTATGGGGTTTGATACAAAGGTAGCTTTAGTACTACTATCACAATGCAAAAGTCCTTTGCATTTTTGGAATTTTTTCTATAGAGTGGCCACTTCCTTTAGGTGCACTTATGGATATTGGTAGTAACCAGATTTTAAATCAGTTGCTCCCATCATAATTTTGACATTGTGTTGCATGCTACAAATATTAGCAAGTAAGAATCTCTGAGGTTATGTGTAGGTGTTCCATAAAAGAATGCATGTCCTGACCAATCAGGAATTGCTCTTCGTCAGCATTGCAAAGTATTCAATAAAATACTGGCTAAGAGAAATGCAATAGGGAGGGTTTCCTTTACGCAGTGCCCAACTGAATGCTTTATCAATGACGCATTCTGATATAACCTCTAAAATACCGTACATCTTTTAGTTATTTGTATGAAAAGTTTAATACAATTAAAAAGGACCTGTCATCAAGTCAAAAGTGGCCATTTTTTGCTCTTATTTTATTCTCACTAGTGTTGAGCGAGCATATCTCATTAACCCTTTCGGCAAGCACACTCGGGTGCTTGCCGAGTATTTTGGTGTGTTCGGCATTTCTTTTACTGTCGCCGCAGCTGCAAGTGTCACGGCTGTTTGACAGCTGTGACACATGCAGAGATTGCCTGTTCGACACTTGCTGCCGCAGCGACAGTAAAATAAATGCCGAACACGCCAAAATACTCGGCGAGCACCCGAGCGTGATCGCCGAAAGGGTTATTGAAACATACTCGCTCAACACTAATTCTCACTTCTCTGAATATTCTTTTCATGTTTTTTTTTCTTTAATCAGCCATACTGTTTCAGAAATATGGACCTCTTTATTTAGTGATCATTTTTATGTTCCAAGGGGGCAATGCTAGCTGGGTACTAGTGCAGGCACGCCCCCAAAGAATCTATGAGCCTCTCCCCCATAGTAAAGACCATGCAAATTAGCACTAGAGAAGGGAGATTTGATTTGCAGGACTCTGGTCCATTGGCCAGGCCAGTAATATGTACCGCTGGATGGAAGGCCTATGAATCTCCTTACCTTCAGCATTCGCAGCTTTTGATTAGCCAGGCTGGTGTGATGTCATCATTACAGCGTGATGCACCTGCCAAGCTAATCGAAAGAAGAGCCGGAAATGCTGGGAGGTAAGGAGACTCGCAGGCCTCCCCCCAGCGACTGCAGTTTTCTGACCTGGCCAATGGGCTGGAGTCCTGTTTATCAATCCCATCTCTAATCAGCATTATATGAAAAGGCCCATATCTCTGGAACTATATGGCAAATTCCAGAAAATGGACTACTGATTGGAGAAGAGAGAATAAAATAAGAGCAAAAACTGGCCCCTGTAGACCTGGTGACGGGACTTTTCTTATGTGTATTGCATTTTATCCTATCATCAGCTATGAGTAGTTATGGAACCAATACATAATTTCATGTTGGATAAAGTATTTAAGGCTAAAGAAAGTCTTTCCAATCAAAGAAACTGTGTCAAATTCATAAGGAGTTGGAATTACATTAAGTGGGTGATTTAGCTCAGGTTACACTACATGGCTTAGAAGAGCAGTGATGGGTATTATAAGCTTGTAATTAAATGGTTTGGATACTAAATAAATATTCCTACAATGGTTTTAGAGATGTGAAATGGACCATATGCTGTGTGGCAGTAAAGTAGGATCAGTGTGTAAACGGACAGATCGAGGTCTGAGCTTCACATGACACCGTACAGCTGTCCACTACACAGACAGATGCATCACAAATGTATTGGTATTTCTATCTAGTGCAGAAGGCATCAGCACTTCCATAACAAATCCCAATCAGTTTGGGTCCAGGCATACTTGTGCTTTCTATATCTTTTACTGATCAATGGTAATAAGCAAAAAAAACAAACTCCTTTCTGTGTAACACAGCTTCTGAGTGATTAGTTGGCCATGGAGGCGAAAAAGGATTATTTTACACTGCAGTTCCATCCTATATGACTGTAAGTAAAATGAAAGCATGACATTGAATGGGGAGAGCACTCCATCAGGTATGATACTGAAGGGGAATCCTATAAACCTTCTCATGTTCATCTAACTGCATTCAATTGATAAAGATTAAAGGGGTTATCCAGGCTTTGGGCTCAAGTCTTCAATCACTATCTGCGACTGCAGACTTGTGAATCCTCACAGCGCGCACAGTGTGAGATGTCAGGATTCTCCTGTGCTGGTGCCGGGAGCAGGCAGTCATGTGATGCGATATGTCGTCATGTGATGTCATGCGATTTGCATACTTCCAGCAACATTCTAACTAGATGTACCTGGCCTTGCTCAATTCACTTGTATTGAGAGAGGTCACAAACCTCTAGTCGATGTCCCAGCAACGGAGAATCCTGACAGTGTGCACACTGCGTTCTGCGAGGATTTGCAAGTCTGCAGTCATATAGAGTGATTGCAGACTTGAGCTTCAAGCCTGGACAAATCCTTTAAGAGTGGATGTTGATGGCCTATGGCTACTATTACCACAAATTTTGAGACATATGACAATGTACATCAGAGCAGTGATCTCCAACCTGTGGCTTGGGAGCCACATGAAGCTCGAGGGACAATGATGTGTGGCTCGCTGCTGTCTGCTGTCTAACACCATGTCTAGAAAACAGCTATGAAGAGCAGGTCTCCAGATGGTGACTTTTATGAGTAGCAGATCTATATGCGCATATACTGGCCTTGAGGTTGGAGAAATAAATAAAGTGCTAAGTTGGACATAGGATGGTACTGTCAGATAAAGGGGTGTTTGAAACTGGATGTGATAGCATGGTATGAGTGCTTGATGCAAGAATACTGAATGAGGGTAAGATGGGAACCCCTGGATGAAGCTATGCTGCCTTGGTGGGATTTCTGTGGGGAAGCTTTGGTTGTCATTATACCAACAATGAAGGCTCTCGGTGTCACTACTTTAGGTGAAGGCGGGAGAAGGATGTTACTACTCGGTGGTGAAGAAAGCTGGTTCTGGATTTGGCTCGCGACCCTCTCTCAGAGCTGAATGAAGCTCTTAAGGTAAAAAAAGGTTGGGGATCCCTGGATTAGAGTAGCACATAAGCCGTTGCAACCTTCTGTTATGGGCTTACTCTCATTTCCAGTTACCCTCCACAGCTAATACCGATGGTTTCATCAGCCAGAACCTGTGATACTCATCTAATTGTTAGAAAGTTCTGTCTTTCTAAACCCTACGGTCATGAGAAGGGATGTTGATTTCCATCGTTCAGCCTGGAGCGGAGTATAATTGTCAGGCATTGAGCGATCCCAGCTTTTTCTACTCAGAAAGATATATTTTTGCAATATGATTATTTGAAATTCTCTTAACATGCAATGTTTACCGCTATGGAAACCGCTTGGAAGTAGCCTCTATGGAATTTCCGTCTATCCTCTATTTTGTGTGTGATTACTGACATCTGGATTCTAACAGAATCTTAATATATTCATTGAGTTTCAGAAGTATGGGACTTTCCACTCATTTAGTCCAAGTCAAACAGTAGATTCTTGTTCAGATGAATTCAGTTATTATTTTTGTATCACCCTCAATAATTAACGTGTTTTTAGAAATATTCTTGCCGTATACAGCTGGGGTTAGATTTCTGGGGTAAATAGCTCACCCATTTGTGGTCAAACTCCAGGGAAAAGTATATGAACTCAATACGTGAACCCTGGAAGTGTGACATGATTAGTCAGTTATCTCATTCTTTTACCGTAGAAATGTTTAAAGTGAACCTCCGCCTTTTATCATATTTAAGTTCAAAGTTTTCAGCTATTTCTATTTTCTTAAAATAACATTACTGGGGTCAGAGATTTGTATTTCACAGAGAAAGCTTATCTTAAGACTGCTTTTGGTGCACATACATATATACAAGAAATATCCCCATTCTCATGCTCAAATTATACAATTTTGTTAGCTACCATTGACCATCAGATGAGTTTAATTTTATCGAAATGACAGCAGATTTTATTATTTGATTTTTACTTGTATCATTTCAATCTGTATAGAACATTGGCCTTTCTTCAATGATAGCTTTAACTTAGAGACTAATACGAGATATATGAGACTGTACTTGCCTTTCACATTTGGGTCCAGCATAACTTTCCTTACAAAGGCAGCGCACTAAACCTCTCTTCATTGAACAAGTGAGAGCAAAGCTATAAAATAACATAAGTGGAAAAAAGTCACCAAAAAGTTACATTGTAGTTTCGACACACATTTTTCATCTCTAAGGGTACGTGCACACGTTGAATATTTTCCAGCAGATTTTACTATAACAAAAAGCAGTGATGGCAGGTAATACGATACTTAAAATCCATGCAATTTTGACCCGGTTTTTATGTGCGTTTTTTATGCATTTTATGTACGTTTTTTCCTATTTATTTCAATGGGTGAAAAAAAACGCGGCAAAAACGTTGAAAGAATTGACATGCTGCAGATTTGCAAAAACGCTCTGATGGTTGAAATCCGCAAGGAAAAAATAATCAGCATGTGCAAATCTCATTCAATCTATCATTGAAAAAATGCGCAGAAATGATGCAGCTAAAACACAGCGCGTGAACAAGCCCTAATAATTTTGATAAAACAGAATAAAATAATGTTTCATGAGTATTTTCCATAACGGAAGGATCCCACACTATTTAATAACCTGGATATCCTCCTATTTTCTTTTTTCTCTTATTGTTGTATTGTATGTATTTCCTGCCATTTTAATATTTACCCGCTGGACAATTCTTTCTCTGATGCATTGTGTGATTTGTCTGACGCCAGGGAATTGTCTTCATACCAAGATGAGCTACCACTATACATGTTCACTCTTTTACTATGATATCTACTCAGAGAACAGATTGTGAGCTGAACTTGTGCAGAGATGGGACATCTGGCGTAAAGAAGAGATTGTCTCATCCGCTTCATCCTAGAACAAGTTAATAAGTATCCAGTTCATGGGAACCATACAGGAAAGTTACTGTTCCCATCAGGGCTGTTATGAGATCATGTATTTTGTCACTCCACTTCAGCCCCCAGAGGAAAAACAAACTCGCAAGCTCCTGGCTGTGGAAATAGCTGACATTTTTTTGAGCATGCTCCATAACTATAATGGCCATAGAAATGTCATAGACTAACAAAGATTTCATTAAAGATAAATCATAAAGTAAGTACACATTGATGATTTCTCTGTGACAGCTCATTTGTTCTAAATGTAGAGAGTAAAAAGGAGAATGTTGAACGCTATACAAGTGAATGAAGGGGACAAGTATAAAGTTGTCACTATATCATTAATGCAGGAAGGAGTGCATCTGTGTAAGTTCCATGTTTTTAGGAGCAGACTGCACAGCAATCCATCATAAAAATGCCTGAATAATTCCAGTTAATAGCAGTAATACAAAAACAGTATGTGGACTGAATGCTCAGTAATATTCATCAAACAATAGAATATTATAATAGTCATAAAATTGATCAATGACCTGGATATGTGGTATATCGAATCTAAAGTAGATACAACTTAAAGGGAATCTGTTGACTGGTTTTTACTACTCCAAATGCGAGCAGCATGATGTAGAGGCAGAGACCTTGATTACAGTGATATATCACTTACTGAGCTGCTTGCTGTCATTCTGATAAAATTATTGTTTTATCTACTGCCGATATATCAGTTCTCTGAATGCTGATCTTTGTATAACCCGGCCCGCATCACTGATTGGCTGCTTTCAGTGTATGCTGTGCATAGTCAGAAAGCTGCCAATCTGTGGTGGAGGTGGGTTATAAAGAGCTCATGAATATGGAGGACTACATGACATTTAGGTTTACTAGTCCTCTAATGATATCTCCTGCTGATAAAACAGTGATTTTATCAAAACAACACTACTCAGCCCAATAACTGACACAATTCTGGAATCTGTTTCTATATTATGCTGCTCTCAGATTAGATGTCAAAAACTTGGTTACAGATTCCTTTTAAAGGGAATCTATCAGTAGGATCAGCCCTCTTAAGCCGTCTATATGGGCATGCAGGTACTAGGAAGCTGAATATAATGATACCTTCATATTTGTGATCTGATGTCTTCTTACAGAGAAATCCTATTTTTCTTATATGTAAATGAGCTGTTCAAGACTGTTCTGCAAAAGAATCTACCTCCAGAATTTATTTTTAATAAAAGGGGGAGCTGCCAGTGTGAGACATGTAACTAACATAGAACAGGAGAAATTAACTTTGTCTTCTTACAAACACTTTTTTGCAGCTCTCTGAGCTCTGCTGTATTGTAATAATATTACACCCTGTCTGCCTGTGAGATGGAAGCTGAGAGGAACCTGCAGATGTGTTAGTTATAATCACACACAGCTCTGCAGTGAGATCAGGAGAGCATAGAGCGACCTTTACACATCACACTAATAACACTGATAACAATTACACATCACACTGGTAATGCCCCCTCTTATTTAAAATAATCTCTAGAGGAAGATTCTCACGCAGATCAGTGTCTGGCCCAGGGAGTTCAGGTCACATGCCAGCACTTCAGAAGACTGAGGAGACGTTTGCACATATGTAAGTGCACATTTCAAAGTTGAAATTGGGGTGTAAAGGGAATAATGAAGAGAAGGCTTAAAGCGATCTGCTCCTTTAATACCTGGTGCTCATTGGTGACAATAGTGATTGGCGGATAATGATTTCTAAGCATGTTGGATCAGTTTTACGGCAGATGGAACAAATCTTAATTAGGCTATATAGTATTTCCAGATATATTTTTGATGTTGGTCTCAATGGATAGAAAGCAGACAAAAGTTTGTATATGTATATTCATCATAAGGAAGAGATGGGGGATTCTCCACTAGGCCTTCTTAAGTTAAGACTTAAAAATGCATACAATTTGTAAGAAGATTTGTTTTTATTATATAGTGTCTTTACATTGTGAAAAAAACGGTATAATAATGTTGTCAAGTTTTTTACTTATCCAGTTCTAAATATGTACTGTATAAGCCCTGTACAAATTATCCCAAGTAAACACAAAGTCTATAAACGTCCTATAGTCTTTAGCCTTTCTGGGACTCTCTACGCCACTTGCTTTGTTGAGCCAAACAGATCTGATCAGAAATGTAGGCACTCAGTCGTAAGTGGCGCACTTACACTCTTTCCATTCAGGATTCGGTGGGGTACAAGCCCCCATTGATCAAAACTTCTGATATCTCACAAGGATATGTTGAATGTTTTTCAATAGATAGGTACATCATTAACATAACTGTTGTAAAGTGTGATGTATGGGGAAAGCACCTACTTGTTAGAGCTGAAATGTAATGGGCAGGGGCACTGAACACAAGACCTCAAAACGCCATTGATCACATCAGCCATGTATCCAGTTGGGCACCTTTCACAATGCTTCCCGGTTGTATTTCTTTGACAGTCCTATATAAAAATAAAGTACCAGTGAAAATAAAGTGAGATACGCTATTCATTGGCTATAATAATACAAGTTGCATCTGTATGACGAATCTGCATGCCATTAATGTTTTTAAGGCCACTTACTGTTATTCATTCCATTTCTAAATGCCAACTTCACACTTGAAAAGTTAAATTAATTGAATTTTGTATGAAAAGACAACATTATTAAAACCTGGTTCTGCATATTATGCATACCGTTAATGCTATTGCTTAATTCGGTATTGCTAAGCTTTTTATTGAAGTGGTTTGTTTCCTAATGTAAATGAAAGGGAACCTGATACCTTGTAAAATGCTATAGGATTAATCTGCAGGAAAATAGAATTGCAATGGTGCCTGGCTACGTTACTGAAAGTGTAGCTACAGAGAGAAAATGAACTTATGTCCTCTTGGGAGCCGCCAGCTTTCAGTCTTGGGGACGGTGCAGGGAGCGATTACAGTCATCGCTCATCGCACCGTTCATTATACTCTGAGCGACAGCTGAAAGCACGCCCTAGGAATTTGACTAACAGCTTGCGGTGCAGCGCATCTGTGCAGAGTGAGCTGTCAATCAAGTTCCTAGGCGTGCTTATAGCTGCTGCTCAGAGTTTAGTGAGCGGTGCGATGAGCGATGACTGTAATCACTCCCTGCACCATCCCCAAGACTGAAAACCGGCGGCTCCCAAGAGGACATAAGTTCATTTTGTCTCAGTAGCTGCACTTTCAGTGAGGTGACCAGGCAATTTTGCAACGCCATTTAATCTGCAGATTAACCCTATTTCTGGCTGTAAATAGCTTTTTCTGAGGTGACAGGTTCCTTTTAAATCTTTTTAATTCATCTAAGTAAAGACTATTGCTTACAACTAAAATTAATACATTTGCAAAAAGCTTTAGTTAAAATATCTTAACAACATTTTAAGCCTACAACGTCTACCTTCTATAGAAACCATGTCTTCAATGGACAATGAACAAATCCTGTGTGTAATGTGATCATGCAATCACATATATTTCTTAAAGAGGAGCTTTTACTAAACAAAAATATGTAATTTTTTACCTCATCTAAATGCCACTGTTCTCCTGAATCTGGGGCTGTTTTGACACACATGCCCTTTTCTCTTTATGTAAATCTAGTCTTTTCACCCAACTGGGCATGGCTCCAAAAAAAGACTCTCATAGAGAATCATTGAGGCTCACGCCCACTTGATTAAAAAGACTAACTTTACATACAGAGAGGAGGTCATATCTAAGGAATGGATAATAGGAAGAACAGTAGGAACTTAATAAAGAGTACACTAATGAAAAATTCAAATAGCGTCTTCACAGAGGAAGAGAGCAGCACTCTAGTGCAACCTGTTGTAAGTAGCAATCCTAAAACTCAATATCAACCCTGTAAAGAGCCCTGCTACATGACTTAGTATATATAGCCAGACACATGTTTTGGGGATTTTGCCCCTCATCAGTGCAATTCTGACCTTAACTCCTGAGCCATTTGGCATGGCAGTTTAAAGGGTTGTTATTGAGTTTTAGGATCTTTACTTCCAACAACTGGCACTAGAGACCTTGCTCTCTTCCTTTGTAAAAAGGCTACTTTCTTACTTTATTTCCCAGGTGAACATTAAATGATCTGTAAGTCTGAGTGGACATTCTCCACAACAATAAACTTTACCCCTTAGACCACTTAATAAAGAATTGTGAATCGTGTCATGCTAATAGGACTTAGCTTATAACATCTCCTGCAGCTACTCTACGTGGGGTATCTCAGTTCAGGGACAAGAGAAAACACCCTTCAACAGAAAAGTACCCTACATTTCCCAATGTGGTCTGAAAAACTGTGTATATGACCGCAGAAAGTCAGCAGAGTTGCAAATGCTTAGGTCATTGTTTTGACAGTTATTTTTCTTGGTCAGAAAAACCTACATAGGGGTCTGACGTTCACAGCAGTACATCAATACATACAATATATAGGATAACAAACACCATCTGCAATTTATAAACTATAGCAGGATTTATATTGGCTCCAGTCCAGCTACCATAATTGTGAATAGATAGAAATGTTCAGTACTTTTTTTTATCACTGCATAGGAAATAGACATTCTTGGCTTTTTTTCGCAGGAGAATTATAATTTATTATTGAATTTCCAAAATGGTGCCCAATGCCCATATATATTCAAATGCTGTCATCCGATTAAGTGTTTGCTCCCCTCACCCCGGCCCACTGAACTCTGTTGTGCTCCACGTTGGGCTTTACAGGTGGCATGGCATGCTCCTATGTGCTTGTCCGCCTGTTCCTATATAAGTCCTACCAAGACACACACCTATGTCTTGGCATTAAGAATTTTAGTGTTCCTGAGTCACTGCTATCTGCTCCCCAGTCTCCTGTCTGCCTGCAGCCACCAGTACCTCTGCTATCTGCTCCCCAGTCTCCTGTCCGCCTGCAGCCACCAGTACCTCTGTTATCTGCTCCCCGGTCTCCTGTCTGCCTGCAGTCTCCAGTACCTCTGCTATCTGATTCCGGGACTCCCATCTGCCAGCAATGTCCAAGGGAAAAGGAACTGACAGCACTCAGCAAGGAAGACGCCCGTAGAATCCAAGGAACCAACTTGGAAAAGTATAGCATTTGAAAGGAAAACAGTGTCCAATCCAGGGTGATCAAATATCAAAAATGTAATTTATTTACCTGGTAACCCGGCAGAATAAATTACATTTTTGATATTTGAACACCCTGGATTGGACGCTGTTTTTCCTTTTATATCCCATCTAACGGCAGTTTCCAGTACCTCCTCAATCTGCTTCCTGGTCTCCTATCTGCCTGCAGCCTTTAGTACCTCTGCTATCTGCTTCCCTGACTCCTATATGCCTGCAGCCTTTAGTACCTCTGCTATCTGCTTCCCTGACTCCTATCTGCCTGCAGCCTCCAGTACCTCTGCTATCTGCTTCCCTGACTCCTATCTGCCTGCAGCCTCCAGTACCTCTGCTATCTGCTTCCCGGACTCCCGTCTGCCTGCAGTCTCTAGTACCTCTGCTATATGCTTCCTGTTCTCCCGTCTGCCTGCAGCCTTTAGTACCCCTGCCCTCTGTTTTCTGGTCTCCCGTCTGCCTGCAGCCTCTAGTACCTCTGCTTCCCTGACTCCTGTCTGCCTGCAGCCTTTACCCCTGCCTTCTGCTTCCTGGTCTCCCGTCTGCCAACAGCCTCTAGTACCTCTGCTTCCCTGACTCCTGTCTGCCTGCAGCCTTTAGTACCCCTGCCTTCTGCTTCCTGGTCTCCCGTCTGCCTGCAGCCTCTAGTACCTCTGCTTCCCTGACTCCTGTCTGTCTGCAGCCTTTAGTACCCATGCCTTCTACTTCCCGAACTCCTGTCCACCTGCAGTCTCCAGTACCTCTGCTATCTGCTCCCCTGACTCCTATCTGCCTGCAGCCTCCAGTACCTCTGCCTTCTGCTTCCTGGTCTCCTGTCTGCCTGCAGCCTTTAGTACCTCTGCTATCTGCTTCCTGGTCTCCTATCCGCCTGCAGCTTCCAGTACCTCTGCTATCTGCTTCACGGCCTCCTCTCCGCCAGCAGCCTCCAGTACCTTTGCTATCTGCTTCTCAGTCTCCTGTCTGCTCGCGGCCTCCATTGCTTCTTCTACCCATTTCCCACATGCCTCACCTGCCTGATGCACCGACACCCATGGCCCTTGTGCCCGCCCTGACTTTGCCTTCGGTTTAGAGGGTCCACCTCATCAGGTGAGCCAAAACATATACATTTTTATATACAAATGACTTCATATACCTATTTTGTAAATTATATCATGGTGGAGTTATGTGATGAAATCAAAGTATGAGGCTGTAATGTAAGTTATTGAACGCCAAGAGTTGACTTCTAATATTCTTAAAAGTTATAGCTAGCTGCCAAGGTGCTGTCTTCAGAAGAGGAAAGAGGAGCTTCATGTTAATCATTGATATGCTGATATAAAACAGAGCGGATCTGCAGCTGCTGAGCTGTGTCTTACAAGGTTTCATAGCTGCTGGGACATAGTTCTGTATATCATACATTGCAGCTGTTTCAGAAACTCTTTGAAGACAGAGAGAGGAAACATCTTGACATCAGGATTATACAAATAATATTTACATACACTAAAGGGACAAAACTATTGGGACACAGTTTAAAGGGGTTTTAGAAAAGCGGACCCCAAACATTGCCTGCCATGTAAAATAAGAAAATCAGATAGTACTCACCCTCCCCTATACCAGCTCTGACTCTCCTCCGCTACTTATCGATGTAATGTTTCATTGACAGCTCAATTCAATGCTGCAGGCAAAATACTGAATGTGGAGTATCGGCAAAGGGTCAGTGATGGAGTATGAGTACAATCTGATTTTCTTATTTTATACAAGAGACAATGTTTGGGGTCCACTCTTCTAAAAGTGGAAAACCCATTTAACCATTGAATTGAGTTTTTTCTTTCAGTTCCATTGCCACAGGTGAAATCTCAAGCCCATAGCCAGACACCTCTACCGTTAGGCTATGTGCTCACGATGCAGAAATGCTCCGGATTTTTCCTGAGCGTTTCTGCATCTCCCTGGAAAAAAAAAAACACCTACGGATTTTACATGCGGATTGTACATGCGGATTGTACATGCGTTTTTTCAGCCATGGACAAGCGATTGTCACGCGTTTTGCACATGCGATTTCGCTTGCGGGTTGTCAAGCGCTTTCCAAGCAATTTTATCATCACTTGGAAAAGTGCTTGACAACTTGGTCACACTATATAAATCCATGCAACCGGCATGGATTTTATATAGTGTGACCAAGTTAGTTAAAAAAAAAAGAATAAAAATGGTAAAAAATAAAAAAAAACATTATACTTACCTTCCAATGGCCCCCGATCTCCTTTTCCGATGCGTCCGGTCTCCCCGGTGTCTCGCGTGGTGTAAAAGAACCTTCGATGACGTCATTTAGTCATGTGACAGGTCACGCGACCGCCGACGTCAGCGGTCGCGTGACCTGTCACATGACTGAATGATCTAATGGAAGGTCCTTTTACTCCATCGCGAGCCACCGGGGAGCCAAGACGTACCGGATAGAAGACCGCGGGCCATCAGAAGGTGAGTATAATGTGTTTTTTTTATTTTAAATTCTTTTTTTTTTTACAGGCACTCTGGTACCCGGGTCTGGAGGAGATATGTGCACATATAGTCATGTGGATATTAAGCGATTCAATGCAAGTCAATGGCGGCGAAAATGCCGCGATTACGCAAAATAATTGGTAGTGCTGCGTTTTTTTCCGCAATGATAATTCGCAGCGGAAATTTCGGCAGCATGTGCACAGCACATGCGGATTATCATTGGGGAACATAGCAGACCTACTAACAAGCGTTTTTTAAGCGTTACTGCGGTGGAATTGCCGCTGCAGAAACACTTAAAAAACGCATAGTGGGCACACAGCCTCACAAACATTTCTGAGAGAAGGGGTTGTTCTAAAGAGTTCAGTGTATTTGAGCGTGGTACAGCTATAGATCGCCACCATTGCTACAAGCCAGTTCATGAAGTTTCTTCCCTCCTCAATATTCTATGATCAACTGAGTGGGATTACTGAAAAGTAGAATCATTTAGGAAGCAAGCAACTTAGCCATGAAGTGGCTGATCATGTAATTTACAGAACAAGATTGCCGAGTGCTGAGGGGCATAGTGCAGAAAAGTCGCCAACACTTGGCTAGCTCAATAATGGCAGATTTCCAAACCTACTCTGACATTAATATCAGCACAAAGCTGCACTGGGAGCTTCATGGCATGTGTTTCCATGGCTGCGCACACACATGCATGCCTTACATCACCAAGCACAATGCCAAGCATATGATGAAGTGATATAAAGCACGCTGTCACTGAACTCTGGATCAGTGGAACAGTATTATGTGAAGTGACAGATTCTGCTTTTATATCTGATCATCTGATAGACAAGTCTGGATTTGGTGAATGCCCGGAGAACGTTACTTGCTTAATGGTATTGTGTCATCAGTAAAATTTGGTGAAGAAGGTATACTGCTGTTGGTTTGTTTTTCATGAATTAGCCTAGATTCCTTATTTCTAGTGAAAGAAAAATCTTAATGCTTCAGCAAACAAAAACATTTTGGGCAATTAAAAGCTTTCAACTTTGAACAGTTTGGAGAAGGCTATTTTCTGTTCCAACATGACCATGTCCCATTCCTCAAAGCAAGGTCCACATAGGCGTGTTTGGGTGAGTTTGGAGTGAGGGAACTCTAGTGGCCCACAGGGAGCCCTGACCTTAAAGCGAACCTGTCAGCAGGATTTTGCTAAGTAAACTACAGGCATTGTCACGTTGGAGCTGCTGCACTGATTAATATGATACCTGAGGTGAAGAATCTGTCTTGTGGTTCTTGTGTAATCAGTGTTTGCAGTTCAGAGTTAATGATCTGCCCGTGCTCTGGGGTGGGACTGTAGGCAGGGGCTTATCCTGGTGCTCTAGGCCATATCAACAAGAAAAGACCTGTCCACAGGCCGCCCCTGTCTGTCTCTCTGTCTGGCTGTCTCTGCTGACAGGTTCACTTTAACGCCTTTGGAAAGAACTAGGAAGGAGGTTGTGAGCCAGGTCCTCTCCTCCAACATCAGTTTCTGACCTCACAAATGCTCTTTTGGATGAATGGTAACAAATTTCCACTGACCCACTGCAAAATCTTGTAGAAAGTCTTCTCAGAATAGTGGAAGCTGTTTTAGCTACAAGGGATGGGGGAGCAATGTCATATTAATGTGCATGGTTTTAGAGTGGGATGTCATAAAAATTCTCACGATTAGAGAATCAGAAGTAAACTTTAAATCTGATTTTCTAATAGCTTGTCTTTTGCTGTGTAGTCATTCAATTAATGAACAGCATGAATCTACAGCATATCCTTATATTAACAGAAAGGGCTAGGAAGTAAACATTCAGGTAGTCAAAGAGGAAGTCGATATTGTGAACTGTTACTTTTGGTAAAGAAAATTGAGCAGTATGCAATCCTTTCCTATGAAACATAGTTGTGCTGCAACATGAGAAGAGTCATGATCCTGTCATGGTTATAGAAATGTGGATACAATCCAGGTCATTTTAAAGCTTGGATTGAATTCTCAGTTGGTATTAATAATAACTGCTATTCAGACTTCTGTTTGGCCTTGGCAAGAATGCAACAACTTGATCTAGAGGTGTAAAAACAAGTGAGAGGAGCCGAGAGAAACAGGCCTGTTCTGCTGCTGGTTAACACTACTACTTTCCTAGCCTAACCACATGAAACTGGAGGGCTTAGATCTTCATGTTTGCACAGGCTCCAGCTTTCACCAATAAGTTTGTCTGCTCCACAGGCTATGTACATAGTTTGTTGATGCCTTGGTGATAAAGTCAAGATTTATCAATTAATATTAGAGATGATTGAAACATTTGGAATTTGAATTCCTCAGTTTTGACAAATTTTACCCCAAAATTCGAATTGCAATACTGAATAACTTTTAGTTATACTGAAAATAGGTGTTTTACACTCTGAAGTCTCCTGAAAATGTATTGAACCCATTTTTAACATTTTAATGCAATCATAGCCTTAGTAATGTTTAAGTGACTAACTTATCTGGGTGGAGGAAAAAGGATGGTAACTGTTGTTAAATAAGAGAATATTTACCAATACATCGCAGGCTGCTTAAATTGTAGAAACAGTCCAAAAATTATCCCTTTTTGAGGGCAGATGCCTGCTTTGCTGGTGCTCATATACAGGCAGTGCAAATGGAAAACTGTGGCTTTTTCACATGGGTGTTGCAAAAATTATCCCAGTTTGGAGAGTTTCAAGAGCATTTTTCTATGCTAAGTGCAAAAGCGAAAACTTTTTTATAAGGCATCCAAAAATATTCCTTTCATTTAGTGGCAAAAAACAGGCGTGCTGAATACTTTTGAAAGTGAAGACGTAATGGCTTCTCAACTTATAGTCAAAAGATTATCCTTTTTCGATATCTACAAAACGTTTGCTTTTCTCAAAGCGAATAATCAATTACAAATTATCAAGCCTTCCAAAAATGATCCCTTTTTAAGGGATCAGAAACAGGCTAGCTGTTTTCAAAGTAAAGAAGTAATGTCTTGTCAACAAGCCTTTAAAAATGTAGCCCTTTTTGTGAGCTGTTTGATGTTTGTGTACCCTTGAGAGCATATTTTGCCTTAGCATTACAGTATCAATAAAAAAACAAAGTGGGCAGCAAAGAGATATGTGGCAGAGGAAATCCAAGCAAACACGGGGAGGACATACATACTCCTTGCAGCTGGTGGGATTTGAACCCTTGAACCCAGAAGGCTACAGTGCTATCCATTGAGCTGCCCAAGAATTAAGACGAGGCAGGTAGGGAGATGTTTGGCTTTGTAGAACCAGCATTAGCAGGTCCTGCAGCAGCAATAAATGACATGATGGACAGGCAGTAGATACCTGGTTCAGTGTGAGCCATCGGCACTAGCGGCAGCAGAACTGTGTAGAAGACAGACAACAGATTAATAATAATATAATAATAATCTTTATTTTTATATAGCGCTAACATATTCCGCAGCGCTTTACATACATTATCGTCGCTGTCCCCATCGGGGCTCACAATCTAGATTCCCTATCAGTATGTCTTTGGAGTGTGGGAGGAAACCGGAGAACCCGGAGGAAACCCACGCAAACACGGGGAGAACATACAAACTCCTTGCAGATGTTGTCCTTGGTGGGATTTGAACCCAGGACCCCAGTGCTGCAAGGCTGCAGTGCTAACCACTGCGCCACCGTGTTGAGCGAGCATGCTCAACATTGCTAGGTACTCGCCTAACTACTCGGGATGTTCGGCGAGCACCGAGCATTTTCAGGTTACTCGGGCGGGAGCTCGGGTCTCCGCCCTGCACGTTTGGCGCTCTTTACAGAGCCAAAGAACATGCAGGGATTGCCAGCCAGTCACTGTAATGCCGCAGCCATGTTGGTTGTGGGCATTACAGTGATTGGCTGGCCGCACAGCATCACCTCGAGTATTTAAAACCGGGCGCCGTCATCTTGGACACAGTCGCTCCGGATCAGACGGTGTAGGGAGAGTGCTGCTGAGCTAGGGAGAGATTTATACTACGAAATAGGTAGTGTAGGGTCTCTAAAGCCTGCAAAATGAAACAAACAGTCCTTCTCAGGTCTAATATCTATCCCAGATATCAGGCAGGCAGGCTGTATAGGAAACGCAGTGGTTATACCAACAAACACTGCATTACAGTCCTGTGTGCTGCTTTTCAAATTGCTAGACTTAGCCCCAGGTCTCAGGGGCCAGGAAAAATCCTTTTTTTTCGTCTAAATCCTCTTTTTTTTTTTTTCCTCAGTCAGACTGTACAAATACCCGTCTTATTAACCTTTTGGTATTTCCCCCCCCCAAAAAAAAAATTTAGTGTGTCTGTGAATGTTCAGACACAAATATATCTGTTTAACCACTTCGCACCAGAGCCTGTTTTTGCCTTCGTGACCGTGCCAATTTTTTCAATTCTGACCACTGACATTTTATGAAGTAATTACTCTGGAACGCTTCAACGGACTCCCCTCATTCTGAGATTGTTTTTTGTGACATATTGTACTTCATGATAGTGTTAAAATTTCTTCGATATCACTTGCGTTTATTTGTGAAAAAATCGGAAATTTGGCGAAAATTTTGAAAATTTTGCAATTTTCAAACTTTGAATTTTCATGCCCTTAAATCAGAGAGATATGTCACACAAAATAGTTAATAAATAAAATTTCCCACATGTCTACTTTACATCAGCACAATTTTGGAACCAAAATTTTTTTTTGTTAGGGAGCTATAAGGGTTAAAAGTTGACCAGCGATTTCTCATTTTTCCAACAAAATTTACAAAAACATTTTTTTAGGGACCACATCATATTTGAAGTCACTTTGAGGGGTCTTTATGACAGAAAATACCCAAAAGTGACACCATTCTAAAAACTGCACCCCTCAAGGTGCTCAAAACCACATTCAAGAACTTTATTAACCCTTCAGGTGCTTCACAGGAATTTTTGGAATGTGGAAGAAAAAAATTAACATTTAACTTTTTTCACAAAAATGTTATTTTAGACCCAATTTTTTTATTTTCACAGGGGTAACAGGAAAAAATGGACCCCAAAATTTTTTGTGCAATTTCTCTTGAGCGCGCTGATACCCCATATGTGAGGGAAAACCACTGTTTGGGCGCACTGCAGGGTTCGGAAGGGAAGGAGCGTCATTAGACTTTTTGAATGTAAAATTTGTCTGAATAATTAGCAGACGTCATGTTGCGTTTGGAGAGCCCCTGATGTTCCTAAACAGTGGAAACCCCCCACAAGTGACACCATTTTGGAATCTAGACCCCTTAGGGAACTTATCTAGATGTGTGGTGAGCACCTTGAACCCCAAGGTGCTTCACAGAAGTTTATAATATTGAGCTGTAAAAATAAAATTTTCACATTTTTCCCACAAAAACATTTTTCATCCCTTAATTTTGCATTATCATAAGGGTGATAGGATAAATTGCACCATGAAATTTGTTGTGCAATTTCTCCTGAACACGCCGATACCCCATATGTGGAGGCAAACCACTGTTTGGGCGCACGGCAGGGTTTGAAAGGGAAGGAGCGCCATTTGACTTTTTGAATGTAAAATTTGTTTGAATAATTAGCGGACGCCATGTTGCATTTGGGGAGCCCATGATGTGCCTAAACAGTGGAAACCCCCCACAAGTGACACCATTTTGGAAACTAGACCCCTTAGGGACCTTATCTAGATGTGTGGTGAGCACCTTGAACCCCAAGGTGCTTCACAGAAGTTTATAATAATGAGCTGTAAAAATAACATTTTCACATTTTTCCCACAAAAACGTTTTTCATCCCTTAATTTTGCATTATCATAAGGGTAATAGGATAAATTGCACCATGAAATTTGTTGTGCAATTTCTCCTAAACATGCTGATACCCCATATGTGAAGGCAAACCACTGTTTGGGCACACGGCAGGGTTTGAAAGGGAAGGAGCGCCATTTGACTTTTTGAATGTAAAATTTGTTTGAATAATTAGCGGACGCCATGTTGCATTTGGGGAGCCCCTGATGTGCCTAAACAGTGGAAACCCCCCACAAGTGACTCCATTTTGGAAACTAGACCCCTTAGGGAACTTATCTAGATGTGTGATGAGCACCTTGAACCCCAAGGTGCTTCACAGAAGTTTATAATAATGAGCTGTAAAAATAAAATTTTCACATTTTTCCCACAAAAAATGTTTTTCATTCCCTAATTTTGCATTATCATAAGGGTAATAGGATAAATTTCACCATGAAATTTGTTGTGCAATTTCTCCTGAGTACGCTGATACCCCACATGTGGGGGAAAACCACTGCTTTGGTGTACGGCTGGGTTCGGAAGAGAAAGGAGCGCTATGTTGGCTGGGATAGGTTGCAGACACCCTGTCACATTTGAAGAGTTGCTGACATGACGAAACAGCAGAAACCCCCACAAGTGACCCCATTTTGTAAACTACACCTCTCAAGAAATTCATCTAGGGAAGTAGTGAGTATTTTTTAATTTTTAAATTTATACCATTGGACAGTGAAAAAAGCATAATTATATTTTTACCACAAAAAAATGTTTTACCCTCAGATTTTACATTTTCACACAGGGCAATGGGTAAAAATGGTGCCGAAATGTGTCACACAATTTCTTCTAAAAGTGGCAATACCCCATATGTGGCTGTATCGTACCGCTTAGCCATACGGCGAGATCTGGGGGGGACGGAGCGCTATTTGACAATTGGAGAACAAATTATTGTAGAATAGGCATTTGGATTTGGGAGCGCAAAATTTTCTGAATTTCTTTTGGGGGGCAAGGGCCATTTCACTTTTCCAGAGCCTTTCTGCTACCAGTAACTTGGAAGTCCCTTATATTTTTAACAGATGACGGACCTGAGTGGGGACTAGCATTTTTTGAGAACTGAGTTGAAGCTTTTATTGGGAACATTTTACGTAACATTTATCCGGCGCTCTAGGCTGAGCACTTACATCGGGGTTTCCATCTAAATTTCCAAGTGATGTAATTCAGATGAAACCCCTGCGGGATCCATTCACTGTAATGAGGCAGCAGAGTTACTCTGGACTCCGTCTGGCCTCTGTTTGGCGGTGTCCTTTTTTTCAGAAGTGCACAAAACTGTGGCCAACTGCACTTTCATGCACGCCGAAAACAAATGACACCGTGGGATCACAGGCCAGACGGCATCCACAGTAGCCTATATCTGCCTCATTACAGGGAATCTTCCGTCATGGGTTCCGGCTGAATCACATATTTCAGAGATTTACATGGAAACTCTGGTGTAAGCGCTTAGCGCAGAGCGCAGGATAAATGTGAGCAGAGCCTTACTGCGATCTTTGGGAGACATAATAAACAAATCAGTAGCAGGTGAACAATTGGTTTTATTTATTTTTTACGCCGTTCCTCGTGTGATATAACTTATTAGATTACTTTATTCTTCGGGTCGGTGCGATTACAGAGATACCAGATTTATTTCGGGATTTTATGACTGACAGCTGTCACACACTAAGAGACGCTTTTTTTTGCAAAATCTAGTTTTTGCATCGCCATATTTTGAGAGCTATAATTTTTCCATATTTCGGCCGACAGAGTCATGTGACGGCTTGTTTTTTGCGGGACGAGTTGACATTTTTATTGGTACCATTTTTGGGCACGTGACATTTTTTGATCGCTTTCTATTCCGTTTTATGGGAGGTAAAATTAACAAAAACCAACAATTCAGGAATTGTTTTTTGAGGTTTTTTTTTATGCCGTTCTGCGTGTGGTAAAAGTGATTAGGCAGCGTTATTCTTCGGGTCAGTACGTTTACAGCGATACTACACTTACTGTATATTTTTTTTATGTTTTGGCGCTTTTACACAATAAAACAATTTTATAGAAAAAATATTTTTTTTGCATTGCTTTATTCTGAGCGCTATAACTTTTTTATTTTTCGGCTGATGGAGCTGTATGGTGGCTTTTTTTTTGCGGAACAAGATGACGTTTTAAGCGGTATCATTTTTATTTCCATTTTGCTTTTTGATCGCATTTTTTTCCACTTTTTGTTTGGCGATATGATGAAAAAGCATATTTTTTTGCTCCGTTTTTTATTTATTTTTATTACGGTGTGCACAGAAGGAGTTAATTAGTGTGACAGTTTTATAGATCGGGTTGTTTCGGACGTGGCGATACCAAATATGTGTACTTTTTTTGGTTTTGCATAAATATACGGATTTATTGGTTTAATATTTTATTTATTTATTTTTATTTAGTTTGTGATTTTTTTTTAACAGTTTAAAAACATTTTTTTTTACTTTTTTTTTACATTTTTACTTAGTCCCTGTATGGGACATTAATTTTTATTTTTCTGATCACTGATCTCATGTAATGTAATAGACATGTATTACATTACATGAGATCTTCGCTGACTGTTTCACAGTCAGAGTCTCCTGCCAGGCTTCAGCTGCAGGCTGACCCTGGCAGGACACCATATATGGCAGATCTGGAGGCGGTCATGTGACCTCCAGCTGCCGTAGCAACGCCAGGTCCTGGAAGGTATCAGGGGTCGTCGGAGAGGTAAGTAAGACGACCCCCTCTCCTCTGTCTATCTTCTATATGCCGCGATCACTATAGATCGCGGCATATAGAACATAGCTAAGGGTTAACATCATTGGGACCTGATCCAATCAGGTCCCGATGATGTCCCCTGTCAGAGCTAACGCTCTGCACCGGAATCGCAGCGCTTGCAGGACCCTGGGGGTCCTGAGCGCTGCGAGACCACCCACTGTTTTTAAACGTCGGCGCTACACAGAGCCCAGCTAGCGCCGACGTTTATCTACAGTGGGAAGTCGGGAACCGGTTAAAAGAGTCTGGAGTAGGCCAGATAACTAGAACTGTGGTTTTGCAGTTCCACGGTTCAAATCTCTGTATGATCCACTATTTTGCCTTTTTTCCATAACAAAAAACATTTTGAATGTCTCGCTGACTGTTCAGACAGAAATATATCTGTTTAAAAGATTCTGGTGTAGGCCAGAGAACTAGAACTGTGGTTTTCCTCTTCCACGGTTCAAATCTGGGTGTAATCCACCTTTTTGCATAAGAAAAAACAATTTGAGTGTCTCGCTGACTGTTCATACATAAATATATCTGTTTAAAAGATTCTGGTGCAGGCCAGAGAACTAGAACTGTGGTTTTCCTCTTCCACGGTTCAAATCTGGGTGTAATCCACCTTTTTGCATTAAAAAAAACAGTTTGAGTGTCTCGCTGACTGTTCAGACACAAATATATCTGTTTAAAAGATTCTGGTGTAGGCCAGAGAACTAGAACTGTGGTTTTGAAGTTCCACAGTTCAAATCTCTGTATTATCCACTTTTTTGCCTTTTTTCCATAAAAAAAAACAGTTTGAGTGTCTCGCTGACTGTTCAGACACAAATATATCTGTTTAAAAGATTCTGGTGTAGGCCAGAGAACTACAGTCATGGCCAAAAGTTTTGAGAATGACACCAAAATTATATTTTCACATGATCTGCTGGCCTCTGGTTTTTATCTGTGTTTGTCTGATGTTTATATCACATACAGAAATATAATTGCAATCATATTATGAGTACCAATAGGTTATATTGACAGTTAGAATGAGTTAATGCAGCAAGTCAATATTTGCAGTGTTGCCCTTTCTTCTTCAAGACCTCTGTAATTCTCCCTGGCATGCTATCAATCAACTTTTGGACCAAATCCTGACTGATAGCAGTCCATTCTTGCATAATCAATGCTTGCATTTTGCCAGAATTTGTTGGTTTTTGTTTGTCCACCCGTCTCTTGATGATTGACCACAAGTTCGCAATGGGATTAAGATCTGGGGAGTTTCCAGGCCATGGACCCAAAATCTCTATGTTTTGTTCCATGAGCCATTTAGTTATCACCTTTGCTTTATGGCAAGGTGCTCCATCATGATGGAAAAGGCATTGTTGGGCGCCAAACTGCTCTTGGACGGTTAGGAGAAGTTGCTCTTGGAGGACATTCTGGTACCATTCTTTATTCATGGCTGTGTTTTTAGCCAAGACTGTGAGTGAGCCCATTCCCTTGGCTGAGAAGCAACCCCACACATGAATGGTTTCAGGATGCTTTACAGTTGGCATGAGACAAGACTGGTGGTAGCGCTCACCTCTTCTTCTCCGAATAAGCTGTTTTCCAGATGTCCCAAACAATCGAAAAGGGGATTTATCAGAGAAAATGACTTTGCCCCAGTCCTCAGCAGTCCACTCCCTGTACCTTTTGCAGAATATCAGTCGGTCCCTGATGTTTTTTCTGGAGAGAAGTGGCTTCTTTGCTGCCCTCCTTGAAACCAGCCCTTGCTCAAAGAGTCTCCGCCTCACAGTGCGTGCAGAAGCACTCACACCAGCCTGCTGCCATTCCTGAGCAAGCTCGGCACTGCTGGTAGTCCAATCCCGCAGCTGAAACAGTTTAAAGATACGGTCTTGGCGCTTGCTGGTCTTTCTTGGGCGCCCTGGAGCCTTTTTGACAACAATGGAAGCTCTCTCCTTGAAGTTCTTGATGATGCGATAGATTGTTGACTGAGGTGCAATCTTTGTAGCTGCGATACTCTTCCCTGTTAGGCCATTTTTGTGCAGTGCAATGATGGCTGCACGTGTTTCTTTAGAGATAACCATGGTTAACTGAAGAGAAACAATGATACCAAGAACCAGCCTCCTTTTAAAGTGTCCAGTGATGTCATTCTTACTTAATCATGACTGATTGATCGCCAGCCCTGTCCTCATCAACACCCACACCTGTGTTAATGGATCAATCACTAAAACGATGTTAGCTGCTCCTTTTAAGGCAGGATTGCAATGATGTCGAAATGTGTTTTGGGGGTTAAAATTCATTTTCTGGGCAAATATTGAATTTGCAAGTACATTAATTGCTGTTAAGCTGATCACTCTTTGACATTCAGGAGTATATGCAAATTGCCATTACAAAAAATGAAGCAGTAAACTTTGGAAAAATTACTATTTGTCTCATTCTCAATACTTTTGGCCATGACTG
Source organism: Phyllobates terribilis (assembly GCF_046119375.1). Classification (NCBI taxonomy): domain Eukaryota; kingdom Metazoa; phylum Chordata; class Amphibia; order Anura; family Dendrobatidae; genus Phyllobates; species Phyllobates terribilis. Next base: position 474,347,143 of record NW_027362763.1, read on the forward strand.
TAGAACTGTGGTTTTCCTCTTCCATGGTTAAAATCTGGGTGTAATCTACCTTTTTGCATAAAAAAAAAACAGTTTCAGTGTCTCGCTGACTGTTCAGACACAAATATATCTGTTTAAAAGATTCTGGTGTAGGCCAGAGAACTAGAACTGTGGTTTTCCTCTACCACGGTTCAAATCTGGGTGTCATCCACCTTTTTGCATAAAAAAAAAACAGTTTCAGTGTCTCGCTGACTGTTCAGACACAAATATATCTGTTTAAAAGATTCTGGTGTACGCCAGAGAACTAGAACTGTGGTTTTCCTCTTCCACGGTTCAAATCTGGGTGTAATCCACCTTTTTGCATAAAAAAAAAACAGTTTCAGTGTCTCGCTGACTGTTCAGACACAAATATATCTGTTTAAAAGTTTCTGGTGTAGGCCAGAGAACTAGAACTGTGGTTTTCCTCTTCCACGGTTCAAATCTGGGTGTAATCCACCTTTTTGCCTTTTTTACATAAAAAAAAACAGTTTTAGTGTCTCGCTGACTGTTCAGACACAAATATATCTGTTTAAAAGTTTCTGGTGTAGGCCAGAGAACTAGAACTGTGGTTTTCCTCTTCCACGGTTCAAATCTGGGTGCAATCCACCTTTTTGCATAAAAGCAGACAGAAGGCGGGCAACCGTACCCCGTAACACCAACACGAGGGACGTTGCCAGTACAACTAGTAGGTCTTCCAGCCTCCATCTCAGATATCACCACATCAGTTACAAGCTGGAAGCACTGCAGTACTGCCTCAGCCAAGCTTCAACAGGCTGTGCTGAAACTCATAAGCTTAGGTGATAAACGTCACCCCTGCTTGTGAGTTGTGGACAGCTGTGAAAGAGCAGGCAGATCTGTGGCTGAGACCGGTGAACCTACATCCAGGCATGGTCGTGTGTGACAATGGCCGTAACCTGGTGGCGGCTCCGAGGCGAGATCACACACGTACCATGCCTGGCTCATGTGCTTAACCTCGTGGTTCAGCGGTTTCTTAAATCGTACCCCGAGTTGCCAGATCTGCTCGTCAAAGTATGCCGCCTGTCAGCTCATTTTCGGAAGTCGGCTACAGCTTCCGCTGCCCTTGCTGTGTTGCAGCAGCGTCTGCAGCTTCCGGCACACCGACTGGTGTGTGGTGTCCCCAGACGTTAGAACTCTACCCTCCACATGTTGCAAAGGATTTGTGAGCAGAAGAGAGCAGTTGTGGAGTACCAGCTGCAACAAGGCCGTCGATATTCAGGTCAGACTCCACACTTAAGATCTCAGGAGTGGACCTGGATGTCTGACATATGTACCATCCTGACAAACTTTGAGGAGTCCACCAAGATGGTGAGTGGCGATGACGCTATCATTAGTGTCAGCATCCCACTTGTCTGTCTTTTGCAACGCTCTCTGCAGAGAATTAAAGAGGAGGCATTGCAGCCAGAGTATGATGAGATGGATCAAGAAGCCATAGCGGGCGATTACACACAGCCAAGCCTCATCTCATCCCAACGTGCATTGGGGGACAATGAGGGAGAGTAGGAGGAGGAGGAAGAACAGGAGCTGGTATCTTACGCTGTAGACGGTAGTACCTGTACAACTGTCATACCGTCAGTTCAGCGTGGGTGGCCTGAGGACAGGGGGAAGGAGGAGGAGGAGGAGAGCATGGTCAGTCGTCATCTTGGTGAGGACACGGAAGTCTTGCCCGTTACCAGTCTGGCACGCATGGCTGACTTTATGTTACGCTGCCTTAACCGTGACCCTCGCGTTGTCAAAATGTTGGGTGACAGTCATTACTGGTTGGGGACACTTTTAGACCCCCGCTACAAGGAGAACTTTCACTCTCTTATTCCTGAGGTGGAGAGGTCTACAAAAATGGGGCAGTACCAGAAAGCCCTTGCTGCAGAACTGTTAAAAAAATTCCCATCTGAACACGCTAGCAGCAGAGATCACAGTTCGTTGCCCAACCAAGGCGTACAGGCGAGAGAGACGCAACTCCAATCCAGCAGAGGCAAGGGAACACTGTCAACGTTCTGGGACAGTTTTCTGAGACCAGCCCAGCTTACAGGCCCTGAGGCGTGGGGTACTCTCACAAGGAGTTGCAAGTTTCAAAAGATGGTGAGGGAGTACCTTGCCGATCGTACCAGCGTCCTCCGTGATTCCTCTGTGCCTTTTAATTTTGGGTATCCAAGCTGGACACTTGGAATGAACTCGCTCTGTACGCCTTGGAGGTCCTGGCCTGCCCTGCCGCTAGCGTGTTATCGGAGCGTGTTTTTAGTGCCGCTGGGGGAATTATAACTGATAAGCGCACTCGCCTGTCAACTGACAAGCTGACCCTTATCAAAATGAACAAGGGCTGGATTGGGCCAGACTTTTCATCACCACCAAATGACAACAGAGTAACATAAAGTCAAATCCACTGTGTTATTTCGTGAGGTGTATTCCAATGCACCGCTTCACACCCACACATGGGTATATGCTAACTCATTTCGGCTGTTTTTTGCTCTTCTCCTTATCCTTAGCCTCCACCACCACTATACCACCAGGGTGACCGTGGTCCGTGTTGCCAGCATTGCAAGTTCCTCCGTCCTAATTTTTGGCAGCTTTTGCTTGGAAGGCATAGGCAAAGACTATGGGAGACCCACTCCCCAATAATGGGAATAATGTTTTTAATATGCTGTACTGCATGGCTCTTGTAAGGGGCATTGCACTTCCTCCGTCCTAATTTTTGGCAGCTTTTGTTTGGAAGGCATAAGCAAAGACTATGGGAGACCCACTCCCCAATAATGGGAATAATGTTTTCAATATGCTGTACTGCATGGCTCTTGTAACGGGCATTGCAGGTTCCTCCATCCTAATTTTTGGCAGCTTTTGCTTGGAAGGCATAGGCAAAGACTATGGGAGACCTACTCCCCAATAATGGGAATAATGTTTTTAATATGCTGTACTGCATGGCTCTTGTAAGGGGCATTGCAAGTTCCTCCATCCTAATTTTTGGCAACTTTTGCTTGGAAGGCATAGGCAAAGACTATGGGAGACCCACTCCCCAATAATGGGAATAATGTTTTTAATATGCTGTACTACATGGCTCTTGTAAGGGGCATTGCAAGTTCCTCCGTCCTAATTTTTGGCAGCTTTTGCTTGGAAGGCATAGGCAAAGACTATGGGAGACCCACTCCCCAATAATGGGAATAATGTTTTTAATATGCTGTACTACGTGGCTCTTGTAAGGGGCATTGCAAGTTCCTCCATCCTAATTTTTGGCAGCTTTTGCTTGGAAGGCATAGGCAAAGACTATGGGAGACCCACTCCCCAATAATGGGAATAATGTTTTTAATATGCTGTACTGCATGACTCTTGTAAGAGGCATTGCAAGTTCCTCTGTCCTAATTTTTGGCAGCTTTTGCTTGGAAGGCATATGCAAAGACTATGGGAGACCCACTCTCCAATAATGGGAATAATGTTTTTAATATGCTGTACTGCATGGCTCTTGTAAGGGGCATTGTAAGTTCCTCCGTCCTAATTTTTGGCAGCTTTTGCTTGGAAGGCATAGGCAAAGACTATGGGAGACCTACTCCCCAATAATGGGAATAATGTTTTTAATATGCTGTACTGCATGGCTCTTGTAAGGGGCATTAAAATCATCTTGTTAAGCTACTGTGACCTCCACGTCTCTTCCAAGGGTCATTGATATTGTCTTTTTATTCCACTGCAACCTCCACCACTCTTCCAAGGGTTATTGATATTGTCTTTTTATTCCACTGCGACCTCCACCACTCTTCCAAGGGGCATTGATATTGTCTATTTATTCCACTGCGACCTCCACCACTCTTCCAAGGGGCATTGATATTGTCTTTTCATTCCACTGTAACCTCCACCACTCTTCCAAGGGGCATTGATATTGTCTTTTTATTCCACTGGGACCTCCACCACTCTTCCAAGGGTCATTGATATTGTCTTTTTATTCCACTGGGACCTCCACGTCTCTTCAAAGGGGCATTAAAACCGTCTTGTCAAAGTACTCTGACCTCCACGTCTCTTCCAAGGGGCATTAAAACCGTCTGGTTAAACCACTCTGAACTCCACGTCTCTTCCAAGGGGCATTAAAACCATCTGGTTAAACCACTCTGAACTCCACGTCTCTTCCAAGGGGCATTAAAATCGTCTTGTTAACCTACTGTGACCTCCACGTCTCTTCCAAGGGTCATTGCTATTGTCTTTTTATTCCACTGTAACCTCCACCACTCTTCCAAGGGGCATTGATATTGTCTTTTTATTTCACTGCGACCTCCACCACTCTTCCAAGGGTCATTGATATTGTCTTTTTATTCCACTGCGACCTCCACCACTCTTACAAGGGGCATTGATATTGTCTTTTTATTCCACTGTGACCTCCACGTCTCTTCCAAGGGGCATTAAAACTGTCTTGTTAAACCACCCTGAACTCCACGTCTCTTCCAAGGGGCATTAAAACCGTCTTGTTAAGCTACTGTGACCTCCACGTCTCTTCCAAGGGGCATTAAAACCGTCTTGTTAAAACACTCTGAACTCCACGTCTCTTCCAAGGGGCATTAAAACCGTCTTGTTAACCTAGTGTGACCTCCACGTCTCTTCCAAGGGGCATTAAAACCATCTTGTTAAACCACTCTGAACTCCACGTCTCTTCCAAGGGGCATTAAAATCGTCTTGTTAAGCTACTGTGACCTCCACGTCTCTTCCAAGGGGCATTGATATCGTCTTTTTATTCCACTGGGACCTCCACGTCTCTTCCAAGGGGCATTAAAACCGTCCTGTTAAACCACTCTAAACTCCACGTCTCTTCCAAGGGGCATTAAAACCGTCTTGTTAAACCACTCTGATATCCACGTCTCTTCCAAGGGGCATTAAAATTGTCTTGTTAACCTACTGTGACCTCCATGTCTCTTCCAAGGGTCATTGATATTGTCTTTTTATTCCACTGTAACCTCCACCACTCTTCCAAGGGGCATTGATATTGTCTTTTTATTCCACTGGGACCTCCACCACTCTTTCAAGAGTCATTGATATTGTCTTTTTATTCCACTGCGACCTCCACCACTCTTCCAAGGGGCATTGATATTGTCTTTTTATTCCACTGTGACCTCCACGTCTATTCCAAGGGGCATTGATATCGTCTTTTTATTCCACTGGGACCTCCACGTCTCTTCCAAGGGGCATTAAAACCGTCCTGTTAAACCACTCTGAACTCCACGTCCCTTCCAAGGGGCATTAAAACCGTCTTGTTAAACCACTCTGATCTCCACGTCTCTTCCAAGGGGCATTAAAATTGTCTTGTTAAGCTACTGTGACCTCCACGTCTCTTCCAAGGGGCATTAAATCCGTCTTGTTAAACCACTCTGAACTCCTCGTCTCTTCCAAGGGGCATTAAAATCGTCTTGTTAACCTACTGTGACCTCCATGTCTTTTCCAAGGGTCATTGATATTGTCTTTTTATTCCACTGTAACCTCCACCACTCTTCCAAGGGGCATTGATATTGTCTTTTTATTCCACTGGGACCTCCACCACTCTTCCAAGGGGCATTAATATTGTCTTTTTATTCCACTGGTAAAGAAAGGAGAGAACAAGGCGCAATGGGTGACTCAGTATTGCAATTGTAGAGGGGTGTGGGAATGGCTACTAACCTTATGAAGTTGTGCACCTCTGCACAACCCCAGTGTAAAGCTCCACAAGCTCCGCTCTGTTGGTGGCTGTCATCTATTTCCAGCGGCGTTCACAGATCCTGATCTCTTGATGGTATATCACGTGGTCAGGTTAGTGGCATGTAATGCCGAGATAGACGCCCAGCTTGACCAACACCCCCGGCAGCATTCCGGAGGTGTTAAGGCAGCGCAGCTTGGAAAACCAGGGTAGTGATTCTAATTAAATTGCTCCCACAGGTGAAGAAACAATAGGTTAAAGGCAGCTCTACCGCACCCCAACAGGGGGAAAAGGACAATCAATGGATATGAATAGCGGTACCAGAGCGCCAATAACAGGGCAAAAAATATTAAAAGGACTAATTTATTAATACACACACAACGCGTTTCGGTGGACACAGCCACCTTCATCAGGTGTGACAAGCAGCAAACAATTGATCCTTATATACATTGGACTAGGTATACAATTACTTAAAAGGGGTGGGGCCAGATACAGAGTAATACTTCTATATTAACCCCTTGAGTTCATATATGCTCAATAGAGTAAAAAGGATTGCTATAAATTAATGCCTAATGAAGCATAAAGGGTTCTTATAAAAAGGATTCACTGTATAAAAACTTGTGAATCCTACAATCATAAATAATAATTTTTACATACAACATAAAACAATATATAAATATAAAGTTATAAAATTACAATCAGTTTCTATCATTATAAGTAGGGAAAAGTAGACAAAGAAAAAAAAAAAAAAAAGGGAAAATCAAAAAAAAAAAAAAATTTTTATTCCACTGGGACCTCCACCACTCTTTCAAGAGTCATTGATATTGTCTTTTAATTCCACTGCGACCTCCACCACTCTTCCAAGGGGCATTGATATTGTCTTTTTATTCCACTGTGACCTCCACGTCTCTTCCAAGGGGCATTAAAATCGTCTTGTTAAACCACTCTGAACTCCACGTCTCTTCCAAGGGGCATTAAAACCGTCTTGTTAAACCACTCTGAACTCCACGTCTCTTCCAAGGGGCATTAAAATCGTCTTGTTAAGCTACTGTGACCTCCACGTCTCTTCCAAGGGGCATTAAAATCATCTTGTTAAGCTACTGTGACCTCCATGTCTCTTACAAGGGGCATTGATATTGTCCTTTTATTCCACTGCGACCTCCACCACTCTTCCAAGGGTCATTGATATTGTCTTTTAATTCCACTGCGACCTCCACCACTCTTCCAAGGGGCATTGATATTGTCTTTTTATTCCACTGGGACCTCCACGTCTCTTCCAAGGGGCATTAAAACCATCTTGTTAAGTTACTGTGACCTACACGTCTCCTCCAAGGGGCATTAAAACCGTCTTGTTAAACCACTCTGAACTCCACGTCTCTTCCAAGGGGCATTAAAATCGTCTTGTTAAGCTACTGTGACCTCCACGTCTCTTCCAAGGGGCATTAAAACCGTCTTGTTAAACCACTCTGAACTCCACGTCTCTTCCAAGGGGCATTAAAATCATCTTGTTAAGCTACTGTGACCTCCATGTCTCTTCCAAGGGGCATTGATATTGTCTTTTTATTCCACTGCGACCTCCACCACTCTTCCAAGGGTCATTGATATTTTTTTTTATTCCACTGCGACCTCCACCACTCTTCCAAGGGGCATTGATATTGTCTTTTTATTCCACTGTAACCTCCACCACTCTTCCCAACGGCATTGATATTGTATTTTTATTCCACTGGGACATCCACCACTTTTCCAAGGGGCATTGATATTGTCTTTTTATTCCACTAGGACCTCCACGTCTCTTCTAAGGGGCATTAAAACCGTCTTGTTAAACCACTCTGAACTCCACGTCTCTTCCAAGGGGCATTAAAATCGTCTTGTTACGCTACTGTGACCTCCACGTCTCTTCCAAGGGTCATTGATATTGTCTTTTTATTCCACTCTAACCTCCACCACTCTTCCAAGGGCATTGATATTGTCTTTTTATTCCACTGGGACCTCCACCACTCTTCCTAGGGGCATTGATATTGTCTTTTTATTCCACTGGGACCTCCATCACTCTTCCAAGGGGCATTAAAACTGTCTTGTTAAGCTTCTGTGACCTCCATGTCTCTTCCAAGGGGCATTAAAACTGTCTTGTTAAGCTTCTGTGACCTCCATGTCTCTTCCAAGGGGCATTAAAACTGTCTTGTTAAGCTTCTGTGACCTCCATGTCTCTTCCAAGGGGCATTAAAACCGTCTTGTTAAACCACTCTGAACTCCACAGCTCTTCCAAGGGGCATTGAAATGTTGTTTTTAATTACCTCTAACCTCCACGACTCTTCCAACGGGCATTGCATTTCCTCCTAATTTTAGTCAGCTTTTTCTTTTCAATGCATAGGCGAACACTAAGGGAGACCCACTCCCCAATAATGGATAGAAGGTTTTTAGTACGCTGTAATCCACGTCTGTTTCAAGGGGCATTGCAGTTCCTCATAATTTTTGGAAAGCCTTCCATTCACTGCTTAGGCCAACAGTGTACAGGAGACCCAGTTGCCATAAATGGAAAAAAACAGTTTAGTTAAGGCCCTGTGACCTCCATGTCACTTCCAAGGGGCATTGGAGTGTCTCGAAATTTTTGGTAGGCATTGCACTCACTGTATGCCCTATAACTGTGTAGACATGTGTGGTTGACTGGCCTGATATTGATGTGAATGGTCCCTGTTCCTCCTGCTCTTTCTCCTTTGCCACCACCTCATCAATCATTCATCACCTGAAGCTTTGTTTTAACGGGAGTCATAGAACTGGGATAGTAGAAGGAAAACATCCAGCAATCCTCGGAGGAGGTAGGATATGCGCCAAAACGCTGATCACCTCAGGACTAGCCGCTACTACATACATGCGCTTGCATTCCAAGGAACAGAAAGCTAAGGAGATGGATGGCCTCATGATCATGAATAATTTACTCGTTGTGTAGGAGGCCGACTACTGCTGCTGTCTACCTTCTGAACTTTGTGTTGAAGCCTGAATGACCCAGGACACGCAATCCTCTATGTCTGGAGGACGTTTTGCATCCCAGTGTCCAACTATAGTTATATAGTTATATAGTTTATAAGGCCGAAAAAAGACAAGCGTCCATCCAGTTCAGCCTATTTCTTGTGCACTGCAGCTATTCCGCAGCGTTGATCCAGGGGAAGGAAAAAAAAAACATGCTTTATAGGCCAATTTACATCATTGAGGAAAAATTCACTTCCCGACACCAATCTGGCAGTCAGATTAAATCCCTGGATTAATTAACTATCACTAAGCATAAGATGTAATTTTATTTTTCTCAAGAAAGGCGTCCAGGCCTCTCTTGAACTCATTAAGTGAGTTGGACATCACCACTTCCTCTCCCAGAGAGTTCCAGAGTCTCACGGCTCTGACCGTAAAGAATCCCCTTCTATGCTGGTGCAGGAACCTCCTTTCCTCCAGACGCATAGTGTGCCCCCTCGTCTTTGTCACCATCCTTGGTATAAACAGGTTATGGGAGAGATCTCTGTACTGCCCCCTGATGTATTTATACATGTTCATGAGGTCTCCCCTAAGCCTTCTCTTTTCCAACGTAAATAGGCCTAATTTTGACAACCTCTCTGGGTATTCTAGTCCCCCCATTCCCTTTATTACCTTAGTCGCCCTCCAATATGTCTTTCCTGAGCACCGGAGCCCAGAACTGTGCACAATATTCTAAGTGCGGCCTTACCAGCGCTTTATACAGAGGAAGAACAATGTTCTCATCATATGCCCCTATTCCCCTTCTGATGCATGCCATGACTCTATTTGCCTTCGCAGCTGTTGCCTGACACTGGGCACTCCAATTTAATTTGCTATTAACCAAGACGCCCAGGTCCTTCTCCATGTCAGATTTCCCCAACGGTTTCCCATTTAATATGTATGGGTGACTGCTGTTTTTCTTTCCCATGTGCATGACCTTACATTTATCGGCATTGAACCCCATTTGCCATTTTTTGGCCCAACTCCCCAATTTATCTAAATCCTCCTGCAGCTGTGCCCTATCCTCATCTGTATTAACTACTTTACAAAGTTTAGTATCATCTGCAAATATTGCTATTTTACTATGCAACCCTTCCACTAGATCATTAATAAATATATTAAATAATATAGGGCCCAAGACAGACCCTTGAGGCACCCCGCTAGTAACCCTGACACCCCCTGAGCTTACTCCATTGATAACCACCCTCTGCTTCCTATCACTCAGCCAGCTATTTACCCACTTGCACACATTATCCCCCAGACCAAGCATTCTCATTTTATATACCAACCTTTTGTGTGGCACAGTATCAAACGCTTTGGAGAAGTCAAGGTATACAACATCCACTGACTCTCCCCGGTCCAGCTGTGAGCTCACCTCCTCGTAGAAGGCGATCAGGTTTGTTTGGCAGGAGCGATCTCTCATGAATCCATGTTGATATGGAGTTAGACAGTTATTATCATTAAGATATTCTACAATAGCATCTTTAAGAAATCCTTCAAACAATTTACCCACAACAGACGTTAAGCTGACTGGTCTATAGTTCCCAGGGTCACTTTTAGACCCCTTTTTGAATATTGGTACCACATTTGCTTGGCGCCAGTCTAGTGGGACAGTCCCTGTCCATAAAGAGTGCTTGAATATAAGATACAGCGGCCTGTCTATCACATTACTTAATTCTTTTAGTACCCGGGGGTGTATGCCATCTGGGCCTGGTGACTTGTCTATTTTTATATTATTTAGGCATTTCTGAACTTCCTCCTGGGTTAGGTGGGTGATATTTAGCGGAGGGTTTACTTTATCACTCTGCATTTCCTCCGATAAATTGTTTTCTTTTGTGAAAACAGTGGAGAAGAAGCTATTGAGTAGGTTTGCTTTACCCTCATCGCCCTCTAGGATTTTACCCAGGTTATTTTTCAATGGGCCAACTCCATCAGTCTTAATCCTTTTACTGTTTATATAGTTAAAGAACAGTTTGGGATTCGTTTTACTTTCCATGGCAATTAGTCTCTCTGTCTCCTCTTTTGCTATTCTTATTTGTTTCTTACAGATTTTGTTTTTTTCCCTATAAGATATTAGCGCTTCCTCGCTGCCTTCTTGTTTAAGTTTACCGAAAGCCCTTTTTTTGTTTTTCATTGCCCTCTTGACTTCCTTATTTAGCCACATTGGCTTCCTCCTATTCCTAGCCCTTTTATTCCCATAAGGTATGTACCTTCTACAGTGACTATGTAGGACTGTTTTGAAAATTTCCCATTTTCTATCCGTGCTCCTATTACTAAAGATACTATCCCAGTCTATAAGGTGAAGGGCATCTCTTAGCTGATCAAACTTTGCCCTCCTGAAGTTCAGTGTTTTTGTGACTCCCTTGCTGGGCACCCTACTGAAGCACATGTGGAATTGTATAATGTTGTGGTCACTATTTCCCAGGTGCCCCCCGACCTGCACCTCAGTTATTCGGTCTGGCCTGTTAGTTAATATTAAGTCTAAAAGGGCCGTCCCTCTAGTTGGTTCCTGCACAAGTTGTGACAAATAATTGTCTTTGATAATTGACAGAAATCTGCTTCCTTTCTGAGATCTACAGCTTTCGGTTTCCCAGTCTATATCGGGGTAGTTGAAGTCCCCCATAATAATCACCTCGTTATTTTTTGCTGCTTCGTCTATTTGTCTCATTAATAGACTTTCCGTGGCTTCTGCTATATTTGGCGGTTTATAACAGACTCCTATGATAATTTTATTATTGTTTTTTGCCCCATGTATCTCCACCCATAAGGACTCGACCTCCTCATTTCCCTCCCATACATCCTCCCGTATTATAGGCTTTAGACACGTCTTTACATATAGACAGACTCCACCCCCTTTCCGATTTCTTCGATCCCTTCTAAACAGACTGTAACCCTGTAAGTTAACTGCCCAGTCATAGCTTTCATCTAACCATGTCTCGGTTATTCCCACTATGTCATAGTTACCTGTAGATATTTCTGCTTCCAGTTCATCCATCTTGTTTGTCAGGCTCCTGGCATTTGCTAGCACGCAGTTTACACGATTTTGTTTTGTTCCAATCTTCTCCCTGTGGATTGTATTAGAAATTTTCTTACCTCCCTTCCAAGTATCTTGTCTTGGACCTTCTTTGTCGCACTTCATATCTTTCATTAGTATGTTCTCTGGTTTCATGTTCGTGTCCGGCGTTTTTCTTCCCATCCCCTCTTCTTCTAGTTTAACGCCCTCCTGATGAGTGTTGCGAGTCTCCTGGCGAATGTGTGTTTCCCGGGTTTGTTGAGGTGTAGTCCGTCTCTGGCAAGGAGTCCGTCATAGAGGTAATTCACACCGTGGTCCAGGAATCCAAATCCTTGTTGTCTGCACCATTGTCTCAGCCAGTTGTTCACATCAAGGATCCTGTTCCATCTCCTGAGGCCATGCCCGTCTACTGGAAGGATAGAAGAAAAAACTACCTGCGCATCCAGTTCTTTTACTTTCTTCAAAGTCCTTGCAGATTGTCGGTAGGTCCTTCTTTGCCGTGTCATTGGTGCCAACATGTATCAGAAGAAATGGGTGGACATCCTTGGAACTGATGAGCTTCGGTATCCTATCGGTAACATCCTTGATCTTCGCCCCTGGGAAGCAGCATACTTCTCTTGCGGTTATGTCCGGTCTGCAGATAGCTGCTTCTTTTCCTCTCAGTAGTGAGTCTCCCACCACCACCACTCTTCTTCCCTTCTTGGCTGTCCTTTTTCTTGTCGCTTCTGGGTGTTTCTGGGTGCTCTTTTCTTTTTTGCTTGCTGGTAGTTCCTCATCCTTAGGTGTGCCATCTTCGTCCTCCACAAGTCCTTGGAATCTGTTTCTCAGTTGTGTGGTTGGTGGTGTCTCCATGGTCTTCTTGCTTCTTTTGGTCACTTGCCTCGACTTGTCTGCCTCTGGAGGTTCTCTGACGCTTCCTTCACTTTCCGTGACCAGTAGTGACACTTCTGTTCTGTCCAGGAAGTCTTCATTTTCCTTGATGAGTTTTAATGTCGCAATTCTTTCTTCCAGTCCCCGCACCTTTTCTTCTAAAAGAGCCAGTAGTCTACTCTTCTGGCAGGTGAAGTTGGTTTCAGCTTCTGGTCGATCTGTGAACATGTAGCACATGTTGCAGCTCACCATGTAGGTTGTCACATCTGCCATGCTGCTCCTTGTCCCTGCTGACTTGATGTCTGTCTTCTTTCTTGTGATACCCTAGGATAAACAAATTAAACAAATTCGCGCGCCAGCCGGCGCGCGGTTTGGCGATGCTTTCCAAGCAGCTGGTCCCGGCTGTACCCAACGATCTTCCAGCTAAAGGAGACTCTTCATTTTTCCCAGAAGGCACCTGGAATATGCAAATTGTCCTCTTCAAGCTTCAATCCCTGCTTTGGCGATGCTTTCCAAGCAGCTGGTCCCGGCTGTACCCGACGATCTTCTAGCTGAAGGATACTCTTCGCTTTTCCCAGAAGGCACCTGGAATATGCAAATTGTCCTCTTCAAGCTTCAATCCCAGGTTTGGCGATGCTTTCCAGCAGCTGGTCCCGGCTGTACCCAACGATCTTCTAGCTGAAGGAGACTCTTCGCTTTTCCCAGAAGGCACCTGGAATATGCAAATTGTCCTCTTCAAGCTTCAATCCCTGGTTTGGCGATGCTTTCCAAGCAGCTGGTCCCGGCTGTACCCGACGATCTTCTAGCTGAAGGATACTCTTCGCTTTTCCCAGAAGGCACCTGGAATATGCAAACTGTCCTCTTCAAGCTTCAATCCCAGGTTTGGCGATGCTTTCCAAGCAGCTGGTCCCGGCTGTACCCGACGATCTTCTAGCTGAAGGAGACTCTTCGCTTTTCCCAGAAGGCACCTGGAATATGCAAATTGTCCTCTTCAAGCTTCAATCCCTGGTTTGGCGATGCTTTCCAAGCAGCTGGTCCCGGCTGTACCCAATGATCTTCTAGCTGAAGGAGACTCTTCGCTTTTCCCAGAAGGCACCTGGAATATGCAAATTGTCCTCTTCAAGCTTCAATCCCTGGATTGGCGATGCTTTCCAAGCAGCTGGTCCCAGCTGTACCCGACGATCTTCTAGCTGAAGGAGACTCTTCGCTTTTCCCAGAAGGCACCTGGAATATGCAAATTGTCCTCTTCAAGCTTCAATCCCTGGTTACTATGTCCCGGCTTCCACAATATTAACCCAGTGTGAAGGTGTCAGTGAGATGGACCATCCCTGGCCACATTCACTTGTCTACGTGTTTGTGGTTAGGCTGTCCTTCCCACTAAATGCACTGGGGAGGGCACAGGTAATGTTTTGGTATAAGGCGCACTGGGACAAATAGGGGCGGCTGGGGACCGTTTATAGACACCCGGCCGCCCCCAGGCGGCTGGGGACCGTGTGTGGGCACCCGGCCGTGGGGCGGCTGGGGACCGAGTATGGACACCCGGCTGCCCCCTGGCGGCTGGGGACCAAGCGTGGACACCCGGCCGCCGGGCGGCTGGGGACTGAGTATGGATACTAGTCCTCCGACGCAGCCATTACGTGGTGGCCAGATTCCGCCTCCACATGCCTAAAAGGCCCAATTTGAAATGCAAGCAAGCTAGCAGTATGGCATTGCAGCCTGGGGGTGGGTGGGTGGCAGGCTGCATACTTGCATTGCAAGGAATGGGGGAGGTACAATTGAACACTGCCCTGGGACAAGGACTTGAACGGGGATAGTTGCAAGTCTGCATCTTCTGATGCGGCGAGGATCACTTCTGATGGGCACACTTTTAGGCAGTGACCTGGGTGTCAGAGATGCTTCCAGGGGTCTTCCCCATGCTGTTCCCATGTCTTTTCAGCACTGTATGCATGTGTCACACAGCACATGGCCAGATAAGGTTGTAAAATATTAAAATGACATTTCCCGGTGAATGCATTTGTCACGGTTGTAAGCAATACAAAAGTGCAAAAACGCATACAAAATGCTACTTGTGAACATAGCCCAAGGTGTGGAGGAGTATTTTTGTTTTTGGTTATTTATTTTACCTTATACACCAGTCTTTACCCTGGAAAGGATGCTCCTTAACATATTTCACAGGAAAACAGTTTCAGTTTCGTTTTTGAGCGTTTTATTGTGAGCCCGTAAAAGTGGCTTAATACCTCTGACCACGTTGTTGACAGCAGTGACCTGGGGGTCAGAAATGCTTCCTGGGTCGATCCCCATGCTGTCCCCATGTCATTTGAGCACTGTCACTATCGTTTTGGGCACTTTTTAGGCTTTCTACAGACTGCCGGGGGTGCCTCCGCAAAAATGCTCGGTCTCCCATAGACTAACATTGGGCTCGTTGCTCGGGTCGAACCCAAAGCATTTTAGTGCTCGCTCAACACTAATTAACAGGTAAATGATACAGCCTATGTATCATTGGCATTAGCCATATGTGACTGAAAGTTGGCACTGATCCATGCCTAATTCATTTTGACAAATGTAAGATTTTCCACGCTGGCAGAGGATAACCTAGACCACCTTGATGTGATAAAGCCACCTGATGTGCTGAATCTTCTCTCTGCTCTGACAGTACACTGGAGGCTGGATATGACTTTGCTCAAAGCAAACTGTGCCAAATCTTTCCACTGGTCCAATTTGCTGAGCTAGAGGTGTATGGTATTTTAGATCAGGGTATCTGCTAGTGAAAAAGACACAGTGCAGGAATGTCTAAACCTGGCTATTTAGGCCGTTCGATTCCATTTGCAGAGGGGCATCAGGTTTGTGCACCGGCAGATAAAACATCTAGTTCATCATGTCATATACAGTATACTATAATTGGTCTAAACCAAGCTGCTGCTGCCTTGATTACCTTTATTTGCTGTAGTTGTAGTGCTGGCATATATGGGGGAGTTTTGACTCTACAGGGAGCAGGTAGTGGTCTCCTGGTCAGACATGCCGTCTGCAGCTATCTACTGTTCAAAAGCTTCAAGTAAGAAATACATATTGTCCTACAAATACGCCAATTCACTGGGCCCCAAAAAATATTAACAATTTAGAAATAAAAAATTCTAATTCTATGAAAGAAAATTGCACTTATAGAATTCAAAGAATTTTTTTTCAATAATTTAAAGCTATTTAGCCCTTTCTGCCAACTTGCCCAGTCCTGAGAAGAATTCTACCAAGGAAAGTCACCCTAGATACAGGCTCAATAACGTTTAATTTCACCAAAAATTAGAAAGAAGGAGAGTTGTATTGAAAAATGTATGCATGGAACAAAATAAAATTTGTTGTTAAAAAATGTGTATTTTGTGATCAAATCTAGTAAATATGGTCTTTTAAGTAAATAATGATGGTTAGGTATCTTACATTGAGGTTTAGCGCATATAATTTTTTCACAAAAGGCAAAAGTCCAGGTAGTCTGGCATCAATTGTGGTGAACTTGGACACGTGAGAGTATAATTTCCATGTAACTGGACAACTGAACTCATGTTTCTTGGACATATAAATGGAGAACTGACGATGCAATGGAGATAGAGGAGGTAGTGTTTGGAAAGCAGTTGGTGAGGATGATGATGCAGCTGATGACAGCGACAAGGCACTACATGCGAGTGCAGACTGATTATCAGAAAGATGATCATGAGGAGAAACATGAGGTCAACATGAGCTATACTCATCTTGCTGGTCAGTTTGCTTTCCCCATATGAGCAGGTGATGCCATTCCGGGTGTGCCAGGATGTACCCGGCTTATTTTCCAAAAGCTCAGCCGGCACACTGCAGTAAGATTGGTTGTTGGCAACGTGAAAAAGAATTCCTGGTCAGGGACCAAGCCGTACAAGTGACTGGTCGAAAAGGTCAGTCCCTATCCACTTTTCTCCACCTGCGGCTAATAACTGCCCTATATAGCTTGATCCCCGGATGGCTTTTAAAGTATGTTTTTCCGCAGAATTTCAGAGTCGATCATAAATGGCTGAAATCATACAAGCATTGTCTAATTCATGCCGACCAACACACATACACTGTCAAGTTCCATTTAATAACTGATCATTTTTTTTAAATCTTCACACATTACAATTGCAAACCAGGAGGACCGTTTAATAAACTATGTCCTTAACTTGCTAGTATAGAAGAATCCTAAAACCCAGGCATGTGAGTCACATGTACCCTCATGTCATATTTAAATCTTAGGATTATTATTCACAAAATATTTTCAATGTGCTACAACAACACTAGTGCAAAAGTACAACACAATCCAATCTTGGCCTTTTTCTGTCCCTATGTGGAATGAGCTGTGTGATCTGACTTCTGTCCCTTCCCCGTGGAAGTATAAAATGGAGCTGCTTGGCCGGCCTCCATCTTTTATATTGGCTGTTATAGTCCCCTCCCCCATATGATGTAATGTGATAACTGCAGTGCATTATGGGGAAGCCTGCTTGGCTGCGCCTTATGTTATTAGCCCGCTCTGTGACTCTACTGTGTGTAAAATGGTGCTGAGCAATTTATTCATTTTTTTAAGGGGTCAATCCATGTGAATCGAGCCACAAACTGATTTCTTTGAGGTCTTCGAATTTTAGGAAATTTGACTCAAAGTCGATTCTCCACAGATTGATTCGATCAGCTCTAGTTAATATATTTTTTATTCTTTAATTTCTAGTGTTGTTTTGTAAAATCAGACTTTTGAAGCTACCGGTGGAATATCAGAAATGAACCTTTTATGGACATTGAATTGTCCTCTGCACAGCACAAAACAATGATCCCGTTATATTCTTTGTTTCTGTCTTCCTGCCAAAAATGATTTTCTAGAGAATACATGGTAACGCAACATTGAGGGGAAGCACGGTCATGGTAAACACTTGTCTTAACTATTCCACATGTGATAATGATCCATGGTCAGTCTGGGAGCGGAAACCCCAGACAAGAAAGACTTTTTTTCTTCCATGGTGACAAAATGATCTCATTCATGTGCCAGAAAAATGGTTTAGAAAGCCTCTGTACGTGAACATGTTCTACAAAGAAGCTGTCAACAAGACCCTTTATGTGAACTTGGCTGGACAACAGATTACCGTAATATATTCCCATTTTTCAGTGATGACTTTCATGTGGTCCACACATGTCCCCTAACATGAATGGTGTGGATATCCATAGGAAATGTCATATACAAAATAATGTTACTAAGTATAATCAACTGAGAAAATTCCAAGGAAATTAACATGGGAAATGCATGGGATTTGCAGACTAATTTGCTGATTATTTTTTGGAAACATTATGTTATCAGATGAACATGATTTTGCAATAAATTAATGTCTTTCCCATAGAATAATGGTGGTCAATGTTACTCCTTTGTTGAAATACTGATAATATTTTAATGAATGACATACAAATTCTTATTGGTTTACTGGCAACATAATTTCTGGTAAGAATACTTGTTGAGAAACTACATACTGTATGTCAAGGTTTGCATGCATCATAGACCACAATTCATTGTGAAAAATAATATTCCAAAGCACACATTCTTTTTCATTACACATTTTTAGTGTCTCAATCATAAATAAAATGCTTTACGGAAATAAGTATTTGCAGCAGATGGCGCAAATCCAATGCATTTTACATGAGTAGAAATGAATGAAATCTCATCCACACATTGCTGTGTAAACTGACCAGCAGTGCCAATTCGATATCTGCAGCCTGTCAATTCTGCGGATATTCACCTCTGATTTCACTCTTTGCAGTTGACTGCATTTGGTCAGCAACAGCGGCACAATTAATGAATTAAAATGTAAAGTGCTGTGGAATATGTTGGCTCTATAGAAATAAAAATTATAATTTATAATTATCGCTGTATAAAATGACTGTGCACTTATGAACATGCCCTAAAGCTTTCAAACAGCAGATAACAAAAACACCTGCAGTGCAGTCCTCTGAACTTAAAGGGGTTGACAATCATTGATGATGATGACACTTTTTTTTTCAACTAAATGCTTGTATTTGCGGCTGAACATCATTTTATCAATTGGGTTTCATCTAAAATGTTTCACCATTTTCCTTCTCTTGCTTATGTGTTGTACTATCTATTGTTAGCTGCAGGATGAGTTAAAGAGGTTATTTGGGACTTTGGGATTTTTGGCTATGGGGCTAAGAACTTACCGGCAGGTAGTTGCTAACCACCTGCCTGTTCAGCTCACGGATGATCTCTCCTGTCTCAGGAGGCAATTCTCTGGCTTTCTTTGACCTCACATCATCAGAGCAGTTCTTTCTCTTCCTGTCACGCACAGTGTGGGAAAGACTAAGTGCAACACGAAGGGATGAGGGGAGGGTAGCCCAACGCTAGGGAAAGGGGGAGTGGAGACCCCTAGGCAGATCTAATATCACCCTACCTGTTCTACCGTCCCCATATAGGTTCGGCACCTATCGCCAAACAGGAAACCTAATCCCTGTATGTCCCTAGAGCTAGACTCTAGATAGGGAGGGTGTGAGCATTGTCAGTCCCCACTAAAAACTAAAGACAACAAGGGAGACAAACAAAGAGGGGAAAATTTAGCTAGAGCAGACATCAGAGAGATAAAACCAAACGTCCCCAGTACATGCTAGGATACTCAATCAGGACGCCATCAGGGGGCGGAGGCTGCGGTCTTGCCCCCCCCCATACAGACATCACTTTTGGAGGCGAGGCTGGTGTCTGTTCTCCCTTCTCATTGGGTTCTCTCCTTACAATGCACACTGACAGTGCACACTCTTGCCGGCTCGTCACTTCTCATCAGAGCCAGCGAGGGAGCGCACTGTCACTGTGCATTGAAAAGAATATTGCACAGTGAGAAGGGAGCTAGTACTGAGCATATGTCGGAATTTACAACCGAAGCATGCTCAGCAGAGCAGGGATTAGCCCAGCCCCTGAAACGGACATCACTGATGACGCTTCATTTTAGGGTGGGGACGGAGGCTGCGGCAGTGATGACATCTGCCCCATGATGACATCTTGTTAGAGTATCCCATCATGCACTGGGGATTCTCAAATAAAATGTCATCAAATTGGAAGTAAGTAAAAGAAAATAAAAGCAGTTAGAGTCGAATAATGAGGGAACAATAGGGACTTTTTAAAGTATATTAGAAAAGCTATTAGGCTATTAAATTAAAGAGATAAACATTTAGGATTTAATCAATGTTGGTTTCAGACCACCCCTCTAACAATTTATTCAGTGCCTTCAACTTTCACATCAGTGAGAGGTGCTACTGACATGATACCTGCTGGGCGATATCAGACCTCTACTAAGGCCATACAGGGTATAGAACAGTAAATATATAGATACCTGTATGGCCCATAGCAGTGGTCTGATTTCAGAGAAATCTGGTTTTATAAAGTCTGTTTTCCAGAGGCTTGGCGTCCTCTCTGCCTCCCCTCCCGCGTATGCGCAAAGCGTCACTCCCCTGGAGCGCTCTTTGTTTACCTCCGGCCCCGTTTGGCTGCGTACTGTCAGCGGACCGGAAGTCTCAGTGACTCAGCGTCACTTGCGCAATACAAGGCTGCGGCGCAGTGCGCAGCCAAACGGGGCCGGAGGGAAACAAAGCGCTCCATGGCAGCGACGCTTTGCGCATGCGCGGGAGGGGAGGCAGAGCAGGGCACGTCACAGGGCCGTGTGACGTGCAAGGGAGGGGGGATATGGTAATTTAGCACAGAGGCAGCGATTTAGGGGAATAGTAAGCAGATAGGAGGGGTTTGCTTGGTGTCCCCCGGACGCCAAGCCTCTGGAAGACAGACTTTATAAAACCAGATTTATCTGCAATCAGACCTCTGCTATGGGCCATGCAGATAAGTATAGATTTACTTTTCTATACTCTGTATGCCAATAGTAGAGGTCTGATATCTCCCAGGGTGGTGACACATTCCCTTTAATAGATTGTTTACGTACAGAACAAGTAAATGCCAGAATATGCATTGCCCTGCAGCTTAGCTGCTGCAGTGATTAGCTGATTCCAAAAAACCCAATAAACAGCTGATATGTGAGCATTTAGACATGTTCCTGCTATGCCAGCTGCAGGGAAGTTGTAGCAGTACTTGATGTCTGTTTAGATGAATGACTATCCATGTGAAACAAATATTTGTTAGCAGTTTTCCACTTATTCTGAAAATATCCAAGTCTTGTCATGCAAAATACCAACAAAAGAGAAGGAATTTGACATAATGGAAAGTCTGGTCGCCATATGTATAGACATCAGATGCTTAGTGGGAAGCTTTCTCTATGAATTCACAAACACAGATGTTTACACTGCGCTAGCAAACCTCAAATCATACAGAAAATCATCTTACCAAGCAGGACCCCGAGCCATCCATGCATTTCTCCGAGTTTCCATTGCACGTACACGGCAGACATTGTCCAGACACTGAGTAGTAAAATCCTGGTTGACATCTCTACCAAAAAACAAGAAATGATGTGTTCATTAATATATGTCATGTGTAAGGCATATCACTAGGTTGTAATATTCACATTTATTCTAAGATATAAAAACTTCTTGACTGTTTGTCAACTATTTACTTGCCTGATAAGACAACACAACATTAGGAGTTGAATGGGTGAGTACAATGTGACAAAATCATCTTTTTATGTGTACACCATATCCGAAGTCGGAAGAGGAATTACAGGAGCCATTGGACCGTATTACAAATACATGATAAGGTAGACCGCAGGAGCCGCTTAGCCCAGTGACTGGCTGCAGTGGTCACAATCACCTCTACAGACTGTAAACAATCCTCAGGAGCACCGGTGGAGAACCGACGCTGGAGTAGGGGTCAGTAAGTAAAGCTTTGTTGTTGCAATCAAAAGCAAGTCGACTGCCTTTTAGGAAATAGTAGTATTTGCTAGAACAGACATGTCAGAAGATGCAATCAGATCTTCTTTAACAACTGCCAATGTGTGGGGAAAAGGAGGTGGGGAAAAGGTGGGGTATGTACTATAAATAGGAACATTATGCATTGGTAGGAAAGGGTTAACTAAATTATTGATTATCCTAACAGCTTTCAAGCCAAACTGTAGAGGTCATAGGTTTGGTGGAGTTTTCTGAATGCCCTGACTTGACCACCAAGCCAGCTTTTCCCACCCCAGCCCACTGCATTTTACAGTTTAAGTATAAAGACATATCCACTGCAGTCATGTTAGGTCAAGTGCAAGAAGGATTTACATGCTGGAGAATAACAACTCCTTTGTCGGTGGGGTGGAACTTTCGGACCAGATGTCTTCTAGTTTCCTGAGGGCTCTCCCAGGAAAGCGATTAGTAGCTTTTACACAAGACTTAAAATGCATGATTTCCCTATTATTCATTGCAAAGTCATTTGGTTGCTATTAGCATTATTTAAAGGTGGTCATAGGAGGAGCAATAAAAGGTTAACTATTAAACTGTAAAATATTATCCATTAAGGGAATTCCGAGTTATAATAAGTAAAGTATCCAAATGTTGGTGAAAACAATTTGAAGTAGAATAGAATAATTCTCAATTTACTTTGTGGATGTTTATTTGGCCCTCAGGCTCCTGTATAGCCTTTTACAGCTCTTATAGGAATGTTAGACATTACTGCTCATAAATCCACATTTCTTAGGTTTCCTTTCTCTTAGTGTACTGCTGTCAATATGTTTTTGAGGATTTGGATGACCTGCAAATGGTCAACTCTCTGAGCAAGCAGGAAGGAGACAGGATAGATGTAATACACATGGGTGGACCTACAAGAGCAGCTGGACAGATATAAGCCAACAAACATGAGTGGTTTTCTGAGGATCTCCTAAGACAGAAGAAATGACATACCATATTTGTGTGTTTAAAGGGGTTGGCCAATAATTTATATTGATTCCAGGTGTCGGACCCACACCGATCTTATAATGATGACCTATCCTAAGGATAGGTCATCAACAAAGTAGTGGACATCACGCACACTGTGAGGATTCCCCGGTGCCGACGCCAGGAGCGTGCAGTCATGTGACCACAAGTATGCGCTATGCATACTCCTAGTCACATTCTGACTAGATGGGCACGGCCTCACTCAATACAAGTGTATTGAGCGAGGCCTGAAACAGTCTAATCGGAATGTGGCCGGGAGTATACATATCGGATACTCGCTGTCACATGCCTGCCCGCTCCTGGTGCTGGCACCGGAGAATACTCACAGTGTGCGTGATTTGAGGATTCACATGTAACTTGTAGCTTAAAACTGGACAGCCCCTTTAAAGGGTTTGACCACTACTTTATTGATGATCTATCCTGTTTTTCTCACATTATAAATACATTGTAAATGAGATACATTGCAAAAAATGCTAGATTTTCAAATACTGTTATTGAAAATTGATTGACTAAATTGCTGCATTCAGAATTATCAATCTATGTATGACAGAAATGATTTGTTCTGACTCATGTAAATGTGATCCTTCAGTTGTACCTAATTACTTATAGTTACAATTGTCTTTTTGCTGAGACACAGCCAATTACTAGAGCAAAAAGACTGTTATGTTCTGTTGTGTGCTGTGCTGTCTTCCTTGGGTTCACATTGTCTTCTCTCAGCTTTATTTCTTAAAGATGAAAGTGGGCTGAGGACTTCCATTACAATCAGGCATTGCAATCTATACTCAGTTTTAGCCTTTTCCAAATGAAACAGGGAGGCCTTTATAGGAGCCATAGGGGTACGACTCTTAAGATTAAAGTAGTATTCTCAAGTTTGTATGGTATCCCCATCTGTGGGCTAGGGGATAACTTTCTGATTGCTTGGGGTCCGAATGCCTTAACCACTAGATCCTGAGATCCTGAGAACTGGTGCTCTGAAAAGCCTCATGTGAATGGAGCGGTGGTTTCTCCTTTCATTCTTAAGAGAGTGTCAAAAACCAGCCGAGCTCAGTCCTTGCCTATTCTGGAGGTCCCATTAAACGGAACCTGTCACCAGAAAAACGTTACTGACCTGCAGACATGGGGTTAATCTGCAGGTTAATAGTATTATTAACTTCCTGGCGCTCGCACTTAGCCGAACCCTGCGGGAGAAAATGAATTTTATTCAGTTTCAGGCATGGGGGGGCGGCCCTGGCTGACAGCCGACCTCAATGCAGAGGAAGTATCAGCCAGGGCCCTGAGTGCGGTTACAGCCGTCGCTCTCTATACTCAGAGCGGTGACTGAACCAGATCCCACGCTGCCCCCGTGGCTGAAACCGGAACTCTGCAGGGGGAATAAAGTTACTTTTCTCCCTGCAGCGTTCGGCTAAGTGCGAGCGCCGGGCAGATTAGTAATACTATTAACCTGAACATTAACCCCATATCTGCCGATTAATAGCATTTTTTTTCGGGTGACAAGTTACTTTTAAGAAAGGAGAGACAGTGCACATGATCGACCACCTCTCCATTCAGAGTCCAGGTTCTCAGAATCAGTGAGGATCCCAGTGGTCAGAACTCCAGCAATCGGTAAGTTAAGAAGACGCCTTTAATTAATAAATTAATAATAAATGAATAACATTTAGTTGCACTAAAATCCCAGAAAGTTCCTTTCTTTACCTTGGAAATAAGAAATTATTCCACACCAGTTGCATCATTCACCTATGTGCAGTCATAAGATTGTGCTGTTGCACAGAGCACTTGGTAACTACTGTAGGAGGTACCACAGGAATTAATTGCCTGGGCATTGGGTGCCTACATTGCTGGACCACACTTGGTGCCTTAAACTACTGTCAGCTGTACAGTTTATTGCTACATTTCCAGCCATATTGATTTTGAGCTGTGTTATTTAGGAAACAGTCTGATAGTATTGTTAGGGCAACTTACAGCATTCTTATTTGGGCACTATAGTGTTCTGTGTTTTGTATATTATGGTTCTCAATTCATTATACACTGTTACATTGTATTATTAAGGCACTGTATAGTACACTAAATAGGAGGACATCAATAAAAGGTATTGCATTGAGTACAATTCAAAGTGTGGTCCTGAATTCACCAATAATAATACTGTGCTCACACAATTATTATAAAACACAACAGTATAATAAATGTGAATAACTGTCTTAGCCAAGTAAAAGACACAGCCTTTGTAACCCATTGTGCCTGTTTGAACTTAATTATTACTGTCTGGAAAGGAGAATGTCTTTTATCCAATTTTTTACTGTAGGAGATCACATGGGTAGTTCAAAGACAATTCAATTACCAAACATTTTTGGAATTGATACCGAAATGATTTTGAGATGGCATTTCTTGTTATTTAAAGGAAATCTGTCAGTAGGATCAACCTCCTAGGCCGTCTGTATGGACATGTAGGTCATAGGAAGCTGACTAAAATGATACCTTGATATCTGCAATCTGATGTCTTATTTCAGATAAATCCATGTTTTTCTTAATATATAAATGTTAAGATCAATGGGCAGATCTCACTAAGAATCTGCCTCCAGAAATTATTTTACATGAAAGGTGGCGTTCCCAGTGTGGGACATGTAATGACTGACAGGTTAGGCTCCTGATCTACATGTCTAACACTGGGATCACCCCCTTCCATTTAAAATCAGCTCTGGAGGCAAATTCTCATAGAGAGCTATGTACAGCTTAACAGATCATTTACATATTAAGAAAAACATGGTTTTCTCTAAAATAAGATATCAGCGAAATTCATGACGAGCGACGGCATTCATGACTGAAGAAATATTTGTGCGAGATGCATGGAGGCAAATGCCACTTGTCTGATGTGGTGGATTCAGTAAGTGTCATGCACCCTTTAATGAAACAGGAGCGTCTGACCCCTATATGCCCCCTTAACTAGATCGGGGCCAGTTTTCTCAAAATATGGTGAAGCAAAATATTATAATTTATTTGGCAAAAAAAATCAAAAACGTTTTGTGTGTAAAAGTAGGAAAACATAAAAACTTAAATAAAACTGGTATCCCTGTAATCATACTGACCCAAAGAATAAAGCCATCTTGTCACTTATACAGCACAGTAAATGGTGTAAAAAATAAATAAAAATAAATTCTAAACTGCTGTTTATTTGTTTATTCTGCCTCCCAAAAATCTCAGTAAGGCTCGACTCACAATTATCCTGAGCTCTACATCTGGATTTATGTCTAAATCTCTGAAAAATAGGATTCATATAAAAACCCAGACAGTATCATTCATTTTAATGAGACATAATGGCCTCTGTTAACTCCATGTGCTTCTATTCTGGTGGTGTCCCAGGTGTTTAGGCTTGCATAAAAGAGATAAATACGCTTTTGTGCATCTCTAAAAAAATGGGCACTGCCTGAACAAAAGCAGAAGGGGTCTAAAATGAGTCCATCTGCCTAATTATAGTGAATGGTTCCATCGGGGGTTCTGTCTCATTCATGTTTTCCACAGATATTGATAGAAACCCCAAATGTAAGAGCTCAGCACAGGATAAATGAAAATTTTGCCTAAAAGCTATAAAGAAAAGTTATTTACCCTAAAATTCTACAAATACAAATGGCACCTCAAATTATCTGGAAAATCCACATGACTCCCCACACTTCCCTCAAAAAAAATCCAGTGAAATCTGTGTATCCAAATCCATATACCCCTTTACCTGCATTTCGCCTAAACCACAGTTAGCTTCCACATGATTGGCATTACTATAGTGGTGAGAGCCCGCTTAACAATTTATGGGGTTCATATCTCCAGAAGCATGAGCTGGGCACAATGTATGGGCACAAGGCCGGCATATTTGCAATTTTCATTTGGCAACATCAACTGCATTCTTATTTCTGGAACACACCTGTGGGACCAAAATAGTTACTGCACCATAGATTAATTCCCAGGGAGGTGTAACTTCCCAAATGGGGTAATTTGGTGGTGGTGGGGGTGTTCCTGTTTTGACAAATTAGGGGCTCTACAAATGGAGTCTGCAAACTATTCCATGAAAATCTGCACTCCAAAAGTCAAAAAGCGCTCCGCCTAGGAGATGGACATGCAGTACCCTGCGGCAGCCACTACAAGTAGACGGCCAGCTCCACAAGTAAGTACTTTCGGCTGGCGGCCGCCGCCACCGATACCAGCTGTTCGGCAGGGGCGCCGGGTGTCGGACCCTGGCCAATCAGAAATTGATGACCTATCCTAAGGATAGGCCATCAATGTAAAAGTAGTGACAACCTCTTTAACAAACTTCTTGAATATGGTTTTGAATACTACAGGGGATGAAGTTTTTAAAATAGCGTCTTGTTTGGGGTTTTCTGACATATAGACCCATGAAATTCATTTGAAAACTGAAGTGGTCTGTAAAAATATAGGTTTTGTAAATTTTGTTAAAAAATGAAAAATTTCAACTAAACTTTAAACCCGTCTAAGATCCTAACAAAACAAAAGGCATTTTTTAAAAACAAGCTTACATAAAGTAGACGTGATAATTGTTATATATTAGCTATTTAGTGCAGTATGATTATCTGTTTTAGGTGCACAAAATTCAAAGTTTGAAAATGGCAAATCTTTCCAAACTTTCATCAGATTTCATATATTTTCATAAACGTAAATCATATTAACCTAAATTTACCATTAATATAAAGTATAACATGTCACATGTCTACCCATTTTGGCAGAGATGAGCAAAACTTGAGTAAAACATTTTGCAACTTGTTTAAATTCTTATGTAATCACTTAGGTGGATCGGGGCCTGTAACTTTTTTATTTTTCCACCAACAGAGGTACAGTATATGAGGGCTTGCTTTTGTGTGATGAGTTGACGTTTTACTTGATACCAGTTTGGGGTACATAACATTTTTGGACCTCTTTCTAGGCTTATTTTTGAGAGACAGAATGTACAAATATACAGCAAATCACAAATTATTTTTATGTATTTCATCATGCAGTAAAATTAATGACAGTTTTGTTTGGGTACAATTACATATATACCATACATATTATGACAGAGTCACTGGCAATGTAGGTGAGGTAAGATATGTATCACGAAGATTGCTATCTGCCGTGATGTGAAAACCCAGAAGTTTTTCTCCAGGATGTGTGCTGAGAGGGTTAATCGGCCATGACAGGGTTGGGTTTTTTTGTGAGTGGCTTTAAGAGATGGGCGGGACGGCCACTCACCATATCTCCAACTCAAGGGTGTGGTTCAGCAAGTTAAATGTCCTGCCACTGAGTTTTTTTCTCTGTCTGTGAGTCTGGAGGTAGAAAGCTCCAGAGAAGTGTGGATGGGAAACTGTGCTGGACTCTGTTGATTGTACCCTGAGCGGGTGGATTCCTGCCTGCATATGGATTGTGCTATACGTTATCTTTTGTTTCCCACTTTTGCCAGAAAGGCCACATTTGTGTTGTTGAACCCTGCACTGGTTTATGTCGTGTTTGAATAAACCAGCAGAAAAATGTTCCTGTGTCTACCTCTGTGAGCTGCCGAGTGAGTCGCATTACCACAATATATACAGTATATATAACTCATCATCACTCAGTGTACACTGTAGGCGTTAAAATAATGTGACAGTTTTACAGTTCAGGTTGTTCTGTATGATGCCAAATATATATACTTTTTTTGTTTTTGCATAACAAGTTGGTTTTCATGACAAAACATTTTCTGTAATTTATCGTACTTTATTCTGAGTTTTTTTATTTTTACAATCTTTTACAATTTCTTTTTCAACTTTTTTTACTTTTTAACCTTTTTTATTTCATTCCTCTGAGGGACTTAATACTAAGTAGTTTATTTACTATTCTAATGTATTGCAATACATGTGTATTGCAATGCATTAGATCTGTTATTGTCACTTATTAGATCCAGCTTATGGGATTGCTGAACAGGCCACCATGCCTGGCAGACCTGGAAAAGGAAAAAAAAGGATTTTCAGCTCACCCTGATAGAAGCAGGTTGAAAAAAGTAAACATCCAATTTAGGGTGGTGCATGGATAAAGACTTCATGTCAGAGGTAAGCAAGGAAAGTTCATATCAAGGTAGAGAAAATCTGGCAACATGTCCTTGTGTGAGTTCACAATAAAACCAACATTTATTGGATCAAATTAAAAAAATGAGAAGAAAAAAACATGTTTAAAAAACTCATAGGAAGCTGGCTTACGCATTTTGAACAAGAAGTTCTTATTCATAGCATAGATCGCCGTATGACCACCCATCGGCATTACAACCATCGACTCTCCGCAGTTGTGTCATTTAGAGGATAAAATTGGTACAAATGGTGCTGACAATGGTCCTAGCTGTTACAGCAGGAGCTTGGCAGGCAGCTAAGCCAAGCTCCCGACAGAGATCTTGTGGGCACATCTTGACGTACCTGTCAAACAACATAACGTAAATGTATGTAATATACGTTAGGAAGAACTTTATCAGTATGACGTACAGTTATGTCATATGTCAGGAAGAGGTTAATCTTCATTAGACTGGTAAATCTCAATGTCTCACATGTCACAATGGCAAAAATTTTAATTTTGCACCATAGTTGTATTCCTTTACATGGGCAAACTGCACAGACTGCAGCTCATGCTTCGCTGTGGCCTTCATTAAGACCAGGGGTACTGTGACTTTTTCAGAGAGTGCTACTCACCCCCACTTGCTACCTAGTTGTGGTGTAGGCATTTCTCTGCTCTTATACAGCTTCTTTTTCTACTGCTTGTCTGTGCCATCTGCATGCAGCTTCTTAGTGCATTAACAAATTATAGGCACAAAACACTAGCTCCTAATGAATGGTATCGCAAACTATAAAAAGTCTATCTATTGTCACTGTGTATAGGCATTTTTTGACCTGGGTTGTATCTTACATATTCTCATTAGCTAAGACGTCACTGTTCAATCACATCACTTATTCTATGTCTTACCTAAAACTGTGGCATGTCTTGTCGGAGCACTTACTACTGGAAATAGGCATAAGATGGTACAGTGCAGCTTGAAAGGGCTGAATACTACCTGGCAGTAGCACATTGTTGGTGGTTCCCCAGCATACATAACATACCATAGAATATCACATAGAGTCCATGCTGTGCTGTTTCTGTTACCCCTGTACACCTCTATGGAAGTTACAGATATAGTGCAGCACAGACCACTTGGCTCTTTCTGTAATATGGATCACTTATGGCCATTGATTAAAGACAAATATTCCAGTTTCAGCATGAAAAGGTTAAAATTCTATTTTCTATAAATATCATCACCATAAGGTGCCTTATACTATCAACAATTGCCTTGTTTTAACAATTACTTAATTTTCTTATGGCCTGTGTTTTTCACATAAAAAGATGAGAGTGTCTTTCCGCACTTGTTAATTAAAGCAAATGTTGCTAATATTTCTATATATTCTTGACAGCAATGGGATTTGTAAAACCTAGGGACTCATTTGTCTGTTGTAAAGCATCTGTTACAAGCATCTAAAATAATTTCTTGGCCGTCCCGATAAGCAAAACTGCTAGTTATTCACTAGAACATATGGTGGAAGTGAGGCTCTGTGCTTCTGATACAGTGTTAGCTATTTGTTTCTTAAAGATATCCGATTAATTCTCATGACTGTTCTACCATATCTGCATTTTTTATTTTTTCTATAAAGCATTGGTTAATAGAAAAATACCTAAATGATACCCTTAACTTGGAGAAACAGGTGATATTGTAACAAACTGTGTTATTGCTCCTCCAATACTGAAGGAGGAATTCCCTGCAGTTGATATTAAAGGGAATGCATCATGTATTTAAAGGGAATCTGTCAGTAAGATCAACCTCATCCCAACTACATATATGGGCATGCAGGTCTTTGAACGCTAAATTCATTGCTACTTGTATACCTTTTATCTGTTGCTGCATTTCTGAAAAATCAGCATTTTAATTCAAATACAAATTAGGTATTAAGTGCATTGGGCATGAGAGAGTACTTCCCGAGCCTCTTTAGCTTGATTGATAGCTTACTGTCTGATTTCCTTGTCTGGTGCCTCATGTTACACAGACAGTGAGCTATTAATCCAGCTAAAGAGGCTGCTGCTAGAGGAGAATGAACCTCAGGAGGCAGAGGCCTACGAAGTGCTCTACCATTCTGATTTCATGGGTATGCAACAACAGATAGCAGATAATAAAGGTATTATTGGATTTAGCTTTCAAAGACATGCATATCCTTAGATGCTCGGAGGTGTTGATTTTACTGACATTCCCTTTAATTTTAGCTTCAATAATAATATATTTTTTAAACTGTGAATAAGTCATCAATATCAGATCAAGGAGGTTCAACTCCCAGTCAGTTTATTGAGGGATTCAAATGATGTGGCGTGAATGTGCTATGTCTGCTTCCATCTTCACCAGACAGACACAGCACTATACATTTTGTAGGGCTATTGCAGCTCAGTCCCATTCATTTGAAAAGGACTTGTACAGTGAATGGAACTGTGCCTTGTAAACAACAAAGAGGGTGCAGATCACATGAGCAGCGGAGATGCTGTGAGCTGAACCCTCAACAATCTGAAATTGATGGCCTATCCTAATGAGAGGTCATTAAATTCCTAAAAAATTCTTGAAATACTTTCACTGGAAAATAAAGAAAATTAATTCATAATTTCTATTTAATGAATTTAATAAATTCATAAATAATTATTTAAATACTTTTATTTTTATATTTACTCTCCATCTGTGCAAGATGTTTCCTAACAAAGTCTACCGTAAGTGCCGCTAGTTGTACACACTCTTAGAAAACAACATTTCCACAGCTTTAATCTCATACCATCCATCGGGGCAGACAAAGCATTGGGGCAAGAGGGAAGGGGCCCACTTCCACACCCAAAGCAGGTGGAATTGTGCATTATTATGAGCCATTGCAAAAGGCCTATATACTTTTCTTGCACAGGGGCCTTCTGCTGCCTGTGTGTGCCACTGTCATCCATCTTTCTCTCTCCTCATACCTAACTGCCTGTGCGCTAGCTGAAATGTTATAAATATATAAATGAATAATGAAATGTATTTATTAATTTATTCCTAATAAATTATTATTATTTTTTTTTTTAATTTCCTGGAGAACCTTTAAGTTTATAGACGATAAATAACCGGATGGATTTATTAATTCTATTTTATATTTTTATACTAAGGGCCCAATTAATTAAGACTATCATTGTACACGCCAGTCTTAACGAGAGGCATGCAGCAGTAAGATGTTCGTAATTCACTAAGAGGTGTATGCCACTTAATAATTTAGGAACATCTTGTCATTGGCATATGCCTACGTAGCACTGGAGTAACATTTCTTGCGGAAGTTAACATCTCAGATTTTATTGGGTGGGCTTCACCACTCCCTGTTCTGCACCAAGTCTGCCCACTTTGGACATTTTCACCCAAATTTGTAACATTTGAAGGTATTTTACACCAGTATTTTGGCAAAAACATCTTCATGATAATTTTGAGAAATTTTTAGACACTTTTTGTCTAATTTTATACCTACTTTTGTTAGCTTACTTTAGACTAGATTTTATGCCAAAGTGGCACATTTTAAGCCATATCCCCTTCCACAAGGCTATGGTATGCTATTTTACGCCAAAATTAAGAAACATGCAAAATGTGTCTGAAACCATTTAAAATGTTGCCCATGACATGGATGATAGGATCCTGGAACATTTTTTTTGGGGGGGGGGGCAAGTCTGACCTACTGTGTTTGCTCTATTTTTTACATGTTGTAGTTATTTTTTTTTCTTTTTAAACTTCCCTTGAGTCAGCCATATTTGACACAAACAGTTCCTGCAAGTTCTGTAAAAACAATGTTGCAACCGAATTTAAAAAATAAGTCATTATCTGATGATACATCAAAGCCAACTAAAAAAGTCAGCTCTTTAAAGCAGCGCACCATTTTCTGGGTGACGTATGTATTCTAACAGTCAGTTCTATTTTTAAAAAAGAATTTCCACAAAATTAACTAGTAAATATAAGCTCTTTCCCCTAAACCGTAAAAATTATTTTGTGATTTTTTTTTTTATTTTCAACTTTATCTTCTCTTTATTTCTAAAAATGACAACAGGAAATGTCAGTCATTACATCTGATCTGCAATATAAATTATCACTTAGTTTTCTAGTCTATTGTATAAGTGACCCTGTAAAGTTTATATCTCCCTGCTTAAACATTGAAGAGGGATAGACTGACCATTTGTTTATTAGGTTGGTGCCAAAGAACCTTTAGTTTCTTTTTTTTTCACAGGTTTAAAGACAGAGAATCAAAGTTGTGTGTTTCAATGGGAAAATCAATAATAGATGTGTAATTAGCTTCCAACACCTTGTAGTTCCCAGCTGGCTGTGTGTAAATGTTCATAAACCTCCTCAGTCACCAAAAGAGTCATGAAATATTTTACTAGGAGGAGGTGAGAGGAGGGGGATGCAGCTGAAGATTTTCATGGTTTCAATTAAGCAGAGGGAGAAGGGAGATGGTACAGCAATGGGAAGACATCCAATTGGCACTGATGACAAAATACAACTCTTACATCACAGAGAAAAAAAAATGTGCTTTTATAGAAACCAGCCTAAGGAATAAAAGGACCCAAAATATGTGGTTTGGAGACACAATTTGTGGCTGCACTGCATCCAATTCACATGTACAGCTGCAGTCAAAGGAGTGATGTTGATTTTTCCTGCAAATATATGTATAATTTTCAAGTAACTTTTCAGAATAGGCTTTCCTGAGTGTGTTCATAAGGAATAATACTATTTCTGCCATTACATGACTTGTATCCTGCATTTCCACTTGTTTTCCCTCCATCGCTAATTTGCAATCCACTAGGAACTGGTTGAAGGGTAGCTGAAGTGATCTCTGCCATACACCGTACAACAAATAAGTATGGATTCCTAGCCCTCATTCATTTTTTAACATACAGAGACAAGCTGCGTCAGCATGTAGGAGATTATACAGAAAAGGTAAATAGTCTGTATATGAGTCAGCTCCAGGGTGAGGTAAATGATTTCTTAGAAAGTTAACCTCATTCTTTGTATTTCTCCCTCTACCTGTTTCCTCTTCCTGCTCCTTCTTACCCCTCCAAAGAGTATAATGGACACCGCAGTTAGCTGCTGCTTTGTCTTGTCTGAGCAAGATGGATTTGAGCTATTTTTTAAGAGTGGGTGACAAGTTTAGGAGGCAGGGGGGAGGGAAGACGTGTGTTATAAGTGGGGAAGGAGGTTGAATTCTCTGATAGGATATATTAAAGTATCATATATTCGACTGTACTGTTTATGCAAAGTTTGTGAAAGGGAAGGTTCCATTTTAACTACTTTTTGGGTCCATCAAAAAATAAAAATATGAGATCAATCATAAGAGTACCTGGATAATAAAAATGGAGAGGACTTTGCACTGTATCGCCTGTATGATTTCGGTATACTATTGGCAACAAATGCTACTAAAAATCAGGAACAAATGTAATGAGGCCCCTTCTCCATGGAAGTCAGTTATGCAGGGCTGTAAAATCTAAGCTTTCTGTCTTTCCAGTAATTGGGTGCATGATGATTACTTGTACTCTGACAGCTGATTTTCATCAATATCTCCGTGAGAAACTGATACACTTAAATGAGAAACATATGTGGTTTAGATCTCTCCCTAAATTCAATGGTGTCATTTCCACCAAAGAAAATAGCATGACTAATCTGGAGGACTCACTTACCCAGCATAGGAAATAAAACATGCTTGCCCCTGTGACCCTGGTATTATGCTGGGCAGCATATGGTAAACGAGATCATTTTGACTGGGAAAATGAACTGTGTAAAGAAAACAAGCTGAGCGACACCCTCATACATAAACTGTTTATATTCTGTATTCTAGATCAGTTTTATGAAGATAAGAAGGAGAAGTATTTATCCAGTTCCAAGACTAAACGCTGCCTAAAATTGAAAACTTAGTTTTAGGGTCTACGATTATGGATCTGGTAATAGGAATGCCTACGTCACTCACTGAATTGGTGGTAAGGAACAGATGTCATAGAAGTCTCATTCCATATCCTATTGGTACCCAGTATTAATGACAGTAGGACAATCACAGTGTGCTACAGAACATTAATGCAAGAAATCTTTCACAGTTCTTTCTGTCTACTATGTTAGTTTTCTTTGGACTGATATCTCCAGAAATTTCCTACTTTAAAGAGTCTACATTCTGTCTGCCATGTTAGTTCTCCTAGGACTAATATGCTTCCAGAAACTTCCTACTTTCAGGATTCCAGTTCCTGTCTACCATGTTGGTTCTCCTGGGACTGATACCTCCAGAAAAATCCTACTTTTGGGATTCCAGTTCCTGTCTGCAACGTTGGTTCTCTTAGGACTGATACCTCCAGAAAAATGCTACTTTTGGGATTCCCGTTCCTGTCTGCCACATTAGTTCTCTTAAAAATGATACCTCCAGAAACATTCTACCTTCAAAGATTTTACTTTCTGTCTGCCACAGTATGTCTTATGACTGATACCTCAAAATCTCCATCAAATTGTGTAATGTAAGGTGGTCTGCTCACTGAAACACCAAAGAGTCGTGGTTCTACCCGTATGCATGGAAATGACAGTGCCCATAAAGAACTATTGAGAGTAAAAGAAACAACCCATTATTCCCACCTATATCCATATTTATCATACACATATATGGTCACAAACACCTAACTCCAAATTATCCTGTGAATATGCCATAAATCTATATATATGAAATGCTATTTTACTATATCACCATATATTCTAACCCTTACTGTATTAGATGGCAGTTAAATTGCCGTAATAACCGTTGCTTTGGCTCTTTCCTCCTTGTAGGCTCTAAAATAGATATATTGGTTGCTTTTATAGTCTCTTCATACAGTAGGTAGAGAGATGCTAACCAGGAAAATATATTTTACTAGTAAAACAATTTCCTGGTGCAAAAATTTTCCATTGAGGATTGTCACTTTACATTAAACTACTGTCATTTAAGAAAGGGGGTGCTAAACTGCTATTTGCTGTCCTTAAAATTTCATATATATCTATATACAGTACAGACCAAAAGTTTGGACACACCTTCTCATTTAAAGATTTTTCTGTATTTTCATGACTATGAAAATTGTACATTCACACTGAAGGCATCAAAACTATGAATTAACACATGTGGAATTATATACTTAACAAAAAAAGTGTGAAACAACTGAAAATATGTCTTATATTCTAGGTTCTTCAAAGTAGCCACCTTTTGCTTTGATGACTGTTTTGCACACTCTTGCCATTCTCTTGATGAGCTTCAAGAGGTAGTCACCGGAAATGGTCTTCCAACAATCTTGAAGGAGTTCCCAGAGATGCTTAGCACTTGTTGGCCCTTTTGCCTTCACTCTGCTGTCCAGCTCACCCCAAACCATCTCGATTGGGTTCAGGTCTGGTGACTGTGGAGGCCAGTTCATCTGGCGTAGCACCCCATCACTCTCCTTCTTGGTCAAATAGCCCTTACACACCCTGGAGGTGTGTTTGGGGTCATTGTCCTGTTGACAAATAAATAATGGTCCCAATAAACGCACACCTCTTCCTCCACGCTGAAAAGGTGAACGGATGGACTCTACATGCCTGGTTCCCACTGTGAAGCATGGAGGAGGAGGTGTGATGGTGTGGGGGTGCTTTGCTGGTGACACTGTTGGGGATTTATTCAAAATTGAAGGCATACTGAACCAGCATGGCTACCACAGCATCTTGCAGCGACATGTTATTCCATCCGGTTTGCGTTTAGTTGGACCATCATTTTTTTTTTAACAGGACAATGACCCCAAACACACCTCCAGGCTGTGTAAGGGCTATTTGACCAAGAAGGAGAGTGATGGGGTGCTACGCCAGATGACCTGGCCTCCACAGTCACCAGACCTGAACCCAATCGAGATGGTTTGGGGTGAGCTGGACCACAGAGTGAAGGCAAAAGGGCCAACAAGTGCTAAGCATCTCTGGGAACTCCTTCAAGATTGTTGGAAGACCATTTCCGGTGACTACCACTTGAATCTCATCAAGAGAATGCCAAGAGTGTGCAAAGCAGTCATCAAAGCAAAATATATATAAGACATATTTTCAGTTGTTTCACACTTTTTTGTTAAGTATATAATTCCACATGTGTTAATTCATAGTTTTGTTGCCTTCAGTGTGAATGTACAATTTTCATAGTCATGAAAATACAGAAACATCTTTAAATGAGAAGGTGTGTCCAAACTTTTGGTCTGTACTGTATATATATATATGCGGTTTTAAGGAATGCAATTATATAATTATAATATACTGAATAGTGCATGGCATGTTGAGCCCAGAATGTTCATTACGAACAATTCAGTTGTGAACTATTTTGTGCAATTTTTCCATTAACATTAGGGTTTCTATATGTTATTTTCTTTATCATATACACCGCAATATAATAAAACAAAAACAATAGCTAAAATGGACTGTTTGAATAGTTAAAAAAGTAAATAGTAGCGGCAAATGTTATGAACTTATTACTTAGTTCTTAAACCTCATTTCCACTCCAGTGCCGTTCAGCGATTTTATTTTACATACCAGGATCGATGACATGCTGAACTGACATGTCACTGCTGCAGACAATCACAGGCCTCAGTGGTTACATATCAAATTTAGAACTGCAGTCTTACAGTGCTGCTCACCATTATTGGCACCCCTTCATTTTTAGA
This sequence comes from Phyllobates terribilis, assembly GCF_046119375.1. Taxonomy (NCBI): domain Eukaryota; kingdom Metazoa; phylum Chordata; class Amphibia; order Anura; family Dendrobatidae; genus Phyllobates; species Phyllobates terribilis. Next base: position 474,384,312 of record NW_027362763.1, read on the forward strand.
CTGTACAATATCTTAAGAAATCAATGGAAGTGTACCAAAGTTATATCCTCAGTATTTTTTAATTAGTGGTCCAAAGTAATACAACAAAAAAACATTGTTTTGCAACTTCCATGTTGCAATTTCAAAGAAGAAACAGAATAAACAGCATGTGCAGCAATAAAGGCACCCCTAACTAATACTTGGTTGCAAACCCTTTGGTATTGCTGACAGCCTCCAAAGGTTTCTTGTAGCCATCTATTGGCTTCTTGCACTTCTCAGATGGAATTTTCTCCCACTCTTCCTTTGCAGTTTGTTGAAGCTCTTGAATGTTTGCAGGGTTCTTTTTCCCAATGGCAGATTTCAGCTCACTCCAAAGATTTTCAATGGGATTGAGGCCAGGACTCATTGCTGGCCATTTTAAAACAGTCCATTTTTTCTTTTTCAACCATTCCTGTGTACTCTTGGATGTGTGCTTTGGGTCATTGTCTTGCTGGAAGACCCATGTGCTTATACTCAAACCAAGTTTTCTTACACTGGGCAGGACATTTTGCTCTAAAATCTCTTGATAATTGTAGCATCGGCGTCCCTGCCTCCTGCTAGGCAGAGACGCCGTTCCCCTCACCTCTCTGCTCCGTCCTCGGCGTCCTCTTCCCGCGCTGGCAGCGCTCGCTGCTTCCCGGGCACTGTGCTTAGGGCGCGCGGGCGCTCCCTCTCTCTTAAAGGGGCCTCGCGCGCCGTCCTAAGGAGTCCCCGGCCAATTGGCGGTGGAGCTCCCATATATAAGGCACCTCCCCCAAAATGGAGGTGCCCGAGCAAAGTTGTTGCAAAGCCTTTCACCTCTGCTTCAGCCCTCAGGTCCCGTTGCCAGTCTGTTTTCCAGCTCTGTCTACCTGCTTGCATTCCCTGCGGTCCGACAGTCTGTCTACCAGTATCCGCCAGTCTGTCTATGGACCAGTCCGCCTGCTCATCAGGAGGCACCTGCCTGATACCTGCCTGATACCTGCCTGAGACCTCCTGCCAGCCAGCCGATAGACTCTTACCCGCTCACCTGGGAGCGCTCACCTGCTACCCGCCAGCTAGCCTACCTGGAGGCTCTGCCGTCACTTGCAGTGACCACCTGCCAGCCAGCCGAGAGACTCTTTACCGCTCACCTGGGAGCGCTCACCTGCTACCCGCCTGCTAGCCTACCTGGAGGCTCTGCCGTCACTTGCTGTGACCACCTGCCTGTCTAGAGACTCTTACCCTGCTGTCACTTGCCATGACCACCCGCCTGTCAAGAGAATTTCCCCGTCACTTGCCGTGACCACCTGCCCTTCTACCCATAGACTGTTCCTGTCACTTGCCGTGTCTACCTGCCCGCCTTCCCTGGGAGCCACCCGCTTCCATACAAGGACTGCCCCTTTGTATAGTAGCTCAGAGGTTCCACCTCCCAGACTCGTTACAATAATTCTCTGATTTCATGATTCCTGTGATACAGTCAAGGCCTCTAGTATCAGATGCAGTAATGTAACCCCACAGCATTATGGATCCTCCACCATGCTTTACTGTAGGTAAGATGTTCTTTCCCTTATAAGCTTCATTGCGCCGTCTGTAAACAAACTGTTGCTTTGCATTGCCAGAAAGCTCTATTTTTGTTTCATCTGTCCACAGAACATTTTCCCAAAAGGATTGTGATTTGTCAAGGTACTCTTTGGTGAAGATCAATCATTCCTTTTTATGTCTTTTCTTCAGCAATGGTTTCTTCCTTGGCCTTCACCCATAAAGCTGTGCTTGGTTAAGTGTGCAGCATATGGTACTTTTTGAAACCATAACCCCAGACTGTTCCAGGTTGGCCTTCAGGTCTTTGGATGTTTGACGTGGTGTTTTTTCCACCATTCGCACCAACCTTCAAAGGCATGTCTTGTCAATTTTCCTCTTTCCCCCACTTCCAAGGAGGTTCTTGATGGCTCCATGCTTGGCAAACTTCTTAATAACATTGCACACTGTTGAAACTGGGATACAAAGGTCTTTGGATATGGCCTTATACTCTTTGGAAGTCTTGTGTTTGCTAATAATAGCAGTTCTTATGTCCTCAGACAGCTCCTTTGTCTTCACCAATGTGACAGAAGAATAGGGCCTACCATGTGGCTTTTTAAAACACTGAAATCTTCATTCATTGGCTAATTCATGTCACATGAGCACTGACAATTAATCACAGGTGAATCTCTTTTGTGATTTACCACAGGCGAGTCAAAATGTGTTTCCATACTGAATTAATGTAAAGGGTGCCAATACCAGTGTCACAGCAAGCTTTAGGTTTTTCCCTCCCACTGATTTTTGTTTTAAATTATTGTTTATCATTTGCTCTTTTGTATTTAACACAAGTGCTTTATACAAAAAAACTGTTTCACTTGGTTCATTTTTTTCAGGAGATATTTCACATTATGTACTTAAACTTTGTGGATGCCAATAACGATGAGCAGGACTGTATATGCCGGTATAGAACATTTACAAAGATACAAAGACCAGCAAGGATATTGCAACATATGTGCTGGATTGACAGGGGACTTAAAAGGGTATTCCCGTCTCCAAGATCCTATCCCAATATGTAGTAGATGTAATAATAATAATACTAGTAAATACCTCCACTTAGAGATTTAGTATAGTACTTTTGATTTGCTATGTCACATCTCATGTGCAGGCATTGCAATACCTTAGGTATCCATGGTTACGACCACTAATATACTGACAGCTAGTTAGCTAGTTGTTTGGATACCTAAGCTACTGCAATGCCCTGCACATGGGGTAAGCAACATAGTGAATCAGAAGAACTATACTACATTTATAATTGGAGGTATTTGATAATATTATTATTTCACATACTACATATTGGGATAGGATCTGTGTGATTGGAAAACCCCTTTAACTGTCAAAAACTTTTATTTTTTTATAGAATTTCTGCTGTTGCAATTTTTTTTTTCTTTTGGATAACCACATGAAATGATTTTGGGCTGACTTTTTAACAGGAAAAGTAAATTTTCATGAAGGATAGACTTAGAATGGCCCCTTTAGCAATCAGTAAGAAAAAAATCTAGTGTGTGTTAGTGATTGAATCCATGACCAAATAGCCACGTAACAGATCTGATTTTCACACTGCTACCTCCATTTTCTAAATGGTGCATTGTCAGTATGTATCTCCAGATGTACTCCGTGCTATTTCACACTCTCCATACCAGACAGGGATAACATTTAACTTCAGCATGAGAAGTATGTGCAAGTGTTATTGCAGCATGTCAATGGATGCATCTATTTTAGGTTCTTGGAAGTATCTCAATCCTTGGACATCCTCCCCCAACATTTTATATCTTGTGTCTATTTTTATTATCTTGCACTGGCTGTGGGGGCATCTAGAGAATTTCAGAATAGTAATAACTCTTTCTGCTATGTACAGTACAGACCAAAAGTTTGGACACACCTTCTTATTTAAAGATTTTTCTGTATTTTCATGACTATGAAAATTGTACATTCACTCTGAAGGCATCAGAACTATGAATTAACACATGTGTAATTATATACTTAACAAAAAAGTGTGAAACAACTGAAAATATGTCTTATATTCTAGGTTCTTCAAAGTAGCCACCTTTTGCTTTGATGACTGCTTTGCACACTCTTGGCATTCTCTTGATGAACTTCTAGAGGTAGTCACTGGAAATGGTTTTCACTTCACAGGTGTGCCCTGTCAGGTTTAATAAGTGGGATTTCTTGCCTTACAAATGGGGTTGGGACCATTAGTTGTGTTCTGCAGAAGTCTGGTGGATACGCAGCTGATAGTCCTACTGAATAGATTTTTAGAATTTGTATTATGGCATGAAAAAAGCAGCTAAGTAAAGAAAAACGAGTGGCCATCATTACTTTAAGAAATGAAGGTCAGTCAGTGCGAAAAATTGGGAAAACTTTGAAAGTGTCCCCAAGTGCAGTTGCAAAAACCATCAAGAGCTACAAAGAAACTGGCTCACATGAGGACCGCCCCAGGAAAGGAAGACCAAGAGTCACTCTGCTTCTGAGGATAAGTTTATCCGAGGCCTTCATGGTAAAATAGCTGCTAGGAAACCACTGCTAAGGACAGGCAACAAGCAGAAGAGACTTGTTTGGGCTAAAGAACACAAGGAATGGACATTAGACCAGTGGAAATCTGTGCTTTGGTCTGATGAGTCCAAATTTGAGATCTTTGGTTCCAACCACCGTGTCTTTGTGCGACGCAGAAAAGGTGAACGGATGGACTCTACATGCCTGGTTCCCACCGTGAAGCATGGAGGAGGAGGTGTGATGGTGTGGGGGTGCTTTGCTGGTGACACTGTTGGGGATTTATTCAAAATTGAAGGCATACTGAACCAGCATGGCTACCACAGCATCTTGCAGCGGCATGCTATTCCATCCGGTTTGCGTTTAGTTGGACCATCATTTATTTTTCAACAGGACAATGACCCCAAACACACCTCCAGGCTGTGTAAGGGCTATTTGACCAAGAAGGAGAGTGATGGGGTGCTACACCAGATGACCTGGCCTCCACAGTCATCAGACCTGAACCCAATCGAGATGGTTTGGGCTGAGCTGGACCGCAGAGTGAAGGTAAAAGGGCCAACAAGTGCTAAGCGTCTCAAGATTGTTGGAAGACCATTTCCGGTGACTACCTCTTGAAGCTCATCCAGAGAATGCCAAGAGTGTGCAAAGCAGTCATCAAAGCAAAAGGTGGCTACTTTGAAGAAAATAGAATATAAGACATATTTTCAGTTGTTTCACACTTTTTTGTTAAGTATATAATTCCACATGTGTTAATTCATAGTTTTGATGCCTTCAGTGTGAATGTACAATTTTCATAGTCATGAAAATACAGAAAAATCTTTAAATGAGAAGGTGTGTCCAAACTTTTGGTCTGTACTGTATATAGTGTAAAACTATATAAAGTACTGAATATCTTGCAATTTAAATTTTTTATTAAATCTGAGAAATGCATTTATCTTGTAGCCTGTTACTCCAGACAAAAATCTCATGAGCAAGAATCTAGGGTTGCCATATACTAACTTTTTTGAAGTTGTTCTTTGAGCTATTGGCCAACAACACCTACAACATGTGTAGTATTTGAACACTATGTGGGGTTTTATTGAAGAGTGTGTGGCAGCTTTGGTATATCCACTTAAAATGTTTCTTCTGCTCTGCTATATTAATAGCCTATCCTTTACTTTGCAAGATGGTATACTACTCTAGTGTTGAAAGGGTTGTCCGGCCTTGGGGTACAAGTCTGCATTCACTATATGTAACTGCAAACTTGTGGATTCTCTGGTGCCGGGAGGGTTTCTGAGGTGGAAAACCCTTTAAATAATGCCTATATTGATACAACTAAATTTGTCTTGGACTTCCAACTTTCCAAAAGGATGGAAATAACATACACATAGTGGTGCCCTCATTGAGTGACTGCCACGCTGGCAATAGTTACAGCTTACGGTAGAGCAGGGAGTCATGATATCCTCCTTGCCCTATCATTGTTCTGTAGGCCGTAGGTCGCATTAGGTCTGCATCTTACAGAACAGCAGTGAGACACACAGGACATCGGAGTTCTTGCTCAGGTGGTGCGATTATGTCACTTTATTACTCCACCAGCTCCAGGAGGTTGACTTTGTTGGTGGACTCAGTAGGATGAGGGGTTAGGTGAGTGTATATGCATATATATATATATATATATATATATATATATATATATGACGCGCCCCCTGGGCCTGTGCTGTGCAGGGGATACCCGGAGCCGGATCCCTGGGGGTTGTAGTCTTCCGTGGCCGTGACCCGGTCCGTGCCCAGGGTGGTCAAACCAGTGGCAGTCTTAATGTAATAGCAAATGTCCGACTACGCGACCCGTGGATTGCGGTCAGTGGGACCGCCGCTGCAAGGCAGACCGCTGGGGCTGATGGTATATGCAGCTTAGGTAGTGTGACTCCCCACGGGAAGAGTGCAGCCCCAGGGCAGTTAGTGCAAGAGATGATGATGGGAGTGGTGGTGTGAGCGTCCCAGTACTAATGGTGCTGGTGCGGCGATGAAACACAGAGACGTGCGGTTGCAGTTTCCAATGCTTTACTCACAGTTGTTATTCGTGTCAATCCTGCAGGCGATGACTGCCCAAGCCGTGCTGCGTTCACCAGGCAAGGGACTCGACCAACTCCCAGGCAATTCCAGAGCGTGGTACAGGGCTCCCTTCTCTTCCTTTCTCTGGCCGTCCCCACCAGTGACCCACCTTTGTCCGGCTCCCTCGGGCCTTCTATTGGCGAAACCTATCTCCGGTCTCCCTGACCCTATATGGTATGCCTTCCTGGTGGATGTAGTGAGGGGTCGCACCAAGATGTGGTAACAACCTCCCGTCTTTGGCTGAGGAATCTGTTGCCTCCACCAATTTGGGTTCCGGTACCCTGCTCTGCCAACCCTTCACCCTGTATCTCCTGGGCATATGGGGTTCCTTCTTTACTCGTGTCTCTGGGCCTTTCTCTGTGTTCCTTGCTTCCTTTCTCCTCTGTTCCAGTTCCTTTCTTACTTTCCTCTCCGTTCCTTCTCCTCTGTCTTTCTGCTGTTTCTGGCCTCCACTCCAGGCCTGCCTCTGGAGCTGGCGCAGACTGAGCTACAGCTCCCTGTCAGCCCTCTCTGGCTGAACTCCTCTCTGAACTGACCACGGGACTGAACACTGATCTAAGATGGTGCCCACCTTTTATACCTCCATCTATGTGTGAGCCCAGGTGACTAGCAACCAATGGGCTCCTACCTATGCCCAGAGACCCACCCCTATCTGCTCCTACACCACTGGGTGTACTTTCCCCTCCCCACTCCAGCCAGGGACAGATGCTGTCGTGCCTGCACTTCTGTCTAGTGGGAGCACCGTTGACCTGTCCCTCGGAAATGGGGTGTGTGTGGTGCATGCAGCCTACCGAGTCCTGGTCCACACACCATCCTTACCCGGGAGTGGAATATCACACCTCTGGTTCGAGGTGCAATACCCCTGTAGCAGCCGAGCCCTCGGGGTGCTACATATATATATATATATATATATATATACAGTGCCTACAAGTAGTATTCAACCCCCTGCAGATTTAGCTGGTTTGATAAGATGCAAATAAGTTAGAGCCTTCAAACTGCAAACGAGAGTAGGTTTTATGAACAGAAGCATAAATCTTACAAACCAAAAAGTTATGTTGCTCAGTTGAATTTTATTACATTTTAAACATAAAAGTGTGGGTCAATTATTATACAACCCCTATGTTTAATATTTTGTGGAATAACCCTTGTTTGCAATTACAGCTAATAATCGTCTTTTATAAGACCTGATCAGGCCGGCACAGGTCTGTGGAGTTATCTTGGCTCACTCCTCCATGCAGATCTTCTCCAAGTTATCTAGGTTCTTTGGGTGTCTCATGTGGACTTTATTCTGGAGCTCCTTCCACAAGTTTTCAATTGGGTTAAGGTCAGGAGACTGACTAGGCCACTCCAACACCTTGACTTTTTCCCTCTTGAACCAGGCCTTGGTTTTCTTGGCTGTGTGCTTTGGGTCGTTGTCTTGTTGGAAGATGAAATTACGACCCATCTTAAGATCCTTGATGGAGGAGTGGAGGTTCTTGGCCAAAATCTCCAGGTAAGCCGTGCTATCCATCTTCCCATGGATGCGGACCAGATGGCCAGGCCCCTTGGCTGAGAAACAGCCCCACAGCATGATGCTGCCACCACCATGCTTGACTGTAGGGATGGTATTCTTGGGGTCGTATGCAGTGCCATCCAGTCTCCAAACGTCACGTGTGTGGTTGGCACCAATGATCTCGATCTTGGTCTCATCAGACCATAGAACCTTGAACCAGTCTGTCTCAGAGTCCTCCAAGTGATCATGAGCAAACTGTAGACGAGCCTTGACATGGCGCTTTGAAAGTAAAGGTACCTTACGGGCTCGTCTGGAACGGAGACCATTGCGGTGGAGTACGTTACTTATGGTATTGACTGAAACCAATGTCCCCACTGCCATGAGATCTTCCCGGAGCTCCTTCCTTGTTGTCCTTGGGTTAGCCTTGACTCTTCGGACAAGCCTGGCCTCGGCACGGGAGGACACTTTCAAAGGCTGTCCAGGCCGTGGAAGGCTAACAGTAGTTCCATAAGCCTTCCACTTACGGATGATGCTCCCATCAGTGGAGACAGGTAGGCCCAACTCCTTGGAAAGGGTTTTGTACCCCTTGCCAGCCTTGTGACCCTCCACGATCTTGTCTCTGATGGCCTTGGAATGCTCCTTTGTCTTTCCCATGTTGACCATGTCTGAGTGCTGTTCACAAGTTTGGGGAGGGTCTTAAATAGTCAGAAAAGGCTGGCAAAAGAGATCTTTAATCCACACATGTGAAGCTCATTATTCTTGGTGCCTGAACTACTTCTTAATACTTTAGGGGGACCAAACAGAATTCTTGTGGTTTGAGGGGTTGAATAATAAATGACACTCTGAATTAACTTTTAACGTTTAAAAAAAAAAAAAAAAAAAATTTGCTGCAGTGCATTTCCCACTTCCAGGCTGATCTACAGTACAAATGTCACAATGCCAAGTTAATTCCGCATGTGTCAACCAGCTAAATCTGCAGGGGGTTGAATACTACTTGTAGGCACTGTATGTTTATATATATATATATATATATATATATATATATATATATATATGTATACATACAGTTAGGTCCATATATATTTGGACAGAGACAACATTTTTCTAATTTTGGTTCTAGACATTACCACAATGAATTTTAAACAAAACAATTCAGATGCAGTTGAAGTTCAGACTTTCAGCTTTCATTTGAGGGTATCCACATTAAAATTGGATGAAGGGTTTAGGAGTTTCAGCTCCTTAACATGAGCGACTAGTTTATCCATACAGGAGGCATCTTGAAGCTGTCATCAGCAACAAAGGAAAAAAAACTTTCCACCTTCCTTTGGTAGCTGGAACGTTTTTTCTCCTTCAACTATTGCAAGTGGTCCCTTGGGTTTCATGCCTCCGGACGCCTAGGAGTGTGGGTGAGCTTGTCTTTTTTCTATTTTTTATCACCTACAAAGGCTTTTGTAGGAAGCATGAAATAAATTTCAGTAAGCGTATTCAATAATTTTTCCCTGTGTCATTTCTCATTATTACACATAACTTACAACTTAATTTATGGACATCCATGATTTGATTTCTTGGCCTGTGTGGATTGGATGGGTTGTTACCGACATCTGGTGAGAACTTCCTGTCAATAGCACCTTTAGAAATATATTTACTTAGAATATATATAAATATATATATATATATATATATATATATATATATATACATTTTATTTTCTGGCCCACTATTTTTTTTTTGTGGCGGCATTATTTCTATACATTGGGGGGACTAAAGGGGTATTATTACTGTATATGTGGGGACCCAGAAGGCACTATAGTTATACTGTATGTGAAGGAACTCCAGGGACCTAATTACTATAAATGGAGGTCTTAGGCAGAATTATTACTATAGATGTGGCATTATAACTATACATGTGGGACTCGGGCTGTTATAACAATATGTGCAGGAGGGGGGCATTATTACTGTATGTGGGCAGCTCAGGGGGCAAAATTACTTTTGTTGAGACACTTCAGGCATTATTAATTGATAAGGTGACACATTGGGCATTATTACTTTGTAGTCATGCGACAATATTGTTAAGTGAACACTTAAAGGGAATCTGTCACCCCCTGGGACTTTTCAGATCTCTAATATGGGCATACAGGTGATAGAAATGTGAATCTATACCTACCTGTATGCCTCATATTAGAGGTCTTGTGGCTGTGAAATTGCTTTTTATTTCTTTTGGCTTATGATGTGTTCCCGTGCGGGGGACGGGAAGAAATCCCGCCTACTTGTTTAATAAAATATTTCAGTGTTTTGTGACATGCAGTTCCCGTGGCCGGATCCTGCGCCTGCGCACTTCACCTTCTTCTGCAAGGCGCATTTCCCTGGGGTCTGTGTATCCTTGTAGAGCAGGGAACTTGTGCACAGACGAGTCACTCTGACTTCCCGACGCCTGCGCACTAGATCCCTGCTCTACACTTGTACACAGACGGGCAGGGAAATGTGCCTTGCGGAAGAAGGTGAAGGACGCAGGCGTGGAATCTGGCCATGGGAACTGCACGTCACAGGGCACTGTGACGTGCAGGGGAGGGGAGAAATATTTTGATTAAACAAGTAGGCGGGATTTCTTCCCGTCCGCCGCATGGGAACACATCATAAGCCAAAAGAAATAAAAAGCAATTTCACAGTGCAATTGTTTCAAGTGCTTTTTAATAAGGAGTTATATAATGGCAACTAGACCAGGCTGGAGACAGGTAATTGCATGAGACATTCATACAAACATGCTTCTCGGTAAGTCGTACTGCATTATGCATTGGTCATATCACTCTGCTTCTTATATGTTTTAACTTCTGCTTTCTCAAAACTCATCTGCCCTTTAACACATTCTGTGCACTCACTCCATATCCCCTCCCTTCTTCCCTATCCCATGTATAACTCTGAGGCTCTACTGACATTTCTCACCCCCTCCAAACCATCTTCTACCTCATTACAGCACTCAAAACACTTATACAAATCATTGCACCACCTGCTCTTTCTCTTCTTTTCTCCTTCTCCTAGTCGCTAGCGACATCTCCCCCAGCCCTGGGCCTCCCTCCACTAACATACACTACTCTTCTCTAGCTGTATATAGAAACCCTGCTAATGTTATTAACATTCAGCACATGCCCTCTCCTATCACTTTCCATTGTGCTCTCTTGAACGCACATTCTCTGTGTAACAAATTAACTTACATTCACGATTTTTTCCTCTCTAATTCTCTTAACCTTCTGGCTATTACAGAAACCTGGATCCAGCATTCAGACACCACCGCAACTGCTGCTCTCTTGTTTGGTGGGCTGAAATTTTCACATACCGCCAGACCTGAGAACAGACAGGGTGGAGGTGTTGGTTTGCTCCTTTCATCACAATGTGCTTTCTAGGTCATCCCCCTGGTTCCCTCACTTATGTTTCCTTCCTTTGAAGTCCACACCGTCAGACTCTTCAAACCCTTCTCCCTGCGAGTGACGGTTGTGTATCATGTTCCAGGCTCTTCCCGCCAGTTCCTGGATCAATTTGCCACCTGGCTTCCTCACTTTCTATCCTGTGACATCCCCATCCTCATCATGGGAGACTTAACATCCCCATCGATGATCCCCTCTCCCAATCTGCCTCTCATCTACTCTCTCTAACCTTCTCATTTGGCCTCTCACAGTTTACTAACTCTCCTACGCATGAAGACAGGAATACTCTGGACCTGGTTTTCTCCCATCTCTGCTTGCTGCATGACTTTACTAACTCCCCTCTCCCGCTCTCGGACCACAACCTTCTTTCCTTCTCTGTCAAGAACTGTCTCCTCACCCGGGACACCCCCACTTACCATACTTAGAGGAGCACACGTACCATTAATACCCAGCAGCATATGGACAATCTACACACATCTTTAGCTCCCATCTCCTCTCTTTCCTGTCAAGACTTAACATTTTCACACTAAAATAATACACTGAAGAGTGCCCTAGATGAAGCAGCACCTTCTACATGCTGAAAGACCCGACACAGACAACAGCAGCCCTGGCACACGATGCAAAAACATTTTTTTCAGCGTTGCTCAAGATGTGCTGAGCATCAGTGGAGAAAATCACTTTAGCAGAAGACTTCATCCACTATAAATTCATTCTCAAAATCTATAACTCTGCCCTTCATCTGGCCAAACAATCCTACTTCACCCCCCTCATCACTTCACTATCCAACAATCCAAAATGACTTTTTGAAACCTTAAACTCCCTCCTGAGCCCTAAAGCACATGCCCCCATCACCAACCTCAGCAGTGAGGATCTGGCAACTTATTTCCTAGAAAAAATCAACCACATCCATCAGGACATCTCAGTCCAATCTTCTCAGTGCCTGGACCGCCTTCCTTACCGCACTTCAAGCTCGCTTGCCTTCTTTGAGCCTGTCACAGAAGAAGAAATTACCCAGCTCCTCGCTTCTTCTTGGCCTACAACCTGCAACAGTGACCCCATTCCTTTACATCTCCTGCAGTCTCTCTCACCGGTGGTCATCACTCACCTGACTAAAATATTTAACCTGTTTCTTCAGGTATCTTTCCCTCCTCATTTAAACATGCCATCATAACCCCTCTACTTATAAAGCCATCCCTGGACCAGAACTGCACTGCTAACTACAGACCTGTCTCTAATCTTCCTTTCATCTCTAAACTCCTGGAACGCTTGGTCCACTCCCGTCTAATCCGCTATCTCACAGATAACCCTCTCCTCGACCCTCTACAATCTGGTTTCCACTGACACGTGACACATATGAAAAATGTGGATTTCTCTGAAATAAGACATCGGATCGCAGATATCACGGTATCATTTTATTCAGCTTCCTATGACCTACATGCCCATATAGATGGATTAGGAGGGTTGGTCCTACTGACAGATTCCCTTAAAATAGGCAGACACCATAGAACTGAATTCCTCGGTCTGCAGCAGTAGTAATACCATATGGTGTTACATATATATTTTAGGCCTTATTCAGATATCTGTTTTCACATACATGTTGTATCTGTGATTTTCACATATATATCATAATCTGTGGGCTGTTTACATGTCCGTGTTTTTTTGCTAACTTGTGTCTGTGCAAAAATCCACGAGACATCTGTTTTGCACTGGCATCATGGATGAAAAGTACCAGTGGAAGTCTATGGGCCTGTGAAAATCACGGACAGCAAACAAATGTCATCAGTGTGCAGTCCATGAACTGAGTGATTAACATTGCAATGTGTGACACTCATACCCTTTTTTTCCTTTTCCGTATGTGAACAAACACGAATGTCTGAATGAGGCCTTTGTATGATTACAGAAAAACAGTTTAAGGCTGTGTGCCCACGATGCAATTCCGCTCCAGAAACACTTAAAAAACGCTTGGTAGAAGGTCTGCCATGTTCCCCAATGATAATCTGCATGTGCTGTGCACATGCTGTGGAAATTTCCGCTGCGCGTTATTATTGCGGAAAAAAACGCAGCACTACCAATTAATTTTCAGAAGCGCTGCGTTTTCGCCGCCATTGACTTGCATTGGAACGCATGGAATACGCATCACTGCATCTGTACATGCGCATTCCATGCATTTCAATGTGCGGATGGTACCCGGGTTTGGAGAAGAGGAGACTCTCCTCCGGACCCGGGTACCATAGTACCTGTAAAAAAAAAGAATAAAATAAAAAATAAATATTATACTCACCTTCTGATGGCCCCCGGTGTGCTTGTCTCTGCTTGCCAGCAGCTCGCGGTAGACTAAAGGACTGCGGTGACGTCATTTAGTCATGTGACGGGTCACGTGACTGCTGACGTCGACAGGTCCTTCAGTGTACCGCGAGCTGTCGGCAAGCCAGGACGCATCGAATAAAGACACCGGGAGCCATCAGAAGGTAAGTATAATATTTATTTTTTATTTTTTTACCATTCTTTCGGTCACACTATATAAATCCATGCCGGTTGCATGGATTTATATAGTGTGACCAAGTTGTCAAGCACTTTTCCAAGTGATGCTAAAATCGCTTGGAAAGCGCTTGACAACCCGCATGCGGAAATGCAAGTGAAGAACGCTTCACATCCGCTGGTCCCTGGCAGGAAAAACACATGTACAATCCGCATGTACAATCCGCATGTACAATCCACATGCGTTTTTTCTGCCAGGGAGATGCAGAAACGCTCAGGAAAAATCCGGAGCATTTCTGTATCGTGGGCACATAGCCTAAAGGGAACCTGTCATTTCAAGAGCATTTTCTCATGGGTGCTGCACTTTCAGAATGACGGCTGGCCACCTTCTGTAGGTTAGTATCGTTATCCAACATGACAGGTTCCCATTAAGATCAAATTCACACATTGCTGATTTGCTGCACACACTTACCTCAACAAATCCGCAAGTATCTACACAGCCGTCAGCAGCTGTAAGTTCACGCAAAGTCGTGTGAATCTTAAAGCAAATTCTATTTAGGACTTGTAGCGTACTTGAAAAAAAAAATAAAAGAACCTAATCTCTGCAGATTCTCTAATCCCATCGCACCCCGCCCTCCTGTGCCGCATTCCCTCTTAGGTGACTGCTATATTCTCTGATTGGCTGTAGCTGTCACATGGGAGGACAGATGTGCAGAGATGCGTATAGAAGTCCTGATGGGACCAGAGAATCACTGGCGAAGTTGTGTATATTCTTTCTTTTTATTTAAATTGTGTGTTTCATGTGTTTCACTGTGTTTTGCATTGCAGATTTTAGCCATCCACTCTTTCTAAGGTGAAAATTCACATTAAATCTGCATCATTTACACATGTAAAACTGCCATGCTGCAGATCGAAACATCTCAGTTTCCAGCCTGAAAATAAAAGCAATGTGTTAATGAGATTAAAAGATGTCAACCACTTTGCTAAGACGGTATACCATTGCATGTTTTCTATCCGAAAATCTGGATGGAAAATCCGCAAAAAATACGCTACGTCTGAACATACCCAAACCTGTAAGTAACAGAAGTAGCTATATAGGATGTAGATTTATGAAATCACTCTGCCTTACATGCTTTCTAAGGTACAGGCAGTAAACCTGTACATAGCTATATACATGGAAAACAAGTAGGTGGGAAGGCGTACTTAACTGTTTTGCCACGCCAAGGGTGCATCGGGTGCCTGTGCTTGGTTGAAGTAATAATTTTTGTGCTGACAGACTCCCTTTAAATATATGTCAGCAGTGGCTGCATAAGGCTGGGCCACATGGCGACTTTGGCTGCGTCACCTGTCGCTTGGCCAAAGTTTGCTTTGTGTCACTGCTACATTGAGCTATACAATACATTGTACCTTGATGCTTAATTATATACTATTCAGATTGATACAGGCTAGGCCTAGAATACTTGGTTACTGTATGTATTCATGAAATGTCATACTGGTATTG
The DNA here is from genome assembly GCF_046119375.1 of Phyllobates terribilis. Lineage (NCBI taxonomy): Eukaryota > Metazoa > Chordata > Amphibia > Anura > Dendrobatidae > Phyllobates > Phyllobates terribilis. Next base: position 474,399,334 of record NW_027362763.1, read on the forward strand.
ATTCATAACAATTTGTACTTACTATATATATTTATGAAATGGCACATTGATTCTTATTTTGCATGCAATAATGTGTATCTATCTATACAATGGCATCTATAATTATCCATATGTCATAAGGTCATATGTAGACCACACTGCCCATGGTTTTTAATTGTTTTTTTTAGGGGCAGAATAATGAATTTTAAAAGAAAGTTTTCTGTTTGCTGTGTTGAATAAAGAAACAAATATAATTAATTACTATATGACTACCTCATGTGATTTCTTTAATATAACAAAGGGAGGAACTGTTGAGCTACAGAGCCTTGCCTATGCTCGATACAACTGTATACATGTCACAGGTGTATGAAGTGTGACAGACAGTCGCTCTGGATCCGGCTGTAGAAGGTCACTGCACTTGGCACTGCAGACGCCTTCTTGATCCTCTTATCTCTGTAGTGTAGTGATATCCTTCTTTCTTTAGGACCCAGCAGTGACCTCCACCTTCTGCTGCTAATTGACACACCCTTGCTTGGTAGTTAAAAACTCTCATTGTCTCCAGAGAGTCGCCGGTGATAGTTCTATGTTCCTCTGTCCATGCCTGGAATACTAGTAGTCAACTAGATTCTTCTTGAACTTCCCTTGGAGGACAGTTGGCGTAATCTGTCTGGTGTCTTCTCAAGCTAAGTGTATCCCCTTTGTTTGTTTACCTTGTTGTTTTTAGTTACAGTGGGGCCTGACTAGTGCTCATCCCGTCCCCTCCCTACCTAGGGCCAAGCTCTAGGGACATTCAGGGATTATTTTTCCTGCTCGGCGATAGGTGCGGAACCTATATAGGGACGACAGGGTAGTCAGGGTGATATTAGATCTGCCTAGGGGTCTCCAATCCCTTTCCCTAGTTGTAGGGCTCCCTTCCCCCTCTTACCGTCATTGTACACTTGTTCCTTCCCTCACCTTGTGTGACAATACACTTCTCAGTAGAACTAAGTATACAAAAGCCTCTGTGTATAAATGACCATTCACGTCAAACTATTACATTGAGGATGGTTAATAACTGAAACATAAGATAATATTGGAAAGTTACATATAGTTTATTTACACAAATGTTGTCAGTGGGACCAATGATTGTCTGCAGTGGTCACAGGCTTAGACTGTGCAAACCATTTGAAAGATTATGAACAACCCATTTGAGATGTACTTCTACTGAACAAGAAAATTCCCTTTAGGGGATCATGGTCATAGTAGTCATGTAGCCACAGCCTAAAATAATAAGTTTGTTGGTAAAACAATGATAATACTACTATGGGATTGCTAAAAAGGCAATTCCATAACATATATCTATAATTTCTGATACAAGACAAAAGATTTTCACTGTACAACAGAACATCCAATATACTAATTAAAGACGTCCAGCCTGCACCCTATGTATGAGGATCAGATCACCTCTTCGCACATTCTGAAATCAGTGAATCTACCCACCTGTTTCCAAAAGGAGACATAATGATATTATTATTCTATTGAAGTTCCATTTTTGCCACTATATTTCTACAGGTCGCCCTAACGGAATTTTGTTCCTTGTCTTACTTATTCTGTTATAATAAATAACTACAAAAAAATAAACATTTCTGATAAATTTTGATGATTTACAGATAGATTACTATTTCCATTTAAAGGGTGTTCTTAAGTTTGGAAGTTATCCCCTATCCGTGGGATAGGGGATAGCTTCCCGATCGCTGGAAGTCCCTCATAGATGAGGGTGATCAATGGTTATCAATGAGTGGAACAGGCTGCCACGAGAGGTGGTGAGTTCTCCTTCAATGGAAGTCTTCAAACAGAGGCTGGACAGAGATCTGTCCGAGATGGTTTAGTGAATCCTGCATTGAGCAGGGGGTTGGACACTATGACCCTGGAGGTCTTTTCCAACTCTAACATTTTATGTTCTATGAAGTCCGACTGTTTGGACCCCATCGATCCTGAGAATTGGGGCTCTGAAAAACTCCATGTGAATGGAGCGAAGGTTAATCATGCACACTGCCACTCCATTTATTCTTATTGGAGTGCTGCGCTTGACTTTCTCCTGCGGTCCCATTAAGAATGAATGGAGTGGCAGTGCACATGATGGATCACCGCTCCATTCACGTGGGACCCCCCCAGTTCTTGGGTTCGGTTGGATTCCCAGCGGTCAGACTCCCAGCGATCAATAAATGATTCTCTTTCCCATTGATGGGGGATAACTTCCAAACTTGACAATACCCCTTTAATAAATACAAGTTCAGCATGTGAAGACAACAACATTGGCCCATATAAAGAATATGAAGGATTGTTACCTGTGATATTGGGATCAGCCTGGCAGGGATGTAAGTTTGCTGGATATCTATAATGTTGGTGTCTTGCTTACTGTTGATGGCAGATGTGCTACCTTCAGCCTCCAAGTGAAAGGCGCTGCCTTCAAATGATGCATTGCAAGGGTTCAGGTATCCCAGCAAAGTGATCAGCACACATGCTTGCCACATTTGGGAAAAGCCAGCCATTCTGCTCTTGAATTCAGAAATATTTTGCCTTCTACAACATCCAAGTCCAGTCCAGATACACACCCTGTTCACTTCTGTACGGCTTCCAACATTGAGACTTGTGCTGCGGCTTTACTTTCCAGATGTGCAGTATAGAAGGATCTCCACTGGCTCGCTGTGCTCTCGCTCACACACCAGGAAACATTCTCATTTTTTGCTTTTATCAGCTGAGCTTCTCTTCCCAGGAGATTAGAAAGACTTGAGTTTTCTTCCTACAGGGTGTTGTTCTCCGCTTGCTCCTGAGCCACCTTATTCTCTTCTGTGTGTCAGGACTCAGGACACACTGGCCAGTTGTGCTTCACTCTCTGGCTCCCTTCACTGCAGTGAAGTTTACCTTCAGTGTTAGACCCTCCTCCCTCTGGATCTCTGCCTGGCTGCCCACAGCTTGCTTTCACTGGAACACAAATCAAGTCATGTTCTTTTTAGCCATTTATCTGACCGCAGTGCTGCCATGCCTGATAACAAAGTGAAAGATACTGGAACCTGTCAAGCTGTCACTCACGCCTGTGCGCAATGAAATGCAGATTACAGCCATGTAAGGCTGGGGGTATGTGGTCAGATTCACTGCACTATCAGGCTGGCATCCAAATAATCACTGGGACACCGGTCAGAGAGCGGCATTTACGTGCTATCATATTTCTATACAATAGGGACAGAAACAATTTTTAAATATTTATCAATGTAATTATGCTATTAAAGAGGATCTGTCACTTTGTTTCCCATTGTAAACTCTTTACATTATTAAACCCATCTCTTAGACCTGATGAGACCGATATACTTGCTGTGCTAATCAATGACAGACTGCCTGTGAAAGAATTGCATGTATGTAACATTTGCAGAGGTGCACATACCATGGAGATGTGTGGATTATATTTATGATGTGTGTACAGTGCAGGTGTGTAAATTATATGTGTATAACGTTTGAAGGGGCGTGGACAGTGGAGATTTGTGTAACACATGCTAAGTAGATGGGTATTGTATGTATGGAGTGTATGTACAGGTGCATCTCACTAAATTAGAATATCATCAAAAAGTTAATGTTCTTCAATACAAAAAGTGAAACTCATATATTATATAGAGTCATTACAAACAGAGTGATATATTTCAAGTGTTTATTTCTGTTAATGTTGATGATTATGACTTACAGCCAATGAAAACACAAAAGTCACACAATCCAAGCTGCTTGAGGTCTACTGTGAAGTTTCCACAATCAGTGATGGTTTGGGGAGCCATCTCATCTGCTGGTGTAGGTCCACTGTGTTTTATCAAGACCAAAGTCAGCACAGCCGTCTACCAGGAAATTTTAGAGCACTTCATGCTTCCCTCTGCCAACAAGCTTTTTGGAGATGGAAATTTCATTCTCCAGCAGGACTTGGCACCTGTCCACACTGCCAAAAGTACCAATACCTGGTTTATACACAACAGTATCACTGTGCTTGATTGACCAGTAAACTCGCCTGACCTTAACCCTATAGAGAATCTATGGGGTATTGTCAAGAGGAAGATGAGAGACACCAGACCCAACAATGCAGACGAGCTGAAGGCTGCTATCAAAGCAACCTGGGCTTCCATAACACCTCAGAAGTGCCACAGGCTGATCGCCTCCATGCCACGCCGCATTGATGCAGTAATTGATGCAAAAGGAGCCCTGACCAAGTATTGAGTGCATTTACTGAACATACATTCAGTAGGCCAACATTACGGATTTTAAAAACATTTTTCAAGCTGTTGTTATAAAGTATTATAATTTACTGAGATAATGACTTTTGCGTTTTCATTGGCTGTAAGCCATAACCATCAACATTAACAGAAATAAACACTTGGAATAGATCACTCTGTTTGTAATGACTCTATATAATATATGAGTTTCACTTTTTGTATTGAAGAACTGAAATAAATTAACTTTTTGATGATATTCTAATTTAGTGAGATGCACCTCTGGCACCCCTGCGGGTTCAGTCGCCACAGAGGTTCTGTATCTCACCCAGAAGTGTGGTACTCCACTCTCAGGTAAGGAGGGAGTACTACCCGGGACCCACACACCCACATCCAATACACTCCACTTCAGTAGGGAAGGGCGAGATTGATCCTAAGGGAGAGCACAGTCCCTGGTCCCTAGCTGGAGGGTGGAACTATGTAGAGGAGGTAGGTGGAGGAAGAAGTTCAGTGGAGCATAAAGGGTAGGAGTATAAAAGAGAGTGTGGAAGGTTCTAGAGGGAGTTCAGTCAGAGAGTTCAGAGTCAAGTTGGGAGCAGGAGCTCAGGAGGAGCTCTGCTCAGAGGAGTGGAGAAAGGAGCAGGGCCCAGTGAGAGAGGCCAAGGAGAAGGAAAGAGAGAAGAGAGGAACAGGGAGAAGGGCTCCAGGAGAAACAGAGGGGATCCCATGGGCACGGTGAGTGCAGAGGCCACCCGTGCACCCGAATTCACGCTAATGTGGAGGGATCAGGCCGCAGAGAAGGGACCGGCCCCTAAATAAGTGGAGAACAACCCTTTCAGCTAGACAACCTGAGGCTGCTGCATTTTCAAGGTGCTGCAGCCAACAGCCACAATTACGTCGCCGAAAAGGTGGTTGCATAGGGTCCAGGGGACTGCACGTCGCCTGACAAGGCCCGAAGCCACTGGCTTGGGACACTGATTGTGAGGCGCAGGGCAGGAGGGCGAGAACCAGCGCAGTGAGACGACCCGGAAAGGTACATAGAACGGTGTCCCGTTAATTGCTTCCAAGTTATCTGAGAGTTGGCTGGATCACTTCCCCCGAGGACACAGGACGACGTGGGCGGTTACAGACCAGTAACTGTAACCTGGAGTCTTGAACAACCATGAATAAAATCTGAAGACTGCACCCCACTGTGTCCTTGAATAATTGCTGCGCCATCACCAGCCCTGCACTATACAGCACCAGCAATATCTACCTCATACAATATATCATTTCCTGCCCTGGAGCTTAGCTCTGCCTGTGGAGAGCTGAACCAACTCTGCTGCGTCACCATCAGCTCTAGAGGATCTGCACCGCAGCGGCGGCCCCGTATGGCCGCATACCACAGGTGGCGTCACGAACATTATCTCTAAAAACTTGATTCCCCTTTTACTTTCCCTTTAATTGACCGTCCTGGATCACGGACCGGGTCACTGCCACCGTGACATCCCCCAGCACCGACCGGCCTGGCTACCGAGTAACTCACTGACCAGGGGGCGCGTCACACACATGTGTGTACAGTGTCTGCAGGTGTGTAAATGGTATGTAGAGTGTGTGAAGGTGTGTGAATTGTATGTACTGTATGTAACATTTACAGGTATGTGGACAGTGAAGCTTTGTGTAACGCATACGATGGAGATGTCTGCATTGTATTTATGGGGTATATGTATGTGTGTGTACAGTGTCCACAGTTGTGTAAATAGTCTGTAGAGTGTATACAGGTGTGTGAATTGTATGTATATAGCATTAGCAGGGGTGTAGATGGTGGAACTTTGTGTGACGCGATAGAGGGGTGTGGGTGGCTTGTATGTATGTTGCATTTGTACAGTATGTGTGTGGAGTGTTTACAGGTGTGTGAATCAAGGGTGTGGAGTGTATGTATGAGTCTGTCAAGATGTGTGAAGTGTGTGTTTGTGTGAAGTGTCTATCAGTGTGCAGAGCATGTGTGTGAAGTGTTTGCAGTTGTATGGAGCATTTGTATACAGTGTAGAAGGTGTGCATGCAGATGTGTACATTGTATGTAGCATTTACAGGGGTGTGGACAGTAGATGTTTGTGTGTCACATGATGGAGGTGTGTGGATTGTGTGTATAAGTGTGTGCAGTGTGTGTGGCACATATAATTGGATGGTGTGTATGGAGTTTATGTAGGTGTATGGCTTGTCCAGCCCCAACATGTGCAGTCATGACTTCATGGTAGTGTGCTGGGAAGCATGAGATAGCCATTCATTACATCTGTACCAATAGGTATGGTTGTTCAACTGAGAAGACCAAGTAGTAGCCATCTATGTACTGTCCCAAGGACCCCAACAGTCAGCGTGTCTTGCCTAAACTTGGCTGGTTATGGTGACTGTGGGCCTAATTCAAAGAGGTTTTGGCTAATCATACAATGAAGATTTCCCTGATGACATTTGCTTATATGGTCAAACATTGAAATTGCATTTTCATGGTAGCAGTATTTGGAAACCCCACTTGATGGGGGCCAGGTCAAAAGTGTCCAGTGTTTGCTGGTAACAGGCCCTCTTAAAAAAAGTCTTGTGTTTAACTACCACTTCTGGGCAAATAAGGTAAAGCGTGAAGCTGAGAACAGGCAGCATGGTCAGAAACACATACTGTGCGTACAGTAACTTATATGATTATTATTCATGCATAGGTTACATAATGTATTTTAACATTGCATGCTGTATTACTGCTAGTTGATATACAGCCGTAATGTAACATATTAGCCATGCCAAGCCTGTGCTTTTTGGCATGTATTATCCTGTAAAGTAGCCAGTGCCTAAATGTTACTTCATCTTCAGAAATGTGAACCTCTATTTACAAAGAGTGTTCTGTTTTCTCCTTAAAGAAATGCTTTGTGAGACATTAGGAACAAGGCTGGTAGTGTATGAAGACAGACTGCATTGCCCAAGGCTGACCATTGCCTCTTACTGTAGGCTCGTACGCTACATGGAATGTAACCTTTATTTCATTTTTTTTCCAAATGACTTATATGGAATAGCATACTTCAACAGTTATTAAAAAAGGCAAATGTTCTCTTCTGAAGCCCAGGAAGATTCGTAAACCAGTAGGACAGGATATGAGCTGTGCGTTCTGTAGTAGAAATAGGTTCCTGTGGAAAAAAAAGAATTTCAGTCTCGTTACATTTGAAGGTATATGTGGCAGACAACCCTGAAATCACATGTCATGGCACAGCTAAATCGTGTTCCGGAGTCAGTGCGGATAAATGAACCTCTGTTTCTGCTGCTACTTAGGCAAAAAATACTTAGTCTGTATTGTGATGTGGACTAAATGGCTAGCTGTGATTAAGTCATAGTCCCTAGAGGAATGAATAGATACCAAAATATCCCCACTAATAAATATTAAATATAGTAAGGGCATAGCGTAATAATTGTTTCATAATTAAGGAGATTGATTTAAAGGAGACCTCCGGTCATATGATCTTCATGAACTACTTTAACATATACACAATGCTCAGCATCTCTTTTCCATTTCCATCCAAAAGAAACTTTCTCAATACATTTCTGCATATATCCATGTCAATACCACCGACACAACAAAAAACTTAAAGAACCACTCCAGCAGTTTTTTTTATAATGTAACCTAAGTTCCCTGCCTCTAATCTTATACCAGATGCCGTCTTCAGCTGTTCCCAGTGCCGCTCCGGTCCCCCGCTGCCATCTTGTGACCACAATTTCTGACTGACTGAAAGTCAGCAGTAACAGTCACAAGCTCTCATTGTAAGTCTATGAAAGTCTCGTTCCGGCCTCATTATTAGTGTTGAGCGAGTATGTTCTATTAACCCTTTGGCCGAGTATGCTCGGGCCGAGCTCCGAGTATTTACAGCTGCTCGGTGATATGGTTGAATCGCTCCCGTGTGCATGATTTGCAACTGTTTGACAGTTTTATTACATGAGAGGAATGTCTATTTCTTACACATTTCTCACATGTAATAAAACTGTCAAACAGTTGCAAATGCACACGGGAGCGATTCAACCATATCACCGAGCAGCTGTAAATACTCGGAGCTCGGCCCGAGCATACTCGGACAGAACATACTCGCTCAACACTACTCATTATGGCTCTCATAGACTTACATGGTGTTGTGGCTTCCAGATAGACCTGCAAACACTGGAGAAATCTGGATGTTACAACCTACAGAAGACCGACCGCAGTGGCACTTATAAAAGATGAAGTACAATGCCAGGGGCAGGGAATGCAATAAAAAAGGACTTACAGGTGCTGGCCCTACTTTATATTGGCAAAACCTGGTGACAGGTTCCCTTCAAGTGATTGGTGGGGGTCTCAGGTCCCAGAGAAGTAAAGGGCCTAAACATATAAGATATCTACAAAAAGTTAAAGGGGTATTCCCATCTCCGAGATAAAATCCCAATTTGTAGTAGGTGTGACTGCAACCTTGTCATTCTAGACTGGACAAACCCCTTTACTCATCCCTAATGGGATGGCTGTAACTGCTTCTTTTTGGTGAGAAATGTGATGGAAGGTTGTATTGATGATGCTGCTACTTCTAACTGTTTTTCAGGTTTGTGTCAATTTGGAGTTCAGTCAACTGTTTGCGATAAATTTTGAAAAGAACTCGCTGCAGTAAGTTATTTTGAACACAGATGTATATGTCACTGCCGGTCTCATCACTGCTCACATAACGTTTATAGAACTCAACAAGTGTGAGGTCTACTGTACATTTGTGAGGAAGTCGCCTGATAAATGGTCCGTTTGCTTCTTTTAATAGCTTCATATCTTTGGAAATCTGAAGTGGTTAAAAGAAACGCAAAAGACTGAACATATGCACAGCAAGTTGTTTTTACATTACAATGCATATGTGCATTATTTTTAGTGTTTATTCAGTCATCTTAAATTGTCTAGGGCAGCATGAATACCAAATATGGCCCTGTAAATAGGTAATCAATTTCAAATTGGTGGGAGTCTGACATTCAGCACCCCCACTAATCAGCTATTAAAGGAATCTGTCAGCAGGATTTTGCTACCTCTTCTTAGAACAGCCTGATGTAGGCAAAGAGAAGCTGAATCCAAGGATGTATCACTTTTTTCCTGGGTGCAGCTGTTCTAACACAATCCGTTTTTTAGATTTAGCAATGTAGCAGAGCTGAGAAAGCTGCCCCCACCCCTACACCAGGCTCTGTATATACAATGACTATAGACCCTGAGGTGCTTATCACAAAAGGGGGCATGTCAGACTACCAGACAAGTGCTGCTCTAGTCCAGCAGCGATAAACTCCTGGTGCTAAACAATCATTGAAAGTAAACAGGACTGAGCTTGATAAGAGAGGCATCTAGGAAATCTGTGCTTAACCCCTACAGCATACTGTCTGACAGATTACATAGCAAAAACCTGCTAACAGATTCCCTTTAATAGCTCTAGTTCTGGCAGCACAGCTTCGATCAATGTGTAGTGGCTGCTGCCAGGTATTGCAGATCAGCCTCGATTGTTTTCAATTGTTCTAACTGGGAATTTAAAACAATTTTTAGATGATGGTGACTGGCAGAATATGACTACACGATGCAACTAGTCAGGAAGTAGCTAAAGGCTCATGATCCCTGGTGTGAAGGTTTAGCTTGGCCCCTCTAACCTCTCATTACTGCCACAGGTCGCAAGCTACCTGTAACTTTTAGCTACATAGATGGATTGCTGAAGTGACCATTGATACATCCCATTCACCCTTAGGGCATGTACAAAATGCATTTATTTATGGCACTTGTAGCAGAAACCTGCCCGAAAATGCGCCAACAAAATCCTCAAGAGAATGAACATATTTATTTCTGTGTACAAAAAACTTGATGTTCAGGCTTTTATTTATTTTACTTGTACCATTAATTCCATAGAACTTCACAAACATCATCATCACTGCCTTCATTGGGACTCACAATCTAAATTCCCTATCAATATATCTGTGGGACGAAACCAGCGCAAATACAGGGAGAACATGCAAACTCCTGGCAGATGTTGCCTTTGGTGGGATCTGAACCCAGGACCCCAGCGCTGCAAAACTACAGTACTAGCGATCCACCTTATTCACATGTCCGTGTTTAAATATGTACGTGAAAAAATGGTACTGGTGTCATCAGTGTTTTGAATCAATCTGTCATCAATGTGTCTGTTTTTACCATCAGTGTGTCATCAGTGTTTTTCATGGTTGGATAAATAAAGTACAAAGTAGTGTGTTAGGCTATGTGCCCACGATGCAGAAATGCTCCGGATTTTTTCCTGAGAGTTTCTGCATCTCCCTGGCAGAAAAAACGCATGCGGATTGTGCATGCGGATTGTACATGCGTTTTCCTGCCAGGGACATGCGGAAATGAAGCATTATTCACTGGCATTTCCGCATGCGGATTGATAAGCGCTTTCCAATCGATTAGCATCACTTGGAAAGTGCTTGTAGGTCACACTATATAAATCCATGCAAACGGCATGGATTTATATAGTGCGACCCGAGAGAGTGGTTAAAAATAAAATAATAAATGCATACTTACCTCCGATGGCCCCCGGTGTTCTGCTCACTCCATTCTCCCTTGCCGGCAACGGTGGATTGAAAGACCTGCCGACGTCAGAGTCGCGTGACCCGTCACATGACTCTGACGTCAGCGCAGGTCCTTCAATCCACTGCAAAGTGCCGGGAAGCAAGCAGGAGCGCAGCGCGGGCCAACAGAAGGTAAGTATACATTTATTTTTTATTTTACTCTTTTTTACAGATTTTTTAATGGTACCTGGGTGTGGATGAGAGTCTCCTCTCCTCTCCTCTACACCCGGGTACCATCCGCACATTAGAACGCGCCAATTACGCAAGTACAGATGCAGTCTTGTGGAATTGGCGCATTCTAATGCAAGTCAATGGCGGCGAAAATGCAGCGCTTCCGCAAAATAATTGGTAGTGCTGCGTTTTTTTCCGCAATGATAATCCGCAATGAAATTTTTGCAGCATGTGCACAGCACATGTGGATTATCATTGGGGAACATTGCTGCCCTTCTACCATGCGTTTTTAATGCGTTTCCGCAGCTGCAAAAACGCTGCAGAAACGCATTAAAAATGCATCATGAGCACACAGCCTTTAATACAGTCAGCACATGTGGCGACATGAGGGTCATTGGGTGCTCTCGTCCATTGACCTGGCTGTCTTTAGAAAGACCGCATAGGCAGGGGCTCATCCCACTGAACGCCCGTACTCCTCCGAGGGGCAGAACACTACTCAGACAACACAGGGTTAGGGTACCACACTCCGGTAAGACTTTTTTGGATCACAAAAAGTCAACAGCGTATACTGTATTACATAATCAGCAAGGACACAAGATGGTGCAAGTGACAGAGTCTCATCCTTCCGCTGGCTCGCCAGGGTTTAGAACCTCCGTGACTTCAGGGCATCCATCAGAGGTGTATCTAGGTTTTCTGGCACCCGGGGAAAGAATTCAGTTTGGCGCCCCCACACACCCTCACCCTTCCCAAGCACATATGCGATTTGCACATTTAGTCACGTTCCGTTGAGCTGCTCTCCTTAGTTCTCTCAGTGTTCAGTGAAAAACAGAGAAACAGGAAGAGAAGCTCGATGTCATGTGACAGTAAGTGTGAAAATCGCATATGAGTGAAGTTGCCATGTGATGACTGATGGAACCTGAAGGCAGTGCTGAATCCTGACAGTGAGTATATTACACGCTGTTAGGATTGGCTACAGCACTTCATTTTATAATTAAAGGTCTTGTCCAGATGAAAGTCTGCAGTCACTTTATGTGACTGCAGGCTTCTGAATTCTCACAGCGCATGCACTGCACACTTTTAGGATTCTCTCTTGCCGGTGGCAAAAGTGGACGGTCATGTTAGCACAAGTGTGAGATTTGTATACTTTTGGCCACATTCCAACCAGACGTGTCCGGCATTGCTCAGTTCATTTTCATTGAGTGAGGCCATGCTTGTCTAGTCGGCACGTGACCACATGTATGCAAATCGCCGGCACCAGAGAATCCTGACAGCATGCAATGTGCACTGTGAGAATTCAGAAGTCTGCAGTCACATAGAATGACACCCGATCGCCGCCGAGTGTTAGCACCACTCTCTGCACATTAACCCCCAAAATTCTGCGATCTAAATTGATCGCAGCATTGCTGGAGCAAGGGGGGAGGTAAGCGCCGATACTTACCTCCTCTCCGGTGTCCCGCGGCGTCTGAGTCCAGTCCTGGATGTTGTCATGGTGACCCGATGTCATCATGACAACATCCGGGTCACCAGGAGGCAAGAAGTTACTTTGGTCATGCACAGTGTGCGACCAAAGTAACTTCTCCCTGTGCAGCTCTGACAGGCTGTGTAGCACAGGGTTGGTGCTGCATTCTTGTGCTATACAGCCGATCAGAATGTAATAAGTGAAAGTCCCATAGTGGGACAATGTGTAAAAGTAACAAAAATGTCAGAAAGTGAAAAAAAAAAAAATTCAAAAATATTAAAAAAAAAAGAAAAAAAGAATCCCAAAAAATAAAAATATATTGTACCCATAAATAAATAATCTTATGAAAAAAAATAAATAAAAATAAAAGTACACATACTTGGTATTCTTGCGTCCTGAACAACCTGACCTATAAACCTGTCCCACTAGTTAACCCCTTTAGTGAACACGGTATCAAAATAATAATAAAAAAAAACAAAAAACAATGCTTTATCATCATACCGCCAAACAAAAAATGGAACAAAACATGAACAAAATGACGAATGCAAATAAAAATGGTACCACTGAAAATGTCATCTTGTCCCGCAAAAAACAAGCCACCATACAGCTTCAACGGCCAAAAAATAAAAAAGTTATAGCTCTCAGAATAAAGTGATGGAAAAACAATTATTTTTTCTATAAAATAGTTTTTATTGTGTAAAACCACCAAAACATAAAAAAAATATAAATTTGGTACCGCTGTAAACATACTGACCCGAAGAATAAATCTGCCTTATCAATTATACCACACGCGGAACGGCATTAAAAAAAAATAAAAATTCCTGAATTGTTGGTTTTTGTTTATTCTGCCTCCCAAAAATCAGAATAGAAAGAGATCAAAAAATGTCATATGCCCGAAAATGGTACCAATAAAAACGTCAACTTGTCCCCCAAAAAACAAGCCATGACTCTGTCAGCCAAAATATGGAAAAATTATAGCTCTCAAAATATGACGATGCAAAAACTAGTCTTTGCAAAAAAAGTTTTTTTTTTAGTGTGTGACAGCTGTGAATCATAAAAACCCGATATGAATCTGGTATCGCTGTAAGTGCACTGACCCGAAAAATAAAGTCTTTTAATCACTTATACTGCACAAGGAACGGCGTAAACTCTAGGCTTAGGGTTGTGCTAGGGTTAGGGTTGGGCTAGGGTTAGGGTTGGGCTAGGGTTAGGATTACGGTTGTGCTAAGACTAGGGTTAGGGTTGGGCTAGTGTTAGGGTTGGGCTAGGGTTAGAGTTGGGCTAGGGTTAGGGTTGGCCTAGGGCAGGGTTCCCCAACTCCAGTCCTCAAGGCCCACCAACAGGTCATGTTTTCAGGATTTCCTTAGTATTGCACAGGTGATGCAACTATTGCCTGTGCTGATGATGGAATTATCACCTGTGCAATACTAAGGAAATCCTGAAAACATGACCTGTTGGTGGGCCTTGAGGACTGGAGTTGGGGAACCCTGGCCTAGGGTTACTGTTAGGGTTGTGCTAGGGCTTGGGTTAGGGTTGGGCTAGGGTTAGGGTTGGGCTAGGGTTAGGGTTGGGCTAGGGTTAGGCTTAGGGTTGAGCTAGGGTTAGGGTTGGGCTAGGGTTAGGGTTGGGGTTGTATTAGGGTTGGGGTTGCGGATGTATTAGGGTTGGGGTTGGGGTTCTGTTGGGGTTGTGATTTTTTTAGAAGTAAAGAAAAAAAAATGACGACGATATGGCGACTAGTGTTGAGCGCAAGTGCTCGCTTCTTGAGTTTGCATCGGGTACTCGGGTATGCACCGAGTATAGCGGGTGATCGAGTGACATGCTCGAGTCTCCGCCTCATATGTTTTGCAGCTGTTATAAAGCCAGAAAAACCTTGTGGGGATTGCCAGCCATGCACGAGCGATCCCCGCATGTTTTTTTTGGGTATCTAATAACCGTGAAACATGCGGGCGGGGACTCGAGCATGTCATGTGAGCACCCGCGATACTTGCATACCTGAGTACCCGATGCAAAATCAAGTAGCAAGCACATGCACTCAAGACTAATGACAACTTATTCAATATGATGACCTAATTTTATCAAATTCTGTTTCTTACCTCTGGGTTCAAAATGTTCACAATACCCCTTGATAAAATCCTTGAGGGGTGTAGTTTCCAAAATGGAGTCACTTGTGGGGGGTTTCCACTGTTTAGGCACATCAGGGGCTCTCCAAACGCAACATGGTGTCTGCTAATTATTCAAGCAAATTTTACATTCAAAAAGTCAAATGGCGCTCCTTCCCTTCCGAACCCTGACGTGCGCCCAAGCTGTGGTTTTCCCCCACATATGGGGTATCTGCTTACTCAGGAGAAATTTCACAACAATTGCATGGTGCACTTTCTCCTGTTAGCCTTATGATAATGCAAAATTGGAGGCTGAAAAACATTTTTGTTGGAAAAATGTGAAAATTTTATTTTTACGGCTCAATGTTATAAACTTCTGTGAAGCACCTGGGGGTTCAGGGTGCTCACCACACATCTAGATAAGTTCTCTGAGAGGTCTACTTTCCAAAATGGGGTTACTTTTGGGGGGTTTCCACTGTTTAGGAACATCAGGGGCTCCCCAAACGCAACATGGCGTCCGCTAATTATTTAAGCAAATAAGTTCAAAAAGTCAAATGGCGCTCCTTCCCTTCCGAGCCCTGCCGTGCGCCCAAACAGTGGTTTTCCAGCGTGCTCAGGAAGAATTGCACAACAAATTTTGGCATTAATTTTTTAATGATACCCTTGCAAAAATAAAAAAAATTGGGGTCTAAAGTAACATTTTTGTGAAAAAAAATAAATGTTCATTTTTTTCTTCCACATTCCAAAAATTCCTGTGAAGCACCTGAAGGGCTAATAAACTTCTTGAATGTGGTTTTGAGTACCTTGAGGGGTGCAGTTTTCCGAGTGGTGTCACGTTTGGGTATTTTCTGTCATAAAGGCCCCTCAAAGTCACTTCAAATGTGATGTGGTCCCTAAAAAAATTGTTTTGTACATTTTGTCGTAAAAATGAGCAATCGCTGGTCAACTTTTAACCCTTATAGGTTCCTAACAAAAAAAAAATTGGTTCCAAAATTGTGCTGATGTAAAGTAGACATGTTGGAAATGTTATTTATTAGCTATTTTGTGTGACATATCTCTCTGACTTAAGAGCATGGAAATTCAAAATTTGAAAATTGCAAAATACTTTAATGCAAATACAGCCAGTTTTAGTATAAGGATGTATGCCCCCTATGCGTTTTTCAAGTGTTTTTGCCACGGAATTTCCGCAGCGAAAACGCTTAAAAAACGCTTGGTAATACGTGCCCCATGGTCCCCAATGATAATCCGCATGTGCTTTGCACATGCTGCGGAAATTTCCGCTGCGGATTATCATTGCGGAAAAATACGCAGCATGTCCATTAATTTTGCGGACACGCAGCGTAATTGCCGCCACTGACTTGCATTGAATCGCTTAATATCCGCATGACTACATGTGCACATGCGGATATTAAGCGATGCAATGTGCGGATGGTACCCGTGTCTGGAGAATAGGAGACTATCCTCAAGACCCGGGTACCATAGTACCTGTGAAAAAAAAGAATTTAAGATAAAAAATACATTATACTTACCTTCTGATGTCCCCCGGTCTCCTGTACGATGCGTCTGGTCTCTTGTACAGCTCGCAATGGTCTAACAGGACCTGTGGTGACGTCATTTAGTCATGTGGCAGGTCACGCGACCGCTCACGTCGGCGGTCGCGTGACCTGTCACATGACTAAATGACGTCACCACAGGTCCTTTTGGACCACTGCGAGCTGTACAAGAGACCGGACGCACCGGAGAAAAGACCGGGGGCCATCGGAAGGTAAGTATAATATTTATTTTTTATTTTTTACCATTTTTATTCTTTTTTTTAACCATTACTTGGTCACACTGTATAAATCCATGCCGGTTGCATGGATTTATATAATGTGACCAAGTTGTCAAGCACTTTTCCAAGTGATGCTAAAATCGCTTGGAAAGCGCTTGATAACCCGCATGCGGAAATGCAAGTGAAGAACGCTTGACAAACGCTTCTACCTGGCAGGAAAAACGCATGTAAAATCCGCATGCGTTTTTGCTGCCAGGGAGATGCAGAAAAAATCTGCTGCATTTCTGCATCGTGGGCACTTAGCCTAATGCTAGCAAAAAAAAAAAAATCAATATACTGTTAACCTTTTGCACTGACCAAACGGAAATGGGGTATATCATGGGGATGAGGAAAGTTTCCTATGATTGTCCCATGACTGCAGTACAAACTGATTTACAGGCAGAATATAGCAAAGTTAAATATGAAGTAATTTTTGTAGCCGTGTTTCCTTGTCAGTAGTGTTGAGCGATACCTTCCGATATCAGGAAATATCGTATCGGATTGGATCGGGCCGATACCCAAAAAGTATCGGATATCGCCGATTCCGATACCGGAAACCAATGCAAGTCAATGGGACACAAATATCGGAATGAAAATAAACCCTTTCTTTCCTTGTAGGTTAATTCTACATGAAGTAAAACAACTAAGAATAATGTAGAATGACATGAAAAGCCGGCAATTCATCAGCGGCATTCACCGGTACCCGACAATTTACAACAGAAAGAATAGAGCTTCACACATAGATTAGATAGATAGAAACATGTCAGTCACATATATATGAAGTACAGTGGCAGTGTTGCTTACTGTACTTGTCATTTAGTGTAAAGGATTTATTAAAAAAAATATTAGTGTTTTCGTGCACCGTCTCTTTAAAAAAGCCGGCCGGCAATTCAGCATCTGTACCCGACAATTTATAACAGACAGAATAGAGCTTCACACATAGATTAGATAGATAGAAACATGTCAGTCACATATATATGAAGTACAGTGACAGTGTTGCTTACAGAACTTGTCATTTAGTGTAAAGGATTTATTTAAAAAAATAATAGTGTTTTCATGCACCGTCTCTTTAAGAAAGCCGGCCGGCAATTCAGCATCTGTACCCGACAATTTAGAATAGAAGGAATAGAGAATCACACATAGATTAGATAGATAGAAACATGTCAGCCACATATATAAGAAGTACAGTGACAGTGTTGCTTACTGTACTTGTCATTTAGTGTAAAGGATTTATTAAAAAAAATATTAGTGTTTTCGTGCACCGTCTCTTTAAAAAAGCCGGCCGGCAATTCAGCATCTGTACCCGACAATTTATAACAGACAGAATAGAGCTTCACACATAGATTAGATAGATAGAAACATGTCAGTCACATATATAAGAAGTACAGTGACAGTGTTGCTTACAGAACTTGTCATTTAGTGTAAAGGATTTATTTAAAAAAATAATAGTGTTTTCATGCACCGTCTCTTTAAGAAAGCCGGCCGGCAATTCAGCATCTGTACCCGACAATTTAGAATAGAAGGAATAGAGAATCACACATAGATTAGATAGATAGAAACATGTCAGTCACATATATATGAAGTACAGTGACAGTGTTGATTACTGTACTTGTCATTTAGTGTTAAAATAAAGGATTTATTTAAAAAAAAATTGGCGTGGGGTTCCCCTTAATTTTAGGCTCTAGCGGAGGTTAAGCAGACAGCTGGGGCAAATGTTTGAAGCCTGGGAAGGGGGTAATACCCACGGAGCTTCCCAGGCTACTAATATCAGCCCCCAGCTGAATACCTAGCCTTTACTAGCTATTAAAATGGGGGACCCCCCCAAAAAAATGACGTGGGGTCCCCCCTAATTTAATAGCTAGCACAGGCTAGGCAGACAGCTGGGGGCTGATATTAATAGCCCAGGAAGGGTGCCATGAATATTGGCCCCCTCCCAGGCTAGAAACACCAGCCGTCAGCCGCCCCAGAAATGGCGCATCCATAGGATGCGCCAATTCTGGCACTTAGCCTCGCTCTTCCACGCTGCCCTGGTGCGGTGGCAGGGGGTAATAGGGTTGGGGTTGATGTCAGCTTATAATGCCAGCTGACATCAAGCCCAGGTTAGTAATGGAGAGGCGTCTATAAGACACCCCCATTACTAACCCCATAGTCAAAGTTAAAAGAAAACACAAACACCCAGAATAAAGTCCTTTAATTGAAATAAAGACACAATTCTTTATTGTTCTAAATTAAACCATACTTACCATCACGCCCATTCCAGCTGAAGCCAACGATCTCCTGCAATAAAAGAAAAATAATAAAGCAACCTCATCCTTACCTTTCGATGGTTCCCAGGACAGCTCCAGCTCTGCTACATCGAGATGACAGGCTGGACCGCAGCAGAAAGCTGCCATCCAGCCTGTCATCCCGCAGACACTGAGAAGCGCAGGCATGCTTGCGCTCCTCAGTGTCTCTCTGTGACGTCATCCAGATGAGCCGAGTTCATGTCCAATGAACTCAGCTCACCTCATGCACGTCACTGACAGCGTGGGAAAATTCTCCTGCACTCAGCGCTTCAGCGTGAGAATTCTCCCACGCTGTCAGTGACATACATGAGGTGAGGTCATGTCCAATGAACTCAGCTCACCTCATGCACGTCACTGACAGCGTGGGAAAATTCTCACGCTGAAGTGCTGAGTGCAGGAGAATTTTCCCACGCTGTCAGTGACGTACATGAAGTGAGCGGAGTTCATTGGACATGACCTCGGCTCATCTGGATGCCGTCACAGCCAGACACTGAGGAGTGGAAGTATGCCTGCGCTTCTCAGTGTCTGCGGGATGACAGGATGGATGGCAGCGTTCTGCTGCGGTCCAGCCTGTCATCTCGATGTAGCAGAGCTGAAGCTGTCCTGGGAACCATGGAAAGGTAAGGATGAGGTTGCTTTATTATTTTACTTTTATTGCAGGAGATCGTTGGCTTCAGCTGGAATGGGCGTGGTGGTAAGTATGGTTTAATTTAGAACAATAAAGAATTGTGTGTTTATTTCAATTAAAGGACTTTTTTCTGGGTGTTGTGTTTTTTTAAATACTTTACTAGAAATTCATGGTGGTCATGTCTAATATTGGCGTGACCCCATGAATTTTGGGCTTAGGGCCAGCTGATAATGCCAAGCTGGCCTTAACCCCTTTATTACCCAGTGAGCCACCGCACCAGGGCCCTGGATGAGTTGGGTACAGCGCCAGAAGATGGCGCTTCTATGAACGCGCCATTTTCTGGGGCGGCTGCGGACTGCAATTTGCAGCGGGGGTGGCCCAGAAAGCTTGGGTCTCCCTGCGCTGCGGATTCCAGCCCCCAGCTGCCTAGTTGTACCTGGCTGGACACAAAAATAGGGCGAAGCCCCACGCATTTTTTTTTAAAATTATTTCATGAAATTCATGGAATAATTAAGAAAAAAAGGGCTTCCCTATATTGTTGTGTCCAACCAGGTACAAATAGGCAGCTGGTGGTTGGGGGCAGCCTGTTCCTGCCTGCTGTACCTGGCTGGACACAAATATAGGGCGAAGCCCCACGTCAATTTTTTTTAAAATAAGTCCTTTATTTTAACACTAAATGACATTTGAGGAGTTAATAAAGATGCAGTCCCTAAATTATTATTTATTTTTTAATTAATTTTTCCCAAAACTTTTGACGTGGGCTTCGCCATATTTTTGTATGCCAGCCAGGTACAGCATCCAGCTTCTATGAACGCGCCATTTTCCGGGGTGGCTGCGCACTGCAATTTTCAGCGGGGGGAGGGGGGGGGCAGAAAGCTTGGGCCTCCCTGCGCTGCAGATTCCATCCCCCAGCTGCCTAGTTGTACCTGGCTGGACACAAAAATAGGGAGAAGCTTCACGTATTTTTTTTTTTTAATTATTTCATGAAATTCATGAAATAATTAAGAAAAAAAGGGCTTCCCTATATTGTTGTGTCCAACCAGGTACAAATAGGCAGCTGGTGGTTGGGGGCAGCCCGTTCCTGCCTGCTGTACCTGGCTGGACACAAATATAGTGCGAAGCCCCACGTCAATTTTTTTTAAATCATTTCAGGAAATTCATGAAATAATTTAAAAAAATTGATGTGGGGCTTCGCCCTATATTTGTGTCCAGTCAGGTACAGCAGGCAGGAACGGGCTGCCCCCAACCACCAGCTGCCTATTTGTACCTAGCCGGACACAACAATATAGGGAAGCCCTTTTTTTCTGAATTATTCCATGAATTTCATGAATTTAAAAAAAAAAAAACGTGGAGCTTCGCCCTATTTTTGTGTCCAGCCAGGTACAACTAGGCAGCTGGGGGCTGGAATCTGCAGCGCAGGGAGGCCCAAGCTTTCTGGGCCCCACCCGCTGCAAATTGCAGTCCGCAGCCGCCCCGGAAAATGGCGCGTTCATAGAAGCGCCATCTTCTGGCGCTGTACCCAACTCATCCAGGGCCCTGATGCGGTGGCTCACTGGGTAATAAAGGGGTTAAGGCCAGCTTGGCATTATCAGCTGGCCCTAAGCCCGAAATTCATGGGGTCACGCCAATATTAGACATGACCACCATGAATTTCTAGTAAAGTATTTAAAAAAAACACAAACACCCAGAAAAAAGTCCTTTAATTGAAATAAACACACAATTCTTTATTGTTCTAAATTAAACCATACTTACCATCACGCCCATTCCAGCTGAAGCCAACGATCTCCTGCAATAAAAGAAAAATAATAAAGCAACCTCATCCTTACCTTTCCATGGCTCCCACGACGGCTCCAGCTCTGCTACATCGAGATGACAGGCTGGACCGCAGCAGAACGCTGCCATCCAGCCTGTCATCCCGCAGACACTGAGAAGCGCAGGCATACTTCCACTCCTCAGTGTCTGGCTGTGACGGCATCCAGATGAGCCGACAATGAACTCGGCTCACCTCATGTACGTCACTGACAGCGTGGGAGAATTCTCCTGCACTCAGCGCTTCAGCGTGAGAATTTTCCCACGCTGTCAGTGACGTGCATGAGGTGAGGTCATGTCCCATGAACTCGGCGCACCTCATGCACGTCACTGACAGCGTGGGAGAATTCTCACGCTGAAGCGCTGAGTGCAGGAGAATTTTCCCACGCTGTCAGTGACGTGCATGAGGTGAGCTGAGTTCATTGGACATGACCTCGGCTCATCTGGATGACGTCACAGAAAGACACTGAGGAGCGCAAGCATGCCTGCGCTTCTCAGTGTCCGCGGGATGACAGGCTGGATGGCAGCGTTCTGCTGCGGTCCAGCCTGTCATCTCGATGTAGCAGAGCTGAAGCTGTCCTGGGAACCATGGAAAGGTAAGGATGAGGTTGCTTTATTATTTTACTTTTATTGCAGGAGATCGTTGGCTTCAGCTGGAATGGGTGTGGCGGTAAGTATGGTTTAATTTAGAACAATAAAGAATTGTGTCTTTATTTCAATTAAAGGACTTTTTTCTGGGTGTTTGTGTTTTTTTTAAATACTTTACTAGAAATTCATGGCGGTCATGTCTAATATTGGCGTGACCCCATGAATTTCGGGCTTAGGGCCAGCTGATAATGCCAAGCTGGCCTTAACCCCTTTATTACCCAGTGAGCCACCGCACCAGGGCCCTGGATGAGTTGGGTACAGCGCCAGAAGATGGCGCTTCTATGAACGCGCCATTTTCCGGGGCGGCTGCGGACTGCAATTTGCAGCGGGTGGGACCCAGAAAGCTTGGGTCTCCCTGCGCTGCAGATTCCAGCCCCCAGCTGCCTAGTTGTACCTGGCTGGACACAAAAATAGGGCGAAGCGCCACACATTTTTTTTTTTAATTATTTCATGAAATTCATGGAATAATTAAGAAAAAAAGGGCTTCCCTATATTGTTGTGTCCGGCTAGGTACAAATAGGCAGCTGGTGGTTGGGGGCAGCCCGTTCCTGCCTGCTGTACCTGGCTGGACACAATTATAGGGCGAAGCCCCACATAATTTTTTTTTAATTATTTCATGAATTTCCTGAAATAATTAAAAAAAAATTGACGTGGGGCTTCACACTATATTTGTGTCCAGCCAGGTACAGCAGGCAGGAACGGGCTGCCCCCAACCACCAGCTGCCTATTTGTACCTAGCCGGACACAACAATATAGGGAAGCCCTTTTTTTCTTAATTATTCCATGAATTTCATGAAATAATTAAAAAAAAAAAAACGTGGAGCTTCTCCCTATTTTTGTGTCCAGCCAGGTACAACTAGGCAGCTGGGGGATGGAATCTGCAGCGCAGGGAGGCCCAAGCTTTTTGCCCTCCCCCCCCCCGCTGAAAATTGCAGTCCGCGGCCGCCCCGGAAAATGGCGCGTTCATAGAAGCTGGATGCTGTACCTGGCTGGCATACAAAAATATGGCGAAGCCCACGTCAAAAGTTTTGGGAAAAATTTATTAAAAAATAAATAATAATTTAGGGACTGCATCTTTATTAAGTCCTCAAATGTCATTTAGTGTTAAAATAAAGGATTTATTTAAAAAAAAAATGGCGTGGGATCCCCCATAATTTTAGTCTCTAGCGGAGGTTAAGCAGACGGCTGGGGCAGATGTTTGAAGCCTGGGAAGGGGGTAAAACCCACGGAGCTTCCCAGGCTACTAATATCAGCCCCCAGCTGAATACCTAGCCTTTACTAGCTATTAAAATGGGGGACCCCCCAAAAAAAAATGACGTGGGGTCCCCTCTATTTTAATAGCTAGCAAAGGCTAGGCAGACAGCTGGGGGCTGATATTAATAGCTCAGGAAGGGTGCCATGAATATTGGCCCCCTCCCAGGCTAGAAACACCAGCCGTCAGCCGCCCCAGAAATGGCGCATCCATAGGATGCACCAATTCTGGCACTTAGCCTCGCTCTTCCACGCTGCCCTGGTGCGGTGGCAGGGGGTAATAGTGGTGGGGTTCATGTCAGCGCCAGCTGCCATGAAGCCCAGGTTAGTAATGATGGCCGTCTATATGACACCCCCATTACTAACCTACAAAGTGTTAAAAAGAAAAAACACACTACACCCAGAAAAAAATAATTTATTTGAAATAAAACACCATTTTATTTAATTCTTAGTTTACTAAAAAAAAAATAGTTACCTGTCCACGTTCCTGCGCTGATCTCCCATGCACAGCTGTCACATCTGGAGATGGTGACAGCTGTGCATGGCTGCTGTAAGCTCACGCTGCCGGGAACACGTCCGCTCCCGGCAGCGGGAGCCACTGACTGAGGTCACCGGAGTGCATTCAGGCAGCGCAGCTCCGGAGACCTCCTTTACGGCAGTGCTGTACCGTGGGAATTTCTCACGATACAGCAGTGCCGTAAAGGAGCTAACCGGAGCAGCGCTGCCTGAACTCCGGTGAACCCTTACGGCCCCGTCATTCTAGCGGCGGCAGCGGTTCAGAGCGGTCACATTCTATGTGGCTGCTCTGAACTGGAGATCTTCGTGGGACACTCGTGGACTACTACGGAGGGGTAAGGATAAGGTTGTGGTTTATTATTTTATATTTTATTACAGGAGATCGATGGCTTCGGGGAATTAGGTGTCTTGGTGAGTATAGGTGTAGTTTTTTATTTTTTACTTTATTTTAGGTGGCGATCGGCGGGGACAGGTAATGTATGAACTAATTTCTTTTAGGTAACCACTGGCCACCAATGACATGTATCTAACATTTATTGGGGACACAGTAGGGCAATTTAAATAGCAGGATCAGGCTGATGGGAACTACTGCTCCCATCGAGCTGATCCTGCTGGCAGGAGTGGACGGGGGACAGACATAGGCCGATGGGAGTAGTAGTGTCACATCGGCCTATGTCTGCCCGCACACACACCCGCACACACACACCCCGCACACACACCCGCACACACACCCCGCACACACACACACCCCGCACACATCGCACACACACCGCGCACACACACCCCGCACACACACCCGCACACACACCCCGCACACACACCCGCACACACACACCCCGCACACACACACCCGCACACACACCCCGCACACACACCCCGCACACACACACACACCCGCACACATCGCACAGACACCCCGCACACACACACACCCCGCACACACTAATCATGACGGGTCCGGGAGGTGAGGCTGACCTGTGCGGCCGTGGGAAAGTTGATGTGAGTTCATGCAGTCAAGCATGAACTCACATGAACCCTCTGAGGGCACCGCGGCTACTTCAAATGAACAGCTGATCGGCATCAGCTGATACCTCAGCTGTTCATTTGAAATAACCGGCGGGAAAGCGCAGCACAGAACGGGAAAGCCGGCGGTGAAGTCTTTTCACTGCCGGCTTCCCCGCCCGGGTCCTTCGCTCCTTGGTGCTGCGCTCCCCGCCCGGTCCTAATTTACGATCGGGATGGGAGGTGGCGAGGGGAGCGGAGGATCGGGGTGGGAGGCTGCGGGGAAGCAGTATGGGGCTGCGTGATTGTTTAAAAGCCGGCGGCTTTTTACCGCGCGCCGGCTTTTAAACAATCAGGAGAATTCTCCCACGCTGGGATGGCATTCTGATGACAAGCTGGATCGCAGCTGAGCGCTGCCATCCAGCTTGTCATCCTTCAGAGACACTGCAGAGCGCAGGCATTATGGGAACTTCCGATTCCGGTATTCGATATTATAAAAGTATCGGAATTAAGTATCGGAATTCCGATACAGTGAATATCGGCCGATACCCGATATTTCAGTATCGGAATGCTCAACACTACTTGTCAGTCATTATATTAACAAAAGTAAGATGCACAGGTTTTACCATATAGGGTGATGTTTAGGCCAGTGATAGTGTTTCAGAGGGACACTTGTTGCATGATTTATAGAAGGAACAATATGTGTTCTAGGCTCATTCTTCATCCTCTAGTACAGCCCTGTGTATTTATCACCTACATTGTTTATATTTCTTCGGATCCTAAGAATGATTAGACTGATTTTTGCACATTGAGCAGTGACAAAACTTGTACCTGGTCCAGAAATCCACTTTACTGCGGCAGAATCTTTTCTCTGCTCCATAAAAGCACTGTACCTGGGACATGTAGGGAAAATATAAATTACACAATGTACAGTACCTAGAATAATAAATTGATCTAAGATCATACATGCATTAAACATCAAATGTTACACTGGTAGCATGAAGTTAGGAACAAGTATTCTGAGCACCGGTTTGGCCCCTATAACAGCTGTTACTTATATCCTTGCATAAAATCTTTAAAGGGAATCTGTCACTAGGTTTCTACTCCCTAATCTGAGAGCAGCATGGTATAGGGGCAGAGACCCTGATTCCAGCAATGTGTCACTTACTGGGTTGCTTAGTGTAGTTTTTATAAAATCACTCTCTTATCAGCAGTAGATTCTCAATAGAGGACTAGTAAAACTTCTGCCATATATTCCTCCATAGTCATGAGCTCTGTATAACCACACCCCTACCACTGACTGACAGTTTTCTGCCTATGCACAGTGTACACAGAAAACTGCCAATCAGTGGTGTGGGTGGAGTTATACAGAGCTCAGCATTCAGAGAACTGCTAGGTCTGCATCAGATAAGACAGTTTTTAATTAAAACTGTAGCACCAGGTAAAGTACGTGAAACATAGCTGTAATCAGGGTCCCTGAACCTACTTCATGCTCCTCTCAGATAGGATAGCAAAAACCTGGTGACATATTCTTTCTTAAGGAACCTGACAGCTGATTAATGCTTCCTGAACCATGGCAGAATGAATCAGAGTCCAGCTGTGTCATTTCCGCCAAGTATAATTTACTGTGACATGCTATGGCATTTCAGAGAAAACATCTATAACATAATTGTCCAAGCATCCCTCTGTCTGAAGCCTTTATAGATTGCGCAAGCGCGATATGCCTGCACGATCTGGCTCGAGACAGAAGAACGCATGGAACCGTTACAGGTAAGAGGAGTGTATGGCACCGGAGATCGCGGTATGCGTAGGCACTGAACACATACCATGATCTCTGGTGTCATACTTACATACCTACCTGACAGGGAGGAGCGCTGCCGCGGAGCCTCTGTTTGGTCCGGTGGAGGAGTGAGGCGTCGGAATCGGCGCATGCGCATAGCTCTATCCGGCGCAGTTTTACTGAAGACACATTTGCAGTGTTTCTTCAGCAAAATGGCGCCGGACAGCGCGGTATGGCCACGCGTGTACTCCGGCACCTCAGTCCTCCCACGGCCTCCGGCAGAACGGGACACAGCACTGGAGCACAGGGCAGAAAGGTGAGTATAAGCGTCTATTTTTTTGTATGTGTGTGCAGCGTGATAGGGATGAGGGGTGCCATAGAGACCAGGATTGGGGGGTGAAGGGACCATGCATACCAGGATTGGGAGGTGAGGGGACCATGCATACCATCATTGGGGGTGAGGGGACCATGCATACCTGGATTGGGGGGTGAGGGGACCATGCATTCCAGGATTGGGGGGTGAGGGGTGCCATGCATACCAGGATTGGGGGGGTGAGGGGGTACCATGCATACCAGGATTGGGGGGTGAGGGGCCCATGCATACCAGGATTGGGGGGTGAGGGGTGCTATACATACCAAAATTGGGGGGTGAGGGGCCCATGAATACCAGGATTGAGGGGTGAGGGGTGCCATACATACCAGGATAGGGATGAGGGGGTACCATGTATACAAGGATTGGGGGTGAGGGGTGTCATGCATGCCAGGATTGGGGGGTGAGGGGACCATGCTTTCAAGGATTGGGGGTGAGAGGACAATGCATACCAGGATTGGGGGGTGAGGGGGCCATGCATACCAGGATTGGGGGGTGAGGGTATCATGCATAACAGGATTGGGGGGGTGAGAGGACGGTACATACCAGAATTGGGGGGTGAGGGGACCATGCATACCAGGATAGGGATGAGGGGGTACCATACATACCAGGATTGGGGGTGAGGGGTGCCATGCATACCAGGATTGGGGGGTGAGGGGGCCATGCATACCAGGATTGGGGGTGAGGGGTGCCATGCATACCAGGATTGGGGGTGAGGGTTGCCATGAATACCAGCATTGGGGAAGAGGGGTGCCATACATACCAGGATTGGGGGGTGAGGGGTGCCATGAATACCAGCATTGGGGATGAGGGGTGCCATGTACACCAGGATAGGGGGGTGAGGGGGTACCATACATACCAGAATAGGGATGAGGGGGTATCATGCATACCAGGATTGGGGGGTGAGGGGCTCATGCATACCAGGATTGGGGGGTGAGGGGTGCTATACATACCAAAATTGGGGGGTGAGGGGCCCATGCATACCAGGATTGAGGGGTGAGGGGTGCCATACATACCAGGATAGGGATGAGGGGGTACCATGTATACCAGGATTGGGGGTGAGGGGTGTCATGCAAGACAGGAATGGGAAGTGAGGGGACCATGCATACCAGGATTGGGGGGTGAGGGGACCAAGCATACCAGTACTGGGGGGTGAGGGGGCCATGCATACAAGGATTGGGGGGTGAGGGTATCATGCATACCAGGATTGGGGGGGTGAGGGGACTGTACATACCAGAATTGGAGGGTGAGGGGACCATGCATACCAGGATAGGGATGAGGGGGTACCATGCATACCAGGATTTGGGGGGTGAGGGGTGCCATGCATACCAGGATTGGGGGGTGAGGGGTGCTATACATACCAAAATTGGGGGGTGAGGGGCCCATGAATACCAGGATTGAGGGGTGAGGGGTGCCATACATACCAGGATAGGGATGAGGGGGTACCATGTATACAAGGATTGGGGGTGAGGGGTGTCATGCATGCCAGGATTGGGGGGTGAGGGGACCATGCTTTCAAGGATTGGGGGTGAGAGGACAATGCATACCAGGATTGGGGGGTGAGGGGGCCATGCATACCAGGATTGGGGGGTGAGGGTATCATGCATAACAGGATTGGGGGGGTGAGAGGACGGTACATACCAGAATTGGGGGGTGAGGGGACCATGCATACCAGGATAGGGATGAGGGGGTACCATACATACCAGGATTGGGGGTGAGGGGTGCCATGCATACCAGGATTGGGGGGTGAGGGGGCCATGCATACCAGGATTGGGGGTGAGGGGTGCCATGCATACCAGGATTGGGGGTGAGGGTTGCCATGAATACCAGCATTGGGGAAGAGGGGTGCCATACATACCAGGATTGGGGGGTGAGGGGTGCCATGAATACCAGCATTGGGGATGAGGGGTGCCATGTACACCAGGATAGGGGGGTGAGGGGGTACCATACATACCAGAATAGGGATGAGGGGGTATCATGCATACCAGGATTGGGGGGTGAGGGGCCCATGCATACCAGGATTGGGGGGTGAGGGGTGCTATACATACCAAAATTGGGGGGTGAGGGGCCCATGCATACCAGGATTGAGGGGTGAGGGGTGCCATACATACCAGGATAGGGATGAGGGGGTACCATGTATACCAGGATTGGGGGTGAGGGGTGTCATGCAAGACAGGAATGGGAAGTGAGGGGACCATGCATACCAGGATTGGGGGGTGAGGGGGCCATGCATACCAGGATTGGGGGGTGAGGGTATCATGCATAACAGGATTGGGGGGGTGAGAGGACGGTACATACCAGAATTGGGGGGTGAGGGGACCATGCATACCAGGATAGGGATGAGGGGGTACCATACATACCAGGATTGGGGGTGAGGGGTGCCATGCATACCAGGATTGGGGGGTGAGGGGGCCATGCATACCAGGATTGGGGGTGAGGGGTGCCATGCATACCAGGATTGGGGGTGAGGGTTGCCATGAATACCAGCATTGGGGAAGAGGGGTGCCATACATACCAGGATTGGGGGGTGAGGGGTGCCATGAATACCAGCATTGGGGATGAGGGGTGCCATGTACACCAGGATAGGGGGGTGAGGGGGTACCATACATACCAGAATAGGGATGAGGGGGTATCATGCATACCAGGATTGGGGGGTGAGGGGCCCATGCATACCAGGATTGGGGGGTGAGGGGTGCTATACATACCAAAATTGGGGGGTGAGGGGCCCATGCATACCAGGATTGAGGGGTGAGGGGTGCCATACATACCAGGATAGGGATGAGGGGCTACCATGTATACCAGGATTGGGGGTGAGGGGTGTCATGCAAGACAGGAATGGGAAGTGAGGGGACCATGCATACCAGGATTGGGGGGTGAGGGGACCAAGCATACCAGTACTGGGGGGTGAGGGGGCCATGCATACAAGGATTGGGGGGTGAGGGTATCATGCATACCACGATTGGGGGGGTGAGGGGACTGTACATACCAGAATTGGAGGGTGAGGGGACCATGCATACCAGGATAGGGATGAGGGGGTACCATGCATACCAGGATTTGGGGGGTGAGGGGTGCCATGCATACCAGGATTGGGGGGTGAGGGGTGCCATGCATACCAGGATTGGGGGGTGATGGGACCATGCATACCAGGATTGGGGGTGAGGGGTGCCATGCATAACATCATTGGGGGTGAGTGGTGCCATACACACCAGGATTGGGGGTGAGGGTTGCCAAGAATACCAGCATTGGTGATGAGGGGTGCCATGCACACAAAGATTGGGGGGTAAGGTGGTACCATACATACCAGGATAGGGATGAAGGGGTACCAAGAATACCAGGATTGTGGGGTGAAGGGACCATGCATACCAGGATTGGGGGGTGAGGAGACCATGCATACCAGGATTGGGGGTGAGGGGACCATGCATACCAGGATAGGGATGAGGGGGTACCATACATACCAGGATTGGGGGTGAGGGGTGCCATGCATACCAGGATTGGGGGGTGAGGGGGCCATGCATACCAGGATTGGGGGTGAGGGGTGCCATGCATACCAGGATTGGGGGTGAGGGTTGCCATGAATACCAGCATTGGGGAAGAGGGGTGCCATACATACCAGGATTGGGGGGTGAGGGGTGCCATGAATACCAGCATTGGGGATGAGGGGTGCCATGTACACCAGGATAGGGGGGTGAGGGGGTACCATACATACCAGAATAGGGATGAGGGGGTATCATGCATACCAGGATTGGGGGGTGAGGGGCCCATGCATACCAGGATTGGGGGGTGAGGGGTGCTATACATACCAAAATTGGGGGGTGAGGGGCCCATGCATACCAGGATTGAGGGGTGAGGGGTGCCATACATACCAGGATAGGGATGAGGGGGTACCATGTATACCAGGATTGGGGGTGAGGGGTGTCATGCAAGACAGGAATGGGAAGTGAGGGGACCATGCATACCAGGATTGGGGGGTGAGGGGACCAAGCATACCAGTACTGGGGGGTGAGGGGGCCATGCATACAAGGATTGGGGGGTGAGGGTATCATGCATACCACGATTGGGGGGGTGAGGGGACTGTACATACCAGAATTGGAGGGTGAGGGGACCATGCATACCAGGATAGGGATGAGGGGGTACCATGCATACCAGGATTTGGGGGGTGAGGGGTGCCATGCATACCAGGATTGGGGGGTGAGGGGTGCTATACATACCAAATTGGGGGGTGAGGGGACCATGCTTTCAAGGATTGGGGGTGAGAGGACAATGCATACCAGGATTGGGGGGTGAGGGGGCCATGCATACCAGGATTGGGGGGTGAGGGTATCATGCATAACAGGATTGGGGGGGTGAGAGGACGGTACATACCAGAATTGGGGGGTGAGGGGACCATGCATACCAGGATAGGGATGAGGGGGTACCATACATACCAGGATTGGGGGTGAGGGGTGCCATGCATACCAGGATTGGGGGGTGAGGGGGCCATGCATACCAGGATTGGGGGTGAGGGGTGCCATGCATACCAGGATTCGGGGTGAGGGTTGCCATGAATACCAGCATTGGGGAAGAGGGGTGCCATACATACCAGGATTGGGGGGTGAGGGGTGCCATGAATACCAGCATTGGGGATGAGGGGTGCCATGTACACCAGGATAGGGGGGTGAGGGGGTACCATACATACCAGAATAGGGATGAGGGGGTATCATGCATACCAGGATTGGGGGGTGAGGGGCCCATGCATACCAGGATTGGGGGGTGAGGGGTGCTATACATACCAAAATTGGGGGGTGAGGGGCCCATGCATACCAGGATTGAGGGGTGAGGGGTGCCATACATACCAGGATAGGGATGAGGGGGTACCATGTATACCAGGATTGGGGGTGAGGGGTGTCATGCAAGACAGGAATGGGAAGTGAGGGGACCATGCATACCAGGATTGGGGGGTGAGGGGACCAAGCATACCAGTACTGGGGGGTGAGGGGGCCATGCATACAAGGATTGGGGGGTGAGGGTATCATGCATACCACGATTGGGGGGGTGAGGGGACTGTACATACCAGAATTGGAGGGTGAGGGGACCATGCATACCAGGATAGGGATGAGGGGGTACCATGCATACCAGGATTTGGGGGGTGAGGGGTGCCATGCATACCAGGATTGGGGGGTGAGGGGTGCCATGCATACCAGGATTGGGGGGTGATGGGACCATGCATACCAGGATTGGGGGTGAGGGGTGCCATGCATAACATCATTGGGGGTGAGTGGTGCCATACACACCAGGATTGGGGGTGAGGGTTGCCAAGAATACCAGCATTGGTGATGAGGGGTGCCATGCACACAAAGATTGGGGGGTAAGGTGGTACCATACATACCAGGATAGGGATGAAGGGGTACCAAGAATACCAGGATTGTGGGGTGAAGGGACCATGCATACCAGGATTGGGGGGTGAGGAGACCATGCATACCAGGATTGGGGGTGAGGGGACCATGCATACCAGGATTTGGGGGTGAGGGGACCATGCATGACAGGATTGGGGGGGTGAGGGGGCCATGCATGCCAGGATTGGGGGGTGAGGGGGTACCATGCATACCAGGATTGGGGGGTGAGGGGACTGTACATACCAGGATTGGGGGTTGAGGGGACCATGCATACCATGATAGGGATTAGGGGGTACCAATAATACCAGGTTTGGGGTGTGAGGGGTGCCATGGATAAAAGGATTGTGGGGTGAGGGGACCATGCATACCAGGAATGGGGGGTGAGGGGTGCCATGCATACCATCAATGGGGATTAGGGGTGCCATGCACACCAGGATTGGGGGGTGAGGGGGTACCAGACATACCAGGATAGGAATGAGGGGGTACCATGCATACCAGGATTGGGGGGTGAGGGGACCATGCATACCAGGATTGGGGGTTGAGGGGACCATGCATACCAGGATTGGAGGGACAGGGGACCATGCATACCAGGATTTGGGGGTGAGGGGACCATGCATACCAGGATTGGGAGGTGAGGGGTCCATGCATACCAGGATTGGGGGTGAGGAATGCCATGCATACTGGATTGGGGGGTGAGGGGCCCATGCATACCAGGATTGGGGGGTGAGGGGACAATGAATAACAAGATAGGGATGAGAGGATACCATGCATACCAGGATTGGGGGGTGAAATGTGCTGTGCATACCAGGATTGGGGGGGTGAGGGGACCATGCATACCAGGATTGGGGGGTGAGGGGACCATGCATACCATCATTGGGGGTGAGGGGTGCCATACATACCAGGATTGGGGATTGAGGGGTGTCATTTATACCAGGATTGGTGGGTGAAGGGTGCTATTCATACCAGGATTGGGGGGTGAGGGGCCCATGCATACCAGTAGTGAGGGGTAAGAGGTGCCATACATACCAGGATAGGAATGAGGGGGTACCATGTATACCAGGATTGGGAGGTGAAGGGTGTCATGCATGCCAGGATTGGGGGGTGAGGGGACCATGCATACCAGGATTGGGGGGTGAGGGGATCATGCATACCAGGATTGGGGGCTGAGGAGGCCACGCATACCAGGATTGGGGGTGAGGGGATCATGCATACCAGGATTGGGGGGTGAGGGGACTGTACATACGAGAATTGGGGGGTGAGGGGACCATGCATACCAGCATTGGGGGGGTGAGGGGACCATGCATACCAGGATTGGGGGGTGAGGGGTGCCATGCATACCAGGATTGGGGGGTGAGGGGGTACCATGCATGCCAGGATAGGGGATGAGGGGGCCATGCAAACCAGGATTTGGGGTGTGAGGGGGTCATGCATACCAGGATTGGGGGGTGATGAGACCATTCATACCAGGATTGGGGTTGAGGGGTGCCATGCATACCAGGATTGAGGGTAACGGGTGCCATACATACCATGATTGGGGGGTGAGGGGCCCATGCATACCAGGATTGGGGGTGAGGGGTGCCATACATACCAGTATTGGGGATGAGGAGTGCCATGCATAGCAGGATTGGAGGGTGAGGGGACCATGCATACCAGGATTGGGGGGTGAGGGTTGCCATGCATACCAGGATTGGAGGGTGAGGGGCCCATGCATACCAGGATTGGGGGGTGAGGGGTGGCTTGCATACCAGGATTGGGGGGTGAGGGGACCATGCATTCTAGGATTGGGGGGTGAGGGGTGCCATGCATACCATGATTGGGGGGTGAGGGGTGCCATGCATACCAGGATTGGGGGGTGAGGGGACCATACATACCAGGATTGGGTGGAGAGGGCCATGCATACCAGGATTGGGGGTGAGGGGATCATACATACCAGGATTGGGGGTGAGACGACTGTACATGCCAGGATTGGGGGGTGAGGGGACCATGCATACCAGGATTGGGAGGGTGAGGGGTGCCATGCATACCAGGATTGGGGGGAGAGGGGTGCCATGCATACCATCATTGGTGGTGAGGGGTGCCATACATACCAGGATTGGGGGTTGAGGGGTGTCATTTATACCAGGATTGGAGGGTGAGGGGGTACCATACTTACCAGGATAGGGATGAGGGGGGAACCATGCATACCAGGATTTGGGGGTGATAAGCCCATGGATACCAGGATTGGTGGGTGAGGGGTGCTATTCATACCAGGATTGGGGGGTGAGGGGCCCATGCATACCAGTAGTGAGGGGTAAGGGGTGCCATACATACCAGGATAGGAATGAGGGGGTACCATGTATACCAGGATTGGGGGGTGAAGGGTGTCATGCATGCCAGGATTGGGGGGTGAGGGGACCATGCATACCAGGATTGGGGGGTGAGGGGACCATGCATACCAGGATTGGGGGCTGAGGAGGCCACGCATACCAGGATTGGGGGTGAGGGGATCATGCATACCAGGATTGGGGGGTGAGGGGACTGTACATACCAGAATTGGGGGGTGAGGGGACCATGCATAACAGGATAGGGATGAGGGGGGACCATGCATACCACTATTGGGGCGTGAGGGGTGCCATGCATACAAGGATTGGGGGGTGAGGGGACAATGCATACCAGGATAGGGATGAGAGGATACCATGCATACCAGGATTGGTGGGAGAGATGTGCTATGCATACCAGGATTGGGGGGTGAGGGGACCATGCATACCAGGATTGGGGGGTGAGGGGACCATGCATACCAGGTATGGGGGGTGAGGTGTGCCATGCATACCAGGATTTGGGGGTGAGGGGACCATGCATACCAGGATTGGGGGGTGAGGAGACCATGCATACCAGGATTGGGGTGTGAGGGGACCATGTATACCAGGATTGGGGGCTGAGGAGGCCATGCATACCAGGATTGGGGGTGAGGGGATCATGCATACCAGGATTGGGGGGTGAGGGGACTGTACATACCATAATTGGGGGGTGAGGGGACCATGCATACCAGGATAGGGATGAGGGGGTACCATGCATACCAGGATTGGGGCGTGAGGGGTGCCATGCATACCAGGATTGGGGGTGAGGGGTGCCATGCATACAAGGATTAGGGGTGAGGGGACCATGTATACCAGGATTAGGGGGTGAGGTTTACCATGCATACCATCATTGGGGGTGAGTGGTGCCATACATACTAGAATTGGGGGTGAGGGTTGCCATGAATACCAGCATTGGGGATGAGGGGTGCCATGCACAAAAGATTGGGAGGTGAGGGGGTACATACCTACCAGGATAGGGATGAGGGGGTACCATGCATACTAGGATTTGGGGATGAGGGGACCACGCATACAAGGATTGGGGGTGAGGGGGCCATGCATACCAGGATTGGGGGGTGAGGGGATTATGTATACCAGGATTGGGGGTGAGGGGACTGTACATACCAGGATTGGGGGGTGAGGAGACCATGCATACCAGGATAGGGATTAGGGGGTACCTTTAGTTCCAGGATTAGGGAGTGAGGGGTGCCATGCATAAAAGGATTGGGGGTGAGGGGACCATGCATACCAGGATTGGGGTGTGTGGGGTGCCATGCATACCATCATTGGGGGTGAGTGGTGCCATACATACCAGGATTGGGGGGTGAGGGTTGCCATGAATACCAGCATTGGGGATGAGGGGTGCCATACACACCAGGATTAGGGGGTGAGGGGGTACCATACATGACATCATAGGGATGAGGGGGTACCATGCATACCAGGATTGGGGGGTGAGGTGACCATGCATACCAGCATTGGGGGTTGAGGGGACCATGCATACCAGGATTGGAGGGAGAGGGGACCATGAATACCAGGATTTGGGGGGAGGGGACCATGCATACCAGGATTGGGGGGTGAGGGGTCCATGCATACCAGGATTGGGGATGAGGGGTGCCATATATATCAGGATTTGGGGGTGAGGGGCCCATGCATACCAGGATTGGGGGTGAGGGGTGCCATACATAACAGGATAGGGATGAGAGGGTACCATGCATACCAGGATTGGTGGGTGAGGGGACAATGCATACCAGGCCAGGGATGAGAGGATACCATGCATAACAGGATTGGGGGGTGAGGGGTGCTATGCATACCAGGATTGGGGGGTGAGGGGACCATGCATACCAGAATTGGGGGGTGAGGGGACCATGCATACCAGGATTGGGGGTGATGGGTGCTATGCATACCAGGATTGGGGGGTGAGGGGTGCCATGCATACTATCATTGGGGGGTGAGTGGTGCCATACATACCAGGATTGGAGGTGAGGGTTGCCATGAATACCAGCATTGGGGATGAGGGGTGCTATGCACAGAAAGATTGGGGGGTGACGGGGTACCATACAAACCAGGATAGGGATGAGGGGGTACCATATATACCAGGATTGGGGGGTGAGGGGACAATGCATACCA
Organism: Phyllobates terribilis; assembly: GCF_046119375.1. Taxonomy (NCBI): domain Eukaryota; kingdom Metazoa; phylum Chordata; class Amphibia; order Anura; family Dendrobatidae; genus Phyllobates; species Phyllobates terribilis. The sequence continues at coordinate 474,435,796 of NW_027362763.1, forward strand.
GAATTGGGGGGTTAGGGGACCATGCATACCAGGATTGGAGAGTGAGGGGACCATGCATACCAGGATTTGGGGGTGAGGGGACCATGCATACCAGGATTGGGGGGTGAGGGGACCATGCATACCAGAATTGCAGAGTGAGGGGTGCCATGCATAAAAGCATTGCGGGGTGAGGGGACCATGCATACCAGGATTGGGGGGTGAGGGGTGCCATGCATACCATCATTGGGAGTGAGAGGTGCCATACATACCAGGATTGGGGGGTGAGGGTTTCCATGAATATCAACATTGGGGATGAGGGGTGCCATGCACAACAGAATTTGGAGGTGAGGGGATACCATACATACCAGTATAGGGATGAGGGGGTACCATGCATACCAGGATTGGAGGGTGAGGTGACCATGCATACCAGGATTGGGGGTTGAGGGGACTATGCATACCAGGATTTGGGGGTGAGGGGACCATGCATTCCAGGATTGGGGGGTGAGGGGTCCATGCATACCAGGATTGGGGATGAGGGGTGCCATACATACTAGGATTTGGGGGTGAGGGGCCCATGCATACCAGGATTGGGGGGTGAGGGGTGCCATACATACCTGGATAGAGGATGAGAGGGCACAATGCATACCAGGATTGGGTGGTGAGGGGACAATGCATGCCAGGATAGGGATGAGAGGATACCATGCATACCAGGATTGGGGGGGTGGGGGGTGCTATGCATACCAGGATTGCGGGGTGAGGGGACCATGCGTACCAGGATTGGGGGGTGAGGGGACCATGCATACCAGGATTGGAGGGTGAGGGGTGCCATGCATACCAGGATCTGGGGGTGAGGTGGTACCATGCATGCCAGGATAGGGATGAGGGGGCCATGTAAACCAGGATTTGGGGTGTGAGGGGACCATGCATACCAGGATTGGGGGGTGAGGGGACCATTCATACCAGGATTCGGGTTGAGGGGTGCCATGCATACCAGGATTGGGGGTGAGGGGTGCCATACATATCAGGATTGGGGGGAGAGGGGCCCATGTATACCAGGATTGGGGGTGAGGGGTGCCATACATACCAACATTGGGGATGAGGGGTGCCATGCATAGCAGGATTGGAGGGTGAGGGGACCATGCATACCAGGATTGGGGGGTGAGGGGTGCCATACATACCAAGATTGGGTGGTGAGAAGCCCATGCATTCCAGGATTGGGGGGTGGGTGGTGCCGTGAATACCAGGATTGGGGGGTGAGGGGACCATGCATTCTAGGATCGGGGGGTGAGGGGACTATGCATACCAGGATTGGGGGGTTAGGGGTGCCATGCATACCAGGATTGGGGGGTGAGAGGGTACCATGCATACCAGTAAAGGGATGAGGGGGCCATGCATATCAAGATTGGGCGTGAGGGAACTATGCATATCAGTATTGGGGGGTGAGGTGACCATGCATACCAGGATTGGGGGGGTGAAGGGTGCCATGCATACCAGGATTGGGGGTTAGGGGGTACCATGCATACCATGATAGGGATGAGGGGGCCATGCATATCAGAATTGGGAAGTGAAGGGACCATGCATACCAGGATTGAGGGGTGAGGGTTCCATGCATACAAGGATTGGGGCGTGATGGACCATGCATACCAGGACTGGGGGGGATAAGGGGATATGCATTCCTGGAGGGGGGTGAGGGGACCATGCATACCATGATTGGGGGTTGAGGGGACCATGCATTCTAGGATTGAGAGGAGAGGGGTGCCTTGCATACCAGGATTGGGGGGTGAGGGGTGCCATGCATACCAGGATTGAGGGTGAGTCGAACATACATAACAGGATTGGGGGTTGAGGGGGCCATGCATACCAGGATTGGGGGGTGAGGGCATCGTGCATACCAGGATTGAGGGGGTGAGGGGACTGTACATACCAGGTTTGGGGGTGAGGGGACCATGCATACCAGGATTGGGGGGTGAGGGGTGCCATACATACCAGGATTAGGGGGTGGGGGGACCATGCAAACCAGGATTGGGGGATGAGTGGGCCATGCATACCAAGATTGGGGAGTGAGGGGCCATGCATACCAGGATTGGGAGGTGAGGGGACCATGTATACCAGGATTGGGGGGATGAGTGGACCATGCATAGCAGGATTTGGGTTGATGGGTGCCATGCATACCAGGAATGGGGGGTGAGGGCTGCCATGAATACCAGCATTGGGGATGACGGGTGCCATGCACACCAGTATTGGGTGGTGAGGGGGTACCATACATACCAGGATAGGGATGAGAGGGTACCATGCATACCAGGATTTGGGGGTGAGGGGCCCATGCATATCAGGATTGGGGGGGTGAGGGGTGCTATACATACCAGAATTGAAGGGTGAGGGGTCCATGCATACCAGGATTGAGGGGTGAGGAGTGCCATAAATACCTGGATAGGGATGAGAGGGTACCATGCATACCAGGATTGGACGTTGAGGGGACCATTCATACCAGGATTGGGGGGTGTGGGGACCATACAAACCAGAATTTGGGGATGAGTGGGCCATGCATACCAAGATTGGGGAGTGAGGGGCCATGCATACCAGGATTGGGAGGTGAGGGGACCATGCATACCAGGAATGGGGGTGAGGGCTGCCATGAATACCAGCATTGGGGATGACGGGTGCCATGCACACCAGTATTGGGTTGTGAGGGGGTACCATACGTACCAGGATAGGGATGAGAGGGTACCATGCATACCAGGATTGGACGGTGAGGGGACCATTCATACCAGGATTGGGGTTGAGGGGTGCCATGCATAAAAGGATTGGGTGTGAGGGGTGCCATACATACCATGATTGGGGGGTGTGAGGGGCCTTTGCATACCAGGATTGGGGGTGAGGTGTGCCATACATACCAGCATTGGGGATGGGGGGTGCCATGCATAGCAGGATTGGAGGGTGAGGGGACCATGCATACCAGGATTGGGGGGTGAGGAGTACCATACATATGAGGATTGGGGGGTGAGGGGCCCATGCATACAAGGATTGAGGGGTGAGGGGTGCCATGCATTCCAGGATTGGGGGTGAGGGGACTGTACATACCAGGATTGGTGGGGTGAGGGGACCATGCATACCAGGATTGGGGGGTGAGAGGGGACCATGCATACCAGCATTGGGGGGTGAGGGGTGCCATGCATACCAGGATTGGGGGGTGAGGGGGTATCATGCATACTAGGATAGGGATGAGGGGGCCATGCAAACCAGGATTTGGGGTGTGAGGGGACCATGCATACCATGATTGGGGGGTGAGGGGCCCATGCATACCAGGATTGGGGGTGAGGGGTGCCATGCATACCAGCATTGAGAATGAGGGTTGCCATGCATTGCAGGATTGGAGGGTGAGGGAACCATGCATACCAGGATTGGGGGGTGAAGGGTGCCATACATACCAGGATTGGGGGATGAGGGGCCCATGCATACCAGGATTGGGGGTGTGGGGTGGCTTGCATACCAGGATTGGGGGGTGAGGGGACCATGCATTCTAGGATTGGGAGGTGAGGGGTGCCATGCATACCATGATTGGGGGGTGAGGGGTGCCATGCATACCAGGATTGGGGGGTGAGGGGACCATACATATCAGGATTGGGTGGTGAGGGCCATGCATACCAGAATTGGGGGTGAGGGGATCATACATACCAGGATTGGGGGTGAGGCGACCGTACATACCAGGATTGGGGGGTGAGGGGACCATGCATACCAGGATTGGGGGGTGAGGGGTGCCATTTATACCAGGATTGGGGGGTGAGGGGTGCCATGAATACCAGCATTGGGGATGAGGGGTGCCATGCACATCAGGATTGGGGGGTGAGGGGGTACCATACAACCCAGGATAGGGATGAGGGGGTACCATGCATACCAGGATTGGGGGTGAGAAGCCCATGCATACCAGGATTGGTGGGTGAGGGGTGCTATTCATACCAGGATTGGGGGGTGAAGGGCCAATGCATACCAGGAGTGAGGGGTAAGGGGTGCCATACATACCAGGATAGGGATGAGGGGGTACCATGTATAACAGGATTGGGGGGTGAGGGGTGTCATGCATGCCAGGATTGGGGGGTGATGGGACCATGCATACCAGGATTGGGGGGTGAGGAGGCTCTGCATACCAGGATTGGGGGTGAGGGGATCATGCATACCAGGATTGGGGGTGAGGGGACTGTACATGCCAGAATTGGGGGGTGAGGGGACCATGCATACCAGGATAGGGATGAGGGGGCACCATGCAAACCAGGATTGGGGTGTGAGGGGTGCCATGCATACCAGGATTGGGGGGTGAGGGGTGTCATACATACCAGGATTGGGGGGTGAGGGGACAATGCATACCAGGATAGGGATGAGAGGATACCATGCATATCAGGATTGGGGGGTGAGATGTGCTATGCATACCAGGATTGGGGGGGTGAGGGGACCATGCATACCAGGATTGGGGGGTGAGGGGACCATGCATACCAGGATTGGGGGGTGAGGGGACCATGCATACCAGGATTGGGGGGTGAGGGGACCATGCATACCAGGATTGGGGGGTGAGGGGTGCCACGCATACCAGAATTGGGGGGTGAGGGTTTACCATGCATACCAGGATAGGGATGAGGGGGCCATGTAAACCAGGATTTGGGGTGTGATGGGACCATGCAAACCAGAATTGGGGGGTGAGGGGACCATTCATACCAGGATTGGGGTTGAGGGGTGCCATGCATACCAGGATTGAGGGTGAGGGGTACCATACATACCATGATTGGGGGTTGAGGGGCCAATGCATACCAGGATTGGGGGTGAGGGGTGCCATACTTACCAATATTGGGGATGAGAGGTGCCATGCATAGCTGGATTGTTGGATGAGGGGACCATGCATACCAGGATTGGGGGGTGAGGGGTGCCATACATACCAGGATTGGGGGGTGAGGGGACCATACATAGCAGGATTGGGTGGTGAGGCCATGCATACCAGAATTGGGGGTGAGGGGATCATACATACCAGGATTGGGGGTGAGGCGACCGTACATACCAGGATTGGGGGGTGAGGGGACCATGCATACCAGGATTGGGGGGTGAGGGGTGCCATTTATACCAGGATTGGGGGGTGAGGGGTGCCATGAATACCAGCATTGGGGATGAGGGGTGCCATGCACATCAGGATTGGGGGGTGAGGGGGTACCATACAAACCAGGATTGGGGGGTGAGAAGCCCATGCATACCAGGATTGGTGGGTGAGGGGTGCTATTCATACCAGGATTGGGGGGTGAGGGGCCCATGCATACCAGGAGTGAGGGGTAAGGGGTGCCATACATACCAGGATAGGGATGAGGGGGTACCATGTATAACAGGATTGGGGGGTGAGGGGTGTCATGCATGCCAGGATTGGGGGGTGATGGGACCATGCATACCAGGATTGGGGGGTGAGGAGGCTATGCATACCAGGATTGGGGGTGAGGGGATCATGCATACCAGGATTGGGGGGTGAGGGGACTGTACATGCCAGAATTGGGGGGTGAGGGGACCATGCATACCAGGATAGGGATGAGGGGGGACCATGCAAACCAGGATTGGGGCGTGAGGGGTGCCATGCATACCAGGATTGGGGGGTGAGGGGTGTCATGCATACCAGGATTGGGGGGTGAGGGGACAATGCATACCAGGATAGGGATGAGAGGATACCATGCATATCAGGATTGGGGGGTGAGATGTGCTATGCATGCCAGGATTGGGGGGGTGAGGGGACCATGCATACCAGGATTGGGGGGTGAGGGGACCATGCATACCAGGATTGGGGGGTGAGGGGACCATGCATACCAGGATTGGGGGGTGAGGGGTGCCACGCATACCAGAATTGGGGGGTGAGGGTTTACCATGCATACCAGGATAGGGATGAGGGGGCCATGCAAACCAGGATTTGGGGTGTGATGGGACCATGCAAACCAGAATTGGGGGGTGAGGGGACCATTCATACCAGGATTGGGGTTGAGGGGTGCCATGCATACCAGGATTGAGGGTGAGGGGTACCATACATACCATGATTGGGGGTTGAGGGGCCAATGCATACCAGGATTGGGGGTGAGGGGTGCCATGCATAGCTGGATTGTTGGATGAGGGGACCATGCATACCAGGATTGGGGGGTGAGGGGTGCCATACATACCAGGATTGGGGGGTGAAGGGCCCATGCATACCAGGATTGGGGGGTGAGGGGTGGCTTGCACACCAGGATTGGGGGGTGAGGGGACTATGCATTCTAGGATTTGGGGGTGAGGGGTGCCATGCATACCATGATTGGGGGGTGAGGGGTGCCATGCATACCAAGATTTGGGGGTGAGGGGACCATACATACCAGGATTGGGTGGTGAGAGCCATGCATTCCAGGATTGGGGGTGAGGGGAGCCATACATACCAATATTGGGGATGAGGGGTGCCATGCATAGCTGGATTGTTGGATGAGGGGACCATGCATACCAGGATTGGGGGGTGAGGGGTGCCATACATACCAGGATTGAGGGGTGAAGGGCGCATGCATACCAGGATTGGGGGGTGAGGGGTGGCTTGCATACCTGGATTGGGGGGTGAGGGGACCATGCATTCTATTATTTGGTGGTGAGGGGGGCCATGCATACCATGGTTGGGGGGTGAGGGGTGCCATGCATACCAGGATTTGGGGGTGAGGGGACCATGCATACCAGGATTGGGGGGTGAGGGGTCCATGCATACCGGGATTGGGGGGTGAGAGGATTATGCATTCCAGGATTGTGGGGTGAGGGGACTGTACAAACCAGGATTGGGGGGTGAGGGGACCATGCATACCAGGATAGGGATTAGGGGGTACCATTAATACCAGGATTGGGGAGTGAGGGTTGCCATGCATAAAAGGAATGGGGGGTGAGGGGACCATGCATATCAGGATTGGGGGGTGAGGGAGTACCATACATACCAGTATAGGGATGAAGGGGTACCATGCATACCAGGATTGGGGGGTGAGGTGACCATGCATACCAGGATTGGGGGTTGAGAAGACCATGCATACCAGGATTGGAGGGAGAGGGTACCATGCATACCAGGATTTGGGGGTGAGGGGACCATGCATACCAGGATTGGTGGGAGAGGGTACCATGCATACCAGGATTTGGGAGTGAGGGGACCATGCATACCAGGATTGGGGATGAGTGGTGCCATACATACCAGGATTGGGGGGAGAGGGGCCCATGCATACCAGGATTGGGGGGTGAGGGGTGCCTTAAACACCAGGATAGGGATGAGAGGGTACCATGGAAACCACGATTTGGGGTGTGAGGGGACAATGCATACCAGGATTGGGGGGTGAGGGGAACATTCATACCATGATTGGGGTTGAAGGGTGCCATGCATACCAGGAGTGGGGGTGAGGGGTTCCATACATACCATGATTGGCAGGTGAGGGGCCCATGCATACCAGGATTTGGGGTGAGGGGTGCCATACATACCAGGATTGGGGGGTGAGAGGCCCATGCATACCAGGATTGTGGGTTGAGGGATGCCATGCATACCAGGATTGGGGGGTAAGGGGAACATGCATACTAGTATTGGGGGGTGAGGGGACCATGCATACCAGGATTGGGAGGTGAGGGGTGCCATGCATACCAGGATTGGGGGATGAGAGGGTACCATGCATACCAGGATAGGGATGAGGGGGCCATGCATATCAAGATTGGGGGGTGAGGGAACCATGCATATCAGCATTGGGGGGTGAGATGACCATGCATACCAGAATTGGGGGGGTGAGGGGTGCCATGCATACCAGGATTGGGGGATGAGAGGGTACCATGCATACCAGGATAGGGATGAGGGGGCCCTGCATATCAAGATTGGGGGGTGAGGGAACCATGCATATCAGTATTGGGGGGTGAGAGGACCATGCATACGAGGATTGGGGGGGTAAGGCGTGCCATGCATATCAGGATTGGGAGGTGAAGGGGTTCCATGCATATCAGGATTGAGGTGTGAGGGTACCATACATACCAGGATTGGGGGGTGATGGGACCATGCATACCAGTATTTTAGGGGTGAGGGGTGCCATACATCCCAGGATTCGGGGACAAGGGGCCATGCATTCCAGGAGGGGGGTGAGGGGACCATGCATACCAGGATTGGGGAGTGAGGGGACCATGCATTCTAGGATTGAGGGGTGAGGGGTGCCATGTATACCAGGATTGAGGGTTGAGGGGTGCGATGAATACCATGATTGGGGTTGAGGGGTTCCATGCATACCAGGAATGGGGGGTGAGGGCTGCCATGAATACCAGCATTGGGGATGAGGGGTGCCATTCACACCAGCATTGGGTGGTGAGTGGGTACCATACATACCAGGATAGGGATGAGGGGGAACCATGCATACCAGGATTTGGGGGTGAGGGGCCCATGCATACCAGAATTGGGGGGGAGTGAGGGGTGCTATACATACCAGAATTGGAGGGTGAGGGGCCCATGCATACAAGGATTGAGGGGTGCCATACAAACCATGATAGGGATGAGAGGGTACCATGCATACCAGGATTGGACGGTGAGGGGACCATTCATACCAGGATTGGGGTTAAGGGGTGCCATGCATAAAAGGATTGGGTGTGAGGGGTGCCATACATACCATGAGGGGGGTGAGGGGCCCATGCATACCAGGATTGGGGGAGAGGGGTGCCATACATACCAGCATTGGGGATGAGGGGTGCCATGCATAGCAGGATTGGAGGGTGAGGGGACCATGCATACCAGGATTGGGGGGTGAGGAGTACCATACATACGAGGATTCGGGGGTGAGGGGCCCATGAATACCAGGATTGGGGGGTGAGGGGTACCATGCATACCAGGATTGGGTGGTGAGGGGACCATGCATTCTGGGATTTGGGGGTGAGGGGTGCCATGCATACCAGGATTGGGGGGTGAGCGGACCATACATACCGGGATTGGGTGGTGAGGGGGCCAAGCATACTAGGATTGGGGGGTGAGGGGATCATGCATACCAGGATTGGGGGTGAGGGGACTGTACATACCAGGATTGGGGGGTGAGGGGATCATGCATACCAGGATTGGGGGTGAGGGGACTGTACATACCAGGATTGGGGGGTGAGGGGACCATGCATACCAGGATTGGGGCTTGAGGGGTGCCATGCATACCAGGATTGGGGGGTGAGGTGTGCCATGCAAACCAGCATTGGGGATGAGGGGTGCCATGCACATCAGGATTGGGGGGTGAGGGGCCACCTACATGCCAGGACAGGGATGAGGGGGTACCATGCATACCAGGATTGGGGGGTGAGGGGCCAATGCATATCAGGATTGGGGGTTAAGGGGTGCTATACATAACAGGATTGGGGGGTGAGGGGTATCATACATGCCAGGATTAGGGGGAGAGGGGACCATGCATGCCAGGATTGGGGGGTGAGGGGACCATGCATACCAGGATTGGGGGGTGAGGGGGCCATGCATACCAGTATTGGGGGGTGAGGAGATCATGCATACCAGGATTGGGGGGTGTGGGGACTGTACATACCAGAATTGGGGGGTGAGGGGACCATGCATACCAGGATAGGGATGAGGGGGTATTATGCATACCAGGATGGAGGGGTGAGGGGACCATGCATACCAGTATTTGGGGGAGAGGGGTGCATGCATACCATTATTGTGGGTGAGTGGTGCCATACATACCAGGTTTGGGGGTGAGGGTTGCCATGAATACCAGCATTGGGGATGAGGGGTGCCATGCTCACAGTGATTGGGGGGTGAGGGGGAACCATATATACCAGGATAGGAATGAGAGGGTACAATGCAAACCAGGATTTGGGGTGTGAGGGGACCATGCATACCAGGATTTGGGGGTGAGGGGACCATTCATACCAGGATTGGGGTTGAGGGGTGCCATGCATACCAGGATTGGGGGTCAGGGTTGCCATACATACCATGATTGGCAGGTGAGGGGCCCATGCATACCAGTATTTGGGGTGAAGGGTGCCATACATACCAGAATTGGGGATGGGGGTGCCATGCATAGCAGGGTTGGAGGGTGAGGGGACCATGCATTCTGGGATTGGGGGGTGAGGGGTGCCATGCATACCAGGATTGGGGGTGAGGGGTGCCATGCATACCAGGATTGGGGGTGAGGGGACCATACATACCAGGATTGGGTGGTGAGGGGGCCATGCATACTAGGATTGGGGGGTGAGGGGGCCATGCATACTAGGATTGGGGGGTGAGGGGATCATGCATACCAGGATAGGGGCTGAGGGGACTGTACATACCAGGATTGGGGGGTGAGGGGACCATGCATACCAGGATTGGGGGGTGAGGGGTGCCATGCAAACCAGGATTGGGGGTGAGGGGTGCCATGCATACCAGCATTGGGGATGAGGGGTGCCATGCACATCAGGATTGGGGGTGAGGGAGCACAATACATACCAGGATAGGGATCAGGGGTACCATGCATACCAGGATTGGGTGGTGAGGGGCCCGTGCATACCAGTATTGGGGGGTAAAGGGTGCTATACATACCAGGATTGGGGGGTGAGGGGTACCATGCATACCAGGATTGGGGGGGGTGAGGTGACCATGCATACCAGGATTGGGGGTTGAGGGGACCATGCATACCAGGATTGGGGGTTGAGGGGACCATGCATACCAGGATTGGAGGGAGAGGGGACTATGCATACCAGGATTTGGGGGTGAGGGGACCATGCATACCAGGATTGGGTATGAGGGGTGCCATACATACCAGGATTGGTGGGTTAGGGGCCCATGCATTCCAGGATTGGGGGGTGAGGGGTGCCATACATACCAGGATAGGGATGAGAGGGTACCATGCATACCAGGATTGGGGGGTGAGGGGACAATGCATACCAGGATAGGGATGAGAGGATACCATGCATACCAGGATTGGGGGGTGAGGGGTGCTATGCATACCAGGATTGGGATGAGTGGATACCATGCATACCAGGATTGGGGGGTGAGGGGTGCTATGCATACCAGGATTCGGATGAGAGGATACCATGCATACCAGGATTGGGGGGTGAGGGCTGCTATGCATACCAGGATTGGGGGGTGAGCGGACCATGCATACCAGGATTGGGGGGTGAGGGGTGCCATGCAAACCAGGATTGGGGGTGAGGGGTGCCATGCATACCAGCATTGGGGATGAGGGGTGCCATGCACATCAGGATTGGGGGTGAGGGAGCACAATACATACCAGGATAGGGATCAGGGGTACCATGCATACCAGGATTGGGTGGTGAGGGGCCCGTGCATACCAGTATTGGGGGGTAAAGGGTGCTATACATACCAGGATTGGGGGGTGAGGGGTACCATGCATACCAGGATTGGGGGGGTGAGGTGACCATGCATACCAGGATTGGGGGTTGAGGGGACCATGCATACCAGGATTGGGGGTTGAGGGGACCATGCATACCAGGATTGGAGGGAGAGGGGACTATGCATACCAGGATTTGGGGGTGAGGGGACCATGCATACCAGGATTGGGTATGAGGGGTGCCATACATACCAGGATTGGTGGGTTAGGGGCCCATGCATTCCAGGATTGGGGGGTGAGGGGTGCCATACATACCAGGATAGGGATGAGAGGGTACCATGCATACCAGGATTGGGGGGTGAGGGGACAATGCATACCAGGATAGGGATGAGAGGATACCATGCATACCAGGATTGGGGGGTGAGGGGTGCTATGCATACCAGGATTGGGATGAGAGGATACCATGCATACCAGGATTGGGGGGTGAGGGGTGCTATGCATACCAGGATTGGGATGAGAGGATACCATGCATACCAGGATTGGGGGGTGAGGGCTGCTATGCATACCAGGATTGGGGGGTGAGCGGACCATGCATACCAGGATTGGGGGGTGAGTGGACCATGTATACCAGGATTGGGGGGTGAGGTGTGCCATGCATACCAGGAGTGGGGGGTGAGGGGGTACCATGCATACCAGGATAGGGATGAGGGGGCCATGCAAACCAGGATTTGGGGTGTGAGGGGACCATGCATACGAGGATTGGGGGGTGAGGGGCCCATTCATACCAGGATTGGGGTTGAGGGGTGCCATGCATACCAGGATTGGCGGTGAGTGGTGCCATGCATACAATGATTGGCAGGTGAGGGGCCCATGCATACCAGGATTTGGAGTGAGGGGTGCCATACATACCAGAATTGGGGATGAGGGTGCCATGCATATTAGGGTTGGAGGGTGAGGGGACCATGCATACCAGGATTGGGGTGTGAGGGCTGCCATACATACTAGGATTGGAGGGTGTGAGGCCCATGCATACCAGAATTGGGGGGTGAGGGGTGCCATGCATACCAGGATTGGGGGGTGAGGGGACCATGCATACTTGTACAGGTAGGTGAGGGGACCATGCATACCAGTATTGGGGGGTGAGGGGTGCAATGCATACCAGGATAGAGATGAGGGGGCCATGCATATCAAGATTGGGGGGTGAGGGAACCATGCATATCAGTATTGGGGGGTGAGGAGACCATGCATACCAGGATTGGGGGGTGAGGCGTGCCATGCATATCAGGATTGGGGGGTGAGGGGGTACCATGCATACCAGGATTGAGGGGTGAGGGTCCAATGCATACCAGGATTGTGGGGTGATGGGACAATGCATACCAGTATTGGGGGGTGAGGGTTGCCATACATACCAGGATTGGGGGATAAGGGGCCATGCATTATAGGAGGGGGGTGAGATGACCATGCCTACCAGGATTGGGGGGTGAGGGGACCATGCATTCTAGGATTGAGGGGGTGAGGCGTGCCATGCATACCAGGATTGCGGTGTGAGCGGTGCCATGCAAACCAGGATTGGGGGTAAGGGGGCCATGCATACCAGGATTGGGGGGTGAGGGGGCCATGCATATCAGAATTGGGAGGTGAAGGGACCATGCATACCAGGATTGAGGGGTGAGGGTCCCATGCATACCAGTATTGGGGGTGATGGGACCATGCATACCAGTATTGGGCGGTGAGGGGTGCCATACATACCAGGATTGGGGGATAAGGTGCCATGCATTCCAGGAGGGGGAGAGGGGACCATGCATACCAAGATTGGGGGGTGAGGGGGCCATGCATATCAGAATTGGGAGGTGAAGGGACCATGCATACCAGGATTGAGGGGTGAGGGTCCCATGCATACCAGGATTGGGGGTGATGGGACCATGCATACCAGTATTGGGCGGTGAGGGGTGCCATACATACCAGGATTGGGGGATAAGGTGCCATGCATTCCAGGAGGGGGTGAGGGGACCATGCATACCAGGATTGGGGGGTGAGGAGACCATGAATTCTAGGATTGAGGGGTGAGGGGTGCCATGCATACCAGGATTGGGGGCTGAGGGGTGCCATGCATACCAGGATTGGGGGTGAGGGGTATCATGCATGCCAGGATTAGGGGGTGACGGGACAATGCATACAAGGATCGGGAGGTGAGGGGACCATGCATACTAGGATTGGGGGGTGAAGGGACTGTACGTACCGGAATTGGGGGGTGAGGGGACCATGCATACCAGGATAGGGATGAGGGGGTATTATGCATACCTGGATTGGGGGGTGAGGGGACCATGCATACCATCATTGAGGGTGAGTGGTGCCATACATACCAGGATTGGGGGTGAGGGTTGCCATGAATACCAGCATTGGGGATGAGGGGTGCCATGCTCACAGACATTGGGGCGTGAGGGGGTACCATATATACCAGGATAGGGATGATAGGGTACCATGCAAACTAGGATTTGGGGTGTGATGGGACCATGCACACCAGGATTTGGGGGTGAGGGGACAATTCATACCAGGATTGGGGTTGAGGGGTGCCATGCATACCAGGATTGGGGGTGAGGGGTGCCATACATACCATGATTGGCAGGTGAGGGGCCCATGCATACCAGGATTTGGGGTAAGGGGTGCCATACATACCAGAATTGGGGATGCGGGTGCCATGCATAGCAGGGTTGGAGTGTGAGGGGACCATGCATTCTGGGATTGGGGGGTGAATGGTGCCATGCATACCAGGATTGGGGCTGAGTTGTGCCATGCATACCAGGATTGGGGGGTGAGGGGACCATACATACCAGGATTGGGTGGTGAGGGGGCCATGCATACTAGGATTGGGGGGTGAGGGGATCATGCATACCAGGATTGGGGGTGAGGGGACTGTACATACCAGGATTGGGGTGTGAGGGGACCATGCATACCAGGATTGGGGGGTGAGGGGTGCCATGCATACCAGGATTGGGGGGTGAGGGGTGCCATGCATACCAGCATTGGGGATGAGGGGTGTCCTGCACATCAGGATTGGGGGGTGAGGGGGCACCATACTTACCAGGATAGGGATGAGGGGGTACCATGCATACGAGGATTGGAGGGTGAGGGGTATCATGCATGCCAGGATTAGGGGGTGAGAGGACCATGCATACCATGATTGGGGGGTGAGTGGTGCCATGAATACCAGGATTGGGGGGTGAGGGGACCTTGCATTCTGGGATTGGGGGGTGAGGGGGCCATGCATACAGGGATTGGGGGGTGAGGGGATCATGCATACCAGGATTGGTGGGTGAGGGGACTGTACATACGAGAATAGGGTGGTGAGGGGACCATGCATACCAGGATAGGGATGAGGGGGTATTATGCATACCAGGATTGGGGGGTGAGGGGACCATACATACCAGGATTGGGTGTAGAGGGTTGCCATGCATACCATCATTTAGGGTGAGTGGTGCCATACATATTAGGATTGGGGGTGAGGGTTGCCATGAATACCAGCATTGGCGATGAGGGATGCCATGCACACAGAGATTGGGGGGTGAGGGGGTACCATATATACCAGGATAGGGATGAGGGGTTACCATGCATACCAGGATTGGGGGGTGAGGGGACAATGCATACCAGGATTGGGGGGTGAGAGGACCATGCATACCAGGATTGGGGGGTGAGGGGACCATGCATACCAGGATAGGGATTAGGGGGTACCATTAATACCAGGAATGGGGAGTGAGGGGTGCATGCATAAAAAGATGGGGGGGTGAGGATACCATGCATACCAGGATTGGGGGGTGAGGGGACAATGCATACCAGGATAGGGATGAGAGGATACCATGCATACCAGGATTGGGGGGTGAGGGGTGCTATGCATACCAGGATTGGGATGAGAGGATACCATGCATACCAGGATTGGGGGGTGAGGGGTGCTATGCATACTAGGATTGGGATGCGAGGATACCATGCATACCAGGATTGGGGGGTGAGGGCTGCTATGCATACCAGGATTGGGGGGTGAGGGGACCATGCATACCAGGATTGGGGGGTGAGTGGACCATGCATACCAGGATTGGGGGGTGAGGGGTGCCATGCATACCAGGAGTGGGGGGTGAGGGGGTACCATGCATACCAGGATAGGGATGAGGGGGCCATGCAAACCAGGATTTGGGGTGTGAGGGGACCATGCATACCAGGATTGGGGGTGAGGGGCCCATACATACCAGGATTGGGGTTGAGGGGTGCCATGCATACCAGGATTGGGGGTGAGGGGTGCCATGCATACCATGATTGGCAGGTGAGGGGCCCATGCATACCAGGATTGGGGGGTGAGTGGTGCCATACATACCAGAATTGGGGATGAGGGTGCCATGCATATTAGGGTTGGAGGGTGAGGGGACCATGCATACCAGGATTGGGGGGTGAGGGGTGCCATACATACTAGGATTGGGGGGTGAGAGGCCCATGCATACCAGAATTGGGGGGTGAGGGGTGCCATGCATACCAGGATTGGGGGGTGAGGGGACCATGCATTCTTGTACTGGGAGGTGAGGGGACCATGCATACCAGGATTGGGGGGTGAGGGGTGCAATGCATACCAGGATAGAGATGAGGGGGCCATGCATATCAAGATTGGGGAGTGAGGGAACCATGCATATCAGTATTGGGGGGTGAGGAGACCATGCATACCAGGATTGGGGGGTGAGGCATGCCATGCATATCAGGATTGGGGGGTGAGGGGGTACCATATATACCAGGATAGGGATGAGGGGGTACCATGCATACCTGGATTGGGGGGTGAGGGGACAATGCATACCAGGATTGGGGGGTGAGAGGACCATGCATACAAGGATTTGGGGGTGAGGGTACCATGCATACCAGGATTGGGGGGTGAGGGGGCTATGCATACCAGGATTGGGGGGGTGAGAGGATCATGCATACCAGGATTGGGGGGTGAGGGGACTGTACAAACCAGGATTGTTGGGTGAGGGGACCATGCATACCAGGATAGGGATTAGGGGGTACCATTAATACCAGGAATGGGGAGTGAGGGGTGCATGCATAAAAAGATGGGGGGGTGAGGGGACCATGCATACCCAGATTGGGGGGTGAGGGATGACATGCGTACCATCATTGGGGGTGAGTGGTGCCATACATACCAGGATAGGGATGAGAGGGTACCATGCATACCAGGATTGGGGGGTGAGGGGACAATGCATACCAGGATAGGGATGAGAGGATACCATGCATACCAGGATTGGGGGGTGAGGGGTGCTATGCATACCAGGATTGGGATGAGAGGATACCATGCATACCTGGATTGGGGGGTGAGGGGTGCTATGCATACCAGGATTGGGATGAGAGGAGACCATGCATACCAGGATTGGGGGGGTGAGGGCTGCTATGCATACCAGGATTGGGGGGTGAGGGGACCATGCATACCAGGATTGGGGGGTGAGTGGACCATGCATGCCAGGATTGGGGGGTGAGGGGTGCCATGCATACCAGGAGTGGGGGGTGAGGGGTTACCATGCATACTAGGATAGGGATGAGGGGGCCATGCAAACCAGGATTTGGGGTGTGAGGGGACCATGCATACCAGGATTGGGGGTGAGGGGCCCATTCATACCAGGATTGGGGTTGAGGGGTGCCATGCATACCAGGATTGGGGGTGAGGGGTGCCATGCATACCATGATTGGCAGGTGAGGGGCCCATGCATACCAGGATTGGGGGGTGAGGGGTGCCATACATACCAGAATTGGGGATGAGGGTGCCATGCATATTAGGGTTGGAGGGTGAGGGGACCATGCATACCAGGATTGGGGGGTGAGGGGTGCCATACATACTAGGATTGGGGGGTGAGAGGCCCATGCATACCAGAATTGGGGGGTGAGGGGTGCCATGCATACCAGGATTGGGGGGTGAGGGGACCATGCATTCTTGTACTGGGAGGTGAGGGGACCATGCATACCAGGATTGGGGGGTGAGGGGTGCAATGCATACCAGGATAGAGATGAGGGGGCCATGCATATCAAGATTGGGGGGTGAGGGAACCATGCATATCAGTATTGGGGGGTGAGGAGACCATGCATACCAGGATTGGGGGGTGAGGCGTGGCATGCATATCAGGATTGGGGGGTGAGGGGGTACCATATATACCAGGATAGGGATGAGGGGGTACCATGCATACCTGGATTGGGGGGTGAGGGGACAATGCATACCAGGATTGGGGGGTGAGAGGACCATGCATACAAGGATTTGGGGGTGAGGGTACCATGCATACCAGGATTGGGGGGTGAGGGGGCTATGCATACCAGGATTGGGGGGGTGAGATGATCATGCATACCAGGATTGGGGGGTGAGGGGACTGTACAAACCAGGATTGTTGGGTGAGGGGACCATGCATACCAGGATAGGGATTAGGGGGTACCATTAATACCAGGAATGGGGAGTGAGGGGTGCATGCATAAAAAGATGGGGGGTTGAGGGGACCATGCATACCCGGATTGGGGGGTGAGGGATGCCATGCGTACCATCATTGGGGGTGAGTGGTGCCATACATACCAGGATAGGGATGAGAGGGTACCATGCATACCAGGATTGGGGGGTGAGGGGACAATGCATACCAGGATAGGGATGAGAGGATACCATGCATACCAGGATTGGGGGGTGAGGGGTGCTATGCATACCAGGATTGGGATGAGAGGATACCATGCATACCTGGATTGGGGGGTGAGGGGTGCTATGCATACCAGGATTGGGATGAGAGGAGACCATGCATACCAGGATTGGGGGGATGAGGGCTGCTATGCATACCAGGATTGGGGGGTGAGGGGACCATGCATACCAGGATTGGGTGGTGAGTGGACCATGCATACCAGGATTGGGGGGTGAGGGGTGCTATGCATACCAGGAGTGGGGGGTGAGGGGGTACCATGCATACCAGGATAGGGATGAGGAGGCCATGCAAACCAGGATTTGGGGTGTGAGGGGACCATGCATACCAGGATTGGGGAGTAAGGGGCCCAATCATACCAGGATTGGGGTTGAGGGGTGCCATGCATACCAGGATTGGGGGTGAGGGGTGCCATGCATACCATGATTGGCAGGTGAGGGGCCCATGCATACCAGGATTTGGGGTGAGGGGTGCCATACATACCAGAATTGGGGATGAGGGTGCCATGCATATTAGGGTTGGAGGGTGAGGGGACCATGCATACCAGGATTGGGGGGTGAGGGGTGCCACACATACTAGGATTGGGTGGTGAGAAGCCCATGCATACCAGAATTGGGGGGTGAGGGGTGCCACACATACTAGGATTGGGGGGTGAGGGGTGCCATGCATACCAGGATTGGGGGGTGAGGGGAGCATGCATACTTGTACTGGGAGGTGAGGGGACCATGCATACCAGGATTGGGGGGTGAGGGGTGCAATGCATACCAGGATAGAGATGAGGGGGCCATGCATATCAAGATTGGGGGTGAGGGAACCATGCATATCAGTATTGGGGGGTGAGGAGACCATGCATACCAGGATTGGGGGGTGAGGCGTGCCATGCATATCAGGATTGGGGGGTGAGGGGGTACCATGCATACCAAGATTGAGGGGTGAGGGTCCAATGCATACCAGGATTGTGGGGTGATGGGACGATGCATACCAGTATTGGGGGGTGAGGGTTGCCATACATACCAGGATTGGGGGATAAGGGGCTATGCATACCAGGAGTGGGGGGTGAGGGGGTACCATGCATACCAGGATAGGGATGAGGAGGCCATGCAAACCAGGATTTGGGGTGTGAGGGGACCATGCATACCAGGATTGGGGAGTAAGGGGCCCAATCATACCAGGATTGGGGTTGAGGGGTGCCATGCATACCAGGATTGGGGGTGAGGGGTGCCATGCATACCATGATTGGCAGGTGAGGGGCCCATGCATACCAGGATTTGGGGTGAGGGGTGCCATACATACCAGAATTGGGGATGAGGGTGCCATGCATATTAGGGTTGGAGGGTGAGGGGACCATGCATACCAGGATTGGGGGGTGAGGGGTGCCACACATACTAGGATTGGGTGGTGAGAAGCCCATGCATACCAGGATTGGGGGTGAGGGGTGCCACACATACTAGGATTGGGGGGTGAGGGGTGCCATGCATACCAGGATTGGGGGGTGAGGGGAGCATGCATACTTGTACTGGGAGGTGAGGGGACCATGCATACCAGGATTGGGGGGTGAGGGGTGCAATGCATACCAGGATAGAGATGAGGGGGCCATGCATATCAAGATTGGGGGGTGAGGGAACCATGCATATCAGTATTGGGGGGTGAGGAGACCATGCATACCAGGATTGGGGGGTGAGGCGTGCCATGCATATCAGGATTGGGGGGTGAGGGGGTACCATGCATACCAAGATTGAGGGGTGAGGGTCCAATGCATACCAGGATTGTGGGGTGATGGGACGATGCATACCAGTATTGGGGGGTGAGGGTTGCCATACATACCAGGATTGGGGGATAAGGGGCCATGCATTCCAGGAGGGGGGTGAGATGACCATGCATACCAGGATTGGGGGGTGAGGGGACCATGCATTCTAGGATTGAGGGGTGAGGGGTGCCATGCATACCAGGATTGGGGTGTAAGGGGTGCCATGCATATCAGAATTGGGAGGTGAAGGGACCATGCATACCAGGATTGAGGGGTGAGGGTCCCATGCATACCAGGATTGGGGGTGATGGGACCATGCATACCAGTATTGGGCGGTGAGGGGTGCCATACATACCAGGATGGGGGGATAAGGTGCCATGCATTCCAGGAGGGGGGTAAGGGGACCATGCATTCCAGGATTGGGGGGTGAGGGGGCCATTCATATCAGAATTGGGAGGTGAAGGTCCCATGCATACCAGGATTGAGGGGTGAGGGTCCCATGCATACCAGGATTGGGGGTGATGGGACCATGCATACCAGTATTGGGCGGTGAGGGGTGCCATACATACCAGGATTGGGGGATAAGGTGCCATGCATTCCAGGAGGGGGGTGAGGGGACCATGCATACCAGGATTGGGGGGTGAGGGGACCATGAATTCTAGGATTGAGGGGTGAGGGGTGCCATGCATACCAGGATTGGGGGCTGAGGGGTGCCATGCATACCAGGATTGGGGGTGAGGGGTATCATGCATGCCATGATTAGGGGGTGAGGGGACAATGCATACAAGGATCGGGGGTGAGGGGACCATGCATACTAGGATTGGGGGGTGAGGGGACTGTACATACCCGAATTGGGGGGTGAGGGGACCATGCATACCAGGATAGGGATGAGGGGGTATTATGCATACCAGGATTGGGGGGTGAGGGGACCATGCATACCATCACTGAGGGTGAGTGGTGCCATACATACCAGGATTGGGGGTGAGAGTTGCCATGAATACCAGCATTGGGGATGAGGGGTGCCATGCTCACAGAGATTGGGGCGTGAGGGGGTACCATATATACCAGGATAGGGATGAGAGGGTACCATGCAAACTAGGATTTGGGGTGTGATGGGACCATGCATACCAGGATTTGGGGGTGAGGGGACAATTCATACCAGGATTGAGGTTGAGGGGTGCCATGCATACCAGGATTGGGGGTGAGGGGTGCCATACATACCATGATTGGCAGGTGAGGGGCCCATGCATTACAGGATTTGGGGTAAGGGGTGCCATACATGCCAGAATTGGGGATGCGGGTGCCATGCATAGCAGGGTTGGAGTGTGAGGGGACCATGCATTCTGAGATTGGGGGGTGAAGGGTGCCATGCATACCAGGATTGGGGGTAAGTTGTGCCATGCATACCAGGATTGGGGGGTGAGGGGACCATACATACCAGGATTGGGTGGTGAGGGGGCCATGCATACTAGGATTGGGGGGTGAGGGGACTGTACATACCAGGATTGGCGTGTAAGGGGACCATGCATACCAGGATTGGGGGGTGAGGGGTGCCATGCATACCAGGATTGGGGGGTGAGGGGACTGTACATACCAGGATTGGGGTGTGAGGGGACCATGCATACCAGGATTGGGTGGTGAGGGGTGCCATGCATACCAGGATTGGGGGGTGAGGGGTGCCATGCATACCAGCATTGGGGATGAGGGGTGCCCTGCACATCAGGATTGGGGGGTGAGGGGGCACCATACTTACCAGGATAGGGATGAGGGGGTACCATGCATACGAGGATTGGAGGGTGAGGGGCCCATGCATATGAGGATTGGGGGGTAAGGGGTGCTATACATACCAGGCTTGGGGGGTGAGGGGTATCATGCATGCCAGGATTAGGGGGTGAGGGGACCATGCATACCATGATTGGGGGGTGAGGGCTGCCATGAATACCAGGATTGGGGGGTGAGGGGACCATGCATACCAGGATTGGGGGGTGAGGGGGCCATGCATACAGGGATTGGGGGGTGAGGGGATCATGCATACCAGGATTGGGGGGTGAGGGGACTGTACATACGAGAATTGGGGGGTGAGGGGACCATGCATACCAGGATAGGGATGAGGGGGTATTATGCATACCAGGATTGGGGGGTGAGGGGACCATGCATACCAGGATTGGGGGGAGAGGGGTGCCATGCATACCATCATTGAGGGTGAGTGGTGCCATACATACCAGGATTGGGGGTGAGGGTTGCCATGAATACCAGCATTGGCGATGTGGGATGCCATGCACACAGAGATTGGAGGGTGAGGGGGTACCATATATACCAGGATAGGGATGAGGGGGTACCATGCATACCAGGATTGGGGGGTGAGGGGACAATGCATACCAAGATTGGGGGGTGAGAGGACCATGCATACCAGGATTGGGGGGTGAGGGGACCATGCATACCAGGATTGGGGGTGAGGGGACCATGCATACAAGGATTTGGGGGTGAGGGTACCATGCATACCGGGATAGGGGGGTGAGGGGACTGTACAATCCAGGATTGGGGGGTGAGGGGACCATGCATACCAGGATTGGGGGGTGAGGGTTGCCATGAATACCAGTATTGGGGATGAGGGATGCCATGCACACCAGGACTGGGGGGTGAGGGGGTACAATACATACCAGGATAGGGATGAGGGGGTACCATACATACCAGGATTGGGGGGGTGAGTTGACCATGCATACCAGGATTGGGGGTTGAGGGGACCATGCATACCAGGATTGGAGGGAGAGGGGACCATGAATACCAGGATTTGGGGGTGAGGGGACCATTCATACCAGGATTGGAGGGAGAGGGGACTATGCATTCCAGGATTTGGGGGTGAGGGGACCCTGCATACCAGGATTGTTGATGAGGGGTGCCATACATACCAGGATTGGGGGGTTAGGGGCCCATGCATTCCAGGATTGGGGAGTGAGGGGTGCCATACATACCAGGATAGGGATGAGAGGGTACCATGCATACCAGGATTGGGGGGTGAGGGGACAATGCATACCAGGATAGGGATGAGAGGATACCATGCATACCAGGATTGGGGGGTGAGGGGTGCTATGCATTCCAGGATTGGGGGGTGAGGGAACCATGCATACCAGGATTGGGGGGTGAGGGGACCATGCATACCAGGATTGGGGGGTGAGGGGTGTCTTGCATACCAGGAGTGGGGGGTGAGGGGGTACCATGCATACCAGGATAGGGATGAGGGGGCCATGCAAACCAGGATTTGGGGTGTGAGGGGACCATGCATACGAGGATTGGGGGGTGAGGGGATCATTCATACCAGGATTGGGGTTGAGGGGTGCCATGCATACCAGGATTGGGGGTGAGGGGTGCCATACATAACATGATTGGCAGGTGAGGGGCCCATGCATACCAGGATTTGGGGTGAGGGGTGCCATACATACCAGAATTGGGGATGGGGGTGCCATGCATAGCAGGGTTGGAGGGTGAGGGGACCATGCATTCCAGGATTAGGGGGTGAGGGGTGCCATGCATACCAGGATTGGGGGGTGAGGGGTGCCATGCATACCAGCATTGGGGATGAGGGGTGTCCTGCACATCAGGATTGGGGGGTGAGGGGGCACCATACTTACCAGGATAGGGATGAGGGGGTACCATGCATACCAGGATTGTGGGGTGAGGGGTGCCATGCATACTAGGATTGGGGGGTGAGGGGACCATGCATACTTGTATTGGGAGGTGAGGGGACCATGCATACCAGGATTGGGGGGTGAGGGGTGCAAGGCATACCAGGATTGGGGGATGAGAGGGTACCATGCATACCAGGATAGAGATGAGGGGGCCATGCATATGAAGATTGGGGGGTGAGGGAACCATGCATATCAGTATTGGGGGGTGAGGCGACCATTCATACCAGGATTGGGGGGGTGAGGCGTGCCATGCATATCAGGATTGGGGGGTGAGGGGGTACCATGCATACCAGGATTGAGGGGTGATGGTCCAATGCATACCAGGATTGGGGGTTGATGGGACCATGCATACCAGTATTGGGGGGTGAGGGTTGCCATACATACCAGGATTGGGGGATAAGGTTCCATGCATTCCAGGATGGGGGTGAGATGACCATGCATACCAGGATTGGGGGGTGAGGGGACCATGCATTCTAGGATTGAGGGGTGAGGGGTGCCATGAATACCAGGATTGGGTTGTGAGGGGTGCCATGCATACCAGGATTGGGGGTGAGGGGGCCATGCATACCAGGATTGGGGGGGTGAGGGGGCCATGCATATCAGAATTGGGAGGTGAAGGGACCATGCATACCAGGATTGAGGGGTGAGGGTCCCATGCATACTAGGATTGGGGGTGATGGGACCATGCATGCCAGTGTTGGGCGGTGAGGGGTGCCATACATACCAGGATTGGGGGATAAGGTGCCATGCATTCCAGGAGGGGGGTGAGGGGACCATGCATACCAGGATTGGGGGGTGAGGGGACCATGAATTCTAGGATTGAGGGGTGAGGGGTGCCATGCATACCAGGATTGGGGGGTGAGGGGTGCCATGCATACCAGGATTGGGGGTGAGGGGACCATACATACCAGGATTGGGGGGTGAGGGGGCCATGCATACCAGGATTGGGGGGTGAGGGGATTATGCATACCAGGATTGGGGGGTGAGGGGACTGTACATACCAGGATTGGGGGGTGAGGGGACCATGCATACAAGGTTTCGGGGGTGAGGGGTGCCATGCATACCAGGATTGGGGGGTGAGGGGACCATGCAAACCAGGATTGGTGGATGAGGGGGCCATGCATACCAAGATTGGGGAGTGAGGAGCCTTGCATACCAGGATTGGGGGGTAAGGGGTGCCATGCATACCAGGATTGGGGGGTGAGGGGTGCCATGAATACCAGCATTGGGGATGAGGGGTGCCATGCACACCAGGATTGGGTGGTGAGGGGGTACCATACATACCAGGATAGGGATGAGGGGGTACCATGCATACCAGGATTTGGGGGTGAGGGGCCCATGCAGACCAGCTTTGGGGGATGAGGGGTGCTATACATACCAGGATTGGGGGGTGAGGGGCCCATGCATACCAGGATTGAGGGGTGAGGGGTGCCATACATAACAGGATAGGGATGAGGGGGTACCATGTATACCAGAATTGGGAGTGAGGTAATGCGTGCCAGGATTGGGGGGTGAGGGCACCATGCATACCAGGATTGGGGGGTGAGGGGACCATGCATACCAGGATTGGAGGGTGAGGGGGCTATGCATACCAGGATTGGGGGGTGAGGGGATCATGCATACCAGGATTGGGGGGTGAGAGGACTGTACATACCAGGTTTTGGGGGTGAAGGGACCATGCATACTAGGATAGGGATGAAGGGGTACCATGCATACCAGTATTGGGGGGTGAGGGGTGCCATGCATTCCAGGATTGTGGGGTGAGGGGACCATGCATGCCAGGATTTGGGGGTGAGGGGTGCCATGCATACCAGGATTGGGGGGTGATGGGACCATGCATAGCAGGATTGGGGGTGAGGGGTCCATGCATACCAGGATTGGGGTGAGGGGTGCCATACATACCAGGAATGGGGGGTGAGGGGATCATGCATACCAGGATTGGGGGGTGAGGGGTGCCATACAAACCAGGATAGGGATGAGAGGGTACCATGCTTACCAGGAGGGTGGTGAGGGGAACATGCATACAAGGATAGGGATGGGGGTGCCATGCATACCAAGATTAGGGGGTGAGGGATGCCATGCATACCAGGATTGGGGGGTGAGGGATGCCATGCATACCAGGATTGGGGGGTGAGGGGTGCCATGCATACCATCATTGGGGGTGAGTGGTGCCATACATACCAGGAATGGGGGGTGAGGGTTGCCATGAATACCAGCATTGGGGATGAGGGGTGCCATGCACACCAGGATTGGGGAGTGAGGGGGTACCATACATACCAGGATAGGGATCAGGTTGTACCATGCATACCAGGATTGGGGGGTGAGGGGCCTATGCATACCAGGATTGGGGGGTGAGGGGTGCTATACATACCAGGATTGGGGGGTGAGGGGCCCATACACACCAGGATTGGGGGATGAGGGGGTACCATACTTACCAGAATAGGGATGAGGGGATACCATGCATACCAGGATTGGGGGTGAGGGGCCCATGCATACCAGGATTGGGGGGTGAGGGGTGCTATACATACCAGGATTGTGGGTGAGGGGCCCATGCACACCAGGATTGGGGGATGAGGGGGTATCATACATTCCAGGGTAGGGATGAGGGGGTACCATGTATACCAGGATTGAGGGGTGAGGGGTGCCATGCATGCCAGGATAGGGGGGTGAGGGGCCCATGCATACCAGGATTGGGGGGTGATGGGGCCATACATACCACGATTGGGGGGTGAGGGGATCATGCATACCAGGATCGGGGGGTGAGGGGACTGTACATACCAGGATTGGGGGGTGAGAGGACCATGCATACCAGGATAGGGATGAGGGGGTACCTTGCATACCAGGATTGGGGGGGTGAGCGGTGCCATGCATACCATGTTTCGGGGGTGAGGGGACCATGCGTACCAGGATTGGGGGGTGAGAGGTGCCGTGCATACCATCATTGGGGGTGAGGGGTGCCATACATACCAGGATTGGGGGGTGAGGGTTGCCATGAGTACCAGCATTAGGAATGAGAGGTGCCATGCATACGAGGATTGGTGGGTGAGGGGGTACCATACATTCCAGGATAGGGATGAGGGGGGACCATGCATACCAGGATTGGGGGTGAGGGGACCATGCATACCAGGATTGGGGGGTGAGGGGACTGTTAGAACCCTCTTGTTTGTTTTTTCCATCTTTTTTGGGGGTCACGTGACCATCTGCCTTTATAATCCAGCTCCGCCGTTTTGGATGTGCTGGACTTCAGTGTTTGACTGTTTCTCTAGCCAGGTGCTCCTGTGCCTTTCTCTGTCAGTTCGTTTTGTCCTTCTGGGACCTCTAGTACTTTTTTGTCTGTCTTGTTGTGTTCTGCAACAACTTCTCGGTTTAGGAGGTGTCCCATTTTTTGTCCCTGTCCTTAGTTCTTTTAGGGACCCTTCCCCTTATGCTATAGGTCTTCGTTCAGACTAGTCAAGGACTAAGGCGGGTCTGTTCGCTAGGAACAGGCAGCCCGCTACATCGTAGGGATTCAGCTTAGTTTTACTGTAGGGACAGTTTTCCCTTATCTTTCCTTAGTTCATATTGCAGATCATAACAGTAAGTCCAGCCCAAAAAAAACTAAAAGGAAAGAAATTTGGGGATCAGTATGGTTTCTGTCCTTCATTTGGCTCAACGCCTGCAGGGATTGTCTCTGGAGGTAGCCAAGATCCAGCAACACGTGAGTATTTGTTCTAAAGTGCATTTTGTGGAACCCAAGGTAGGACTGCCTGATGTTTTTTATGGTAAACAGCAAGATTTTTTTTCCTTTAAAAATGCTTGTGTGTTATATTTTCGTTTGAGGCCAAGGTCCTCTGGGAATGAATCACGGCGCATTGGTTTTATTATGTCACTTTTGCGCAAAAAAACACAGGGGTGGGCCTTTTCTCTCCAACCTAATGATCCATGTTTAATGTCTGTAGAAGAATTTTTTTCTGCTATGGGGCTATTATATGACGATCCTGATGGAATCTCATCTGCTGAGGCAGAACTCAGGCGTTTGAATCAGGGGTCAGGTGATGTTGAAAATTATTGCACACACTTCAGAAGATGGGACTCAGAAGTTAAATGGAATGATCCAGCTCTGAAATGTCTATTTCTTGCTGTTCCGAGTGAAAGCGTTAAGGATTTGCTAATTGCATTCCCCGCACCTGAGACTCTGCAGGATGCCATGCAATTAGCTGTTCGTGTGGATAGGAGACTGAGATCTAGACAGAATGAGGTAAAGACTCCTGTAATGCCAGGTCCTAGTCCCCAGAAAATCTGCTCTGACGGCTGAGAACCGATGGAGGTTGTGGCGAAGTCGCTCCCCTCTCATTAAAGAGACTGGAGGTTCGCCGAGGGATTGTGTCTTTATTGTGGTAAAGCTGACCATTTGATTAAGTATTGTGAGCTTCGTTTAAGTAAAGAAAAAAAAAGGTCAGTTACGCCCATATAGCTTGTTTACGCTCTGCATGAGTATTTCTTTCTGGGAGTACTACTTTGCAGGAAAATTTGATTGAATTTCAGGTATTTGTGGATTGTGGTTCAACACTTAATGTGATTGATAAAGGGTTTTTGGAAAACCTTAAATTGAAATCCAAACCTTTGTCATCACCTATTTCTGTGATTGCAATTGATAACACTCCCTTGAAATATATTACTCACAAGGTTGCTGCATTTCCCTTCACTATCAATGGAGTTCACCAAGAAATTTTGGACTTGGTTGTATTAGATAATTTACCCTCTCCGGTCGTTCTAGGATTGCCTTGGTTAAAACTGCACAATCCTTTGCTGGACTGGTCTACTAATGTGATTAAGTCTTGGAGTCCGAAGTGCTATGATAAATGTTGTAATGGTCGCATTGCAGCTGTGGAAAATAGGGAATTACCAGTACCTATTCAAGATTTTTGGAGGGTTTTTTCAGAGGAGGAGTCACAAGTTTTACCTCCTCATAGGGACTATGATTGCGCCATTGAGTTTGTTCCGAGAGCTACTCTTCCCAAGAGTCACTTGTTTAATCTGACTATCCCTGAAAGAAAGGCCTTGGAGGAATACATACAGACTAGCCTGGCTGCTGGTCACATTAGACCTTCTAAGTCGCCTGTGGCAGTTGGATTTTTCTTTGTTAAAAAAAGGACGGGGGTTTACGTCCATGTCTGGATTTTCGTGAAATTGATAAGATTACCGTACGAAATTCCTACCCATTGCCGTTAATTCCTGACTTGTTTAACCAGTTGGTGAGGGCCAAGTGGTTCTCTAAAATTGATCTCCAGGGGGATTACAATTTGTTGCGAGTGAAGGAGGGTGATGAATGGAAAACTGCTTTTAACACTCCGGTAGGTCATTTTGAGAATCTGGTGATGCCTTTTGGTCTTACCAATGCACCTGCATTTTTTCAGAACCTTATTAATGACATCCTGAGACCTCTGATTGGTAAGAATGTGGTTGTGTATTTGGATGACATTTTGATTTATTCACCAGATCTAGAGTCCCATTGGCAGAGTGTACGTGAAGTTTTGCAGTTATTGAGTGATAATTCACTCTTTGCTAAGCTGGAGAAATGTGAGTTCGCTGTGCAGAAAATTCATTTTTTGGGCTACATTGTCTCCAGCGAGGGCTTTGAGATAGACCCGGTGAAGGTTCAGACTGTGCAGGAATGACCTAGGCCTATTGGTTTGAAATCTATACAGAGACTTTTGGGTTTTGCCAATTATTACAGGAAATTCATTAAGAATTTTTCTGTAATTGTTAAGCCTCTAACCGATCTCACCAGGAAAGGTGCGAATACGGCCCAGTGGACTACTGAGGCCATTGAAGCTTTTGAGTATCTCAAAGAGAGGTTCAGTTCTGCCACTATCCTTATGCAGCCTGATGAGACCAAGCCTTTTTTGGTCGAGGTCGATGCTTCATCGGTGGGGGTCGGAGCAGTTTTGTCTCAGGAGAACAAGGATAGAGTACACCAAGTATATTACCAAGCTAGGGATGAGAGGGTACAATGCATACCAGGATTGGGGGGTTAGGGGACCATGCATACCAGGATTGGGTGTGAGGGGTGCCATGCATACCAGGATTGGGGGGTGAGGGGACCATGCATACCAGGATTGGAGGATGAGGGGGCCATGCATACCAGGATTGGGGTTGAGGGGACCATGCATACCAGGATAGGATGGGGGCAGCACATAACAGGATGGGGGAACAGGATTGGGGAGCACAAATACCAGGATGGGGGCAGCACAAATACCAGGATGGGGGCAGCACAAATACCAAGATGAGGGCAGCACAAATTCTAGGATGGGAGCACAGGATGGGGGCAGCACATAGCAGGAGGGGGGCAGCACATACCAGCATGGGAGACCATATACTAATAAAAATGCTCGCCACCAGAGCATAGAATGGGTTCAATAGCTAGTACATTTATAAGCTGGCTAGGGCCATGCGGCTCACGTGACTTGTCCAAGGGTCCGGTCCTGCAGCTTCTCCAGGCCCTGTTGCCCTAGACTGACTGGTCTCTCCCTTCATTTGTTTATAGGGAGAGACCTTCCACTCAAGAGGAGTGAAGTTGGGTTGGGAGAAGCAAGGGAGGACCAGGCTCTTAGACTAGCTACCTGAATCACATTTTCCTTACCCGGCTTTTACATGAATGTTTTTAGGCAGCATGATTCAGCTGTCAGGTTCATTTTAAGGGCAAGTTCTAAATCTAATTTGAAGCCTGGAAAGTTATAAAAAAAACTTTTATGGGTATTTTATTAATACTGCCCAAAAATCTAGTATTCCAGTTCGAATTAACGATGAAAAATGAAAATGAAAGACTTTAATGGCCCATATATGCAATATTTCATCCCAGTATCCTTGGACTTTTATTTGGAAAATGATACTGGGCTGAAATGTCTCAAACATGGACTAATAAATTCTTGATTTTTTTGGATTGCTGATTTTTAATGACCCAGAATTCTGAGGTATGCATCCAGCTCTTGTGGACTACTGCTGCTCTATTTGTAGGTATTTGTATAGCCATAGTTATATATTTTTTTAATTTATTTATTTTACTCACTTATATAGCGCCATTAATTCCACAGCGCTTTACAGACATTATCGGCACTGTCCCCATTGGGGCTCACAATCTACATTCCCTATCAGTATGTCTTTGGAGTGTGGGAGGAAACCGGAGAACCCGGAGGAAACCCACACAAACATGGGTAGAACATACAAACTCCTTGCAGATGTTGTCCTTGGTGGGATATATGGATTCTGTTGTGTTTCAGTTGATGCCAGTAGTATCAGAAAAAAAGTGTACCATAGATATTCTTAATCTTTTTCATTTCTTTTTTCCATTTAACATACGGAAATAAGTAGAATGATCATTAATAAGAATCATTTGGTTGCAGAGATCCAATATTTGAAATCAATGAATGATAATTCATTATAGAGCATTGGTTTCTGGAGGAAGGTTTTGTGGGAGGACTGGAAGAGAGAGCAGTTAGTGCAACAAGGTGAGCTGTGGCAGCGCAGTGAATCAAGGTGGACTAAAGACAGCAAGTTATAGAGTGAGATTGGGACTAATGAAAGGGGAAAGAAAGTCTCTTGGTTTATAGAAGTAGAAGTCAAGAAATTATTTATTGCAGAACTCACAAGATGATTATATTTTTGTGTTGTACCCTGAAATCTGAATCAGAGAATAGTAACTGAGATAATGTAAGGAGGTGAACAAGAAAGGAAACGGGTACAGTTGACGCCTAAATGAGTAACTGTAAGCGAACACCGCCATCTGCTGGTCAAAGGCGAAAATGAAAGTAAAGAACCAGGTATAGCACTAGGAACCACAAGAGTGGAAGTGTTCCCAGGGAAGAGATTGAAGACCTGTGTTACAGTTACTAAATATAAGAGGCCTGGCTGGGATGGGAAGGCAGGAGTTGACACCAGAACCTGGACCAGGCAGGGGTCGGAGCAGTTTTGTGTCAGGAGAACAAGGATAGAGTACATCCTTGTGCCTTCTTTTCGAAATTTTTTTCGGAAACCAAACTGAATTATGATGTTGGAAATCGGGAGTTGCTGGCTATTAAACTCGCTTTTGAACATTGGCGTCATTTTTTGGAAAGCCCTAGATTTCCTATTCAGGTTTTCACAGATCATAAGAATTTGATCTATCTGGATGCTGCCAAGCGCTTGAATGCCCGTCAAGCTAGGTGAGCACTTTTTTTTTCTCGGTTTCATTTTTCTGTTACCTATATCCCTGGTACTAAGAATGTTAAAGCCGATGCTTTATCTCGCAGCTTCTCTCCTACGGTCGGTGCCGAGGAGGAGGAGAGCAATTTACAGAAAGGATTTGTGGTGGCGGCATTGGACTCCATTTTGGAGAATGGGATTCTGAAAGCTCAAGATGATGCTCCATCTAACACTCCCCATGTGAGGTTGTTTGTGTCTATAGCCTTTAGGAGAGATTAGTTTGTGGAGTGTCATGAGTCTCGGTTGGCTGGTCATCCAGGAATGTCGGAGACTAAGAGACTTATCAGTCGCAGTTTTTGGTGGCCTGGATGGCAGAAGGAAGTCATCAAGTGGGTGCGTCAATGTACTGTGTGTGCTAGGTCAAAGGCTTCACATACTCCTGCTGCGGGGTTGCTTTGCCCTCTGGAGGTTCCTAGTGTGCCTTGGACGCATCTCACAATGGATATTATTACTGATCTTCCTGTGTCCGAGGGTTTTACTGTCATCTGGGTGGTCGTGGACCGTTTTAGTAAGATGTGTCATTTGGTTCCATTCATTAAGTTGCCCTGCGCCAAGACACTCGATAAGGCGTTTGTTAAGGAGATTGTCAAGCTCCATGGCGTTCCCACGGATATTGTTTCTGATAGAGGACCTCAGTTTGTGGCTCGCTTTTGGCGTGCTTTTTGTGACAGGTTGGGAGCCATTTGTCATTTTCGTCTGGGTATCATCCTGAGTCTAATGGACAAACTGAAAGAAAAAAACAGGATGTTGAACAGTTTTTGCGTTGTTTTGAGGTGGACAATCAAGAGGTGTGGTCTGAGTTTCTGCCTCTCGCAGAATTTGCTCTTAACAATCATAGATCCTCCTCTGCTGGGTGTTCTCCTTTTTTTTGTTGTACTGGAAGACATCCGTCTTTTGGTTCGTTCTCCAAATTGGGGTCGGCGGTGCCGGAGGATGAGAATTTTTACGGTGATTTGGAGAGAGTTTGGACTAATGTATGTTGCAACCTGCAAGAGGCTAACAAGAAGTCCAAGAAGTATTTTGACAGGAAACGTAAGGAGGTTTTGTTTACTGTGGGTGACATGGTTTGGTTGTCCTCAAAGAACCTACGGTTGAGGATTCCCTCTAAAAAACTGGGTCCTAAGTTTGTGCGTCCATTTAAAGTGCTTCAGGTTGTTAACCCGTCTGCGGTTAGGTTGGATGTCCCTACTTCCTGGAAGATTAATCCTGTGTTTCATGTTTCCTTGTTGAAAAAGGCTGATGTATCAGATAGGGATGCTACTGTCTCAGTTCCTCCTGTGGTGGAAGACGGCGAATATGACATTTCTCGTATCTTGAATTCTAGATGGCATAGAGGGAGATTACAGTATCTTGTCTCCTGGAAGGGTTTCGGTCCCGAAGACAACTCCTGGGTAAGGATGGATGATGTCTCTGCTCCTAGGCTTGTTAAAGCTTTCCACAAGATGTTTACGGATAGGCCTGGGCCTGGAGGATCCGGAGGATCCTCATAAAAGAGGGGGTACTGTTAGAACCCTCCTGTTTGTTTTTTCCATCTTGTGTTTTGCGGTCACGTGACCATCTGCCTTTATATTCAAGCTCCGCCCTTTTGGCTGTGCTGGACTTCAGTGTTTGACTGTTTCTCTAGCCAGGTGCTTCTGTGCCTTTCTCTTTCCGTTCGTTTTGTCCTTCTGGGACCTTTAGTACTTTTTTGTCTGTTTGTCTTTTTGTGTTCTGCAACAACTTCTCTGTTTAGGAGGTGTTCCATTTTTTGTCTCAGTCCTTAGTTCTTTTAGGGACCCCTCCCCTTATGCTATAGGTCTTCGTTCAGACTAGCCGAGGACTAAGGCGGGTCTGTTCGCTAGGAACAGGCAGCCCGCTACATCGTAGGGATTCAGCTTAGTTTTACTGTAGGGACATTTTTCTCTTATCTTTCCTTAGTTAATATTGCAGATCATAACAGGGACCATGCATTCCAGGAATGGAGGGTGTGGGGACCATGCATACCAGGATTTGGTGGTGCAGGGACCATGCATACCAGGATTGGGGGTGAGGGGGCCATGCATACCAGGATTGGGGGTGAGGGGTGCCATGCATACCAGGATTGGGGGGTGAGGGGCCAATGCATACCAGGATTGAGGGGTGAGGGGTGCCATATATTACCAAGATAGGGATGAGAGGGTACAATGCATACCAGGATTGGGGGGTTAGGGGACCATGCATACCAGGATTGGGTGTGAGGGGTGCCATGCATACCAGGATTGGGGGGTGAGGGGACCATGTATACCAGGATTGGAGGATGAGGGGGCCATGCATACCAGGATTGGGGTTGAGGGGACCATGCATACCAGGATAGGATGGGGGCAGCACATAACAGGATGGGGGAACAGGATTGGGGAGCACAAATACCAGGATGGGGGCAGCACAAATACCAGGATGGGGGCAGCACAAATACCAGGATGAGGGCAGCACAAATTCTAGGATGGGAGCACAGGATGGGGGCAGCACATAGCAGGAGGGGGGCAGCACATACCAGCATGGGAGACCATATACTAATAAAAATGCTCGCCACCAGGGCATAGAATGGGTTCAATAGCTAGTACATTTATAAGCTGGCTAGGGCCATGCGGCTCACGTGACTTGTCCAAGGGTCCGGTCCTGCAGCTTCTCCAGGCCCTGTTGCCCTAGACTGACTGGTCTCTCCCTTCATTTGTTTATAGGGAGAGACCTTCCACTCAAGAGGAGTGAAGTTGGGTTGGGAGAAGCAAGGGAGGACCAGGCTCTTAGACTAGCTACCTGAATCACATTTTCCTTACCCGGCTTTTACATGAATGTTTTTAGGCAGCATGATTCCGCTGTCAGGTTCATTTTAAGGGCAAGTTCTAAATCTAATTTGAAGCCTGGATGTTAGAACCTTGCTCTTAGGTTTTTTTTCCTTTGCTGGTCATATGACCTTGTTGGCCTATTTAATCCTGCTCCGCCCTTCTGGCTTTGCTGGACTTCATTGTATATCTACTTTCTAGCTAGCCTGTGCTCTGTATCTAACTCTGTTAGTTTGCTTGGTCTACGGACCTCTATGTTCTATATATGTTGTTTGTTCGTCTGTCTGCTACTATTTCTGTTAGGAGGTGTCCATTTTCCTCCCAGTCCTTAGTACTTGTAGGGATTCCTTCCCCACATCTATAGGTCTCCGTACAGACTAGCTTAGGACTTTAGCAGGTCTGATCGCAGGATCAGGTCCCCTGTTACATCGTAGGGATTCAGCTGAGTTCTATCGTAGGGACAGATCTCCTCTCTTTCCTTAGCTCTGGTAGCAGAACATAACACTGGAAAGTTATAAAAAAAACTTTTATGGGTATTTTATTAATACTGCCCAAAAATCTAGTATTCCAGTTCGAATTAACGATGAAAAATGAAAATGAAAGACTTTAATGGCCCATATATGCAATATTTCATCCCAGTATCCTTGGACTTTTATTTGGAAAATGATACTGGGCTGAAATGTCTCAAACATGGACTAATAAATTCTTGATTTTTTTTGGATTGCTGATTTTTAATGACCCAGAATTCTGAGGTATGCATCCAGCTCTTGTGGACTACTGCTGCTCTATTTGTAGGTATTTGTATAGCCATAGTTATATATTTTTTTAATTTATTTATTTTACTCACTTATATAGCGCCATTAATTCCACAGCGCTTTACAGACATTATCGGCACTGTCCCCATTGGGGCTCACAATCTACATTCCCTATCAGTATGTCTTTGGAGTGTGGGAGGAAACCGGAGAACCCGGAGGAAACCCACACAAACATGGGTAGAACATACAAACTCCTTGCAGATGTTGTCCTTGGTGGGATATATGGATTCTGTTGTGTTTCAGTTGATGCCAGTAGTATCAGAAAAAAAGTGTACCATAGATATTCTTAATCTTTTTCATTTCTTTTTTCCATTTAACATACGGAAATAAGTAGAATGATCATTAATAAGAATCATTTGGTTGCAGAGATCCAATATTTGAAATCAATGAATGATAATTCATTATAGAGCATTGGTTTCTGGAGGAAGGTTTTGTGGGAGGACTGGAAGAGAGAGCAGTTAGTGCAACAAGGTGAGCTGTGGCAGCGCAGTGAATCAAGGTGGACTAAAGACAGCAAGTTATAGAGTGAGATTGGGACTAATGAAAGGGGAAAGAAAGTCTCTTGGTTTATAGAAGTAGAAGTCAAGAAATTATTTATTGCAGAACTCACAAGATGATTATATTTTTGTGTTGTACCCTGAAATCTGAATCAGAGAATAGTAACTGAGATAATGTAAGGAGGTGGACAAGAAAGGAAACGGGTACAGTTGACGCCTAAATGAGTAACTGTAAGCGAACACCGCCATCTGCTGGTCAAAGACGAAAATGAAAGTAAAGAACCAGGTATAGCACTAGGAACCACAAGAGTGGAAGTGTTCCCAGGGAAGAGATTGAAGACCTGTGTTACAGTTACTAAATATAAGAGGCCTGGCTGGGAAGGGAAGGCAGGAGTTGACACCAGAACCTGGACCAGGCAGGTCGTGTGGCTGCGAGGTAGGCTTACAGGCACCATCGCCTTAGAAGGGTCTGAGAGCAGTCGAAGGCCTGAGCTGTGAGGAAGGTCCTTGATCAGTCAAAAACCATAAGTAGCGCCAGTAGAAGACCGTAATCAGCACCAGTAGAAGACTATGACCAGATCCAAACCAGGCTCTGGAGATGATCCGGCTGTAGCAGAGGACCATTGCTGTGGACCGTTACTTCCAGCGTAGATGTATGGTACAGGGTGTTGGGGCCGTTCTTCAGTGAACGGAGATGCCAGTGAGATGAGCACACTGTAAATCTAGTGACGCGCAAATCTAGCACTTGCGGCCTCGTGGGAAATACTGGTGACCCCGGCTAGGGCCAGTGTAATGATTAGACCACGGCCCCACTATCAGTATTTGGTCAGTATTCGGTCAGTATTTTTTCTTAGGTGTGGGAGACAAAACCAGGAGTGGGTGATAACTGCAGAACTGAAGTACTTGTTACTATTATATCTATTCTCTGATTGTTCCTCACCTGGTTTTGGCTCCCACTCCTGAGAAAAAATACTGACCAAATACTGACCAAATACTGATAGTGGGGCCGTGGCCTTAGAGGAGATTACAGAGACTACGACGGTGACGGGCCTTGTACTGAGAGTGACGCCCGTTAAGCTGAGACATGAAGGCATTAATTGTCGTTTAACTGCTTGATATTAAGAACATTGTATATAACAGAACGTTGCATAGATATTATATTTAGTCACATTGCTGTAGATAGATAGATATTCTTTCTGTTTTAGTCAAATAAATAGTGTTGGTTAAGTACCACTGTATCCTCATTATCTGCGCTATTGCATCCAGGTATCCTGCTTACAAAAGCAAAGCTAAGCAGAGAGGCATTGAAAAGGCACCTGGTGTACTGAACATACAATAAGGACTAATATTTAGTGATGAGCGAGCATGCTCGCTACTGCTCGGTGCTCACCCAAGCATCTCACTGCTTGAGATGCTCGGCGCTCGCCGAGTTTTTCCAAGGTTGCTCGACGGGAGCTCGGGTCCCCTCCCTGCATGTTTGGCGCTCTTTATAGAGCCAATGAACATGCAGGGATTGCCTTCCACTCACTGTAATGTCGTAGCCATGTTGGTTGAGGCATTACAGTGATTGGCTGGCCGCACAGCGTCATCAGGTCTATATCAGACCTGGCGCCGCCATGCTCGTCACAGTCACTCCGGAATCAGACAGTGTAGGGAGAGGTGCTGCTGAGCTAGGGAGAGATTTGCTTGTTTCTAGTTAGTGTTGGTGTACCAAACTATATTAGAGACACATATCCATCTCAACAAACAGTCCTTCTGTGGACTAATCCATCTGCAGAGATATCAGGCAGACAGTGTATATAGGCAGGCAGGCAGTGTATATAGCAGACTGCAGTACATATAGCACAAGAGGCTCCATTCCAGTTAGATATTTCTAGAAATAGGCCCAGGTCTCAGGGGCCAGGAATAATTTTTTTTTGGATCTTAATCCTCATTATTTGCTTAAAAAGCAATCCAGAGAACAAAGTTGTTCTGTGCCATTTGCTTGTTGGCACTGCAGAATACAGACAGGTCCTTTCAATATTACAGTGCTAAAAATCCAGCTATTTAAAACTGTGGTTTGTCCGTCACATGGATCACATATAATTGCGCTGAAAATACTGCCATTTCTGGCTTCCATTAAAAATTTGTTTCAGTGTGTCAGTGAAGCAATTGACACCAGTTTGCTGTTGAAAATAGTTACCTACAAGTCAGGTATTTAAAACTGTATTTTCTCCGTCACACGGATCACATATACGTTTTCAGAAAATACAGCCATTTCTGGCCTCCATTAAATTTTTTTTCAGTGTGTCAGTGAAGCAATTGACACCAGTTTGCTGTTCAAAATAGTTACCTACAGGCCAGGTATTTAAAACTGTGGTTTCTCCGTCACACGGATTACATATAACTTCGCTCCAAATTCAGCCATTTGTAGTGAGCATGAAGATATTGTCCTCTATTTAAAATGGGCAAAGCGCGTGGCAAGGGACGGGTAACTGGACGTGATGGTGATGGTGCATGCAGAGGCCGGGGCCGTGGGCAAGCTGAAATTGTGGCACAACAAACACCCACATCTTCTCGCCCGACCTTCCTGTCCCAATTCCTAGGGGACCGCAGCACACCACTATTGAATCCAGAACAGTGTCAAAAGGTTATTGGTTGGATAGCAGATAATGCTTCCAATCACTTTGCCACCACCACCACCACCAACCTGTCTTCCACACGGTCAAGTCTCAGTAGCCGTGAGTCTGGACTGCATATTCCTCACCCTGATCCTCCTTCCTCCCATCATGCCGAGTGCCCAGAGACAACTGATCCCACACTTGGACACTCTGAAGAGCTGTTCACTTTTCCATTTATAGATTTGGGCCTCTCGCCCAGTCCACTTGCAAGAGGAGATCGCCTGTAGCGATGCCCAAATATTTGAGCAGCCAAGGTCACACGAAGGCGACGATGGGAAAGTGTCACAAGAGGTGGACGATGATGAGACACAATTGCCAGAAAGCCAGGAGGAGGACCACGGTGTGGAAGTGGAAGACGAGGTGGTGGATGATATAGTAACTGACCCGACCTGGCAGGAGGACATGCAGAGTGAGGACAGCAGCACACAGGGGGAGGGAGGCAGAGCACCCCAACAGGCAGGAAAAAGCAGTGTGGTGGCCGCAGACAGAAGGCAGGCAACCATTCCCCGTAACAGCAACACGAAGGAAGTTGCCAGTACAACTGTTAGGTCTTCCCGAGTCTGGTTGTTTTTTAAAGACTCTGCCGATAACCCCAAAAAGGCCATTTGCACCACCTGCCAGGTCAGCATCAGCAGGGGTGGCAAAACTAGCAGCCTGACCACCACCAGCATGATCAGGCACATGGCAGCAAAGCACCTGACTTTGTGGGTCGAACCCCAGGGTCCAGGAACAGTGTCTGCGGGTGGCACCACTGCTTCTTCCGCTGTTGTGCATGCAAGCTAATCCCCTGTCCATGGTGCAGGCGAAGATGCCTCCTGCCCTGCACTTGTCGTTGCACACTCTCAAGTAGCAGCATCAGGAAGCACGTCCACGTCTTTGTCCCAGCGCAGCGTTCAGTTGTCCATACCCCAGTCCTTGGAGCACTAGTTCAAATACACAGCCAACGCCCCACAGGCCACACTACTAAATTCCCACATTTCATGATTGCTTCTGCTCAAAATGTTGCCTTTTAGGCTCGTGGAGACGGAAGCATTCCGCAACTTGATGGTGGCGGCCGCCAATTTTTCTCCCTGTGTGCTGTCCCCGCATTAAACAAACACGTGTCCCAAAACATTAGCCATGCCCTCAACAGCGCAGTTACCAGGAAAGTCTACCTAACCACGGACACGTGGACAAATGCTTGTGGGCAGGGAAGATACATCTCGCTGACGACACACTAGGTTAACATAGTGGAAGCCGGGACCCAGTCGGACCTTGGGACGGAACACGTCCTCCCGATGCCAAGGATTGCGGGCCCTAGATCAATCAGGGTTGCCCCCACAGTCTACAGCTCCTGCACCTCATCTCCTCAGCCTCCTCCTCCTCTTCAGCCTCCATCTCCGAAATGACCACATCAGTCACAAGCTGGAAGCACTGCCTCGGCCAAGCGGAAACAGGCTGTGCTGAAGCTAATATGCTTATGTGACAAACCGCACAATGCTGAAGAGTTGTGGACAGCTCTGAAAGAGCAGGAAGATCTGTGGCTCACACCGCTGAACCTACAGCCAGGCATGGTCGTGTGTGACAATGGCCGGAACCTGGTGGCGGCTCTGAGGCGAGGCGAGCTCACACAGGTAACATGCCTGGCCCATGTGCTTAATCTCGTGGTTCAGCGGTTTCTCAAATCCTACCCGGAGTTGCCGGATCTGCTTGTTAATGTACGCCGCCTGTGTGCCCATTTTAGAAAGTCAGCTACAGCTTCCGCCGCCCTTGCCGTGTTTCAGCAGCGTTTGCAGCTTCCGGCTCACAGACTGGTGTGTGATGTCCCCACGCATTGGATCTCTACACTGCAGATGT
Organism: Phyllobates terribilis; assembly: GCF_046119375.1. Classification (NCBI taxonomy): domain Eukaryota; kingdom Metazoa; phylum Chordata; class Amphibia; order Anura; family Dendrobatidae; genus Phyllobates; species Phyllobates terribilis. Next base: position 474,476,017 of record NW_027362763.1, read on the forward strand.
TGGGAAGGATTTGTGAGCAGAAGAGGGCAGTTGTTGAGTAGCAGCATCAACAGGGCCATCGGTATTCAGTTCAGACTCCACACACAAGACCTGAGGAGTGGACATGGATGTCAGACATATGTACCATCCTCCAAAACTTTGAGGACTCCACCAAAATGGTGATCAGCGATGACGCCATAATTACCATCACCATCCCGCTTTTGTCTTCTGAATTGCTCTCTGCTCACAATCAAAGAGGATGCATTGCAGGCAGAGCACGATGAGATGGAGCAAGGAACCCTAGAGGGAGATTACACACAGCCCAGCCTCATCTCATCCCAACGTGGATTGGGTGACAATGAGGAAGAGGAGGAGGAAGAACAGGAGCTAGTTTCATGCACTATAGACGGTACTACCTGCACAACTGTCATACCGTCTGTTCAGTGTGGATGGCCAGAGGACAGAGAGGAGGAGGAGGAGAGCATGGTCAGTCATCCTCTTGGTGAGGACACGGAAGTCTGGCACGCATGGCTGAGTTTATGTTACGCTGCCTTTCCCATGACCCTCGCTTTTTTGAGTGAATCATTACTGGTTGGTGACACTTCTAGACCCACGCTACAAGGAGAACTTTATATCTCTTATTCCTGAGGCAGACAGGTCTACAAAAATGGGGCAGTACCAGAAGCTCCTTGTTGTGGAACTATTAAAAAAATTCCCATCTGAAAACGCTGGCGGCAGAGGTCACAGTTCGTTGGACAACCAAGGAGTAAAGGCGAGAGAGACACAACTTCAGTCCAGCAGAGGCAGGGGAACACTGCCTCTGGTGGAATTATAACTGATAAGCGCATCCGCCTGTCAACTGAAAATGCTGACAGGCTGACTCTTATAAAACTGAATAAGGGCTGGATTGGGCCAGACTACTCAACACCACTGAATGATAGCAGCGTAATGTAAACTCAAATCCAGTGTCTTTTTTTGGGAGTTGTATTCCCATGCACCTCTTCACACCCACTCATAGGTATACACTTTCTGATTTTGGCTATTTGCTCTTGTCCTTCTCCTTCTCCTCATCCTCATCCTCCACCAACATATCACCAGGGTGACCGTGGTCCGTGATGCAACACCTACATCATTTTTTTAAAGGGTGTTTATGATGCTCGTAAAAAATTTTTTATACAGTATGTTCATGTATACCCCCCAGGGGTAAATGTTTGTCAGCCCATACACTTAGTGCATGGGCATTACAAGTATAGGAGACCCGCTCCTTTCTAATGGGACCATTTTTTATGAGGCCCTCCTCCACGTCTCTTCCAAGGGGCATTGGACTGCGTCCAAATTTTTGGCAGCCCTTGCATTCACTGCATATTCAAACATAATGGGAGACCCACTTCCTAATAATGGGAACATTTTTTTTCAGGAGGCCCTTCTCTAAGTCTCTTCAAAGGGGTATTGGAGTGCGTCCAAATTTTCAAAGTGGTATTGGGGTGCGTCCAAATTTTAGGCAGCCCTGCCACTCACTGCATATGCAATAACAGTATAGGAGACCCACTCTTTAGTAATGGGAACAATAAAATATAGTCGGCTGATGGCTCTCTAAGAATAGTGAGGGCCGAATGCCGGCCCTTTAAGAAAAGTAAAGGCCGCCTGATGGCCCTATAAAAATAGGCTTTGTGACTTTCAGAATCCCTCCTTCATAAATGAAACATGATGTGTCTAATGATATCTCACACACCACATGGCCAGATAAGGTTGTAAAATGTTAAAATGACATTTCCTGGTGAATGCATTTGTCACGGTTGAAAGCAATGCAAAAGTGCAAAAACGCATCAAAAATGCTAAGTGTGAACATAGCCCAAGGTGTGGAGGAGTATTTTTGTTTTTGGTTATTTATTTTGCTTTATGCACAAGTCATTAGCCTGGAAAGGATGTTCCTTAACATATTTCCCAGGAAAATCCATTTTGGTTTAGTTTTTGTATGTTTTATTGTGAGTCCGTAAAAGTGGCGTAATACCTCTGACAACGTTGTTGACAACAGTGATCTGGGAGTCAGAAATGTTTCCAGGGGTCTTCCCCATGCTGTTCTTATGTCATTTGAGCACTGTTCCCATCGAGTTAGGCAATTTTTAGGCCCTCTGCAGACCGCCGGGGGGGAGCTGCCTGAAAAATGCTCGAGTTTCCCATAGACTTACATTAGGCTCGTTGCTCGGGTCGAGCACCCGAGTATTCCAATGTGCTCGACCCGAGCATCGAGCACCCGAGCATTTTAGTGCTCGCCCATCGCTACTAATATTCTTTATTGTTCCTGAAAATATCAGAAAATTGCTGTAATGCACACGCCCGGGCTGAGCGGCGTGTGCGTGTGATTCCAGTGGACCGTGCCGGAGAGTGAATGCCTGGAGGGGCGTAACTAGGTATTCACCCGATCCGACCAGGGTCGCACGACGGCATACGACGCCAGTGCACCAAGGAGGAACCGAGCAGAGGGACCAGGTGCTACTCCAGGACAGACCCCGGACACGGCTGTTGACCCACACAGGGGAATACAGGAACAGACTGGTTAGGCTGGCACACAGACTGGTGGGTATAAGCAGGCACGACTGGTATGAAGGCAGGCGGGTATGCAGGCAGGGGGGTACAGGCAAGCACGGCTAGAGTGCAGACAGGGAGCCACTAGCAGGTAGGAACACAGGCGGCATAGGACCCAGTACACACTAGGACTCAGGAATAGAACCACAGATGTGGCGGACAAACACAGCAGAGTGAGGCCGCCCAGAGAGGTGAGCGAGAGCAGGGCAGGAAGAGACCGCCTGGAGTGGTGAGCAAGAGTAGAGCAGGACGAGGCCGCCTTGAGCGGTGAGCAAAGGGTCAGAGCAGAGCGAGACTGCCGGAGCGGTGCGAAAGAAGTCAGAGCAGAGCGAGACTGCCGGAGCGGTGCGAAAGAAGTCAGAGCAGAGCGAGACTGCCGGAGCAGTGAGCAAAGGAGGCAGAGCAGGCTAGAACCACCGGAGCAGTGAGCAAAGGAGGCAGAGCAGGCTAGAACCGCCGGAGCGGTGAGCAAAGGAGGCAGAGCAGGCTAGAACCGCCGGAGCGGTGAGCAAAGGAGGCAGAGCAGGCTAGAACCGCCGGAGCGGTGAGCAAAGGAGGCAGAGCAGGCTAGAACCGCCGGAGCGGTGAGCAAAGGAGGCAGAGCAGGCTAGAACCGCCGGAGCGGTGAGCAAAGGAGGCAGAGCAGGCTAGAACCGCCGGAGCGGTGAGCAAAGGAAGCAGAGCAGGCTAGAACCGCCGGAGCGGTGAGCAAAGGAGGCAGAGCAGGCTAGAACCGCCGGAGCGGTGAGCAAAGGAGGCAGAGCAGGCTAGAACCGCCGGAGCGGTGAGCAAAGGATGCAGAGCAGGCTAGAACCGCCGGAGCGGTGAGCAAAGGAGGCAGAGCAGGCTAGAACCGCCGGAGCGGTGAGCAAAGGAGGCAGAGCAGGCTAGAACCGCCGGAGCGGTGAGCAAAGGAGGCAGAGCAGGCTAGAACCGCCGGAGCGGTGAGCAAAGGAGGCAGAGCAGGCTAGAACCGCTGGAGCGGTGAGCAAAGGAGGCAGAGCAGGCTAGAACCGCCGGAGCGGTGAGCAAAGGAGGCAGAGCAGGCTAGAACCGCCGGAGCGGTGAGCAAAGGAGGCAGAGCAGGCTAGAACCGCCGGAGCGGTGAGCAAAGGAGGCAGAGCAGGCTAGAACCGCCGGAGCGGTGAGCAAAGGAGGCAGAGCAGGCTAGAACCGCCGGAGCGGTGAGCAAAGGAGGCAGAGCAGGCTAGAACCGCCGGAGCGGTGAGCAAAGGAGGCAGAGCAGGCTAGAACCGCCGGAGCGGTGAGCAAAGGAGGCAGAGCAGGCTAGAACCGCCGGAGCGGTGAGCAAAGGAGGCAGAGCAGGCTAGAACCGCCGGAGCGGTGAGCAAAGGAGGCAGAGCAGGCTAGAACCGCTGGAGCGGTGAGCAAGGGAGGCAGAGCAGGCTAGAACCGCCGGAGCGGTGAGCAAAGGAGGCAGAGCAGGCTAGAACCGCCGGAGCGGTGAGCAAAGGAGGCAGAGCAGGCTAGAACCGCCGGAGCGGTGAGCAAAGGAGGCAGAGCAGGCTAGAACCGCCGGAGCGGTGAGCAAAGGAGGCAGAGCAGGCTAGAACCGCCGGAGCGGTGAGCAAAGGAGGCAGAGCAGGCTAGAACCGCCGGAGCGGTGAGCAAAGGAGGCAGGGCAGGCTAGAACCGCCGGAGCGGTGAGCAAAGGAGGCAGGGCAGGCTAGAACCGCCGGAGCGGTGAGCAAAGGAGGCAGGGCAGGCTAGAACCGCCGGAGCGGTGAGCAAAGGAGGCAGGGCAGGCTAGAACCGCCGGAGCGGTGAGCAAAGGAGGCAGGGCAGGCTAGAACCGCCGGAGCGGTGAGCAAAGGAGGCAGGATAGGCTAGAACCGCCGGAGCGGTGAGCAAAGGAGGCAGAGCAGGCTAGAACCGCCGGAGCGGTGAGCAAAGGAGGCAGAGCAGGCTAGAACCGCCGGAGCGGTGAGCAAAGGAGGCAGGGCAGGCTAGAACCGCCGGAGCGGTGAGCAAAGGAGGCAGGGCAGGCTAGAACCGCCGGAGCGGTGAGCAAAGGAGGCAGAGCAGGCTAGAACCGCCGGAGCGGTGAGCAAAGGAGGCAGAGCAGGCTAGAACCGCCGGAGCGGTGAGCAAAGGAGGCAGAGCAGGCTAGAACCGCCGGAGCGGTGAGCAAAGGAGGCAGAGCAGGCTAGAACCGCCGGAGCGGTGAGCAAAGGAGGCAGGGCAGGCTAGAACCACCGGAGCGGTGAGCAAAGGAGGCAGGGCAGGCTAGAACCGCCGGAGCGGTGAGCAAAGGAGGCAGAGCAGACTAGAACCGCCGGAGCGGTGAGCAAAGGAGGCAGAGCAGGCTAGAACCGCCGGAGCGGTGAGCAAAGGAGTCAGAGCAGGCTAGAACCGCCGGAGCGGTGAGCAAAGGAGGCAGAGCAGGCTAGAACCGCCGGAGCGGTGAGCAAAGGAGGCAGAGCAGGCTAGAAGCGCCGGAGCGGTGAGCAAAGGCAGAGCAGGCTAGAACCGCCGGAGCGGTGAGCAAAGGCAGAGCAGGCTAGAACCGCCGGAGCGGTGAGCAATGGCAGAGCAGGGGGGACAGGGCTCTGTTCACACGGAACAGACAGGAAGGGAAAGGCAGAACCAGATACCCACAGGGTACTTGCAGGAGTTAGGTACGAGTTCAGACTCTGCAGAAAAAGGAAAGGTACGGACATAGAGAAACACAGGAAAACAGGCTAGAAGAGTATACAGACAAGAACAGACACAGTAGCAAGATACAGGAGCGGGTCTAGATAATCGGCCCCTAGAAGGCGGGAGGAACAGGCTAGGAGCGTGTTCAGACAGGACAGACTAGATACAGGAGCGGGTCTAGGAATGCAGCCCCTAGAAGGCGGGAGGAACAGGCTAGGAGCGTGTTCAGACAGGCCTGGAAATACAGCCTCCAGGATAGGCAGACAAGGGAACACAGAAGGGGACCTGGCACATACAGAGTGAAAGACCACACTGAATGAAACACAATGCTCAGGTATGGGTTAATTGGAGCAGCTGGTTTAAATACCAGGTGACAGACAGCAATAGGCTGAGGACGCACAAGGGGTGTGCCTGCATCAGGTACAAAAAGCAGGAAGTGATTGGGCGCCTCCCTTAAGCAGCAGCACACAGAAGCAAACAGACAGCATGGAGGGAAGCCAGAGAGACATTCTGGATTGGAGATCAAGTGCGCGCTCTTGCACAGTGGGAGATGGACCACTATGCAAGGACGCCGCCAGGCATGTTACAATTGCCTTCAGCATATTGCTGCAGATTATTCCAGTATATTACTGTGGATCGTTCATGAAGACTGTATTTCTAAAAATGAATTAGCCTTTTATGTCATTACTTGCAAGAACAGTGAATAAAGAGTTAACCACTGCCATGTGTTCAGAGCTTGCATAACACTAGTCACCATGTTACTTTACTTAAAAAATACTTGTCCTTGACACCACTCTGTCCTTTTATTCTCTTGGCTGTTCTCTCTGTCCCCAGTGTTGATGTTTGTAATTAATCTGGGGATTACATTTCACTCTGAATCTTATTCCAGACTGGAATTTTTAGATGTGGACATTCAGATTCATTAAAGGAAAGCATCATCAGGAAATAATCTTATGTTTAAATCAGGTTTTTCTGTTAAATGCATTTTTATAAATATGGCAATTTTTTTTGTAAATATCAAAACCTTTATTAACCCTTTCCCGACATGGCCAATTTCCATTTTTATTTTCTCCTCCCCTTCTCCCCAGAGCCATAACTTTTTTTTATTTTTTTGTCCACATGCACGTTTGAGAGTTTGTTTTTTTGCGGGACGAATTATACTTTTGAATGACACCATTCATTTTACCATATAATGTACTGAAAAAAGGGAAAAAAATTCCAAGTGAAGTGAAATTGTGAAAAAAAAACGCGCAATTCTGACATTGTATTTTTGGGAATTGTGTTTACGGCGTACATTTTGTTGTAAAAATGACCTCACTGTATGATTTCTCTCATCAGTACGGTTACAGCGATAGAAAACATATCAAGTTTTTTTTATTATTTTAGAGATGAAAAAAAAATCAGAAGTTTGAAAAAAATAAAATTTTGTGGTTGCGTGGCCATTTTCCGAGACCCATATCATTTTCATTTTTCGGTCCATGTTGCTGTGTGGTCGCTTATTTTTTATGGGATGAGACAACATTTTCATTGATACAATTTTGGGATATATTTGGCATTTTAATCACTTGTTACAACATTTTTTGAGGTATTGCAGCGACCAAAAATATTTTCCATTTACGGTGTTTATCGATCGAGTTAAATATTTTTATACTTTGATAGAGCAGACTTTTCTGAACATATCACATATGTGTATTTATTTTATTTTTTTATTATCTATTTTTAATGGGGAACAGGGGGTCATTTGACCTTTTATGTCTTTTATTTTCTTCATATTTTTTTAAAACATTTTTTTTTTATTGTATTTGTAAGTCCTCTTAGGAGACTTTATTTAGCCTGCAATCGTGTGATCGCTTGTGCTATATACAGAAATACCACAGTATTGCTGCATATAGTGAAAAACACGGTCTTCTATTAAGCCCGGCCACAGTCAGCATTCCAAGGGAGCTCCATAATGACAGACACAAAGGTCTGCCTCAGACCCCCCGGCTGTCAAATAAACCCAGCGGCAAGGACAACATCTGCAAGGAGTTTGTATGTTCTCCCCGTGTTTGTGTGGGTTTCCTTTGGGTTCTCTGGTTTCCTCCCACACTCCAAAGACATACTGATAGGGAATGTAGATTGTAATCCCCAATGGCGACAGTGATGATGGTGTCTGTAAAGCGCTGTGGAATTAATGGCGCTATATAAGTGAGTAAAGTAAATAAATAAAAATAAATATAAAAAAGATTGCCAAAAATTAAATAAAAAAATACATTTACCACAGAAACCTGATTTAAACAATAGCTAATTTTCTGATGATGCCTTCCCTTTAAATCTGTAGAATGAGTAATAATCAAATTTTCTAACTTTTATATATCTTCTCTGGTTTTAGTTCTGTTCCAGCCTCACCAAGATTTTTAATCTAACCTTATAACAAATGCAAGAGGCAGACACTTCCTTGGCAGATATTATTACATCCACACATTTGGTACTGCAGAGATTAAAGTTGTATCTGGGTCCTGATGACTGAGAGGGTTCTCTTTTGCCCTTAACATGACAACAAGACACCTTCACTGTGTTGTTATAGTGTACCACATTACAGGGTTTGCATTGGGATTCTAGATCTTCCTTATACATCTATCACTACTTGTTTTTGTAGTTACCTTTGTTATACTTATTATATTGAGTTAAAATTCATTATTCACTATGGAAAAAAAAAAAAATATTTGAAAATAATAAATAAATATAAAATCTGTATTTTGAGATCATGACAGAACAAGTGGGACTGGTATATGTTCCCATGATTCTTCCCACATGAATAGAAAGCTAAATGATATCTCATTCTAGGAAAACAGGATATCCTGACTATGAAGAAAGTTATGCAGTATGTGCAGTTTATAGGTGGAATAATTATACGACTGTCTGAAGACCCAGGAGATGCCTGTGTTAGGAGGCTCTAATGCTGAGGTCTTGTAGTCTCCAGTTTGACATTTACCATTGGTGTGAGTTAACACCTGTCATTGTTGTATATAGGTGGTTGGTAGTAAGCCACCTGTATAGTCAGGGAAGCCTGTATCTAGTTAGTGAGAAGGGACTAATTTGTGTTTTGTGCCTGCATGTAAAAGATTTGCATTTATTGAGTCATTGACAGCATTAAGGCTGCATAGTTTACTGCTACAGAGCTAATTTTCCAGATTATACTGTATGTAATAAAATGTCAATGTCTCTCTCTCTCATTCCCGCTCCCTCTCCGTCTCTCTCTTTTTACCATTACTCCGTGCTCTTGGTAGACGTGCATTTTTCTGGGCAATGTCTGACAGCTTGGGACGGGACTTGCTCCTGCTAGATTGCAGGAGCAGGATCTTTAACCCTGCGTTGTAAATTTACCATTGTGCAAGGTAAAAGCCCTGGTAAAAGTTAGGACTAGTTTAGGTGCTTATGGTTATGAATAGGCACACCACTTTGAAGCAGGTGTGTATTATAGGACAGCCTTTGGAGTAGCAGACTTTCCTTGTCTTCATTCTCAATTAGCATATTATTTTCTAGTACTAATTCTGAGCTTTATGACAAATGGTCATTTCATACAATGACCACTACTCCTTCTTTAATCTGGTTAATATCTTTGATGTTTATCATTAACTTACTTGCCAAAATTTTTATCAGAATCCCTTTTCTATCAAATTCCTATGGTTGATGGCCAAACTTCCCAGGTTTCCATTTTGGAGACGGCCAGTTCTAGCTATTCATTTTTTAAATGTTGTGTCTTCTGCGCAGTTTCATTAATACTTACCAAGAGAACTCTCCAACTTGACTAATCTTCTGTTATAAATTAAGAATTTTACATAAAGTCCAAGAAAGTGGGTAAATCATGTAAATTTCTGTATGGTAAGTATACATTGTACAGTAGTTTCATCTGTCCTCACAACTACAAGAAAATGTCTTGCAGTTTACTGCATTTATTGCTAGTGGTGAATGATCTATTAAACATTGTATTCTTTTCATTTTTCTTGCAGAAACATTATACGTCAGACCTGTGTACCTATCAGAAAGAATTCTGTGGAAAATTAATTAATCATCTGCATGATTTTCAGTAATTGACATAATGTGAAGTATGAAAGCAAATACAATATTTTAAACTGATTTAAAGGAAAAAAAATGCCCAAAACTTTCTTTAGTAAATGAGGTCAATGTAATTTTATGTGTGAATATCTCTAAATGCCACAATGGCTAACAGGAATGTTTTAATTTCTCGTTCCCATAAAATTCCCATAACGATTCAGTTTCCCTCATTATGTGTAAAGCTAATTTTAATCCCAGAAAACACGAGTAGGTGGGGAAATTTCTCTCATGTGCAAACACAAACAGGAAACGTTATACTGTAGCTATGCTGCCAATGTGGGTGCAGGAACAAGATGTGAAATCGGAAATCTTTATGATAGGTCAAGGTCATAGCTGCATTTGCTAAGGAAGACAAGACAGTGCTTGTTTGAATAAAATATAGAGCATTGAAATCGTAATTTGATGACTGATAGGAGGACTGTGACTAGTAAAATGGTTTCTGCAAAATACAATTATAGTTTTCAGTATATGTAAGAAATAGATCTCTACTCTACATATGATAGGTAATTCGAAATAACTCATGTTTTTAGCTTTTTGTTATGGAATTTTAATACATCCTCACAAACACAAATATTCTGCAACATTCTAATTCACACTTCAGTAGAGTTGCCTGAGTTCCCTGCTTTCTTCTTGCTTTATTTTTTGACGAATACAGGCATGTGACCACTGCGGCTAGTGATTGACTGCAGTGGTCACATGTCTGTACGACTGGAATAAGACATATAGAGTTGCTCTCGACAACTGATTATTCTGTATTCTCAGTCCTCCATGCTGCTGCTGCTCCTGAGTGTGTGCTGCAAAAATGTAGGAGAGAAGGATTTCTTATTTGTATGGGTGATATCAGGGCAGCTAGTCTCCTACAGGACACTAACAATTAGAGATGGAGCATGTAGAAGGGCAAACTTGTGAAAAATGCCATGTGCAGTTCATATGCAGCCAAAAATAGTGCTACTCTTTATTTTTACATAGTATCTCCATTTTCACAGGTTCAAAGAAATTGGGTGCACTAACATAATTTAAGCATTATTTTTAAAACTTGAATGTAAGGGCAGTCATTGACTTTAAGAAGCTATTAGGATGCTTTTGTGGTGCTGTATGTTTTGGTCATTATTTATCTTTTCATATGAAGCACCATCCTATCGGTTTTGTCATATGTGACTGAATCTAAGCAAAATGTATAGCTCTATGCAAGTAGATAACTATTTTTTAATTTTTTCCTTCTTCCAAATATGATCTATCCCAAGATTCAAACTCACAACCTGTAGCATGCTAGGCAGGAGCTTTAGTTGTGAGCAACAATCTGCACTACTAAGTATATGAGAATTTTTCTGTCTAAAGAGATAAATAGTATTCTTCTTTACAGGCATATTGTGATGTACATAGAGATACATCTCTATAAACCAGTACATCTGTATATTAGGGGTAAAACAAAAGTGGGAGATTTTTTTTCCTACAAACTTACTAATAAATAATAATAATAATGACATTTATAATAGACTTTTTAAAAATAAAGACCACAAATCAGTAAACAAATATATTTCATATACCTGAAAATATAGTGAACAGTATATTTATGGTGATCAATAAAAAGCATAAACATTTGGCGTGATGTTATTCTCCATTTTGTGTAAAAAAAAAATTAATGCAATTGTAACTCTGATATATGTGTTTGCCAAAATGGTCATTAATATTACAGCTCGTCTCGCCCTCCATCCCCCCCGCCTAAACCCCCCCCCCCCACACATAATGAATGAATGAAAAAAAAAATGATATAGTGGTATGAGAAAGTACATTCGGAAAATGTAATTGTGAATATGTGTGGGTTATGTGCATGTAGTATATTATATATGCTTGTCTGCATGTTTGGACTATGAATATGTGTTTGCAGTGCGTGTAAGATATATTAGTATCTATTTTATTTTATTTGTCTAACATTAATATGCTTGTAACTGTGTGTGTTTACATGTTATCCAAGGGGTAACGTTTCTCCTTGCGGAGAGTGACTTGTTAAGCATGTCAAGGCGAGGAGACTTTTGCTTAACATGTCGCTTTCCACAAGGAGAAATGTTACCCCTTGGATATCGGTCAGATGCCTCTCACCCAGCCAAACCAGATCTCACACTTTGCACTGACAAGGGGCAGTACCCCGAAACACAGTGGCTGCAAATTGAGATTTTGGTTTTGGCTATTATCCTAAGTCATGTGACAAGGCTTCTTAAAGGGTTAATATTAACTTTTAGGATTGCTACTTCCTATAGGTGGCACTAGAGCTCTAGCTCTCTTCCTCTCTGTAGAGACAATTTGTATTTAGATGGGTGAGGCCTGACGGATGGGGGTGTTCAGACACAAGTCTTGCACAGGGGTCCTTCATAGTCACTTTTCCACCCTTGACGAGTTCCGTTGGCATACGTGCCCCTGCCATAAAACTGATTTCACCGCACTTCAGAGATAATATAGTATGCTTTGTAACATGAGCCCTTCCTTTCTTTTTTGATATTCTTCACTTTCCATCATTCTGGTAGAAGTTATTTATGATGTTATTTATCAAAACAATTTTGCAAAGTTTATTCCAGTCTTTCTGTTCTTGTTAATAGTGGTTTGCATCTTGAGATGAACCATCTGGTTTTAAATTCATGAAGGCATCTCTTGCTTGTAGATTTTGACAGTGATACGTCATTGACATGACTTATTGCTGTGAAGGTATTTTTTTTCTAAGGAAATAAATCTCTGATCATCCACTTTAGGTGTCTTCCAGTGCTCCTACCTATATTTACCGTTAGACTGGTAGCCACAGTAGCTGTTGGCTAGCAGCTCTCACTTCCGACTTCACACGCAAGTTTGGTTCAACATAGAGTGTTCAGGTAGAGATAAGTAAGCAGTTGTGAGTTACTTCTGGTGGTGACTTACAACTTTGAGAACAAAAGGATTAGGCACTTGAAATCCCCCCAACACCTAAAATTTGTAATCTGGGAGGGTGGACAATGTTGTGAGGCCCGATTAAAGTAAGATTATCTGCCTGTTCCATTGATTGTTCTGGGAAGGTTCTATACAAAAAAACCCTTCTTGGACTGGCTACCGTTGAATGAAAATTTTAAACAGAAAATGACTAATGTTCATTGTTAAATTTTGACCTACAAATTATTGTTTTGATTGAAATTTGCCATTTTGATTCCAGGGCGCCAATGGTTTGCTATCACAGCCACGGGTTTGTTGAAGACTTGAATGGTTAACTTTACCGTAAAAGTCTGATCTATCAAAATATAAAATTAATTAATCTAATTGGTAAACACCGCAGTGTATGGTCCGATTTTCATGGTCTGTCATATAGGAGTGCTGTCCAGATTTTTGACAGAGGCTCCTACTCCTGAGAAAAAATACTGTCAGAACACTGACCAAATACAGTGGGGAAAAAAAGTGTTTAGTCAGCCACCAATTGTGCAAGTTCTCCCACTTAAAAATATGAGAGAGTCCTATAATTGAAATCATAGGTAGACCTCAACTATGAGAGACAAAATGAGAAAACAAATCCTGAAAATCACATTGTCTGATTTGAAAAGAATTTTTTTCACATTTTGGTGGAAAATAAGTACTTGGTCACCTACAAAAGTTCATCTAAATACTTTGTTATACAGTGCTGGCCAAAAGTATTGGCACCCCTGCAATTCTGTCAGATAATACTCAGTTTCTTCCTGAAAATGATTGCAATCGCAAATTCTTTGGTATTATTATCTTCATTTAATTTGTCTTCAATGAAAAAAACACAAAAAGAATTGCCCTAAAGCCAAATTGGATATAATTCCACACCAAACCTAAAAAAGGGGGTGGACAAAAGTATTGGCACCCTTTGAAAAATCATGTGATGCTTCTCTAATTCGTGTAATTAACAGCACCTGTAACTTACCTGTGGCACCTAACAGGTGTTGGCAATAACTAAATCACACTTGCAGCCAGTTAACATGGATTAAAGTTGACTCAACATCTGTCCTGTGTCCTTGTGTGTACCACATTGAGCATGGAGAAAAGAAAGAAGACCAAAGAACTGTCTGAGGACTTGAGAAACCAAATTGTGAGGAAGCATGAGCAATCTCAAGGCTACAAGTCCATCTCCAAAGACCTGAATGTTCCTGTGTCTTCCGTGCGCAGTGTCATCAAGAAGTTTAAAGCCCATGGCACTGTGGCTAACCTCCCTAGATGTGGACAGAAAATAAAAATTGACGAGAGATTTCAACGCAAGTTTGTGCGGATGGTGGATAAAGAACCTCGACTAACATCCAAACAAGTTCAAGCTGCCCTGCAGTCCAAGGGTACAACAGTGTCAACCCGTACTATCCGTCGACGTCTGAATGAAAAGGGACTGTATGGTAGGATACCCAGGAAGACCCCACTTCTTACCCCGAGACCTAAAAAAGCCAGGCTGGAGCTTGCCAAAACTTACCTGAGAATGCCTAAAACGTTTTGGAAGAATTTTCTCTGGTCAGATGAGACAAAAGTAGAGCTTTTGGGGAAAAAGCATCAACATAGAGTGTACAGGAAAAAAAAAAGAGGCATTCAAAGAAAAGAACACGGCCCCTACAGTCAAACATGGCGGAGGTTCCCTGATGTTTTGGGGTTGCTTTGCTGCCTCTGGCACTGGACTGCTTGACCGTGTGCATGGCATTATGAAGTCTGAAGACTACCAACAAATTTTGCAGCATAATATAGGGCCCAGTGTGAGAAAGCTGGGTCTCCCTCAGAGGTCATGGGTCTTCCAGCAGGACAATGACCCAAAACACACTTCCAAAAGCACTATAAAATGGTTTTAGAGAAAGCACTGGAGACTTCTAAGGTGGCCAGCAATGAGTCCAGACCTAAATCCCATAGAACACCTGTGGAGAGATCTCAAAATGGCAGTTTGGAGAAGGCACCCTTCAAATATCAGGGACCTGGAGCAGTTTGCCAAAGAAGAATGGTCTACAATTCCAGCAGAGCATTGTAAGAAACTCATTGATGGTTACCGGAAGCAGTTGTTTGCAGTTATTTTGGCTAAAGGTTGTGCAACCAAGTATTAGGCTGAGGGTGCCAATAATTTTGTCCGGCCCTTTTTTGGAGTTTTGTGCGAAATGATCAATGATTTGATTTTTGCTTCATTCTCTTTTGTGTTTTTTCCTTGCAAGCAAATTAAATGAAGAGAATAATACCAAAGAATTTGTGATTGCAATAATTTTCAGGAAGAAACTGAGTATTATCTGACAGAATTGCAGGGGTGCCAATACTTTTGGCCAGCACTGTTTATCCTTTGTTGGCAATGACAGAGGTCAAACGTTTTCTGTAGATCTTCACAAGGTTTGCACACACTGTTGCTGTTATGTGGTCCCATTCCTCCATGCAGATCTCCTCTAGAGCAGTGATGTTTTGGGGCTGTCGCTGGGCAACACGGACTTTCAACTCCCTCCAAAGGTTTTCTATAGGGTTTAGATCTGGAGACTGGCTAGGCCACTCCAGGACCTTGAAATGCTTCTTATGAAGCCACTCCTTTATTGCCCTGGCAGTGTGCTTGGGATCATTGTCATGCTGAAAATCCCAGCCACGTTTCATCTTCAATGCCCTTGCTGATGGAAGGAGGTTTGATACATGATACATGGCCCCATTCATTGTTTCATGTACACGGATCAGTCATCCTGGTCCCTTGGCAGATAAACAGCCCCAAAGCATGATGTTGCCACCCCCATGTGACTCGCCCCCTGGGCCGCGTGGGGAACCCGGAACCAGGCCTTTTTGTGGGATGCTGGGGTTGTAGTCTCCGTGGTGGCGACCCAGTCCCGTGGCTCAGGGCGGTCAAACCAGTGGCAGTCTTTATAGGGTTTTAAGTTAATTGTCCGACTACGCCGCCCGTGGATTGCGGTCAGTGTGGACCGCCGCTGCAAGGTAGACCGCTGGGGCTGATGGTGTATGCAGCTGAGGTAGTGTGACTCCCCACGGGAAGAGTGCAGCCCCAGGGCAGTAAGCGTGGATGATGGGAGTGGTGGTGCACGGGCGTCCCAGCACTAGGAGTGCTGGTGCGGCAATGAAGCACAGAGACGTGGGGTTGCAGTTCAAGTTCTTTACTCACAGTTCTTTATATTCCAAGTCACTCCGCCGACAAAGACTGCCCAAGCCGTTCTGCGTCCACCAGGTGCGGGGCTCAGTCAACCCCCAGGCAATTCCAGAGTGTGTCACAGGACTCCCTTCTATTTCTTTCTCTGGCCGTGCCCCACCAGTGACACTACGTCTGTCCAGCTCCTGCGGGCCTTCTCTTGGGAGGGCTTCGTGCTTACCTCCCTGACCCTATGTGGTGTGCCTTTCTAGTAGGTGTAGCGAGGGGTCGCACCAAGATATGATCACGACCGCCGGTCCTTGGCTGAGGATTAGTCACCTCCACCAACTTGGGATCTGGTACCCTGTTCTGCCAACCCGTCACCCGCAATCTCCTGGGTCCTTAGGGTTCCTTCTGCCTTCGTGTCTCTGGGCCTCTCTTGGTGTTCTGTTCCTTTCTGTTCCTTTCTTCTGGCTCTGGCCTTCACTCTAGGCCTGCCTCGTGGAGCTGGGCCCAGACTGAGCCACAGCCCTCTCTGGCTGAGCTCCTTCTCTCACTCCTCCTGACTGACCTTCACCTCTCTTCCAGTGCTGGCTGGGCCTCACAGGCTAGGCCCGCCTCCGGAGCAGAGCTCCACAGAGGCCCTGCTCTGTCACTTCCTCTCTCAGACTGAACACTGTTCTAAGATGGTGCCCACCTTATATACCTCCCTCTCTGTGTATGAGCCCAGGTGACTTGCAACCAATAGGCTCCTACCTATGCCCAGAAACCGTCCCCTCCTGCTCCTACATCACTGGGTTTTCCTCCCCACTCCAGCCAGGGACATGTTCTGTCGTGCCTGCATTACTGTACTAATGGGAGCACCGTTGAGCTGTCCCCCGGAAATGGGGTGTATGTGATGCATGCAGCTAACTGAGTCCCGGTCCACACACCATCCTTACCCGGGAGTGGGATATCACACCTCTGGTTGAGGTGCAATACCTCTGTAGCGACCGAACCCTCGGGGCGCTACACATGCTTCACAGTAGGTTTGGTGTTCTTTGGATGCAACTCAGCATTCTTTCTCCTCCAAACACGACGAGTTGTGTTTCTACTAAGCAGTTCTACTTTGGTTTCATCTGACCATATGACATTCTCCCAATACTCTTCTGGATCATCCAAATGCTCTCTAGCAAACTTCAGATGGGCCCGGACATGTAATGGTTTAAGTAGGAGTACACGTCTGGCAGTGCAGGATCTGAGTCCCTGGCAGCGTAGTGTGTTACTGATGGTAGCCTGTGTAATGTTGGTCCCAGCTCTCTGCAGGTCATTCACTAGGTCCCTCCGTGTGGTTCTGGGATTTTTGCTCACCATTCTTGACCCCACGGGGCAAGATCTTGTGTGGATCCCCAGATCGAGGGAGATTATCAGTGGTCTTGTACGTCTTCCATTTTCTAATTATTGCTCCCACCGTTGACTTCCTCACACCAAGCTGCTTGCCTATTGCAGATTCAGTCTTCCCAGCCTGGTGCAGGGCTACAATTTTGTTTCTGGTGTCCTTCGACAGCTCTTTGGTCTTCACCATAGTGGAGTTTGGAGTGTGACTGTATGAGGTTGCGGACAGGTGTATTTTATACTGATAAGAAGTTCAAACAGGTGCCAGTACTACAGGTAATGAGTGCAGGACAGAGGAGCCTCTTAAAGAAGAAGTTATAGGTCTGTGAGAGCCAGAAATCTTGCTTGTTTGTAGGTGACCAAATACTTATTTTCCACCAAAATTTGAAAAAAAATTTCTTTCCAAATCAGAAAATGCGATTTTCAGGATTTGTTTTCTCATTTTGTCTCTCATAGTTGAGGTCTACCTATGATGTCAATTACAGGCCGCTCTCATCTGGGAGAACTTGCACAATTGGTGGCTGACTAAATACTTTTTTTCCCCACTGATAGTGGGGCCGTGGCCAGATCCATAGACTTGGACTGCTGAGTTTAATCCTATCAAAATCGAACATTTAGATGGCCCCATAGACTATCACAGTTAAGAGTGCTATTCGTGAAAACCATGGACAGCACTCATACACGGAAATTGGACATCTGAATGAGCCCTGATTCAAGCAAAATTAAGGTGCTTCAATGGCTAAATATTTTTTCTTTTACTATCATCCATGTTTGAGGTATACTGTACATCACTATTTTATGGGGATTAACTTTAACTGGGTTGAAGCAACAGTGCTGAAAAGAAAAGACATTTTTTTTATCAAGCAAAAAATCATCGGTTCAGGGTTCATCATCTAATTTGAAATTCCCTGGCAGAACCCTGCATAGTAATGAGCCCCTGTGCAGGAATCGACACAAATTAGCAAAAATTGTTATGTATATATATATACAGTGCCTTGTGAAAGTATTTGGCCCCCTTGAACTTTTCTACCTTTTGCCACATTTCTGGCTTCAAACATAAAGATATAAAATTCTAATTTTTTGGGGAAGAATCAACAACAAGTGGGACACAATCGTGAAGTGGAACGAAATTTATTGGATATTTTAAACTTTTCTAACAAATTAAAAACTGAAACGTGAGGCGTGCAATATTCTTCGGCCCCCTTGAGTTAATACTTTGTAACGCCACCTTTAGCTGCGATTACAGCTGCAAGTCGCTTGGGGTATGTCTCTATCAGTTTTGCACATCGAGAGGCTGAAATTCTTGCCCATTGTTTCTTGCAAAACAGCTCGAGCTCTTTGAGGTTGGATGGAGGGTGTTTGTGAACAGCAGTTTTCAGCTCTTTCCACAGATTCTCGATTGGATTCAGGTCTGGACTTTGACTTGGCCATTCTAACACCTGGATACGTTTATTTTTGAACCATTCCATTGTAGATTTTGCTTAATGTTTGGGATCATTGTCTTGTTGGAAGATAAATCTCCGTCCCAGTCTCAGGTCTTTTGCAGACTCCAACAGGTTTTCTTCCAGAATGGTCCTGTATTTGGCTCTGTCCATCTTCCCATCAATTTTAACCATCTTCCCTGTCCCTACTGAAGAAAAGCAGGCCCAAACCATAATGCTGCCACCACCATGTTTGACAGTGGGGATGGTGTTTTGAGGGTGATGAGCTGTGTTGCTTTTACGCCAAACATATCCTTTTGCATTGTGGCCAAAAAGTTCGATTTTGGTTGCATCTGACCAGAGCACCTTATTCCACATGTTTGGTGTGTCTCCCAGATGGCTTGTGGCAAACTTCAAATGAGACTTTATCTTTGAGAAATGGCTTTCTTCTTGCCACTAGTGATGAGCGAGCATGCTCGCTACTGCTCGGTGCTCGCCCGAGCATCTCACTGCTCGAGATGCTCGGCGCTTGCCGAGTATTTCCGGGTTGCTCGGGCGGGAACTCGGGTCCCCTCCCTGCATGTTTGGCGCTCTTCAGAGAGCCAATGAACATGCAGGGATTGCCTGCCATGCACTGTAATGCCGTAGCCATGTTGGTTGTGGGCATTACAGTGATTGGCTGGCCGCACAGCGTCATCAGGTCTATATCAGACCTGGCGCCGCCATGCTCGTCACAGTCACTCCGGATCAGCCAGTGTAGGGAGAGCTGCTGCTGTGTCAGGGAGAGATTTGATCGTGTATTAGGCAGTTTAGGGAGAAAAACTGTACGTTACACATATCCATCTTAACAAACAGTTCTTCTGAGGACTAATCCATCTGCAGAGATATCAGGCAGGCAGGGTGTATAGGCAGGCGGTGTATATAGCAGACTGCAGTGCATATAGCAGAAGAGGCTCCATTCCAATTCTGCCTTCTGCTGCTGTTAGATATTTCTATACAAAGGCCCAAGTCTCAGGGGCCAGGAATACTTTTCTTTGGATCTTAATCCTCATTATTTGCTCAAAAAGCAATCCAGAGAACACCATTTTTTCTGCGCCATTTGCTTGTTGGCACTGCAGAATACAGCCAGGTCCTTTCCATATTAGAGCGCTAGAAATCCAGCTATTTAAAACTGTGCTTTCTCCGTCAAACGGATCACATATACGTTGACAGAAAATACTGCCATTTCTGGCCTCCATTGAAAATTTCCTTTAGTGTGTCATTGAAGCAATTCACCGCAATTTGCTGTTCAAACTACTTACCTACAGGCCAGGTATTTAAAACTCTGTTTTCTCTATCACACAAATCACATATAAGTTCGCTCCAAACTCAGTCATTTGTAGTGAGCGTGAAAGATACTATCCTCCATTTAAAATGGGTAAGGCACGTGGCAAGGAACGGGGAACTGGACGTGATGGTATTGGTGCATGCAGAGGCCAAGGACAACGCCGTGGGCAAGCCAAAATTGTTCCACAACAAACACCCATATCTTCTCACCTGACCTTCCTGTCCCAATTTCTAGGGGACCGCAGCACACCACTATTGAACCCAGAGCAGTGTCAAAAGGTTGTTGGTTGGATAGCGGATAATGCTCCCCACCACCACAACCCAAGTCTCAGTAGGCGTGAGTCTGGATTGCATATTCCTCACCCAGATCCTTCTTCCTCCCACCATGCCGAGTACCCAGAGACAACTGATCCCACACTTGGACACTCTGAAGAGCTGTTCACTTTTCCATTTATGGATTTGGGCCTCTCGCCCGGTCCACTTGAAGCAGGGCAAGAGGAGATCGCGTGTAGCGATGCCCAAATATTTGAGCAGCCACGGTCACACGAAGGCGATGGTGGGAAAGAGTCACAAGAGGTGGACGATGATGAGACACAATTGCCAGAAAGTCAGGTGGAGGACCAGGGTGCGGAAGTGGAAGATGAGGTGATGGATGATATAGTAACTGACCCAACCTGGCAGGAGGACGTGCAGAGCGAGGACAGCAGCACACAGGGAGAGGGAGGCAGAGCAACCAAACAAGCAGGAAGAAGCAGTGTGGTGGCCACAGACAGAAGGCAGGCAACCGTTCCCCATAACACCAACACGAAGGAAGTTGCCAGTACAACTGTTAGGTCTTCCCGAGTCTGGTTGTTTTTTAAAGACTCTGCCGATAACCCCAAAAAGGCCATTTGCACCACCTGCCAGGCCAGCATCAGCAGGGAAGGCAAAGCTAGCAGCCTGACCACCACCAGCATGATCAGGCACATGGCAGCAAAGCACCCGACTTTGTGGGTCGAACCCCAGGGTCCAGGTACAGTGTCGGCGGGTGGCACCACTGCTTCTTCCGCTGTTGTGCAAGCAAGCTAATCCCCTGTCCATGGTGCATGCGAAGATGCCTCCTGCCCTGCACCTGTCATTGCACACTCTCAAGTAGCAGCATCAGGAAGCACGTCCACATCCTTGTCCCAGCGCAGTTGTCCATACCCCAGTCCTTGGAGTGCAAGTGCAAATATGCAGCCAACGCCCCACAGGCCACACTACTAAATTCCCACATTTCATGACTGCTTGCACTCGGTCCCCAGCCGCCACTATTTCTCCCGGTGTGCCGTCCCCGCATTACACAAGCACGTGTCCCAAAACATTAGCTGTGCTCTCAACAATGCAGTTACTGGTAAAGTCCACCTAACCATTGACACGTGGACAAGTGCTTGTGGGCAGGGACGGTACATCTCTCTGACAGCACACTGGGTTAACATAGTGGAAGCCGGGACCCAGTCGGACCTTGGGACGGAACACGTCCTCCCGACGCCAAGGATTGCGGGCCCTAGGTCAATCAGGGTTGCCCCCACGGTCTACAGCTCCTGCACCTCATCCTGCTCAGCCTCCTCCTCCTCTTCAGCCTCCATCTCCGAAATGACCACATCAGTCACAAGCTGGAAGCACTACAGCACTGCCTCGGCCAAGCGGCAACAGGCTGTGCTGAAGCTAATATGCTTAGGTGAAAAACCGCACAATGCTGAAGAGTTGTGGACAGCTCTGAAAGAGCAGGCAGATCTGTGGCTCACACCGCTGAACCTACAGCCAGGCATGGTTATGTGTGACAATGGCCGGAACCTGGTGGCGGCTTGAGGCGAGCTCACACACATACCATGCCTGGCCCATGTGCTTAACCTCGTGGTTCAGCGGTTTCTCAAATCCTACCTGGAGTTGCCGGATCTGCTTGTTAAAGTACGCCGCCTGTGTGCCCATTTTAGAAAGTCAGCTACAGCTTCCGCCACCCTTGCAGTGTTTCAGCAGCATTTGCAGCTTCCGGCTCACAGACTGGTGTGTGATGTCCCCATGCGTTGGAACTCTACACTGCAGATGTTGGGAAGGATTTGTGTGCAGAAGAGGGCAGTTGTTGAGTACCAGCATCAACAAGGCCATCAGTATTCAGTTCAGATCCCACACATAAGACCTCAGGAGTGGACATGGATGTCAGACATATGTACCATCCTCCAAAACTTTGAGGACTCCATCAAGATGGTGAGCGGCGATGACGCCATAATTAGCGTCACCATCCCACTTCTCTGTCTTCTGAAACGCTCTCTGCTCACAATCAAAGAGGATGCATTGCAGGCGGAGCACGATGAGATGGAGCAAGGAACCATACAGGGTGATTACACACAGCCAAGCCTCATCTCATCCCAACATGGATTGGGTGACAATGAGGAAGAGGAGGAGGAGGAGGAAGGACAGGAGCTAGTTTCATACACTATAGACGGTACTACCTGCACAGCTGTCATACCGTCTGTTCAGCGTGGATGGCCAGAGGACAGAGAGGAGGAAAGTTCTGGGAGAGTTTTCTCATTCCCTCCCATCGCACAGGCCCTGAGGCGTGGGGTACTCTCACAAGAAGTGCAAAGTTTGGAAAGATGCTGAGGGAGTACCTTGCCGACCGTACCAACGAGCTAGTTTCATGCACTATAGACGGTACTACCTGCACAGCTGTCATACCTCTGTATGCTTTTATTTGCACTATGGTCTCATGTTTTTAATTTTTTCAAAATAAAGGCTATTTTTTAAGTTAATTTCACGAGTTGCTGGATAGCTTCCCTTTCATCACTCCCAGACGGGGATCTTTACAATCCGAGCACCGTGCCTCATGAGAAAGTGGACTGAGCAGGCTGAAATCTATTTTTTTGTACATTACAACTGTCATACCGTCTGTTCAGAATGGATGGCCAGAGGACAGAGAGGAGGAGGAGGAGGAGGAGAGCATGGTCAGTCATCCTCTTGGTGAGGACACGGAGGTCTTGCCTGTTAGTAATCTGGCACGCATGGCTGAGTTTATGTTACGCTGCCTTTCCCATGACCCTCGCGTTCTCAAAATTTTGTGTGACAGTCATTACTGGTTGGTGACACTTCTAGATCCATGCTACAAGGAGAAATTTATATCTCTTATTCCAGAGGCGGACAGGTCTACAAAAATGGGGCAGTACCAGAAGGCCCTTGTTGCGGAACTATTAAAAAAATTCCCATCTGAAAACACTAGAAGAAGAGGGCACACTTCGTTGGACAACCAAGGAGTACAGGCGAGAGAGACACAACTTCAATCCAGCAGAGGCAGGGGAACACTGTCAAAGTTCTGGGAGAGTTTTCTCAGACCCTCCCATCGCACAGGCCCTGAGGCGCAGGGTACTCTCACAAGGAGTGCAAAGTTTGGGAAGATGCTGAGGGAGTACCTTGCCGACCGTACCAACGTCCTCCGTGATTCCTCTGTGCCTTATAATTATTGGGTATCCAAGCTGGATACGTGGAATGAACTGGCTCTCTACGCCTTGGAGGTCCTGGCCTGCCCTGCCGCCAGCGTTTTATCAGAGCGGGTTTTTAGTGCCGCTGGTGGAATTATAACTGATAAGCGCATCCGCAAGTCAACTGAAAATCCTGACAGGCTGACTCTTACAAAAATGAACAAGGGCTGGATTGGGCCAGACTTCTCAACACCACTGAATGATAGCAGCGTAACATAATCTCAAATCCAGTGTCTTTTCTTGGGAGGTGTATTCCCATTCACCTTTTCACACCCACACATGGGTATACGCTTCCTGATTTTGTCTATTTGCTCTTGTCCAACTCCTTCTCCTCATCCTCCACCACCATATCACCAGGGTGACCGTGGTCCATGTTGCAACACCCACATAATTTTTTAAAGGGTGTTTATGATGCCCGTAAAAAATTTTTTTTATACAGTATGTTCATGTATACTCCCCAGGGGTAAATGTTTGTCAGCCCATACACTTAGTGCATGGGCATTACAAGTATAGGAGGCCCGCTCCTTTCTAATGGGAACATTTTTTTATGAGGCCCTCCTCCACGTCTCTTCCAAGGGTCATTGAAGTGCCTCCAAATTTTTGGCAGCCCTTGCATTCACTGCATAGGCCAACACTATGGGAGACTCTCTCCTTTCTAATGGGAATTTGTCGCTACTGTGGCCCTGCTCTGTGTGTCTTTAAATTCTTAGTGGGGTTTTTCCTAAAATTGGTCAGCTGTTGGACACACTGTATACCCTATAACTGTATAGCAGACCCTCTCCTTTCTAATGGGAACATGTCGTACCTCTTTACTGTGGCCCTGCTCTATGTGTCTTTAAATTCTTAGTGGTGTTTTTCCTAAAATTGGTCAGCCGTTGGATTCACTGCATACCCTATAACTGTATAGCAGACCCTGTCCTTTCTAATGGGAACATGTCGTACCTTGTTACTGTGGCCCTGCTTCATGTGTCTTTAAATTCTTAGTGGGGTTTTTCCTAAAATTGGTCAGCCGTTGGACTCACTGCATAGCCTATAACTGTATAGCAGACTCTCTCCTTTCTAATGGGTATTTGTTGTTAATGGGAACATGTCGTACCTTGTTACTGTGGCCCTGCTCCATGTGTCTTTAAATTCTTAGTTGGGTTTTTCATAAATTTTGGCAGCCCTTGCAGTCACAGCATGGGCATTACCACTATAGGAGACCCGCTCCTTTATAATGGGAACATTTTTTTTACTGAGACCCTCCTCTATGTCTCATCAAAGGGGTATTGGGTTGCGTCCAAATTTTTGGCAGCCCTTGCAGTCACTGGATACGCAATAACAGTATAGGAGACACATGGGAACAACAAAGCATAGCCGGCTGATGGCTCTCTAACAATAGCTAAGGAGGCCGACTGCTGGCCTTTTAAGAATAGTAAGGGCCATCTGATCTCCCTGTAAAAATAGGATTTATGACTTTCAGAGTCCCTCCATCATAAAAAAAAGGATGTGTCTGATGATGCGTCACACACCACATTGCCAGATAAGGTTGTAAAATGTTAAAATGACATATCCCGGTGAATGCATTTGTCTTAAAAAATAACGTAAAAAACCCAAAACAATAGGATCTTTCTTTAGTATAAAAAACAGCATCACCAATTTAACCTCAATGTAATCACATTGTTCAGCTCATGCACCTCCTCCTCCATCTCCGAAATGACCACATCAATCACAAGCTGACAGCACTGCAGCACTGCCTTGGCCAAGCGGCAACAGGCTGTGCTGAAGATAACATGCTTAATGCTTAATTGACAAACCGCCCAGCGCTGCAGAGTTGTTGAAAGCTGTAACACAGCAGCCGATCTGTGGCTCTCACCGCTGAACATACAGCCAGGCATTGTCGTGTGTGACAATGGGCGGAACCTGGTGACGGAGAAATGACAGCCGGGGTAGATACGGTTTCCCTCTATGCCAGTCCTTTCACCGAGGTAAAGAATATGGCTGTGGTGAAATACAACTCCCACTGAGAAGCTGTTTCAGATTGAAAAACATTGTGCCCACCAGAGGATTTGTTTCTGAAGGCTAACCTTTCTCTCCCGCTCAAGAGCCCCATAGCAGCTGAAAAGTTAGCGCTATCATGAACTCTCCTGAGGTAGAAGCCAAGGCACACCAGAGGATTCTCTGGTGGGACCGTCCAACCCTGCCGAGAAGAAGTCCTGGCTAAGAAAAGTGTGTGGGAAGGTTCCCGGACACTCTATGGCTGCTTTTTTACTGAGGAGGAAACACACGCAAACAAGGGGAGAACATACAAAGGCTTCAGTACTAACCACTGATCCAATGTGCTGCCCTTCACCTTCTAATATCTAACAGGCTGGAGAAACTTGCACCTACAGCTTTAGAGGACTTCCTGGGAAAAATGACAATCAGGGTAGATACGGTTTCCCTCTATGCCAGTCCTTTCACCGAGCTAAATACAACTCTCAGAAAAAAAAGTTGTGGACTTGCTCCGTACCATCCCTGGCCCCATTCCGTGGTTAGGCGGTCCTTCCCAGTAAGTGCACTGGGGAGGGCACGGGAAATGTTGTGGGACCCGTGCTTGTGGAAGGTGGAGGCGATACCGGGAAATACAGTGGTGGCTGGGGACCAAGTATGGACACCCGGCCGCCGCCGGCATGAGGTTGTGAAAAGCTTCCGCCTCCACGAGCTTAAAAGGCCATATTTCAAGTGCAAAGAGCTGCCCAGAAATCTGTCAGTTTAGTGTTGCGGCCTGTGGGTGGGTGGGTGGCTGGCTGCATACTTGCACTTGCATTCCAAGTAACAGAAAACTAAGCAGATGGTGGCCTCTATCATCATTATGGCCTCACCTCGGCACTATGAACTCTCCTGAAGGAGAAGCCAGGGCCCGCCAGAGGAGTCTCTGGTACTCTGGTGAGCCCCTCCAATCCTGCCGAAAAGCAGCCCTGGCTAAGAAAAGTGTGGGGGAAGGTTCCCGGACACTCTATAGCTGCTTTTTTAATGTGGATCGGCCATGCTTATGCATGTTATTTCTCAAAACGCATTACAGATCAGGCCATTGTCCAACTTTGTAGTCAAGAAATTAAATGCGCAAAGAAAGATGTGTGTGTGTGTCAAAGCACCACCGACAAGTGCGAGTTGATGTTGGACGGGCTGCCATTGCTTCTGCAACAAGCTCAATTACAGGACTTCCTGGGAGAAATGACACACATCGTACATACGGTTTCCCTCTATGCCAGTCCTTTCACCGAACTAAATACAACTCTTAGCAAAAAAAGTTGTGGACTGGCTCCGTACCGTCCCTGGCCACATTCACCTGTCCACGTGTTTGTGGTTAGACGGTCCTTCCCAGTAAGTGCACTGGGGAGGGCACGGGTAATGTTGTGGGACCCATGCTTGTGGAAGGCGGAGGCGATAACGGGAAATATAGTGCCGGCTGGGGACCGAGTATGGACACCCAGCCGCCACCGGCGTGAGGTTGTGAAAAGCTTCCGCCTCAACGAGCCTAAAAGGCCACATTTCAAGTGCAAGCAGCTGTCAAAAATTTAGCAGTATAGTATTGCAGCCTGTGGGTGGGTGGGTGGCTGCCAGCATACTTGCGCTTGCATTCCAAAGAATGGGGTAGGGACAACTGAGCGCTGCAGTGGGTCAAGGACGTGGACGGTGATTTATCTGTAATGCAACGACAGGTGCATGGCGGGAGGCATCTTTGCATGCGCCAAGGATCACTTATGATGGGCACACTTTTAGGCAGTGACCTGGGAGTCAGAGATGCTTCCAGAGGTCTTCCCATGCAGTTCCCATGTCTTTTCAGCACTGTATGCATGTGTCTGATGATGTGTCACACACCACATGGCCAGATAAGGTTGTAAAATGTTAAAATGACATTTCCTGGTGAATTCATTTGTCTTCGTTGAAAGCAATTCAAAAGTGCAAAAACGCATCAAAAACGCTACGTGTGAACATAGCCCAAGTAGTGGAGGAGTATTTTTGTTTTTGGTTATTTATTTTGCCTTATATACAAGTCATTACCGTGCAAAGAATGTTCCTTAACATATTTCCCAGGAAAATCCATTTTGGTTTTGTTTATGTATGTTTTATTGTGAGTCCATAAAAGTGGCATAATACTCTGACCATGTTGCTGACAGCAGTGATCTTGGAGTCATAGATGCTTCCAGGGGTCTTCCCCATGCTGTTCCCATGTCATTTGAGCACTGTTCCCATCAATTTGGGCAATTTTTAGGCCCTCTGCAGACCGCCGGGGGGGAGCCGCCTGAAAAGTGCTCGAGTTTCCCATAGACTTACATTGGGCTCGTTGCTCTGGTCGACCACCCGAGTATTCCAATTTGCTCGACCCGAGCAACGAGTACCCGAGAATTTTAGTGCTCGCTCATCACTACTTGTCACTCTTCCATAAAGGCCATATTTGTGCTGTGTACGACTGATTGTTGTCCTATGGACAGACTTTCCCACCTCAGCTGTAGATCTCTGCAGTTCATCCAGAGTGATCATGGGCCTTTTGGCTATCTCTGATCAGTCTTCTCCATGTTCGAGATGAAAGTTTAGAAGGACGGCCGGGTCTTGCAGTGGTCTGATACTCCTTCCATTTCAATATGATCGCTTGCATAGTGCTCCTTGAGATGTTTAAAACTTGGGAAATCTTTATATACAAATCCGGCTTTAAACTTCGCCACAACAGTATCTCGGACCTGCCTGGGGTATTCCTTGGTCTTCATGATGCTCTCTGCACTTGAAACAGAACCCTGAGACTATCACAGAGCAGGTGCATTTATAGGGAGACTTGATTACACACACGTGGATTCTATTTATCATTACCAGTCATTTAGGACAACATTGGATCATTCAGAGATCCTCACTGAACTTCTGGAGTCAATTAGCTTCACTGAAAGTAAAGGGGCCGAATAATATTGCACGCCCCACTTTTCAGTTTTTAATTTGTTAAAAAAGTTTAAAATATCCAATAAATTTCGTTCCACTTCATGATTGTGTCCCACTTGTTGTTAATTCTTCCCCAAAAAATTAGAATTTTATATCTTTATGTTTGAAGCCAGAAATGTGGCAAAAGGTAGAAAAGTTCAAGGGGGCCAAATACTTTCACAATGCACTGTATATATGCCAAACACTTTCACAATGTACTGTATATATATATATACATATATATATATATATATATATATATATATATATATATATATATATATATATATAGTTATATATATATATGTAGATATATATATGTATATATATACACTGCTCAAAGATATAAAGGGAACACTCAAATAACGGATCCTAGATCTGAATGAATAAAATATTCTCATTGAATGCTTTGTTCTGTACAAAGTTGAATGTGCTGACAGCAAAATCACACAAAAATCATCAATGAAAATCAAATTTATTAACCAATGGAGGCCTGGATTTGGAGTCACCCCCAAAATTAAAGGGGAAAAACACAGTACAGGCTGATCCAACTTTGATGTAATGTCCTTAAAACAAGTCAGTAGAGGCTCAGTATTGTGTGTGGCCTCCACGTGCCTGTATAACCTTCCTACAACGCCTGGGCATGCTCATGATGAGGTTGCAGATGGTCTCCTGTGGGATCTCCTCCCAGACCTGGACTAAAGCATCTGCCAACTCCTGGACAGTCGGTGGTGCAACGTGACGTTGGTGGATGGAGCGAAACATCTTGCAGGAGCTGTTGACACACTCCAGTCACATGAGGTCTGGCATTGTCCTGCATTAGGAGGAACCCAGGGCCAACCGCACCAGCATATGGTCTCACAAGGGGTCTGAGGATCTCATCTCGTTACCTAATGGCAGTCAGGCTACCTCTGGCTAGCACATGGATGGCTGTGCGTCCCTCCAAAGAAGTGCCACCCCACACCATTACTGACCCACTGCTAAACCGGTCATGCTGAAGGATGTTGCAAGCAGCAAATCGCTCTCCACGGCGTCTCCACACTCTGTCGCGTCTGTCACATGTGCTCAGTGTGAACCTGCTTTCATCTGTGAAGAGCACAGGGTGGCAGTGGCGACTTTGCCAATCCTGGTGTTCTGTGGCAAATGCTAAGCATCCTGCACGGTGTTGGGCTGTGAGAACAACCCCCATCTGTGGACGTCGGGCCCTCATACCACCCTCATGGAGTCGGTTTCTAACCGTTTGTGCAGACACATGCACATTTGCGGCCTGCTGGAGGTCATTTTGCAGGGCTCTGGCAGTGCTCCACCTGTTCCTCCTTGCACAAAGGCGGAGGTAGCGGATCTGCTGCTGGGTTGTTGCCCTACTACGGCCCCATCCACATCTCCTGGTGTACTGGCCTGTCTCCTGGTAGCGCCTCCAGCCTCTGGACACTACGCTGACAGACACAGCAAACCTTCTTGCCACAGCTCGCATTGATGTGCCATCCTGGATGAGCTGCACTACCTGAGCAACTGCTGTGGGTTGTAGAGTTGGTCTCATGCTACCACGAGTGTGAATGCACAACCAATACTCAAAAGTGTCCAAAACATCAGCCAGAAAGCATTGGTACTGAGATGTGGTCTGTGGTCCCCACCTGCAGAACCACTCCTTTATTGAGTGTGTCTTGATAATTGCCAATAATTTCCATCTATTGTCTATTCCATTTGCACAACAGCATGTGAAATTGATTGTCAATCAGTGTTGCTTCCTAAGTGGACAGTTTGAGTTCACAGAAGTTTGATTTACTTGGAGTTATATTCTGTTGTTTAGGTGTTCCCTTTATTTTTTTGAGCAGTGTATATATATATATATATATATATATATATATATATATATATATATATATGACGCGCCCCTGGGCCTGAGTCGCGCAGCGTTGCGCACGCGGGAGCCTACCCGGAGCCGGATCAGATGGGGGTAGTAGTCTCGTGGCGGTGACCCGGTCCATGCCCAGGGAGTCACACTAAGTGGCAGTCTATTAGCAGTAGATGGTGGATGACTACGCCACCCGTTGAATGCAGCTATGGAGCTGCCACTGCAGGGCAGACCGCTGAGGCCGGTGGAAGGATGGTGCAGCGTGGATGGTATAACCCCCAACGGGAGGGGTATGGCCTCAGGGCAGCCGACGTGGATGATGGGGATAGCAGGGACCACTCAGAGACGATGCGGTGTAGTTCAGGGTCTTTACTGGTGACAAAGATAGACCCTCCCGGAGTACTTGCTAGCAATCGGGGCCTGGTCAGTCCTTGAGCAGATGGGATCTCCCCTGGCCAGGCGGAGTTGTAGGCCTTCCCAACTAACTGTACTCTTCTGGCTACCTTGCTAGAGGCAGGTAAAAGTAGCCCACGTCCCTGAGTGTACCGTGTGGTGCTCACCCGTATGGCCGGTGACTCGGGGCCTTCTAATGGCTTCCGCTCCACGATGGCGGTGCTGGTCCCACGCGTGTGACCGTGCCTTCGGGTTTCTGGGCCAGAGGACCTGCAATCCCCTGCCGCTCGGTTTCTGCTGCTGGGTAGAGATTAGTCCCCACAGCCTCGGACTCCGGGTCCGGTGATACTTCTCAGTCAGGGCGAGCTCTGCAGCTGCCAGCCCCTGACTCCTTGTAACACTGCTCCCACAGAGCTCCTGATGTTCTGTTCCTATATTTGCTTCTTTTCTCTGTCTCTACTTCTTCTCTACTCACTAACCCTGCCTCAGCCCTAGGTTTATATAGGGGAAGTTCTTCCCCTCCCAGGACTGGGCAGGAGGTGTGGCATGCATAGGATCCCTGACCAAGAGACCTCCCACCTGCTCTCAGACGTAATATCTCTATCACTGTGGCAACCAGACCCCTGGGGTGTCACATTCCCCCCTAGTGAAATTTAGTACTCCGGGACTAAACATATTTTTGGAAAAACATAACAAGGTATAACAATAACAATACAATAAAGAAACACATAAAGGTGGTCACGGCATGTCCGTAACCGGGTGCAGTCTTTGAAGAAAGCAAGGTGTCCATTTCACCAAAACAGGGAGACGTAACCAGGTAGGGGTCTGTCCTGCCCCGAGTCCTTAACAGTCTTTAGTCCGTCCTGGGTTACGCTCCAACTATGTACAAAGGATTCCCGGTAAATCCACCAAAGACTCCTATAAACAACTAGAAACACATAATTATACACAAGCAACAAGAAAAACAGGTAACCACAAATAAAACAATTTATACATTTCAAATCCTCTAACGTGCGGGTAACTGGCCTCTAGTGGCCCTAGTGGACCTACGGAGCTGACTGTCTAGCCCTGAACTACAGGGTGTAGGAGCTGTCAAGGGTAAACTGGGCAGCTGTCTACCGGCTCCTTGGCTCACTAGGGGTACGGCAGGCTCACTATAAGCAGAGGGTTGATCCTCCTGTTCTGCTTGTGTGGAGTCTTCTGCCTCCTGGACCGGCTGCTCTTCCAGCTCTACCTGTCGCTCCGTAGGTGCTTGGGATGCTGGTTGGAGGAAGGTGAGTACGGGTACCACAACTGCGCCATTGACTTGAGTCCAAGACCGAGGGAAGTCTCCGAGCACAGTACTAACCATGTCTTCCCTTTCCTCTACGGGTCGAGGGTCTTCTTGTTCCTCTTCAGGGTTCCGTAGCTGTTCGGGACACTTCTTCAGGTGATCCCGGGATACAATGGTTGTGGTTTCCCCTCCGTCTTTACTGATGGTACAGACCTTTGGGTTATCGTGGCTTGAGGGCAGTACGGTGTACGGGTCCTTCTCCCACTGGTCGTCCAACTTGTGGAGCCGTCTTTTTCTCTTCAAGACCTGCTCTCCGGGTACCAGGGGAACAGCGGGAGCATACTGGTTGTAAGTTTTCTCTTGTCTTTCCCTAGCCTGACAGAGACTTCGCTCCACGCTCTCCTGTACTCTCCGGTACTGCTGCTGCCTCTCTGTGTCCCAGTCTGCTTCTGGTGAAGTGTCCTCGGGTGTCAGGACTCCCATTTCCAGGTCAACAGGTAACTTACCAGGTCTCGCCCTCATTAGGTAAGCCGGGGTACAGTTGGTGGAACCTACCGGGATGTGGTTGTATAGGTCCACCAGATCGGGCAGCTTCTCAGGCCACAGACCGCGTTCTTCCAGGGGCAACGTTTTCAGAAGATCCATTACCACCTGGTTCATTTTCTCACAAAGTCCATTAGTTTGCGGATGATAGGGTGTCGTCCTTATCTTCCGGCAGCCATACAGAGTGCAGAATTCTTGGAAGACCTCCGCTTCAAAGGCAGGTCCCTGGTCTGTCAACACTTGGTCCGGGTACCCGTGTGGACGGCAGAAATGCTGCTGGAAGGCTCTAGCTGCTGTTCGAGCTGTTAAGTCCTTGACGGGGACGACAACCAAGAACCGGGAGTAGTGATCCACGATGGTTAGTGCGTAGACGTAGCCACTTCTGCTTGGGGTCAGTTTTACATGATCCAAGGCTACCAGTTCCAACGGCTGCCGGGTGACGATGGACTGCAGGGGAGTCTTCTGGCTGGCACGGTCCTTCCTTCTTAGGTTGCACGGGCCACAGTCTCTGCACCACCTCTCGATGGTTCCCCTCATGCCTACCCAGTGGAACCGCTCGCGCAGCAGGAACTCCAGCTTCTTCCATCCGAAGTGTCCAGCCCCGTCGTGGTATGCCTCCATCACCATGGCTGCGTCTCTTCGTGGCACCACTACTTGCCAGATTAGTTCATGCGTCCGGGAGTTAACCATTCTGCGGCACAACTTCCCCTTGTAAAGGAACAGTCTACTCTTTTCTGCCCACAGTTGCTTGGCTTCCTCCGGAGCGTCTGGGTCAAGGCGAGCCTCTGGCCGAGTCAGCATCTCCTTCACCAGCCGGACGGCAGGGTCACTGTCCTGCGTTTCCGCCCAGTTGTAGTGAGGTAAGGGGTTAAGCGTAGCGCCTTGCTTACTCCTTACCCGATGGGAATACTGGATAGTCCCATGACGGTGAAACGCGGGGAGTTCGACTTCTTCCAGTCCCTCTGGATCTTCTCCTACGTCCGGTAGGTTTGGCATCCTGGACAGGGCGTCCGCGTTGGTATTGGAGCGTCCTGCCCGGTATTTGATGGTGAACTCGTAGTTGGACAGGCGGGCCATCCATCTCTGCTCTAGGGCACCGAGTCTTGCCGTGTCCAGGTGTGTCAACGGGTTGTTATCCGTGTACACGACGAACCGGGAAGAAGCGAGGTAGTGCTTAAAGCGTTCGGTGACTGCCCACACCACTGCCAGGAACTCTAGCTTAAATGAGCTGTAATTCTCAGGGTTTCTTTCGGTGGGTCGCAGTTTTCGGCTGGCGTAAGCGATTACTCGCTCTTTCCCCTGCTGGATCTGGGACAGCACGGCTCCTAGCCCGATGTTACTTGCGTCGGTGTAGAGGATAAAGGGCTGACTGTAATCCGGGTACGCCAGGATTTCATCCCCCGTGAGGGCCATCTTCAGCTGGCTGAAGGACTCTTCTTCCAACTTCTCCCATCTGAAGGGTGGCTTCTGGTTCTTGGCCTTCCGGGACTGGCCTATCAGGAGGTCTTGCATAGGCGCTGCCTTTTTGGTGAAACCGGGGATGAACCTGCGGTAGTAGCCTACCAACCCGAGGAACTGCCGTACTTCCTTTACACTGGAGGGACTTGGCCATTCCTTAATTGCGGTGATCTTATCAGGGTCGGGAGCCACTCCGTCAGCGCTCACCACGTGTCCCAGGTACTGCACCTTTGGTTTCAGGAGGTGACACTTGGAGGGTTTCACCTTTAGGCCGTAGCTTGCCAGAGCTTCGAACACTTCCGCCAGGTGTTTCAGGTGGTCCTCATAAGTCTTAGAATATACGATGACATCGTCCAGGTACAACAGGACCGTCTCGAAGTTTCTGTGGCCCAGACAGCACTCCATTAATCGTTGGAAGGTTCCTGGTGCGTTGCAGAGTCCGAACGGCATACAGGTAAACTCGCTAAGTCCCATCGGGGTGGTGAATGCGGTCTTCTCCCGGTCTGCCTCTGCTACAGGAACCTGCCAGTACCCACTAGTGAGATCCAAGGTAGAGAAGAAGTTAGCAGATCTTAAAGCAGCCAAAGACTCCTCTATCCTTGGTAAGGGGTACGCATCCTTGTGTGTGATACGGTTGATTTTCCGGTAATCTACACACATCCTCATGGTGTTGTCTTTCTTTTTGACTAAGACTAGTGGAGCTGCCCAGGGGCTACAGCTATCCCTGATCACCCCAGCCTCCTTCATGTCTCTAAGCATCCCCTTGGCGTGTTGGTAGTGTGCAGGGGGTACGGGTCGATACCTCTCTTTTATGGGAGGATGGTCTCCCGTGGGGATGTGGTGTTCTACCCGCTTGACTCGCCCGAAGTCTAACGGGTGTTTACTAAACACTCTCTCGTACTCTTGAACCACCCGATAGACTCCCTGTTTCTGGTGTGAGGGAGTGGAGTCAGTACCCAAATGTAGTTGCTGACACCAGTCCTCCATTGTTTTCTTAGAGCCGTTACCTTCCTCCGGGTGAGATGGAGGCAAGGGTTCCACAGATTGTATAGCATTTTGGTTGATGGTATATAATTTGGCTAGCGTGGCATACCGGGGCAGGTACACTTCCCTCTTCCCGATATTGATTATGCGAACGGGCACCCTCCCATGGCGTACATTAACCACCCCCCGTGCTGTCAAGATGGTGGGCCTACTGTCTGAGTAAACTGGCTCTACCATTGCCTGGTAATCTCTACCTCTCAGACCAATAGCTGCCCGGCACCAAATCATCATTTCACTTTTTGGGGGCATGGCAATAGGGAAAGGGTCACACATTCTCACGCTACCAATCTCACCGCCGGAGATTTCCACCTGTTGCCGTCGCATCAGTGCCCGGATCTCTTTTTGGAGCACTCGCTGCTCGCCGGAGCTGGCGTTCTTGGCAACCTGCTGTAAAAGGAAAATCACCTCTGCAAGACAATTTTCAATTACATTAGTTCCTAGAGTTATCTTTGGGTGACTCTCGTGTTTGTCAATGTCTACAATGATCAGTCCCTGTGCTGCCAGTTCAAGTCTACCAATTTTAATGGTCACCTCTTTAAATCCGATCTGTGGCACGGGCTGACCATTGCTGGCGATGATACTCAAATCGTCGTCAGGGTAGCGGGTAATATCCGAGTCATTCCAGTACTGCTTGAAGAGCACGTACGGGATGGTGATGACCTGTGATCCGGTGTCCAGTAGGGCACTCATAGGAATGCCATCCAGTACCACAGGCAAGACTGGACGTCCGCCCACATATTTGTCGCGCCAGTTCGATGGGCCTGATGATCTTTTTCCTAGGGGTTGGCCCTCTACCCTAGGTTGTGCCCGTTTAAAGGACAGTACCTTGCCATATGTCCGGGTTGATTGCAGCAGCGGCAGATGGGTTGTCCGTCCTCGTTGTATCGGTCGCTGGGTCTTCCTCTGGCCGGTGGGGTCCTCCTTGGTCGACGCCACGGGATGTCCTCCGGTCCGGATGCCAGCTGGATCTTCCCTGGAGTGGAAACCTGTAAAGACTGCACAGTTCGGGTTAGCGCAGCAACACTTTTAGCTAGCTCTTGGATCTGATGGTGCAGGTCTGGAGCCGAGTCATTGTTCAAAGCCTGCGCATCAGCTCCCACAGGCCCTGCCGACAAGGGCGCCGCCTCCTGGTGGTAAGTGGTAGTGGGGCGTCTGTGGGTCACAACGCCACCTGGTGCCGGTTCTCGGAGCACCCGGATGGCTCTGTCCTTGAACTGTGCAAATCCCAGATGAGGGTCCTGTAAGGCCATTGCCCGCAACTGGGTTCGGTGGGCATTGCAATATAAACCCTCTATAAATTGTTCAGTTAACAGCCTGTCCTCGTCTCCCACGCCGTCAGGGTCGGTCTGCTTAATGGCCCTCAGGGCCTCTTGTAGGTTCAGGGCATAGTCCCTTATACTCTCATGTGCCCGCTGTTTGCACCCGTAGAATCTAAGCTTGATCTCGGCTGAGGTGCGGGTATCAAAGGTGTCCCTCAGCCGGGTTAGTATCCCTGCGACAGTCCTCCCCCCAGGTGGCCAGGACTTTACCTCCCTTTGGGCTGCCCCGGTTAATTGGGCCACCAGGATGCTCACTTTTTGCTCTTCTGTGAGGGGGTACACCTGGAAGAGGCTATCCAGTTTTTCTCTAAAGTCCTGCAGGGTATGTGACTCCCCTGAGTACTGGGGTAGCCAGGCTGCCCCCGGGATATAGGGCATGGTGAAAGGCATGACCGCCACAGCGGTGGCGCTGGCGGGGGTTGGAGCGGTGAAGCTCTCCTCCGTATCCGACATCCTTCTCCCACCTAGTGGACCGTGGCCTACCTTGCGATGATCCTCTTCCGTAGGCCGCGGCTCCGCAGTGGATCGTCAGGGTTGAGGACCTTCCGTCGCGCTCCTGTGACGTCGGCGTCTGCTGGGCTCCTTCCAGGACCTTACGCAACGTCCGGACGTGAGGCGGGGCTTCAGTTCTCGCGCGCTTTCGGAGTCCACGCCCCTCTTCTTCCCGCGCGGCGTCTTCAAGATGGTGGCCAACGGCGGGAAAACTCCACGGATGGCGGGAAGAAGGCTGAAGATGGCGCCGGATGGCGGGAAAACCTCACGGATGGCGGGAAGAAGGCTGAAGATGGCGCCGGATGGCGGGAATCTTCACGGATGGCGGGAAGAAGGCTGAAGATGGCGCCGGATGGCGGGAAAACTTCACGGATGGTAAGTTTTAAAAGTCTCTTTTTCAGGCACGCAGTACCCGGTGGTTGCGGGCACGAAATCCTGCCGACTACGCCAAAAGTTGACGCGCCCCTGGGCCTGAGTCGCGCAGCGTTGCGCACGCGGGAGCCTACCCGGAGCCGGATCAGATGGGGGTAGTAGTCTCGTGGCGGTGACCCAGTCCGTGCCCAGGGAGTCAGACTAAGTGGCAGTCTATTAGCAGTAGATGGTGGATGACTACGCCACCCGTTGAATGCAGCTATGGAGCTGCCGCTGCAGGGCAGACCGCTGAGGCCGGTGGAAGGATGGTGCAGCGTGGATGGTATAACCCCCAACGGGAGGGGTATGGCCTCAGGGCAGCCGACGTGGATGATGGGGATAGCAGGGACCACTCAGAGACGATGCGGTGTAGTTCAGGGTCTTTACTGGTGACAAAGATAGACCCTCCCGGAGTACTTGCTAGCAATCGGGGCCTGGTCAGTCCTTGAGCAGATGGGATCTCCCCTGGCCAGGCGGAGTTGTAGGCCTTCCCAACTAACTGTACTCTTCTGGCTACCTTGCTAGAGGCAGGTAAAAGTAGCCCACGTCCCTGAGTGTACCGTGTGGTGCTCACCCGTATGGCCGGTGACTCGGGGCCTTCTAATGGCTTCCGCTCCACGATGGCGGTGCTGGTCCCACGCGTGTGACCGTGCCTTCGGGTTTCTGGGCCAGAGGACCTGCAATCCCCTGCCGGTCGGTTTCTGCTGCTGGGTAGAGATTAGTCCCCACAGCCTCGGACTCCGGTGATACTTCTCAGTCAGGGCGAGCTCTGCAGCTGCCAGCCCCTGACTCCTTGTAACACTGCTCCCACAGAGCTCCTGATGTTCTGTTCCTATATTTGCTTCTTTTCTCTGTCTCTACTTCTTCTCTACTCACTAACCCTGCCTCAGCCCTAGGTTTATATAGGGGAAGTTCTTCCCCTCCCAGGACTGGGCAGGAGGTGTGGCATGCATTGGATCCCTGACCAAGAGACCTCCCACCTGCTCTCAGACGTAATATCTCTATCACTGTGGCAACCAGACCCCTGGGGTGTCACATATATATATATATATATATATATATATATATATATATACAGTATATACAGTTATATGAAAAAGTTTGGGCACCCCTATTAATCTTAAGCTTAATGTTTTATAAAAATTGGTGTTTTTGCAACAGCTATTTCAGTTTGATATATGTAATAACTGTTGGACACAGTAATGTTTCTGCCTTGAAATGAGGTTTATTGTACTAACAGAAAATGTTATAAATATAAATTCATTGGCTTCTATAACTCCTAATTTTCTTTATAGACCTCGACACTTCTGTTTTCTATGGTCTGGACACCATGTTACAAGATGTTGCCCACAGAAAGTACCATCCAAACTTAGACACAGTGTCATTGCCACAAGAATGTATGGCCATCATCATCCTTTATAAAATGCATGGTCAGCCAGATTGGGCATGAATCAAAGGCCTAAGCAAATGAGTTTTTAACATCCAGGACCCTGCATACATACTCTATAAAACGCATGCTCAAATAGGCACGGTGTGGACCGGAGACCTAGGCATGTACTTTTTCAGCTGGCTCCCATGCAGAAAGAGGTGAGCCTGTATACCCATTCTGATAAGTTGTTTTTGTTTCTGCAGCCTAAATATTGAGAATCAACTGCAGTCACTTTATCATAAAATATTCAGGTAGCAGGCAATTCTAGGCCATGAAATGTCTTATCAGTAAAAATGAGCAGATCGCTACACGCAACCTATTCTACAATCCAGGTCAGTTCTCTCTGGCCGTGGACAGGATCTGCACAAATTTCCTTACCCTCTGGGAACTCAGGCTTGGCTTATGATAGGCCAGGCTTGTGAGAAGTCATCAGACAAATGCTGCCTCAGGAAACCCGTAGTCTCAGGAAATTCATGCAGTTCCTGTCCATTACCAGACAACACTGACCTGGACCATGAGCCAAGGTTGATCGATGCAATATGCGCATCTTTACTTATCAGTCAATTCTTCTACTGCTTAAAAGTTATCAAAAACAGGCTAAACATTATTGTAATTACTTTATGGATAATGTAAATATTTGGAAAGCCCCTTGAATTAAAGCCAAAAATCTAAACTTCAATGATATTTTAAAGACTTTGTT
This sequence comes from Phyllobates terribilis, assembly GCF_046119375.1. NCBI lineage: Eukaryota > Metazoa > Chordata > Amphibia > Anura > Dendrobatidae > Phyllobates > Phyllobates terribilis. The sequence goes on from NW_027362763.1 coordinate 474,514,854, forward strand.
TAAAAAATAATTGCACTGGACTGGTGTAGAGAGGCAAATTTATAAAACTTCTGCCAATGTCCAAAACTTGTGAACCCATCTGTACTCAATGCTTGTTGGGAGTTTAGGCTTAGACTACAATATTGTCTGTCCCCTAGCTAAACTGTCTATGAATATGATAAACTAAGGGCATGTTTCATTTCACATCAATTTCTGATTTGTCAGTGAATATATTCTAAAACAAAATCTTTTTCAGAAAGATGCAAATGTTATTGATAAGGATTTTTTCTTTTCTTTTTTACATGCTTAACCTATACTATACTATGGATCGTGAAGACTTTTTCTCTCTTTACAATACCTGAAAGAGATCCTGTCTCTGGATTCATGCTGCCCATACCACAGTCAGCATGACTCAGACATTTGCTGCATGATTGCATTTCAGAGAAAGTGTTTCAGTGAAAACATAGTTTGAACAGCTGGATGAGAACTTTAAGGAGAGGCGTAACTGGTCCAGTGCTGCCCCTTGCCGGCTTCTCCCTGCTGTGCTGCAGGTGATTGACAGGTCTCTCACTATGCACAGACATGTGAGTCACCTGTCAATCAACTAGAGCAGTACAGGGAAACGCCAATCAGGTACAGTTCTAACTATGTTTTTTCTGAAACACCTGTGCATTTGAGAGAAGAACATACTTTGCTGCAATTGTGAATTCAGTGGTTTGGTCACATTGAATCAAGTGACTGGTTCCATTTAAAGAGAGATAGATTTAACTTATATCTGTAAAGTACTGTTAACAATTTTACCTACAGTTACTGACTTACTGTTAGGGCTCGTGCACATGACTGACTATATCGGGCGAGTGCTATCTGTGGTTTTCTTGAATAGCACTCATACCCATGATATTCTATGGGGCGGTGCAATGGTACAAGGAAGAAGTTGGAGATGGCTTATTTTGATCAAAATCGGCATTGCAAGTCTATGGGTCCATGGAAAACACTGGACAGCACTCGGATAATGTCCAAGTGCAGTCCGATTTTCCTGGACTGACACAATGGAGAAGGTGGAGAAACTTTTTTTTTGTCACCAACGCCAAGAAAAACTGATGCCACTCTGCTCAATGTTTGGTCAGTATTTTTCCTCTGGAGTGGGAGCCAAAACCAGGAGTGGGAGATATAAATGCAGAATTGGTGACTTATTTCTAGTATACTTTTTCTCTGATTGTTCCTCACCTGGTTTAGGCTCCCACTCCTGAGAAAAAATACTGACCGAATACTGATAGTGGGGCCTGATAAGAATAATCAAATCATTTTTCTAAGATGGAGAGAAAATAGTTGTGTGCACCTAACCTTTCATGATCTGCATAGATTTTTGCTAGTACGCTGCGTGACATGTGTAAGCTTTATGTACTTTATTGAACGCTTTGTATAATGTTAATCTGTGGACTTTTTGAGTTAATATGTCAACTATATGACATCATACTATATTGTTAATACTTTACCATGGTACTACAGTATATAAACTGAGCACTGTACGAGTGATTCAACACATGTACTAAAAATCATTCACATAAAATGAATTATTGGATATAATAATGTGTGGTGTAGTAGTAGCAATTCTGTAAAAGATGAGACGTACGTATTTAGTGGCATCTAAGCTATAGTCTGAATTTTATCTCAACTCAAGACTGTACAGTAATTTATCCAACTCTGCCAACTTCTACTGCAAGTTCATCAAAAACTTTTCGGTAGTGGCCAAACCTCTGACGATATGACCAGGAAAGGGACTGACTTTTCCAAATGGTCCAGTGTGGCCAGGGAGGCATTTAATACCTTGAAGGATTGTTTTGCACCTGCGCTGATTCTCATACAGCCTGATGTCACTCAGCCATTCATTGTAGAAGTTGACGCGTCTGAAGAGGGGGTGGGGGCTGTTTTGTCGCAGGGTGCGTCTCCTGATAAATGGCGTCTATGAGCATACTTTTCTAAAAAACTATCACCCGCCGAGAGAAATTATGACATTGGTAACAGGGAACTCTTGGCAATCAAGTGGGCTTTTGAAGAGTGATGTCATTTTCTGGAGAGGGCAATTCATTTGGTTATGGTAATCACAGATCATAAGAATCTGCCATATCTAGAGTCTGCAAAATGCCCCTGCTGCTCTGTCCATTAGGTAAACTGTTTGTACCTGTGAATCTACGTCTTAGAGTTCTTAATGAACATCATGATTCAGTCTTGGCCGGATATCCCGGTAATAAAGCCACCACAGATCTTCTGACTCTGCGTTTTGGGTGGGCAGGGGTTCATCAGGATGTTCGGGAGTATGTAGCCCCCTGCAATGTCTGTGCGCATTCTAAGGCCTATCATACTCATCTGTCTGGGTCTCTTTAACCATTGGTAATTCCCAGTAGACTGTGGACTCATTTATCTGTCGATTTTATCACTGATTTACCTGTGTCAGCAGGTAATACTGTGATTTTGGTGGAGGTGGAGAGATTCAGTAAGATGTCACATTTCATTGCGCTACCTGCATTCCCTAATGCCAAAACTTTGGCGCAAATTTTCATCAGAGAGATTGTAAAATTACATTAAATCTCTACCGATATTGTTTCTGATCAGTGGGTGCAAATTTATTTCCAAATTTTGGAGGGCGATTTGCACTCGTTTGGGGATCCATCTGTGGTTCTCTTAACCCTCCATCACATACAATAGGCCTGACAGGCACATCTCTTTTACTTTCATTTCTCCTTCCTCACCAGATTGTGAGGAAATCCCCTCCCTCCAGGTAGTCTCCTGTCTCTAGCAGCTCTGTGAAATCTCATACCACAGTTGGATTGCAGAGCTTCAGGAGGACAGATATAACTGCGCTAATCTCTCAGGCTCATTGTATGTGAACACGTCACACTCAATAAGGTTGGTATTTTATGTTTTTATTCATCACAATTGTTTATTTAGCTTGTTTTATGAATGTATAGCACAAAGTGTGAGGATATTTCATAGAAATAAGGCAGATTAAAAAAGAAAGTGTGCTGCTCAGGCATATACAGTAGTTCCCTAACACATATTCCTTCTCTTGCTTCAGATTATCTGCTGAAATGGAGAGGAAAATGTACAATTTATCAAAAAACCTTGATGTTGAGGAAGTAACAAACATACTGTTAGATGATGCAGACCCCACACTGAATGAGGATTTAGGAGAGGAAAGTGAGATTGATTCTCATGATGAGGTGGAAGTATGTGAAGTGGATTCTGAAACAGAGCAAGATGGTGACAGTGATGAGGATGAAGATGTAGAATCTTATTATATGGGAAAAGATAAAAAAACCCAATGGAACAAGAAGACACTCCAGAAAAAACGTAGGGAACCTCAAAACATTATTACTCACCTTCCTGCAGTTATAGGAACTGCAAGTAATGCAAAAACTGCAGTTGAATGCTGGAATAGTTTATTCACAGATGACATTCTGGACTCTATTGTCACATATACCAACCAATATATAGACATTATAAAGGACAAGTTCATCTGCAACAGAACCATCAAGGCCACAGATGAAATAGAACTGCATGCTTTTTTTGGATTATTATACCTTGCAGGAGCTTATAGGGCAAATAGACAAAGTTTGGAGGAACTTTGGAGTAAAGATGGGGATGGAGTTGAAAAATTTGGCCTTGTTATGTCCATAAACAGATTCAAGCTTCTAATTCGTTGCCTTCGGTTTGACGACAGAACTACCCGAACCGAACGTAAAACACCTGACCGACTTGCTCCAATTCATGATATATTCCAAAAATTTGTTGAAAACTGTAAGAAAAAGCTATTGCCCTGGGGAGAATCTCACTATTGACGAAATGCTCCCTGGTTTTCGTGGTAAATGTGCCTTTCGTCAATATATTCCATCAAAGCCTAACAAATATGGAATAAAAATGTATGCCCTTGTTGATGCCAGTAAGACCTACACTTACAACCTGGAAGTTTATGCAGGAAAACAACCAGAAGGTCCTTATTGTGTCAGCAACAAACCCAGTGATGTTGTAAAAAGACTGGCTGAGCCCTTATTTGGATCGGGTCGCAATATAACTGCTGACAATTGGTTTTCAAATTGTGATCTGATTGATTATCTGAAAATGCAGAAGCTTTCATATGTCGGAACTGTAAGAAAAAATAAAAAATAATTGCCTACACAGTTTGTAAGTGTGAAAGGGAGACAACAGTACAGCAGTATGTTTGCATTCCATAATGGAAAGGTTTTGGTTTCCTATGTACCACAAGCAAAAAAAATTGTACTTCTTCTATCAACACTTCATGATGATGATGCCATCGATCCTGGGACTGAGGCACAAAAAAACGGAGATAATTAAATTTTATAATGCAACCAAAGGGGGTGTTGATACAGCTGATCAGATGTGCTCAACTTTCAACGTCAGCAGAAACACCAAACGCTGGCCAATGGTCATATTTTTTGCTATGTTGAATTTGGGTGGTATAAATTCACAAGTCATTTACCTTGAAAACAAGCTTGAACCACTTCGTAGACGATTCTATCTGAAAAAAATTGGCCCATGAACTAGTGCTTGGAGAGCTACGCTGGAGAAGTATGAAAACAATCGGTGTCCCCTCTCGCCTTCAAGTTCAGCTCAAAAGATTCCGCCCAGAAGATGATAGTGAAAATTCACCACCTGCACCACCTCCCAAAAGAAGGAGATGCTCCACCTGCACCACGGAAATCGGAATCATAAGGCTTTCTAATTATGAATGTCACAAATGTCATAATGCAATCTGCCTGACACATGCAAAAATGATGTGTAATTCTTGTTCTTTGCTCTGTAAGTGTAATTTTTCTGGGGAAACTTCAGGATCTAATTCTGATTGAATATGTGTATAATAGTACTTAAGGTACCTTAAAATTAAGTTTGTTTCCAGAAATTTTCTTTGTAGAGGTTTTTGACAGAGTCGAACTGGGGACTATTTGGCGGGAGTTTTGAAATGTTTGTATTTCAGAGTTATTAGTTTTATGTTAAGTAAATGTTTTTTTTTTGCACCTGATTATGTGTAGTCTCTTTTATTACATTCCTATGAAGGTCACTGATCACTTTTAGAGCACTGAAATTGCAAACATTAGATATTATAGGTATTTTTCTAGCCTGCGCCTGACAGTCTCATTGTATGTGAACTCGTTAGAACCGATATTGTATGTGACGGAGGGTTAAGCATTTCACCCGCAGTCTAATGGGCAAACTGAATGTGTTAACCAGAATCTTGAAATTTATCTTAGGTGTTTTGTGTCTGGGAATCAGGAGGATTGGGATACTTGCTTACCTCTAGCTGAATTTGCGTTGAATAATCATTGTCATGAATCTACTGGTAAGTCCCCATTCTTCAGTGCATATGGATTTCATCCTCAGTTCAGCTCATCTGATAGAAATCGTTCTTCAGGAATACCTGAGGAAGAACGGTTTTCATCTTCTATTACGTCTGTGTGGCAAGGGGTTCTTAACAGCTTGAGGACGATGGGGTCCAAATACAAAAATGTGGCTGATCATAGATGTGTGATGGGTCTGGACCTGTGTGTTGGTGACTTGGTGTGGTTGTCTTCAAAGAACATTAAGTTGAAGGTTCCCTTATAAGATTGTGGCCGTCGTCAATCCCATAGCATTCCGCCTTACTTTGCCACCCACCTTTAGGATCCATAATGTTTTTCATCGATCTCTACTCAAGAAATATGTTGCGTCCTCAGTAGTGTTGAGCGAATTTGTTCATCGGCTCCGCCCATGAACATCCCTGATTTTCCACACTGTCACGCAGATGTGGCAAATCAGGGAGGTTTGTGGGCGGAGACGATTTTTGGGCGCAAACAAGCCGGAACCCCGAACACGAACCCGAATTTGAAATGCCAAACAAATTCGCTCAACACTAGTCCTCAGTACCATCACCATTACCGCCATCTCCGGTCATTGTGGATGGAAATTTGGAATTCCAAGTAGCTAAGATCTTTGATTCTCGCTTAGTTCGTCGGTCGCTTCAGTATCTGGTACAGTGGAAGGTTTACGGTCCTGAGGAGAGGATGTGGGTACCAGCATCTGACATCCATTCGGCCAGGTTGATCCAGTCTTTTTACACGGCACGCCCTGATAAACCCGGTTATGAGATTCCGGAGGTTCCTCATAAAAGGGGGGGCACTGTCACAAGTTTATTGCAACAGAGAGGAGCCAGAAGACCACAGCGTCTGACTTCTCCCACTCCTGCACTCACTAGAAGCCTTTCACCTTCATATTAAATGGTTCAGATTTATTTCAGCAGTGCAGGGGTTAATCTGCTCAGTTGTGAGCTCCTGGAAGCTTACCTGCATTAAGACTCTCAGCTGTCCAGTGTTAGCCACTCCCTCCTCCTATATATTTTGGGCTTTGGCTTTGAGTCATTGCCAGAGCTAGCTTATGCTGCTTGGTGCTAGGAGTGTGGTGGAGAGTTGTTGTTCGACAAGGCGTTTGGAGGATTTAAGCTAAGACTGTTGCATGGTTTAGGTTGTGTGTAATCCTCTTCTTCTCCATTTTTGTTTTTTCCCCATCCTCCACTCTCCGGTGTTAACTTCTGTTGTTTGTGTATATATATTTGTATGATTGGTATTTTCCTTTAGCCCTGTTTTTATTACCTTGTTAGTCTGGTTGGTGTACTGCCATACACTACTACTCCCCTCTTCCCTGGGTGGAGGAAGGGAACAGACTGAGGGTGGATTGAGGAGCTCAGACAAGGTATGTGGCCCTGGAAGCTTCACCTTCAGAAGTAATCCAGGGAACAGGGCCAGCTAGGGCGCCCCTACCATTAGGGACCGAGTTGTCACATACAACCGTGCTAGTTTTACTTTTATAAATGCATTATGACTGGTCAGCCTAAAATGAGAAATTGATAGTTACTGAAAATGTTCAGAAAAAGTTTTACAAAAAAATAAACGTAACAGAAGTGACATTCCTATATTCTAGGAAAAACATACATAATGTAGTACATTGAGAGAAATCAACCAGGAATTCAGTTCACCAAATTTTCCTAGTAAAGAACGCAAATATTTGGAAGATACTGTACTGTCTGTGCTGGCCAACATGTTTCTTTGTTATGTGAACTTCTGATGCCTCAAGCATTATCACTGGCATGGTGAGCTGTTCCTGAAACCTTTTGGGGTTTACAAAGGGATTGCATTTTAATACAAGTGACACCTTAATTGTTTCTCATAATGCGTCTTATAAATTTAGTCTACTAGGAAATATTTCACTATCCAAGACTGAGGACACGGCTGTTTGCTTTCACAATGATATCCTTGCATGCAGCACTCAGGTGGAGCTATGCAAATCACTCTATGTAGATGCAGCTATACAAACAATATGTTGTATCCTTAGCTGTGGTCCCCATAGTCTGATCTTGGCTGTATGACACACTCTGAATATTTTAAAGGGGTTATTCCTCAATAAAATGTATCGCCTATCCACAGAATAGGTGACAGATGTTAGATGACTTGGGTTCCAACCACTGGGAACTATTGCGTACACCATATCTCTCACCAATTACCACCATGGTAAAGAGCAGTTGAGCTGATGCAGTTGGTAAGTTAGAGAAAAAGTTGTGTGATAGTGCTTCTGTAAATGTATGGAGTGGCAACATTTATGCTTGACCGCTGTTCCATTCAAACTCGTTTTGGCTATCCTTTAGCTGCTGTAGTGATAATTGTTTATAGCTGAAAATCCACTTTAAGTGCTCAGTCTATGAAGGTGTTATTGCAAGAAGACAACCAATAACTCCCTTTAATGGCAGGTGCAGACAGCTGTAGACTCTCTCATCTGAGAGAATTGGGCCGATTATGCAAATGACACTCAGATCAAACTCTGATCAGAGTATCAGCTTAGTGTGATCCCATTCTCTTGGATGAGAGAATCGGAGCACACTGTGAGGAAAAGATGGAGAACCAAATTTCTCCATTCTGCGGCGGCCACGCACTCATTGACTTGCATGGCTGAGTGCAATTTGAATAGAGGATCAAACTCTGTCCGAGCAAAAAATTGGACATGTGCACAGTACCATAGACTGACATTGGTCCAGGTGAGATCTGATGTTTTATCAGATCGCACTCGGACCGGTAATACATTCATGCACACGAGCCCTAGATGTGGCTTCTGAAATTCCTTGTATTTTCTGGTGAAAGTTATGGCCTTGCTGCTAGAGATTAACGGATTAGGCAAAATTAGAATTTGCATGTTCACTCACATTTTCTGAGAAATTCACTTCACAGAGAAGTTATGTAATGTCCCTTATTACGAGCTTGGGTTTCTCCAGACCCCAGAGAATAATAAATGTAAGATATAAAGAATAACAAAGCCCCTTATACTCACCTTATCACTCATCTCTCCGGGCTTCTGCTCTTCACTGTCTCCTGTCCATTCCCGCCACATCTTCTAATCACTACTGCTTGGGTTAAAATCCCTATAAATGTGTGCCGCGTCCTTACATGCGCAAGCGTAGAACTGGGGATTTCAGTGTGAGTGGCAGTGATCAGAAGAAAAAGATTTTTTTATTGCCCTTTATGGTTCATAAAAATGGAAGCTAGCAAATCACAAAAAATTAGTATTTTGGCGAATGTTGATGTTTGTCAAATTTGAGTAGAATTTAGTTCCACTCGAATATATTTGCTCATATTTACCATACATTTTACCATAAGCGGCTAAAGAAGTATCAGACAACAGCATTCATATGAAAGAACGAGCAAATAATAGAATACAAGTCAGGGCTGAGTTTAATAGAGTAGGAGCTGCTCAATAGTGAACGTCCTTCTTTTACAGCCATACTCCATCTCCATAGCAGAGCATATGACTAAAGGCCTCATTAAGACTTATTTTGATCAGACTTTGATCAGAGTTTGTTCAGAGGTTGTTCAGAGTGTGGTCCAAGTGTCATCTATTTTTCTTGTATTTAGAGAAAAAAATTTTTTCTCTACCTTCTCCTATGTGACAGTCCTTGAAAATCGTACTGCACTCGGACGGCATCCGAGTGTGGTTCGAGTTTTTCAAGGACCCATAGATTTGCATTGCCCATTTTGATCCTACACTCAGATCATTATTGAACATGTCTCTGCGATTTTACATGGACTACCCAGTTTGAGAAAAAATCTGACAAGTGAAAAGCCCCATAGACTGTTATAGGACAAATGTTATCCATGAAAAACACGGATAGCATTCATACGTGAAAAACTGGCATGTGAATGAGCATTAAGGCCTCCTTCAGACGTCCATTTTCGTGTGTGAGTTCTATTTGTGGTTTGCAAGGATAGCTCTCGTTCCTGTGATAGTCTGAGAAAACCGGACCAAACTCGGATAGCATTCAAGCACAGTACGATGTTTTCCATTTTTTTTTAAACTGACCACTCAGTCCAAGGAAAAAATCTGAATGTAAACAACCCCATAGACGTGTCATAGGTATAAGTGCTATGTGCTATCCGTCAAAACCGCGAATAGCACTGGTACGAGTAAAACTGATGTCTGAATGAGGCCCAACAATGTGGTGAATGGCTGAATTGGTATTTTACCTACTACAGGAAGACTGGATTATAGTACAGGAAAGAAATCACACAATGAAATCTATAAATATAATTACAGTAGGGCGATTTGCAAATCCACTAAAATGTTTCTAGGTGTTTGATACAGGAAATGTATTGTTAAAGTATTCTGAAACCATAATGGAATCCAGCTGGAGAAGGCGAATAATACTCCTGTGCTGTATTGGCAGAAATAAACCACCATGGAGCACAACTTATTTGCTTTTATAAACTCAGTCTGATGCCATTTAAAACATTTATGAGCAGTAAATAACACTCAAGTTTCTGAAAGTTTTCCAAGTGGAAAGAAAATATCTTTTAAACATTCCTTTACTTCCTAGGAAAATCTTCCCATGCCATTCACAGTTAGGGCACTCTTCACAGCTGGAGCATGTCCACCATGAAATCTAGTACTGGAGGATAATTGCGTATGTGCCTGCCGGTGCTGTAGGAGTGTCGCTATATGTAGCCTCCTGTGTCTGTCAGAGACTGATGTTGGCTGGAATGCACTGTGAAGAAAAGGTTTAAGGATATTTAGTAATGCCTCAACTACATCTGCTGTTTTAATAGAAATGTGAATACTTTTCAACTGAGATAATGCCTAGAAATTGCATGGACAATGTACCCTCTCTTCATAAATGGCTTGGGAATTATCCCTAGTTGCATTTTCCAGATCATTTAGACCAGGAGTGGGCAATTAATTTTCTCAAGGGGCCACATGAGAAACCGTGACTGTTGTGAAGGGCCGAACCAATAGGCTAAAATTAATTCTGCTCAATATTAATATCAATATATTAAGTATAATTGTTATATTATTAAGAATTATATTTGTCAGGGAAATATTAAGGAAATATTAATTCTTTCTCCCCCTGAAACCCTCACTCCCCCTCCCCTATACTATTTGTCACAAGACCAAGAGCTTATGCTCTAGAGAAGTGGCTTCTATGCAAATAGCAGTACAAAAGGAGCCACTATCTCAAGTACCCAAGCTAATTACCATACAAATGGAGCTTGTAGTAGCAGAGGCCTGTGATAAATAGACACCCGGCTAAAGAGGAAACGGCTCATTTAAGCTTCAAAGAAATGCTGTCACTCTACACAATAGAAGGGTCACCCTCATTTGCAAAATCCTTTTGGTTAACAGCCGAACTGCAGACTTTTAGGCACCGATATGAAATGTGGAATTACTGAAGTTCCATAATTCTGACAATAATGGGACCCATATTTTTAGTGGCAGGGACAACCAAGAAACAAGATGCTCATTTTTTCGTATCCGTAGGCCCCTCAGGGGGGTTGTGGCGCAAAAGTAGCAAAATAGCAGACAGCAACTGTATCATGTGTGGTCTCTAAATGAAGGTAAAATCATAACGTAAAATATGGCGTCATTTGCAAGCTTCTCCGATCCACGAGTGATAAGTTATCGCAGAAGTTAGAGTTTTTAATAAAAATGTGCAGTCTGGAGACCAGCCCCATGATGTCAGCACAGGGGGTGTGGTCAGTTTTCTTCAGCATAAAATAGTTTGCTGAGGTTGGGGGAGTGTTCTTTGTCCGGGAGTGTATGTTCATCATAGCGAAGGACCCTGTTCGATAACAGCTTAAGCGGAGCGTCTCCCCCCCACCTATATTGAATAGTCTCAGCAATCTGTATAGAGTAAGTCTTCTTTAATCCTGCTTATTTTCTGTAACTGCTTATGTATTGTATGTCTCCTTTGTGAAATCTTGCATATTTTTTTTAAACACTGCCTCTCTTTTGGATTAAATATAAAATTTAATAGTTCTGTTTCTTTTGTCCTGTAATCGTTCCCTCCCCGAAGCCATACGCTACCAGAACGCAGGAGTCCACCCAGGCCTGTATTATATTTCAAAGCTGGACGGTGGTTGCAGCGAATAATATTAATAATCGGGCTATCATGAAGCCGACAGTGACCGTACAGAGGGTGTAAACACATATTCCATGTGTTGGAATACCGAGGTGTGACGCTCACTAGTCACTTGCCGATACCCGAGAAGTGAGTAGTCTGGATCGTGTGCTCGCAATTCCAGATGAAATCCGTGACACAGTGACGGCACGGTGAGATATTGCGTGATCTCCCCGATGTCGTCGCTTGGAAACCCTGACAAATTGGCTATACCTGTGACAAGACTGGTCACAATATTAATATTAATTATATCAATTAATATTGACCAGAGTTAAGAATGCTGACATCCCCCTATAATTTGAACCGGAATACAGCCCCTTTTATACATCATATGAGCCCCCCACAGACCCTTATTTACCGTAGCAGCTCCCACATAGCCTCCCTATATACAGCAGGAGCCCTACACAGCCTCCCATATACAGCATGAACCCCACAGAGCCTCCCCGTATATAGCATGAGAGCCCCACAGCCTCCCTGTGTTTAGTATGAAAGCCCCACAGCCTCCCTGTGCCCAGCATGAGAGCCCCACAGCCTCCCCGTGCCCAGAATGAGAGCCTCACAGCCTCCCCATGCCCAGCATGAGAGCCTCACAGCTTCCCCGTGCCCAGCATGAGAGCCCCACAGACTTCTCGTGTCCAGCATGAGAGCCCCACAAGGTTCTCGTGTCCAGCATGAGAGCCCCAGAGACTCCCCTTGTCCAGCATGAGAGCCCCACAGGCTACCCTTGTACAGCATGAGAGCCCCACAGGCTACCCTTGTCCAGCATGAGACCCCCACAGCCTCCCCATGTCCAGCATGAGAGCCCCACAGCCTCCCCATGTCCAGGATGAGAGCCCCACAGCCGGAGGGCCCTCCTCCACCAATGCAGTCAGCATGGATGTAGACAGACTTAGAGGACACAGCGAGCAGGCGGGCAGGCGAGGGCATGGTGCAGCTGTCTCGAAATTAGACTGGATCCAAAGACTGTGTTAGGTCACACAGAAACCATTAAAACTGTATATCCAGCCAGTGTGAGACCTGCCCAGGGGTCTACCATGAACTCAGTCTCCCCACCAAGGAACAGGAGTTCCCCAGAGGAGGAAATTGCACGACCCACATCGGGGTCCTGTGATACCCCAGTTCCCCTGGAACACTGGTGTGCTGAAGATCGAGCTGTAGCAAAACAGATGCTGAGAGAAGAGTGTCATGCATTTGTGTCACCCCAGGCCTGGATGCCACAAATATTAAAGGCTGTGTCTGAGAGCAGGAGGGAGGTTCCCTGGTTAGGGACAATTAGCATACAGCACCTCCTGTCCCAGGCCAGTAGGTGGAGCTGGCTGCCCCTTTAAAAGCTGGAACTGGGGGCAGGGTTAGAGAGAACTGGACGACCTAGCTCAAGACTGAGACTAGTCCCAGAGAAGCAGGGACAGTTCAGCTGTAGCTGAGGAGTCCGTGAGGCAGAGGAGAAGCTGCAAGCCAGGGACAGAGGCGACGAGAGCCGGTCCTGGCTGAGAGAATCACGCAACCGGACACTGGGGTCCGAGGCTGTCAAGGTTGTAAGCCCAGCAGCAGAGAACCAACCCGCAAGGGATTGCAGGTCCCTTGGCCTAAGAAGCCTGGAGGCTCCACCACACAGAGGGACCAGTACAGCGAGGAGAAAGCAAAAGGTACCCAAGGCCCGAGTCGCAAGCCATACAGGCGAGAAGTACACGGCCAGCTCAGGGACGTGGGCTATTACACCACGAAGAGGGGGATAGTCAGAAAGAGCATAGAGAGAACGGTAGGCCTACACACTCACCCTGACCAGTGGGGCTCGCCCGAATGCTCTCAGACACCCAGGCCCATTCCTAACCGGTACTACTGTTGGGTCATTAATAATTCCTACAATAAAGACCCTGGACTGTTTGAAGCGGACTCTGAACTCTTACTGTTGCGGCCTGCACTATCACCCCCAGCACCCACCTACACTACCCTGAGGCTACACTCTTCCCGTGGGGAGTTATCCTATCCCTGTGCTGCACACCAACACCAGCCTCAGCGGTCTGCCTTGCAGCGCCGGTTATCCCTGACCGCAATCTGCGGGTGGCGTAGTCGGACATTCAAAACACTGATAAATAGACTGCCACAATTTGGTCTGACCATCCTGAGCCACGGGATCGGGTTGCCACTACTACCCCCATCAGCATCGTACGCCAGAAGGCCCGGTTCCGGGTACCCCACGGCCCAGGGGGCGAGTCACATTCTCCAAAGATGACTCTGATATAGGCTGTATCCCATAGTTGCAGTTGAAACTCAATTTGAAAAACACGACCCCAGTAACCAGAAGTTACATGTCTGTGCCGAAACCATTACACCGTGAAGTGAAAGAGTATTTACAAGACCTAATCAACAGAGGTTGGGTCCAAAAGTCAAAGTCGTATTATTCCTCTTCTATTGCTTGTGTTAGGAAGAAGGACGGTACATTGAGACTCTGCTGTGATTATCGGGAACTAAAACGAAAGTCAGTACCTTATCGGCACTCGATACCAAAGATTCAAGATATGCTGGATAGCCTATCAGGAAGTACCTGGTTCTCTGTCCTTGATTAGGGTAAAGCATACCATCAAGGGTTTGTTGAAGAGTCCAGTAGATCTTTGACAGCATTCATCACACCGTGGGGGTTATATGAGTGATTCCACATACCGTTTGGGCTCAGTTCAGCTCCAGCAGAATCCCAGAGGCGCATGGAGACATGTTTAGAAGGATTAAGGGATGATATCTGCCAGCCGTACTTGGATGATAATGTGGTACACAGCAAAACCTCCCGGGAGCATGTTGAACACTTGAGGACCGTATTAAAGTGGTATCAACAACACAGAGTTAAGTTGACCCCAAAGAAGTGTGAACTGTTCAAAGGGCAAGTCCGATTTCTAGGGAAAATTGTGTCCGGAGAAGGATATACCATGGACCCAGCAGAAATCGCTCCGGTACTGGCCTTAAAAGACATCCGGCCCTCTACTGTCGGGGAGTTGAGGCAGATCTTAGGATTCCTCTCTTACTATCTTACTTACGTTTGGAACTTCTCCAGGATTGCTGCCCCACTATACCTCCTCTTGGAGAGGACGACAAATTCAACAACACCCACGGAGAAAAAGAAGAACGTGGATAGGACCGGGCTTAAAAGAAACAATATATACATATAAATGTTCCAACAATACATCCCTAGTTTCATTTCAATGGACCGGGCAAGTGCCCCACATTAAAGCTACACAACTCATATAAATTTATGAAAAAAGGAGGAGAACACTGAGTATGAGCTAAAAACATATAATTTTATTAATTCATTTCATTAAAAAAAAATTGCATAAATATTTAAGGTCATTTAATATCAAGATGTGGAGATAAGTAACCCAGTGCAAGGCTAAAACACCCAGACACAGTACGCATGCATAGGGTATTTAAGTAAGCTGCATGACTTAAACATGATAGTAAACTAGGTAGGTACTAGTATACCCAGCATAATACACCAAAAAATTAGTGATTACGTAAGGAGTTGAGTCTGGGCTGGGTACCTGGCGCAGACTTTCGCAAGCATGGGTATGATTGTCTTTTGCTTTTGATTCGATTTCTATTAACAATAGATGGAGTCCCCTTTTATACTTATGCTGATAGCTAGCATTAATATGACTACTACATGGGCTCTCCACCTATAGTTGTTTGTCTATTCACTTTCTACATCTGTATAAAGCATTGCTGCAGGAAGTACTTACGTAATCACTCATTTTTTGGTGTATTATGCTGGGTATACTAGTACCTACCTAGTTTACTATCATGTTTAAGTCATGCAGCTTACTTAAATAACCTATGCATGCGTACTGTGTCTGGGTGTTTTAGCCTTGCACTGGGTTACTAATCTCCACATCTTGATATTAAATGACCTTAAATATTTATGCAACTTTTTTTTTAATGAAATGAATTAATAAAATTATATGTTTTTAGCTCATACTCAATGTTCTCCTCCTTTTTTATTAAAAGAAACAACGCTGTTTCGTCCCAAAAGCCCATTCTCTGGACAGCAGATCACCAGGAGGTATTGGAATAACTAGAAGACTACCTGGTAAAACCACCCATCTTGGGATATTCTAATTTCAACTTACCATTTCTTCTTCATTGTGATGCTTCTCAAGTTGGACTGGGAGCTGCCCTGTATCAGCATCGTGATGGAATACTGAGAGTCATCGGTTACGGTTCTAGAACGTTGACAGACGCCAAGAAGAATTATCATCTACATTCCGGAAAATTGGAGTTCCTGGCATTGAAATGGGCTATCTGTGAACGATTTAGAGATTATCTCTACTACAGCAAAGAGTTTGAGATATACACTAGCAACAACCCTTTGACCTATGTCCTCACTACAGCCAAACTGAATGCAACTGATCAGAGATTGGTTGCTGAACTAGCTGACTTCAAATTTCAGCATCAATTACAGGCCAGGAAAATGCAATGAGGATGCTGACGGATTGTCTAGAATGCCACTAGAGCCTGAAGCGTTCATGCAAGAATGCTCGGAGAAAGTCAGTCTGGAAGCAATTGAGAGCACTACCCAAGCAGTACAAGCTTATCAAGAGGAAGACACACCATTGTGGTATCCGTTGATGGTGGAAACCACCATAAAAGCGAGAGAACAAGATCACCCCCTGTCCATTCAAAAACTACCAAAAGGAAAAATCCATAGAGCACAACGAGAAGATCAGATAATTGGTAGAACACTACTTTATGTGGACCAAAATCGGTTTCCAAGTAAACAGGAGAGAGATAATGAGTCACCAGCAGTTTCTGTTTTAGTTAAAGAATGGATGAAGCTTTACCTGTATTGTAACGGAGGACAAAACCGACAGTTGGTACTATCCAGAGTATTCCATAGGTTGGTCTTCTAAGAACTCCATGAAAACATGGGACACCTGGGAGTGGAAAGGACAAAAAACTTGATCCGTGAATGTTTCTTCTGGCCGTACATGCAGAGAGATATTTAGAGGTACGTGACCAGGGAGTGTGGGTGTCTGAAAGATAAACGTCCTAACACATCAACCCGGGAACCTATGGGCAACATCCAAGCTACATTTCCGTTTGAGATCGTCTCACTAGACTTTCTACATCTCCAGACGTGCAAGGGTGGTTATGGATACATCTTGGTTGTGATGGACCATTTTACTCTATTTGCTCAAGCATATGCCACCACTAATAAAGCTGGTCGAACAGCGGCAGAGAAGATCTTCAATGATTTTGCTTTGAGGTTTGGGTTCCCTACGAGGTTACACCACGACCAAGGAAGAGAATTTGAGAATTAGCTCTTTGCCAAGCTAGGAAAGTACTGTAGAATTCAGAGATCCCACACAACGCCCTACCCCAGAGGGTAATGGACAAGTGGAACATTTTAACCGGACATTATTATCGATGTTGCGCACTTTAACAGCTGACAAGAAGAAAGACTGGAAGAGTTCTCTGTCAAAAGTGATACATGTTAGAACTCTCCTGTTAGTTTTTTTTTCGTTTGCTGGTCACATGACCATTTTTGCCTATTTAATCCGGCTCCACCCTCCTGGTCTTGCTGGACTTCATTGTATTTACTACTCTTGAGCTAGCTTGGTGCTCTGTTGCCGTTCTCTGTTAGTTTTGCTAGGTCTTCTGACCTCTATGCTTTTTGTTGTGTGTTTGTCTTTGACTGCTACTATTTCTGCTAGGAGGTGTCCAACTTATCCCAGTCCCTAGTTCTTGTAGGGATCCCTCCCTCACATCTATAGGTCTTCGTTCAGACTAGCCGAGGACTTTAGCGGGTCTGATCGCAGGATCAGGTTCCCCGTTACATCGTAGGGATCTAGTTTAGTTCTATTGTAGGGACAGTTCTCCTGTCTTTCCTTAGTCTCTGTAGCAGATCATAACAGTAAGTCCAGCCCTAAAAGAAAAAAAAAAAATAATAATTTTTTCTAAGGAAAGACCTCCAGTTTTCCATCATGGTCTCGGTTCAAGATTTGGCTCAACGCTTGCAGGGACTCTCTCTGGAGGTGGCCAAGCTCCAACAACACGTGAGTAGCTGTTCTGGAGCACATTTTGTGGAACCAAAGGTACGTCTTCCTGATTTATTTTTTGGCGAACAACAAGATTTTTTTTCTTTTAAAAATGCTAGTTTATTGTATTTCGTTTGAGACCCGGATCCTCTGGTGATGAATCACAGCGCATAGGGTTCATAATGTCACTTTTGCGCAAAGATCCTCAGGGATGGGCCTTCTCTCTCCAACCTAGTGATCCGTGCTTTAGATCAGTGGATAGTTTTTTTTCTGCTTTGGGTTTGTTGTATGATGATCCTGATCGTGTCTCATCTGCTGAGTCTGAATTGAGACGTTTGAGGCAGGGATCAGGTAATGTGGAAAAATATTGTTCTCACTTCCGTCGGTGGTCTGCCCAGGTGGGGTGGAACGATTCAGCTTTGAAAAGCTTGTTTCTTGCAGGGCTAGGTGAAAGGGTTAAGGATTTACTGATTGCTTATCCCACACCTGGAAACTTGCAGGAGGCTATGCAATTAGCTATACGGGTGGACAGGAGACTGCGTGCAAGGGTTAATGAGAGCAAATCCTCTGCTATGTCAGCTCCGAGTCTTGAGAGGGTCTGTGCTGACAATGGAGAGCCGATGGAGATTGGGGCGATGGCACCCCGCTCTCAGGAAAAAGATCGCAGGCTTTCTGAAGGCTTGTGCTTCTATTGCGGAAATTCTGGTCATTTTATTAAGAATTGTGTGCTTCGTATGAAGAAAGAAAAAAAAATGGTCAGTTATGCCCGTATTGCCTGTTTAAATTCTAAGGGAGTATTCCTATCTGCCACTACTGCTGCTCAGGATGAATTAATTGAATTTCGGGTATTTGTGGATTGTGGTTCTACTCTGAATGTGATTGATGGGGGATTCTTGGAAAAACTTAGATTAGAACCTAAAACTTTGTCATCCCCTATTGCTGTGGTTTCTGTTGATGGCTCTCCCTTGAAGAGTGTTACTCATAAGGTCTGTGAATTTCCCCTATTAATGGTATTCACCAAGAAAATTTGGATTTGGTGGTATTGGATAATTTGCCTTCTCCAGTAATATTGGGGTTACCCTGGTTAAAATTGCACAATCCTGTACTGGATTGGTCTACCAATGAAATTAAGTCCTGGAGCCCTAAGTGTTATGACAAGTGTTGTAACGGACGTATTGCTGCTGTGGATAAAGGGGAATTGCCTGTACCTATTCAGGATTTTTGGAGAGTTTTTTCTGAGGAGGAGTCACAAATTTTGCCTCCCCATAGAGACTATGATTGTATCATTGAATTTGTCCCTGGAGCGACTCTTCCTAAAAGTCGTTTATTTAATCTTACTATTCCTGAGAGAAAGGCTTTGGAGGAATACATACAGACAAGCTTTGCCGCCGGTCACATTAGGCCTTCCAAGTCTCCTGTGGCTGTTGGATTTTTTTTTGTAAAAAAAAAAGATGGCGGTTTACGTCCTTGTCTGGACTTTCGTGAGATTAATAAAATTACTGTACGCAATCCTTACCCACTCCCAATGATTCCTGATTTATTTAACCAGTTAGTGGGGGCCAAGTGGTTCTCTAAAATTGATCTCCGGGGGGCATACAATTTGTTGCGCATGAAGGAGGGTGATGAATGGAAGACTGCTTTTAACACTCCTGTGGGTCATTTTGAGAATCTGGTTATGCCTTTTGGTCTTACCAATGCTTCAGCATTTTTTCAGAATCTTATTAATGACATCCTTAGACCTTTAATCGGCAAAAATGTGGTTGTGTATTTGGATGACATTCTGATTTATTCGCCTGATCTGGAGTCTCATTGGCGGAGCGTACGTGAGGTATTACAGTTATTAATGGACAATTCGCTTTTTGCTAAGCTGGAGAAATGTGAGTTCGCTGTACAGAGAATTAGTTTTTTGGGCTACATTATCTCCAGTGAAGGTTTTGAGATGGACCCGGTTAAAGTTCAAGCTGTGCAGGAATGGCCTAGGCCTATTGGTTTGAAATCGATACAGAGGTTTTTGGGTTTCGCCAATTATTACAGAAAATTCATAAAAATTTTTTCTATTATTGTCAAACCGCTGACCGATCTCACCAGGAAAGGTGCTAATGCGGTTCAGTGGACTTCTGAGGCCATTGAAGCTTTTGTGTTTCTAAAGGAGAGGTTCACCTCTGCTCCCATCCTTATGCAGCCTGATGTGCCTAAGCCGTTTTTGGTTGAGATTGATGCTTCTTCGGTGGGGGTCGGTGCGGTGTTGTCTCAGGAAAACAAGGATGGAGTACATCCCTGTGACTTTTTTTCAAAAAAATTTTCTGAGACTGAACTTAATTACGATATTGGTAATCGGGAATTGCTGGCGATTAAACTCGCATTTGAACACTGGCGTCACCTCTTGGAAGGTGCTGAATTTCCCATTCAGGTTTTCACTGATCATAAAAATCTGATCTATCTTGATGCTGCCAAGCGCTTGAATGCCCGTCAGGCTAGGTGGGCACTTTTTTTCTCGCGGTTTAATTTTTCCGTTACTTACATCCCGGGTACCAAGAATGTTAAAGCGGATGCTTTGTCTCGCAGCTTTTCTCCCATGGTCGGTGTTGAGGAGGAAGAGGAGAGCATTTTACAAGAAGGTGTTGTGATTGCTGCTTTGGACTCCGTTTTGGAGGATGAGATTCTTAAAGCTCAGGAGAATGCCCCATCTAACACTCCCCATGGGAGGTTGTTTGTGCCTAGGACCTTTAGGAGAGATTTGTTTGTTGAGTGTCATGAGTCTCGGTTGGCAGGTCATCCAGGAATTTCTGAGACCAAGAGACTTGTGGGTCGCAGTTTTTGGTGGCCTGGATGGCAGAGGAAGTCATTAAGTGGGTGCGCCAATGTACTGTGTGTGCTAGATCCAAGTCTTTGCATGCTCCTGCTGCGGGGTTACTTTGCCCTCTGGAGGTTCCTAGTGCACCTTGGACACATCTGGCTATGGACTTTATTACTGACCTTCCCCCTTCTGAAGGTTTCACGGTCATCTGGGTGGTCGTGGACCGTTTTAGCAAGATGTATCACTTGGTTCCCTTCATCAAACTGCCTTGCGCTAAGACACTCGCTAAGGCCTTTGTCAAGGAAATTGTCAGACTACATGGTGTTCCTACTGACATTGTTTCTGATAGGGGACCTCAGTTCGTGGCTCGTTTTTGGCGTGCCTTTTGTGACAGGTTGGGAGTTCATTTGTCGTTTTCATCTGGATATCATCCTGAGTCTAATGGCCAGACAGAAAGGAAGAACCAGGATGTGGAGCAGTTCTTGCGTTGTTTTGTGGCAGACAATCAAGAGGGGTGGTCTGAGTTTCTGACACTTGCTGAATTTGCTCTTAACAACCATACATCCTCTTCTGCTGGGTGTTCACCTTTTTTTTGTTGTTCTGGGAGACATCCGTCTTTTGGGTCATTCTCCAAATTGGTTTCGGCTGTGCCTGAGGAGGAGAGTTTTTCCGGTCATTTGGAGAGAGTTTGGACGGATGTGCGTGGTAATCTTCAGGAGGCTAACAAAAAATCTAAGAGGTACTTTGATAGGAAACGGCAAGAGGTTTTGTTTGCTGTTGGTGACATGGTTTGGTTGTCCTCTAAGAATCTGCGATTGAGGATTCCTTCTAAAAAATTGGGTCCCAAGTTCGTAGGGCCCTTTAAGGTGCTTCAGATAGTTAACCAATCTGCTGTTAGGTTGGAGGTTCCTACGTCCTGGAAGATTAACCCGGTGTTTCATGTTTCTCTGTTGAAAAAAGCTGATGTGTCTGATGGTGACGCCTCTGCCACTGTTCCTCCGGTGGTGGAGGACGGGGAATATGAAATTTCCCGCATCCTAAATTCTAGACGGTATAGAGGGAGTTTGCAGTATCTCGTCGCTTGGAAGGGTTTCGGACCTGAGGATAACTCATGGGTGAGGGCGGATGATGTTTCTGCTTCCAGACTTGTCAGAGCGTTTCACAGGAGGTTTCCTGGTAAGCCTGGGCCTAGGGAATCCGGAGGATCCTCTTAGAAGAGGGGGTACTGTTAGAACTCTCCTGTTAGGTTTTTTTTAGTTTGCTGGTCACATGACCATTTTTGCCTATTTAATCCGGCTCCGCCCTCCTGGTCTTGCTGGAGTTCATTGTATTTACTACTCTTGAGCTAGCTTGGTGCTCTGTTGCCGTTCTCTGTTAGTTTTGCTAGGTCTTCTGACCTCTATGCTTTTTGTTGTGTGTTTGTCTTTGACTGCTACTATTTCTGCTAGGAGGTGTCCAACTTATCCCAGTCCCTAGTTCTTGTAGGGATCCCTCCCTCACATCTATAGGTCTTCGTTCAGACTAGCCGAGGACTTTAGCGGGTCTGATCGCAGGATCAGGTTCCCCGTTACATCGTAGGGATCTAGTTTAGTTCTATTGTAGGGACAGTTCTCCTGTCTTTCCTTAGTCCCTGTAGCAGATCATAACAATACATGCCTATAACTGTACAAAGAGCGATGCAATGGGTTACTCACCCTTCTTCCTATTTTATGGACGATCGCCAAGACTGCCAATCTACTTCATGTTTGATACTCCGGTGTCAAAGACTTACAGAACGTATCCGTAGTACGTTCGGAAATGGAAGGAATGGATGGCAGAGGCATACAACATAGCATCCAAAGTGGTTACGCAAGGACAGAGCAAGAGTAAGGAGTACTATGATCGAAAATGTTATGGAGCAGAATTGGCACCGGGAAGCCGGGTGCTAGTCAAGAACTTACGGGAGAAAGGTGGTCCAGGAAAACTTTGTTTGTACTGGGAAGACAAGGTGTATGTGTTAGTAAGGAGGAAAGCCGATATCAGCCCAGTGTATGAAATCCGATTGGAAACGGGAGAGAAGAAAACCAGAATAGTCCATCGGAATTTACTACTACCCTGTGATTATCTCCCACCACAACAAGACGTCCCAGAAGTAGACCGACATCGTCCGAGATTGACTAAGGGACCACCACAGACTGAAGCTCCAGAGGTGGATAGTGACCTTGAAAGTTCTGTGGGGAAAAACACATCGGCAAGGAGAGGGATGTACCATCCTCAGGAGAGTGAACTAAGTCCCGAGGCTCCAGAGTTTGTACCAAGGAGGACAGATGAAGTCCAATTCAGATCTGATGATCGAACACCGGTCACTGAAGAGACTGATTGACCCTCAGGAGAAGCTGAATTACAAGACCGTGTGGAACCAGGCGATTCCAGAGAAGTACAGGAACTTACAGAGGCAGTTTCACGAGCATCTGAGGAAGCACGGGAAATGAGTGCAGCGGAAGAAACTCCTGTGACCGAACAACCTGTGGTATCTGAGGAACAACCCACCAGGAGCATGTCGATTCGAGAAGTGAGGATGTCCATGATGCTGACATATGAGATACTTGGTGAACCGAGTCAAGTGCCAAGGACTGTCGACTGGAAACAGGTATCTCTGCCTACGGACCAGGTAAGCCCACTGGAGTGGTATTCTTCACCGAGAGGCAGTATGGAAGATGTTGCCTGGTGGAAAGACTTGTTTTCATGCTTTGATTTTCCTTAAAAGACTGTTGAAACAAAGAACTGTTAAGGCCTAGTGAGAGAGAGCTGGTTGAAGACGTATGAAAAGCTCCAGCTGAGGAAACGCTGATTGTGTTAATTGTGTTAATTGTTTAATTTGTACTGAAGTACTACAAGAAAAAGGTCGTAGAATAGATTGTTATAAATGTTTATTAATGTTATGCCAATTTGACAATGCCAATTTGTATATAAAGTTACTCAACTTTCACCAATGTCTCAGAATTGGTCAGATTGACCAATTAAGACGAATGTCGAGGACGACATTCAAAAGGGAGGGAAGAGTGTGACATGCAGAAGTAGTGCTGTTGCTTCAAAAGCATCCAGCAACTATTAGAAGTAACACAAGCACAAGAGACAGGAAGTGTTATGCTCCAGAAGCATCCAGCAACTAGAGGGGGTTAACACAGTCACAGGAGACAGGGAGTGTTTTAGCAGAGCCCTAGGGCGATTGTGGGGAAGTTGTTTACTGTCTGGCTGGAGCCGAAGAGAAAGGTGGTGTGTGTTCTGTATATCACAGAAGGCAAGGGAACAGAATTCAGGTCAGGAGGGAAGCTAAACACAGGTCTGATAGACTCCCTGCGCTAACAGTGGGGAGTATTATCGGGGAGAAAGATAAGGACTGGAAGGAATCATGTTATAGGGATCTTCTCCCTTATCAAACCCCCCCCCCTCCATCTCCATGTAGGATAAAGAATGCTGTGTACTATTGTGTCCTTGTGAAAGAAAAGCCTGTGGTTGTGTATGCATAGAAGTGTGCTGCTAAGAGATCTAATCTATGCTGAATTATGCTACTGAAGAGACTGTAATACTGTGCGTTGTGAAGAAACTACCATATTGTTACTGGAGCCGGTTGCTCAGGAAACTCAGACTGTACTGTAATGAAGATTGTTGCTGTAATATCCCTGAATTGCTCTGGTCGTGCTTCAGATTAAATTCCACTGTTAAACTGTTGAAAAAGACTCTTGTCAGATGTGTCTGGTCAGCAATTGAATCTATCGTGTGCCTGAGAGAAGCTGCAGTCTATGGTCGCCCTGTGTAACGGTTTCCCCAGGATTCCAAAGAATTCATGAAACCTGCCTCGCCCTATGTGAACCTAGCGGTGTGCGTGTAACATATGTCCCCCATCCTGATACAAAGGCCACCATCCTGGGCCCCTTCCATTAATCTATGTCCTCCATCCTGGTATAATGCCCCCAGCTTGAACCCCTTCTAGTAATATATGTCGCTCATCCGGGTATAATGTCCCTTATCCAGGGCCCCTTCCATTAATATATGTCCTCCATCCTGGTATAATGTCCCCTGTTCTGGGCCTTTTTAAGTAATATATGTCCTCCATCCTGTTAAAATGCCCCCATCCTGGGCCTCTTTTAGTAATATATTTCTACAATCCTAGTAAAATGTCCCCATCCTGGGCCCCTTCCAGTAATATATGTCCCCCATCCTGGTATAATGTCCCCCATCCTGGACTTCTTCCAGTAATAAAGTCCCTGTCCTGTGGCTCTTCTCCAACAAATATAAAAAAATAAACGATTCTACTCACCTTCTCACGCTCCAACTACGTGTTGCGTCCTATTCCATAGTTGGCTCCGAAGCCGGCAGCTGACTTCAGCGCGCAAGAGAGGGGCATCGCATGACGTCACTGCCATAAGCCTCCAGTGTCTTGCATGCCGTCAGCTGCCGGCTTCTGATTGGCTGGCAGCATGTATTCCTGTGACCCGGCGGGTCTCTACGCCGCAATACAGCTCAGCTGAATGTGAGTCCTCAGATGCACATCCAGCTGAAATAGCTGCAGGTGTTGGTGGCTCCCCTCCTGCACGAGGCCCAGTTGTGGTCGCACTCTCTGCGACCGCGATCGTTACGCCCCTGGCTGTGACTGTAGCCATGCTGTCATACCTGTATGACTGGAGAAATAAAATAAATTTTTCTCCCAGGAGCCGCACGTTCAGATCTGCTGCCAGGCACCTTGCTAACACTATTTACCTGCAGATTAACCCTATATCTGCAGGTGAATAGTGTTATCTAAGGTGACAAGTTCCCTTTGAAGCAAATGGGTCATAATAAAATGATCTTTTTTTTAATCTTAAATTGCAGTGATTTTATCATGACTTATGGGCAAAACCATGTTGCCTTGGGGCGTTGCTCATTTTGAATAAGGTCAGACACAATGTTGTTACTCCATGTCTACAGTATTCAGTGATCATATTTCATGAGTCTTTAGGCAGATAATGCTGGCTATAAAATAGACTTTTTATAGAAAGAAATCTTTTATTGAATATACCCCAAAGATGAGAACTGATTTGTAAAATAGAGCATACCTATTCATAGAGCGGGGTGATATAAAAATATTATATTAAATACATTCTCCAAGATCTGTGCATTCGTTTGTGGAGAACATGTGAATATTGCACCGCATTGGACAATAATAGGTCCATTTTATCTGGCTTTAAACGGAATCTGCCAGTAGGATTAACCGTCCTAAACCATCTATATGGGCATGCAGGTCATAGAAAGTTGAATAAAATGATACCTTGATATCTGAGAATAATCCACATTTTTGTTAATATGTGAATGAGCTGTAAAGATCTATGGGCAGAACATTACCAGGCATTACCAGTGTGAGACATATGACTGACAGTCTGCTCTACTGATCCACATGTTTTACACTGGTAATGCCCCCTTTCATTTAATGTACTGTAAGCTCTGGAAGAGGATTTTTGTCTGACCCATAGATCTTAACAGCTCATTTACATAGATACACAAGTGTGGATTTCTCTGGAATAAAACATCGGATCACAAATATCAAGAAATCATTTTATTCAACTTTCTATGACCTACATGCTCATATAAATGACTTAGGAGGGTTGATCCTATTGACAGATTTTCTATATCATGTGATGTTTCTAGACCTCTACATTTGTTGTCACGATCCTGCCATTCACATGGCCCTAGCCAGACAGTGAGTGATAGTTCAGCCCAGGCTTGGACTGGCTCACAGTAGAATCCTCCGGTGGGCCCTTGTGCAAGAGTGGGCCACCACCCTCTTATATGAGCAGTACTTGTCACTATATACTTGAATCACTATGTACAGACAAAGGCAGCATCTTATTCATTTAACAATCTACCCATTTCATTGGTACATAAATTTGTAATTGAGGAAAATGTCACATTTGCATGTAGTTGAAAAGTGGCCCCTGGCATTGGTTACCGGTGGGCCAGTCCACCACTGCCATTCTATAGAATACAGGGGTGTGCTGGGCTGTCAGTTTTGTGAATGACAACCTAGCTGCCCAATCAGTCGCAGGAGTGTGCTAGGCTGTCGGTATTGGGAGTGACAGCCCAATACCTGATAATGGAAGAGAAAGGGAGAAAAAGCGCGCTATGTGAAGGACCTGATAGGTAGATGTGACGGAAACAGCCAAAAGGCCACTCACCTGTTGGAGTTGTGCACCCCTGCACAACTCCGGTGTTAGTGTGAAAATGGAAGGAGCAGGCACGTCTCACCGCAAGGTACAGGTAGCTTGGCACACCACGTGCCGTGTGCTACAGACCGCCGCTCGTGCTCACCGCTTCCAGGTTCCAAAATTGCAGGCCACGTGTCCGCCCACAGATCACGTGACTCAGGATCAGATGTGCATCACCACAGGTCCTGAAAGTTAGGAGAGTGCAGCCCCCAACCGCAGGTCCTGAGTTGAGCAGCCAAAGGGGAATTTTATAGTGGGGGGATTTAAGAATGATTAACTAAAAGCTGCTCCTACCGCTAACCCCCAAAGGGGGATTGAAAGGGGTCGAAATGAAATAAAAAAGCGGTCTATAGGGCGTAAAACGAATGAACACTAGAGGTGAAAAAAATTTTTTAGGGGCTAAAAAATAAATTTAATGAGCCCTTTCCACAACGCGTTTCGATAGTAAACTATCTTCCTCAGGTGGAAGATAGTTTACTATCGAAACGCGTTGTGGAAAGGGCTCATTAAATTTATTTTTTAGCCCCTAAAATTTTTTTTTCACCTCTAGTGTTCATTCGTTTAGCGCCCTATAGACCGCTTTTTTATTTAATTTGGATCAATACCTGATAATGACATTATACATGTGAATATTAGCGAACTTAAAAGGATTGTCCTCTATTGGGACAACCCCTTCTCATTTCCCATGTTTGGCCTTGATAAAACAAAAACACTTATACTCACCTCCTGTGCTGGTGCTGTTCCAGAGGTGTCGGCACTTGCGTTCCCGGGGCTCATGATCACTGCTGGCTTCACTATCTCATCCTTCGGACATAAAAGTAATCAAGAGGAAGTCAGAGCTGCGTCTGGCTCACTTTCTCTTGTTTACTTATACGTCTAAAGGCGGGGACAGAGATGCCAGCGCTGATCACATGCAGTTGTTATGACACATGAGCCCCGGGAACGCAAGTGCCGACACTGCTGGAACAGCACCAGCACCAGGTGTATTCTGCAACTATCAAACATTTGTGCCTCCTTAAGAATAAAATAAACACTACTATTAATGCACGTGAGTCTTGGGAAAGTGAGTGCCGACACCTCTGAAATGGCGCCGGCATTTTATTTTTTCAGGGCCAAACATGGGGAATGAGAAGGAGTTGTTCAAGTAGTGGAAAACTCCTTTAACTTTTGAATTCTCTTATTGAATGGTCCTTTATCAGGGCCAAGGTGCTGTGCAATGCTCCACTTGTTCATGGAGAATTGAGCTGTTCCTAAATGTTATGCCGTCTTATGCCCATCATTCATTCAAGGTCACTTAGGATTTCTGTCAGGCTACCTTTGCCACCCTTAAGTTACTCATCTAGGTATTTCTTGCAGGGCTGTAGCAGCACCTCAGTTTTGATCTGCCCAGCCTGTTCTACGGAATTACTCCCAACCACCACTGGTTGCAGAAGTACAAGCGTGCACCTGAACAAATTTTCTAGGTCACAGAAGAATGGTCACAGAGTTGCAGTTCATGTACTAGTTTGCAAAAACACTGTTCCTCCAGAGACTGCTTACCTCTACATTTAGTTATAGCAACAGAGATGAGGACCCCCTTACAGGAACCCCTTAGGCTCATCTCATTATTCCTAGCTTTATTTACAGAATTGGAATACATGATTCAGACCAATCTCTAACAATGTACAGTTCTTTGTTTATAGGACTGAAACTCTTACAGAGCCTGTACTGACCTCATTATGGATTTCCATACAGCTCAAAGTCAGAAATAGTCCTATTGACTTAGTTTGTCTACGTCTGAAGTTATCACACAGTCTGTATGTAACATGTTCATGTACCTCAGTGGTAAAATCCAGCAAAAAAGCAAATACCGATAATTCACAAGATACTTCTCTCAGTCAGTTCACCAATTGTTTTTCTGAGACAATACTCTGGTTGCTACACTGTAGCACTTTTCTACTTCTGAACCCCAGAATCTGTCACAACTTCACACAACCCACACCACAACCTTCCAAGTTCAGACTTAGAAAGCCAAAACTTTGCATATTTTTGCATGAAGACAAGCTGTTATGAAATATCCCCTTAAAGAAGACATTTCACTAAATGTTTAATGTTGAATTAGACATACAATATAATAGGAACTGCAGAGCAGAATAAAACATTTTTTTTTATTTTGTCTCTCCATTGCGTGGATATTAGCGATCAAAGTATTTGGCACCCAAATAGTTATTTTTTTTTAAGTCCAAGTGGGCATTACCAGAGAGATTTCACCGGGAGCGTGTACTTCTTCATCTTTCTGTTACGGATCCGGGTGTTGGAACCTCTGTGCCGCGGTGCAAGGAGGGACCCAGAGAGGCGTAACTAAGTATCAACTCAGACCGACCCTGGTCGTACGGTGGCTAACGACTCCGTGACCAGGGAGGGACCGAGCAGAGGGACCAGGTGCTACTCTGGGGACGACCTTGTAAGAGAGCAGGTGGCTCCCACGGGTCAGATGACTGGGACTGACCAGTATAGCGGATGGGCACAACAAGCAGGCAGAAGTCTCTGGGTTAGCTGACAGGTGGTCACGGCACGTGACGGCAGAGCAGGCTGAAGTCTCTAGGTTAGCAGACAGGTGGTCATGGCAAGTGACAGCAGGAGCCTCCAGGTAGGCTATCAGGTGGTCACGGCAAGTGACGGCCGAGCCTCCAGGTAGGCTAGCAGGTAACAAGCAGGTAACAGGCGAGTGCTCCCAGGTGAGCGGGCTAGCAGGCACGGCAGGTAGCAGACAGGTAACAGGCGAGTGCTCCCAGGTGAGCGGGCTAGCAGGCACGGCAGGTAGCAGGCAGGTAACTGGCAGGTGCTTCCTGGTAAGCAGGCGGACTTGCCCATAGACAGACTGGCGGGTTGAAGGGACGACAGACTGTCGGGCTGGAGAGTAGTCAGGCTGGCGGACTGGAACAGTAGTCAGGCTGGCAACTGGACCTGAGGGCTGAAGCAGAGGTAAGTATACTGTGCATCAACTATTGCTCGGGCACCTCCATTTTGGAGGAGGTGCCTTATATATGGGAGGTCCTCCAGCTATTGGCCGGGGACTCCTTAGGACGGCGCGCGCGGCCCCTTTAAGAGAGAAGGAGCGCGCGCGCCCTAAGCACAGTGCCCGGGAAGCAGCACGCCGACAGCAGCAGCAGGAAGAGGAGCGCTGGAGGACGCCGCGCGGGGAGCGAGGAGGTGACAGGGACGGCGTCTCTGCCTGGCAGGGGGCAGAGACGCCTATGCTACACTTTCTAACGCTGACGAAACAAAAGCAGGCAATAACACACTGGTGGAAGAAGAACATGCCCTCACAATAGCTTAGAACAGGCTCAGTGTGAGATATATATTGACAGTCTGCTCTCCTGATGACTTATGCTGGAGCACAGCAGACCTCAGTGTAATTAAAAGCTTTCAGCTCTCATCTCTGGCAGTCAGTGTGGGAGGAAGGGCAGTGCTGCAGAGATGAGACCAATTTTGAACCACAATTCCAAAAGTTATGTTTTACACAAAGCCAACATTGCACATCACCAAAAAGAACACCACACCCACAGTGAAGTGTAGTGGAGGAAGCTATATGCTTTGGGTATGTTTTTCAGCAGCTGGAACTGGGGCTTTAATCGTGATCAATTTTGCATAAAAAACTCACTACTAAAAATGGTGAAGATGAGTAGTAATTTCACCTTTTAGCACGACAACAACCCTGAGAATACCTCCATGTCAGGAAAAGAATGGCTTGACCATAAGAAGATCAAAGTTTTGGAATGGCTCAGCTAGAGCCCAGACCTGAATTCAATTGAGAATCTGTGGTTTGACCTGAAGTAGGCTGTATAAAGGAGATGCCCTCACAATCTGACAGATTTAGAAGGCTACTGAGAGGAAGAGTGGGCAAAGATTGCCAATTCTAGATGTGCGGTGCTGATACACTCTTACTCAAAAAGACTGAATGCTGTAATAAATTCAAAGTGTATTTCAACAAAGTATTAGCTTACAGGTGTACAGGGCTTACAGGCATACACATATGGAGTATTTCCACGTTCAGCAGAAATTGTGTGACAAATTTTGGTGCCATTTTTACCCATTTCCCCATGTGAAAATGTAAAATCTGGGGCTAAAACAATTATAAAAAAATAAAATGGGGGTAAAAATGTAATTATTTTTTCTTCTCTGCCCAATGGTATACAATTCTGAGAGGCACATGTGGTGTCAATATGCTCACTGTACCAATAGATGAATTCATTTAGAAGTGTAATTTGTAAAATGGGGTCACTTATGGGGGTTTCTGCTGTTTGGTATCTCATGGGTGCTGCCAATGTTATATGGCACCCTCAAACCATGCCAGCAAAATATGAACTCAAATATGGCGCTCCTTCACAACTGAGCTTTTCACTGTGACTCAAAAGTAGCTTTTGACCACATATGGGGTATTGGCACACTCAGGAAATTGTACCATCCGTTTTCTCCTATTATCCCTTTTGAAAATGTAAAACATAGGGCCAAAGCAACATTTCAGTGGAAAATATGGTAATTTTACATGACTCAGCCCAGTCATACAGTTATACAGTTCTGTGAATCGCCTGAGGTTCGAAAATGCTCACTACACCCCTAGATGTATTCCTCAAGAGGTGCAGTTTCTAGAATGGGGTAACACTTGGGAGTTTCTGATGTTTTAGCACCTCAAGGACACTTCAAATGTTACATGGCATCCGCAATCTATTCCAGACAAAATTGTGCTCCAGAATTCGATTGCCACTCCTTCCCTTCCGAGCCCCGCCGTGTGCCCCAATAATAGTTTTCCACCATATATGGGTTTTGGTATACTCAGAAGAAACTGCACGACATATTGTATGGTCCATTTTCTCCTGTTACCCTTTTGACTAAGCTAAATTTTGGGTTAAAGCCATGTTTTTGTGGGAAAAAGTATAATTTTCATTTTTTCCTTCCATATTGCTTTAATTCCGGTGAAGCGCCTAGAGGGTTAATAAACTTCTTGAATGTGGTTTTGAGTACTTTAAAGGGTGCAATTTTTAAAATGGTGTCACTTTTGGGTATTTTCTGTCACATAATCAAAGTCACTTCAAATGTGATGTAGTCCCTAAAATACTGATTTTGTAAATTTTGTTGGAAAAATGAGAAATTGCTGATAAATTTTTAACCCTTCTAACTTCCTAACAAAAAAATTATGTTTCAAAAATGATGCTGATGTAAGGTAGACATGTGGTAACTGTTATTTATTAACTATTTTGTGTAGTATGACTATCTGGCTTAAGATCATAAAAATTAAAAGTTTGAAAATTCCTAAATTTTAATATTTTTTTTCAAATTTTCAATATTTTCATAAATAAACACAAATCCTATCGACCAAAATGTGCCACTAACATGAAGTAAAGCATGTCACAAAAAAAACATCTCAGAATAACTTGGATGTGTTGAAGCGTTCCAGAGTTATAAACTCATAAAGTGGCAATGGTCAGAATTGAAAAAATTGCCCTGGTCAGGAGTGTGAAAACAAGCTGGGGGGATGAAGGGGTTAAGAAAAAGATGGATTATTTTGGAATAAAACATTTGATTGCAGAAAGTATCATTTTATTCAACTTCCTATGACCTACATGCCTACAGTGGGGGAAATAAGTATTTGATCACTTGCTGTTTTTGTAAGTTTGCCCACTGACAAAGACATGAACAGTCTATAATTTTACGCTGGGTGAGAAGGAGACAACTGTTGGAGCAATAGTAAGAAAATTGAAGAAATACAAAATGACTGTCAATCGACATCGATCTGGGGCACCATGCAAAATCTCACCTCGTGGGGTATCCTTGATCATGAGGAAGGTGAGAGATCAGCCTAAAACTACACGGGTTGATCTTGTTAATGATCTCAAGGCAGCTGGGACCAGAGTCACCAAGGAAACCATTGGTAACACATTACGCTTTAACGATTTAAAATCCTGCAGTGCCCGCAAGGTCCCCCTGCTCAAGAAGGCACATGTACAGGCCCATCTGAAGTTTGCCAATAAACACCTGGATGATTCTTTAAGTTATTGGGAGAAGGTGCTGTGGTCAGATGAGACAAAAATTGAGCTCTTTGGCATTAACTCAACTTGCCGTGTTTGGAGGAAGAGAATTGCTGCCTATGACGCAAAGAACACCGTCCCCACTGTCAAGCATGGAGGTAGAAACATTATGTTTTTGGGGTGTTTCTCTGCTAAGGCACAGGACTACTTCACTGCATCAATGGGAGAATGGATGGAGCCATGTACTGTAAAATCCTGAGTGACAACCTCCTTCCCTCCCCCAGGACATTAAAAATGGGTCATGGCTGGGTCTTCCAGCAAGACAATGACCCAAAACATGCAGCCAAGTCAACAAAGGAGTGGCTCAAAAAGAAGCACATTAAGGTCATGGAGTGGCCTAGCCAGTCTCCAGACCTTAATCCTATAGAAAACTTATGGAGGAAGTTGAAGCTCCGAGTTGCCAAGTGACAGCCTCAAAATCTGAATGATTTACAGAAGGTCTGCAAAGAGGAGTGGATCAAAATTCCTCCTGATATGTGCGCAAACCTCATCATCAACTACAAAAAAGTCTGACTGCTGTGCTTGCCAACAAGGGTTTTGCCACGAAGTATTAAGTGTTGTTTGCCAGAGGAATCAAATACTTATTTCTAACTGCAAAATGCAAAAACATTTATCTAATTTATACAATGTGATTTTCTTGATTTTTTGGGGATATTCTATCTCTCAATGTTAAAATTAACCTACCCTTAAAATTATAGACTGTTCATGTCTTTGTCAGTGGGCAAACTTACAAAAACAGCAAGTGATGAAATAATTATTTCCCCCACTGTATATGAATGGCTCAGGAGGGTTGATCCTATTGACAGAATACCCTTAAAAAAAGGTTGTACTGCAGCATACAGCATAACAGGTCATTTTGTTCATGAAAAAGGTACTAAAAATGGTTTCTATATTTATTTGCAACTTAAATGGCAATGATTATTAAAACTGCAAGAGATCTACAGTGTAAATATTACATTTTCATATAAAGTTTTCATTAACAGTATTCAGTAAAAATAATGCCTGAGCGGATGTTCGTGTGGAATTTTTACTATATGCCATTAATGAAAAACAGCAATTTGTTCTGCTTCAATGTTTTTTATTATACAATTTAGAAACCCTTTTAGCTGGATGTTTGTTACACAGACAGAAGTAATTAGATTAAATGAATTTCCTTGTTAAATAGACTTATATTCACAAATACACGCAGATCATAACATAGAAGATGGACTAAATTAAGAAACCTATTTACATTTGACTTCTTAAACATTGCAGAAATATATTGAAATGCAGTGCACCCTAGTGGTTTATTTTCTGTAGACCACTTGAGTGAAAAGGTATTATGGACGTTTTTATGTTGAAGGGATAGATAAATCATTTGTTATGTCTTTGCCCAATCAGACATCTTATCTAGATCATTCTATAATATTATATATTTTAACTCAGTTTTTATTATCCTACAAAGTTTTGTGTCACAACAACATAATCTGTTGCGGCATGCAACGCCAGATAAGAAGAGACTCTAACCAAGGTATAAAGACAATAATTTTATTAATTACCGTAATGAAAGAGACAAAGCATTAAAAAACAGGGCAAAAAAACTCAAAAAAGCTGGGGAATGGGACACAGCAATAATGGACTTTATGGTTCAAGATACATGTATCCAAATTGGGCAGTACTGGCATTTCTTTTCCAGTTTTGATCAGTGTATTTTGAACTATAAGGTCCATTCATTTTTTTGCCCTGTCTTTTAATGCTTTGTCTCTTTTATTACTGTAATTAATAAAATTATTGTCTTTATACCTTGGTTAGAGTCTCTTATTTTCCAGCGCTGTATGCCGCAACAGATTATGTCATTGTATAATGAGTGAAGTGTCAAACATTATAGAGTGAGGACTATAGTAATAATAAAGTTTTGGTGAGATGAGCATCTTGCCACCCACTAACGAGAGGATTTGGCTAGTGAAGATGCCAGAAAGGTGAGTGCTCTATGGAGCTAAAAACATAGTATATACACCGGGCAGTGTGAGACACAGTGTGAGGTCACAGTATGAGGCACGGTATTGGGCACAGTAACATAGTAACATAGTAACATAGGTTGAATAAAGACCTAGGTCCATCAAGTTTTTCCCCCAATTGTACTCCCCATATCAACACTACACTAACTTACTGGAACTAGGCCTCACAAATGAATCACCATTTTTATTTTTATCATTACTGCACCATTACAATTACAAATAAACCAGTTTATAATTTTTTAATTAGTTTTATTTTTGTATTACTGTTATGGTATTACTAAAATCCCTGTACCCAAATCTGTTGATCCAGAAGAAGGCAAAAACCCCAGGATACATTCAGCCAATTTGCATCACAGGGAAAAATTCCTTCTTGACACCGAGAAAGGCAATCAGTACAAGAACCATGGATCAAAAGTACTACTATAGGTGTAACATTTTGTCTAATTTAACTGTAGCCCACAATGTTATGTGTATCGAAGAAATCATCCAGCCCTTTTTTGAAGGCTGTTATAGTATCTGCCATTACTACCTCTTGTGGTAGGGCATTCCACAGCCTGACTGCTCTGACTGTAAAGAACCCTTTCCTGTTTAGGTGCCAAAATCGGCTTTCTTCCACCCGTAATGCCTGCCCCTTGGTCCTTAGTATATTCTTTGGAAGGAATAAGTCATGGGCTAGACCTTTGTACTGACCACACACATATTTATACATGTAAATGAGATCCCCTCTGAGGCATCGTTTTTCTAAGCTAAACAAGCTTAACTTTTTCAACCTCTCATCATATGAGAGGCCTTCCATCCCTTGTAATATTCTAGTTGCCCGCCTTTGAACTGACTCTAACTGCTGAATATCTTTTTTAAAATGTGGATCCCAAAACTGGATTCCATATTCTAGATGTGGCCTCACCAGTGATTTATTAAGGGGTAACAATACGTTGGGATCACAAGATTTTATTTCTCTTTTTATACACCCTAAAATCTTGTTTGCTTTTGCGGCAGCTGCTTGACATTGAGTACTACTGCTCAGCTCACAGGTAACCAGAATACCCAAATCCTTCTCCTGTTCTGTAGTCCCGAGTATACTCTCATTTAATGTATATGTAGCAATAGGATTACTCCATCCTAGGTGCATTACTCTACATTTATTTGTTATCGTCAGCAAAAACTGACACTTTACTCACAATCCCATCCCCTAGGTCATTAATAAAGAGGTTAAAGAGAATTGGTCCTAGCACAGATACCTGTGGCACCCCACTGCTGACTATGTCCCATTTAGAGAATGTACCATTTATGACAACCCTTTGTTTCCTATCATTTAGCCAATTCCTTACCCATTTACAGTACATATAGTTCCCCCTAGTCCTTGCTTCTGTAGCTTCAGTATAAGGGTGCTATGTGGTTCAGTATCAAATGCCTTCGCAAAGTCCAGATACATCACATCAGCCGCATTACCAACATCCAGATTTGCACTTACCTCCTCATAGAACCCCAACATATTGGTTAAACACAACCTATTCTTCATGAATCCATGCTGATTATCATTCATTATATTATTCTCTGCAATATAACTCTGCAGGTCATCCCTTATGATGCCCTCAAAAACTTTGCACACTACTGATGACAGACTTACCGGATGGTGGTTACCTGGATCCACCTTCTTACCTTTCTTAAAAATCGGTACCACATTGGCTATCCTCCAATCCTATGGCACTACCCATGTTACAAGAGAGTCTAAGAATACGAGATACAGCGGTTTATCAATTACTGAGCTCAATTCCCTCAGTATCCGTGGATGAATACCATCTGGTCCAGGGGATTTGTCAATGTTTAATTTGTTCAGACGCAGGCGTACTTCTTTTTGTGTTAAACTAGTTATATCAGGTGGTGAACTTTGATTTTTGCCCTGTTGAAAGATTCCTGGAACAGACTGTTTGTTGTTGAACACAGATGAAAATGTCTGTTTAATATCTCAGCCTTTTTTGTCCTCTATAATTATCTTATTATTATCGTCTTTCAAGGGGCCGATACCATCTGATTTTCTTTTTTTGGCATTGATGTATGTATAAAAGTTTTTGGGATTTAATTTAATGTCCCTGGCGATTTGTTGCTCTGTAGATAATTTTGCTAGCTTTATTTCATTTTTACATTTCTTATTTAGGTCTTTATACTCCTGAAATACTATTTCTGTATTCTCGGCCTTCAAGATTTTGTATGCCTTTTGTTTTTGTCTTACTAAATTCTGTACTGTCTTATTTATCCATAATTGTTTCTTTTTATTCCTGGACACCAATTTTATTACCAGAGGGTATACATTTTCTACAGCATTCTGCTAGTATTTCCTTAAACATGCCCCATTTACATTCGGTATCCCCAGTTACCATGACATGGTCCCAGTCTACACAATTAAGCTCTTCCCTTAATTTGTTGAGATCAGCTATCCTAAAGTTCCAGGTTTTTGCATTTCCTTTATGAAATGTTTTATTAAATATTACATTGAAACTTACCATATTATGGTCGCTGTTTCCCAAATGCTCCCGGACCTGTTGATTTGAAATTGTATCTGGTCTATTTGACAGCACCAGATCCAGCAGATTACCTCCCCTGGTTGGTATATCTACCAACTGTAGATAAGAACTTGCAGCTTTTAGCACAACTGTGAGATTCTATGTCCCATTGAATATCTGGACAGTTAAAATCCCCCATAATAAGGACCCTATTATTATTTGCTGCATTTTTAATTTGTTCCAGCATTTCGTCCTCTACCTGTTCAGCTATATTAGGAGGCTTGTAACAAACTCCAATTAGCAGCTTTCCAATATGGCCATCCCCATGTACATTTACCCAGACTGACTCTACATTGTCGCAGCTCCCCCCAATGTTGTCATTGAGCACAGGTTTTAAGTTGGATCTTACGAAAATACACACCCCTCCACCTTTTTTGTCTTTCCTGTCCTTTCTAACTGTAGTGTATCCCTCTATGTTTGTCACCCAGTCATGGCTTTCATCCAGCCAGGTTTCCGTAATACCCACCAAATCGTATTCTGTGACCGACATAAGAGTCTCCAGTTCAGCCATTTTGTTTGCGAGACTTCTTGCATTAGCTAGCAGACATTTAATACAATTAGCACATTTGCTACTCCTACTCAGCTCCCTACTTTCCTTGCGTACCCCAGCCCCCCCTAGATCCTCTATAACCCCTGCTGTCCCACTCTCTCTGTCTAGTCTATCTATCCTCTTATAAGCACGAATACCTTCCCTCCCCCCAGATCCTAGTTTAAAAGCTCCTCCATCCGTCTGACCATTTTTTCCCCCCGCATAGCTGCGCCCTCCCCATTGAGATTCAGCCCGACCCTACTGTAGAGCCTGTAGCCGACAGCAAAGTCGGCCCAGTTCTCCATGAACCCAAACCCTTCCATCCTGCACCAATTTCTGAGCCACTTATTTATCTCCCTAAGCTCCCGCTGTCTATCTAGTGGCGCACGTTGCACTGGCAGTATTTCTGAAAACACCACCTTGGAGGTCCTGGCCTTCAGCTTCTCTCCTAGTTCCCTGTAATCATTTTTAAGGACCTTCCACCTCCCTCTAGCTTTGTCATTAGTACCGATATGTACCATGACCGCTGGGTTTTCCCCAGCCCCACCCAGCAATCTGTCTATCCGATCCGCAATATGTCAAACCCGAGCACCCGGCAGACAACACACTGTTCGGCATTCACGGTCTCGGCAGCAGATGACCCTGTCTGTCCGCCTAATTATAGAGTCCGCTACCACCAGCATCTGTCTGGCCTTTGCTGCACTCCTATTACCCTCCTTCCTACAGCAGTTGTCTTCCTGGTTGCTAGGAGCAACGTCCTGCTGCAATGTTCCCAGCCTTGGGCTAGCATTCCTAATATCAGCCAAATATGCATATTTACTAGGTTGTGCCAGATCAGGACTGGGCTCCCTGGCATTTTTCCCTCTACCCCTTCTAACTGTTAGCCAAGTACCTACTTCTGGGTCCTGATCTTTCCCACTTCCACCGTCCTCCATATCACTGGCCCCATCCAGTGCACGCACAGTGAGCTCTAAACTCCTCTCCAGGTTTGCAATGCCCCTGAGTGTTGCTAGCTGCTTATTTAGATCCAGTATCTAGGCTTGTAACTCGCTGACATCGAGCGCAGATATATTGACCCTCAAATGGCTGTTCAAGGCATGCATACATCTCACAAGACGCACACCTGGTAGCATTGTTCATGGAGCACATATTAATCGGGATAATCAATACAGGTAAAAGCAGAAAAACAAATAGAAGGCAAGTAAGAAAAACACCAAACTATGCTCTTGTGTTAAACTATGTTATTGAGTTTAACTATGTACTTTACTGCTGCTTTTGTACTTAACTGTAGCTCCTGGGACACTCAATCAGCCACTTATGCTCAGTAGCCTCGCTGGTTGTTTTTTGACTTGTAGTGCTGCAGTTAGCCCAACACCGGTGATCCTCCTGGAAGATTCTAGCACAAAGTATAGAGAGGCAGCAGTGTGGGTGCACAGTGTGAGGGCACAGTATGAAAATCAGGCTCAGTATGGAAAGCAGGCTGCATGGTGGGGAGCTAAAGCTAGGGATAGTGGTGATTATAGCTCAGAAGAACAGACAGTGTGGCAGATATAGTTCATCAGGACAGACAGTGTGTTTATACAGTAGTTCAGAAGAGTATACAGTGTGACAGGTGTAGTTCGTATGGGAATGTGAAGATCCGGGGTCTTCCGTGGGCGTAACGCTACTCAGACAACACAGGGTGAGGGTAAAACAGCGTGGCAATATTTATTGAACCACAAAGCGGACAATAAACAGATAGAACAGTCCCAGCATATACCCAAGATGCTACAACATTACACAATCCTCACCCTTCCACTTGCCTGCCTGGGATAGAACAACTGTGACTTTGGGACCTCCAGGACAAACTACTTCATCCAGTGCCCACCCACTTCTGGCAGGCCCCCATAGAGAGAAGGTAGCAGCATACTTAGGAAGCTAGCAGTCCATCGAGGCACAAGGCCAGGAGACCCGAGGGTCCCCCCCTGGCCTCTCCGACAGTTTCCATGGCGCCAGATGACCGGCTGGTCCCAGTCTGGCTTCTCCGAATGTCTCCATGGGTTCCAGGCGACCGGTGGGTCCGTCCTTGCAACCCCAAACAACATATTCATGAGGCCAGGTGACTTCATCATCCCAACCTGGTCTCCCCAAAATGTATCCATGAGCTCTCTGTTGGCCAATGGAGCAGATCCGTATCTTTACAGTCAGGGCTATATACCCTTAGGCCAGAATCATGTAGAATCCAAATCTGTGTCTCTTTGGGTAAAGCCATCTTACCAAGCTGATGGTGTGAAGAGAGTCTGTTCTTTGATTCTCCTTGCAAAGTCTCTTTTCAATCTCTGTCCCAAGTCTCACTTCTACAGAAGCACATGTCCCTTAAAATAGTTACAGTCGTCCTTCAAGTACACATTCACAGATAAGGGGTTAGGGAGGGCAGCCTCATGTCTCATTGTTTGAGCATTTAATGAATTTGCTTAGTTTGTCCTCATTTCTTGTGAGTCAATAAACCACAGGATACACAAAAGGTTAATCACAATAATTAGCAAACATTCATTGTTCCAGAATCAAAGAGGAGACAGCAATCAGGGTTACACAAATACTGCAGCGAGTGCTTTAAGATCTGCCTCTTGCACAGAGCAGCTGGAGGGGAGTGGTTCTTGTATCACTGCCTTACCATTGTGGACTACTGCATACCCGGTGATGAATAGTCCTTGTTCACTGTCCCAAGCTCTGGATCCGTCTACAAAATACTCAGCAGAGGGGTTAGTTATTTTGTCAACCGTGATGCTGAGAGGTGACGGGTCTGAGCCTGTTGAAGTATTTCAGATACAGCATGAGGAACTTGAAGCGTGAGGGGGCTTCCTAACACTATGTCCTCTGTCTTTTTAACAAGTTCTGAAGCAACTGCCACAGCTCTAACACAAGTAGGAGTCCCCATAATGACTGGATCTAGGGTTACAGAGTTATATCCTAGAGGGCGCTGCCTACCACCATGTTCTTGGGTAAGGACACCAGACGCATGTCCAGCCTGTTCGTGGCAGTACAAAGTAAAAAACTTGTCATAATTCGGTATACCTAGAGCTGGTGAGGCAGAAAGAGTGAGCTTGAGGGTGTGAAATGCATCAATAGCCTCAGAATTAAAGGTGAAAGGCTCAGTTTTGAGGCATTGGAACAATGGGGCCATAATAATAGAGGCATTTCGTATCCAGAGACGGCAGTACTGGACTAGGCCCAAGAATGCCCGAAGGGACTTGGTAGATCTTGGAAGGGGTATTTTTAGTATAGCCTCAATCCTCCCTGGGCTGAGATGCTTAATGCCTGGAGACAGGCAATGCCCAAGGAAAGTGACTGTGGACTTGCACAATTGGAGTTTATCTTTTGAAGCTTTGCACCCATTTTCTGCTAAGAATATCAGCAGAGATAGAGATTCATTGTGGCATATCTGGTCAGTGGAGCAGCAAAGGAGAAGGTCATCCACATATTGTAAGAGTATGATGGATAAATCAAAGGGGCACCAGTTATCGAGTACAGTGTTTAGGGATGTGGAAAATAAGGAAGGGGAGTTAGCAGCTCCCTGAGGAAGGACTGCCCATGCATACTGAGCACCTCTGTGGGTGAAGGCAAAATAAGAAGTGCACTCTGTGGACAAGGAGACAGAGAAAAAAGCATTGGCCAGGTCAATCACTGTGAAACAGGTGGCTGTGGATGGGACATGATTCAGGAGAGTATGGGGGTTGGGTACAAGTGGAGTATCCACTATAGTTACTGCATTAACTGCCCTAAGATCATGTACCATACGATAGGCTACTGGCTGTCCAGGTGGGTTTTTTTTTTTGACTGGGTAAATGGGAGTGTTAAATGGGGAGGTTATAGGAATAACTAGACCTCCTGGACATTCTCATGTATTGCCACATCCTGAGCAGCACTTAGAGGATACTGCTTTATACAGGGGGGTTGGGCACCTGGTTTAAGTTTTGCAGTCACCGGAGGGATGGGTAGTTTTCCCACATCAAGTTTGCTACATGCCCACAATTGACTGGGTATATCCTCAAGCCAAACAGGATGGGAATGAAGTTTAGAGTCTGTATTGTCTAGAACTGTGGGAATTGTTAGGGATAGAAGACTACACAATGTGTCATCATCCAGGGGGGTGGTCATCTTGGGCCATTTGGAGTGAATTCTATACAGGCCCCAATTTTCTGCAACACATCTGTTCCCAACAAACTAAAAGCTACATCAGGGAAAACTAAAACCTGGGTTACAATTGAAATTGAATCATTCAAATTTAACCGGAGATGATGAGTCATTTGTAATTTAGTAAGTCGTCCCTCTACCCCTTCACAAGTCACATAGTCGGGGGACAAAATGTCCTCTGGAACATGTTCTTGCATTAATACTGTACGGGCTGCTCCAGTGTCTACCATGAATGAAATAGTTTGTCCCTCCCCCAGGGATATGGGGACAGTGCGTGTGGGTCCCTGGGGGGTGACAACAGGGCAGAAGGAGACATCTGGATTGCCAGTTTCCTATGGAGGGGGCTGGGCAGTGGCTGTTGATTTTGCGGGACATTTGATGGATAGATGTCCTTTTTGCCAGCACGACCAACATTTTACATTGCTGTAATCTCTATTTCCTCCTTGGTGGTTACTCCCCCCCCCCCATTTTCCCTTCCTGGGCTGCACAGGAGCCAAGTTAACCCTTTTCTTTGACATGCTTTCTAGTTCAGCACCTCAGGCTATTTCCTTTAAATCAACCCATTGCATATTGCGCCACTTCGGGCGACTAGTGAACCGTAGGTCTAAGACCATTCATAAAACACTGCAACAATAATCTGCGATCCTTATCATCATTATGCTCATATCCAAAATCCAACCATGTTTGTTCTAATACAGAGGCATATTCTGAGACTGACTGAGCCTTATCCTGTACTACAGTTTGTAACAGGTCTTGTTTTTCATCCTGCTCTGCCCGTGCCCAGTTTTGCATCCTTTGTATAAACACCCGACCCGACTCTGATGTATTTTTAATGGCTGGTTCCAGGCCTGGCAGCATCTGAGTAATTTCCATAAGTAAGGGGTCACTGCCTTTCTGCAGAATGACAGAAACTAGATCATCCCATGTGGCCCGATATGCCTCCCGAACACCCTGGAGGCGCATTCTAAATGTTAAGGGGGTTTTTCGGGGATCTGGGAACTGTGTAGTGAGGGCAATAAGTTCACTGGGGGACCAAGGCCGATATGTTTCTTTTGGCCATACTTTGGGGGGATCGTGTACCTGAACATTATCAACCATCCTAGGAGGTTGAAATTGTACATGACTAGTGGTCCTCATAGGGAACAGAGGCACCCTTGGTGTTGTCCCTGGGTGTGAAGACCCACAGGACCTGGGGGATTCTGATGACCACAATGTCTGCAAATCCATGCCATTGACCCAGCATAAGGCGGGGGTGCTGAAGGGGGTGCATAATTTACATCAGGTACAGAGACTACAGGGGTCTGAGAGTTTTTCATAGATTGCATAGATAGTTCCATGCCTGGTTACCTCTGATTTATGTTCACTCATTGAGAGATGTTTTGCTACTTCTAACCACATCCTAGCCTGCTCTAGTTTGTTTTTATCTTTCAACCATCCTTCCCAATTGCAGATATATGTCTCCCATTCCTTCTCTTCCAGATTTCCCCACTTTCCCATACCAAATTTCCTCAATATTATTTCACATCCTTCTACTGCTTCTTCCCCTTTCAGTCTCTCCATTATCTCACATGCTGGAACTGGGTCCACGCCCTTTAGGTTAGTCAATTCCTTACTGTTGCCAGTCCCCATGACTGCAACCACTGTGCCAGAGTTACCGCAGAACTCTCTTCAGCACACCTAGAGCCACCCAGACTCTAAATTTGATCCTGTCCCAGTCTCCTCTGAGCCTCGGAAGACTGATCTTTAAGGAAGTACTAACACCGATTTTCCAGCCCTGTGAGCTAGGGAGATTCTTACACACAACCAAACAAATAACAATACCAAGTCTACTGCTCCACCTACTATTGCAATTATTTCTGCATGATCATATAACATTTCCTAGTTCAAAGGTTTTCCTTCTATACCTTGTAAAGGCACTGCGTGACAATTATATCTGCAATAAGTGTTACTTTTTCGACTATATGTTTCCCCATCTGGGTATACAGGCTGAGCAAGAACTTCAACTACTATGATTTTCCCTCCCTTGAGCTTACACAAAACACAACACAGACACTGAGGACAACGATTCTGATTCATCAAAAAAGACTTAACAATACGTCAATCACTCAATACACACTGCACAATCGCTGATATTAATCCCCCTGCTGTATTCGGGCTAAAAACTGCATTCAGTTACCCCTTTCTTGAGGGTGCCCTTATCAATTTACAGGGGAATTCAATACCCTCAGAGTACTACCTTACCGTGAAGGATTCCTCTGTTATAGGCAATCACACTTCCCTGATCCTCTTACGGACCGATTTTCTTCTCCATCACATGTGAAGGAACACACCTAACAGGATCCCTTATCAAGCAGAGACCGTTGTCCCTTATTGGTCATTCAAAAATCGTTCAGTCCCACATTCAAGGATCCTCATAGTTTACAATATCATACCAGACATTTATGACATAGACAAAACAAACAACATAAAACAATTCTCCGACTCCTGAAATATACAGAAGAACTGCGGAGGTGCCTAATCCCGACACACTGGGCAAGGTTGGTTACTCGTCACTTCATTCAATTATCATTTAACCGTTATTCAATCGTCAATTATACATCTAAAAACCACATTGAAACATATAAGACACAAATTCAATCACTGCAAGGGTTCAAAAATGATTGTCTTGTTAGGACCACCAATTACCCATCCTGGAGCCCTCTAGATAGTACTGAATTATTAGTAATACAAGGGATTACATACCGCGGATGATATTCAGTAATTTCCAGAGAGATCCTTGTTGACGGGTTTTGAGGAGGTCCGGTTGTGACAATCCCAGGTATCAGGCACCATGTACTGTTATGGAGACCCTCTTTGTTTTAAGGAGAACTTTGGAATAGACAACAAAGGGTCTTCACATTGCCAGTGAGATTCAAATTAAGATACTTCATCGATGAAGGAAGAGAGACAGAATACATGCGACATGCATTGCCAGCAGGTAGAGTCTTCTGGTGTGG
This sequence comes from Phyllobates terribilis, assembly GCF_046119375.1. Classification (NCBI taxonomy): domain Eukaryota; kingdom Metazoa; phylum Chordata; class Amphibia; order Anura; family Dendrobatidae; genus Phyllobates; species Phyllobates terribilis. Next base: position 474,559,683 of record NW_027362763.1, read on the forward strand.
CAACAAAGACTCACCATATTTATTAGCTAGACAGAACGGAACTTCATTGTTACATACAACTGAACAGGAAACCAAAATAGACTTATCAGTAACAAACACATTTCCCTTGGCCCAACGTAAACCTTCTTCTCAAGGAGTTTACAGAAAACCAGTATCTTAGTCAGATATTGCACAATGTATGTCTTAAACACTTAGACTTCAGACGTAGCAAAAATATAAATTGTTTTTTCTAAATTAATAATGAATCTAGATATCAAAAATTAACCATAACACAAGTCCATCTCCAGAGATTTTGATGTTCTTTTGTCTGCGGTGGGCAACATAATCAAGAAGTTCACAACCCATAGCACTGTAGCTAATCTTCCTGGACATGGACGGCAGAGAAAAATTGATGAAAGGTTGCAATGCGCAATAGTCCATACAGTGGATAAGCAGCGCCAATCAAATTCCAAAGAAATCCAAGCTGTCCTACAGGCTCAGGGTGCATCAGTGTCAGTACAACTATCCAGCGACATTTGAATAAAATTAAATGCTATGGCAGGAGACCCTGGAGGACCTCACTGCTGACACACAAACATAAAAAATATAGAATATAGTTTGCCAAAATGTACGCGAGTAAACCAGAATCCTTCTAGGAAAGCGTCTTGTGGACAGATGAGTTCAAGATAGCGCTTTTTGGTAAAGCACATCATTCTAATGTTTACCAAAAATGGAATGAGGCCTAAAAAGAAAAGAGCACAGTACCTACAGTCAAATATGGTAGAGGTTCAAAGATGTTTGGGGCTGTGTTGCTGCCTCTGGCACTGGGTGCTTGACTGTGTGCAAGGCATCATGAAATCTGAATGTTGTCAAGGGATGGCAATGTAGTGCCCAGTGTCAGCAAGCTGGGTTTGTGTCCCACGTCATGGGTCTTCCAGCAGGACAAAGATCCCATACATACTTCAAGAAGCACCCAGAAATGGATGTAAACAAAGTGCTGGAGAGTTCTGAAGTGGCCAGCAATGGGTCTGGATCTAAATCCCATTGAACACCTGTGGAGAGATTTTAACATTGCTGTTGGGAGAAGGCACCCTTCAAATATAAGAGACCTGAAGCTGTTTGCAAACGAAGAGTGGTCTAAAATTCCAATTGAGAGCTGTAAGAAGCTTGTTGATGATTATAGGAAGCGATTTATTGCAGTTATTTATTCCAAAGGGTGTGGAACCAAATATTAAGTTGAGGGTGCCAACAATGTTGTCCGGCCCATTTTTGGGGTTTTGTGTGAAATTAAGTCCAATTTGCCTTTTTTTCTCTGCTTTTTTTGTGTTGTTCCAATACACACAAAGGAAATAAACATGTATATAACAAAACATGTGTAATTGCAATAATTTTTGGGGAGAAATACTTAATTTTCTGGAACAATTTCAAGGGTGCCAATACTTCCAGCCATGACTGTACATACAGTTGCTTCTCAGTAAATTAGAATATCATCAAAAAGTTAATTTATTTCAGTTCTTCAATACAAAAAGTGAAACTCATATATTCATTACAAACAGAGTGATCTATTTCAAGTGTTTATTTCTGTTAATGTTATTGTTTATGGCTTACAGCCAATGAAAACACAAAAGTCATTATCTCAGTAAATTAGAATAATTAATAAAAACACCTGCAAAGGCTTCCTAAGCATTTAAAAAGGTCCCTTAGTCTGTTTCAGTATGCTCCACAATCATGGGGAAGACTTTTGACTTGACAGATGTCCATTAGGCAGTCATTGACACACTCCACAAGGAGGGTAAGGCACAAAAGGTCATTGATAAAGAAGCTGGCTGTTCACAGAGTTCTGTATCCAAGCATATTAATGGAAAGTTGAGTGGAAGGAAAAAGTGTGGTAGAAAAAGGTGCACAAGTGTAAGGGTGTGACAGGGGCTGTCATATGCCTCTCCCTCTCTAAACAGTGTTTATACCAAGTGTATGGTTTTATTATATTTTGGTGACTATATTAATATATGAATCTGCATTGTTTTCATAGGCACTAATGTACACAGTTAATGAAATGTATTGTGATTAATGTTATTTGTATGTGGTATAAAGGGAAAGTATAGGACAGTGCTTAGTGTTCAGTTAGTGATAGTTAGAAACAATAGGGCTGATAGGCAGAGGTGGGCCTAATAGTGTATGGGATTTAGAGCATAGTTTAGAGTATAGGAAATTTAGTGTATGTTATTAGTGGGTGAATACGGCAGTTCATTGGTGAAGGGAGAAGTTTGCCCAGCGACCAGCGGAGATGGTTGCTGATTTATCCAGTTAAAAAAGGGGAGGAGTTTGGGCCAGAGGGAAGCAATGGTTATCCCTGTCAGGATTCAGTTCTGTCAGAGATGTCGTAGTTAGTGGTAACGTTTAAGTATGTGCTGGAGGAAGACTGAGAGGTTCAGGGCCAGTGGGCTGGAGGTCAGGAAACATGCAGCGAGAACAGAGGACACAGGAGAAGCAGACTAAGCATGGAGCCTTAGGAAGTGCGAGGAGCACACAAAAGGGTAGTGTATATGTAGCACCCCGAGGGCTCGGCTGCTACAGGGGTATTGCACCTCAAACCAGAGGTGTGATATTCCACTCCTGGGTAAGGATGGAGTGTGGACCAGGACTCGTTTAGCTGCATGCACCACACACACCCCAATTCCGAGGGACAGGTCAACGGTGCTCCCACGAGACAGAAGTGCAGGCACGACAGCATCTGTCCCTGTCTGGAGTGGGGAGGGGAAAGTACACCCAGTGGTGTAGGAGCAGATAGGGGTGGGTCTTTGGGCATAGGTAGGAGCCCATTGGTTGCTAGTCACCTGGGCTCGGGTGTTAGAAGGAGGTATATAAGGTGGGCACCATCTTAGGACAGTCAGTCAGTTGAGCCAGTTCAGAGAGGAGTTCAGCCAGAGAGGGCTGACAGGGAGCTGTGGCTCAGTCTGGGCCCAGCTCCAGAGGCAGGCCTGGAGTGGAGGCCAGAAACAGCAGAAAGAGAGAGGAGAAGGAACGGAAAGGAAAGTAAGAAAGGAACTGGAACAGAGGAGAAAGGAAGCAAGGAACACAGAGAAAGGCCCAGAGACACGAGGACAGAAGGAACCCTATATGCCCAGGAGATACAGGGTGAAGGGTTGGCAGAACAGGGTACCGGAACCCAAATTGGTGGAGGCAACAGATTCCTCAGCCAAAGACCGGAGGTTGTTACCACATCTTGGTGCGACCCCTCACTACATCCACCAGGAAAGCATACCGCATAGGGTCAGGGAAACCGGAGATAGGTTTCGCCAAGAGAAGGCCCGAGGGAGCTGGACAAAGGTGGGTCACTGGTGGGGACGGCCAGAGAAAGGAAAGGAAGGGAGCCCTGTGCCACGCTCTGGAATTGCCTGGGAGTTGGTCGAGTCCCTTGCCTGGTGAACGCAGCACGGCTCAGGAGGTCCCTCATGTGCACAAGTGACCAGAAAAACAACTGTGAGTAAAGCATTGGAAACTGCAATTACAAGTCTCTGTGTTTCATCGCCGCACCAGCACCATTAGGACTGGGACGCTCACACCATCACTCCCATCATCCACACTAGCTGCCCTGAGGAAATACTTATCCCGTGGGGAGTTATTCCATACTCGGCTGCACATATAACATCAGCCTCAGCGGTCTTCAGCGCAGCGGCGGTCCCCACTGACCGCAATCCACGGGTGGCGTAGTCGGACAATTACAATACCAATAGACTGCCACTGGTTTGACCGCCATGGGCACGGACCGGGTCACCGCCACACTGAGACTACAACCCCCAGCAATCCGGCTCCAGGTATCCCCCTGCACAGCACAGGCCCAGGGGGCGCGTCAACTTTGGCGTAGTCGGCAGGATCTTTACCAACCCGCCACAAGCAGGTATTGCGTGCCTGAAGAAGATTGAGCATGTACCTTGAAAAGAAGTCTCCCGCTATTTCCAGAAGTTTCCCGCCGTCCGGAGTCGTTTCCCGCCATCCGGAGCCGATTCCCGCCATCAGACGCCATTTTGGACCGTTTCCCGCCATCTTCATCCGTTTTTCCCGCCCTGGCAGAGCGGACGCCATTATGTGCGCACCAAAGGACAGCAGGAAGCCGCCTCCCATCGTGGGCCAGGTCCCAGAGTGGCGCCAAAGGAGGGGCCCGCCCCCAGCAACAATGAGTGCAGGAATGGAGATGTCCATCAACGTGGGGGGGCTGCCCCTAAAGGTGATTGTCAGCAGATGCCCCCAAGACCACCCCCCATGGGGGCGGATAGGAAAGAAAACTGTGGGGCCGGGCGCGGCCTGGATCAGTCTGGACCTGCTGCACCCGGAGATGGAGGGAGCAGAGAACTCCACCAGCACCCTGGCCCGCAGCCTGCTGCAAGCTGAGCCGCCCTGCAGCCTGACAGAGTTGCTAGCCCAGCTGCCCAGGGACCCAGACAGTGCGCGCGCAGCGCTGGAAGACCTGAACAGGAGGATGGTCCGGGCGCAGTGGGATGTGTTTGCCGGGTGGAGAGAGGAGATGGCCCGGCAGCACGAAGGCAGCCAGCGGAGGACCCCGCCGGGACCGGGCAGCGCGCTTACCGCTGGGCGCGGAGAAGAGGGACCAGCAGCTGCAGACGACGGCGCGGAGGAGGCCACAGAGACCGAGGCAGGTAATGGGGACGCCACCACCCCAAGCCCTGGGAACACCAGCCTGCCCTCACCCTCCACTGTGGGACCCGAAGCCCCGGGGACCGTACCTGACATCATGCCTCCACCGCCGCCAGCTAGGCCTCAGGCTGCAAACGTCACTGTCACGCCCCGCCCCGCCCCGCGCTGTGCCCTCTGAACCCGGGCGCCGTAAAGCGGGAGACGTCACAGGCCGGGACGCAAGGCCCAGCGCACCCGGGCGCCGCTGCCTCACCAGCGCCCCCTACCTTGGCGGTGCCACCCCCGGGCGCGACCAACAAGCGACCACCGGCCTGGTCGCAAGGCCGAGTGCCCCCGGGCGCTGCCACCCGTCCGAAGCCCGCGGTGCCACCCCTGGGTGAGGACCTTTACGCCCACCATACCAGCCCGGACGGGCTGCCCTTTGAGTGACCACCGGAGTTTGCCAACCCCCATCTCCGGAGAGAACAACCCCTGAGCGAGCCTCTGATCCCGGCCCCGGAGCCTGCCAACATCGCTCCACCCCCGCCGGAGGATGCCCAGTTTGCATGGGACCCCACCGGCGAGAATCTCATGGGGTTCACCCAGGAGACCCGGGCGGAAGCAGCCCAGCACCTGGATTGCTGCCGTCAGCAGCTGGCCACCTATGAAAGGGAGCGGCGGCAGAGGCGCATCAGGGAGGAGCGACTCCAGGCCAGGAGCGCGGAACAGAAGAGGAGGGCCCGACAGGACTCCCAAGCCATCCGCGGTCCCCGAGCCACTGGGACCGTAGTAAAGTTCCCAGCTAGAGCATGGCTGGGGCTTCATCAGAGACCCGGAGGCTGACACCGACGTCTTCGTCACCTGGAGAGACGTGGAAAGCCACTTGCCAGAGGGACACCACGGCCGTGACCTGTACCCCGGTGACGTGGTCACCTACACCCGGCACAAGGGCGCAAAGGGACTGCATGCCCTCCATGTCCACCGTCTAACGGAGGAGGAACTGCAGTACCGCCCAGACATGGACTACCCTGAGGGTCCGGTCGGACCTGAAGACTACCCGGAAGAGCGAGGAGGACACCGTTACCAGTAAACGGTAAAATGGAACTGTTCCCGTTTGTGAAAGTGTGGTCCCAGTTGGGACAAATAGTGAACTGTTGACTGTTTAAAAATTGCCCCTAATCCCTAACCAGGCTGAGGACTGTGAGCAGCCATTCTCCTATCCCCACTGGCCGAGGACTGAGAGCGGCCAACCCCTTTGTAAATAGTTGCGCTTCTTAAAGCGCCCCCTACTGGTTTTATACAAAAACCGCAACGTCTACCTCAAGGCGGATTAAATGGACTGTTGCACCTTTTCCTGGTCGCAAGTTGCACAGCGGCCAGAGTTCAAGAATCTGTTTGAAAATGTTTTACTTGAAAATGTCTTAAATTGAAAAGTTTAATATGCTGCTAAAATAATAATGCCAAAGTCTTATATAGTATTTTATAAAAGAGTTCCGGTGGCATTAGTAAAATGTTTTATACCAGTAACGTTGGAAAGAAAAGAGTACCTCCCATAAAGGGATGAGTTTTTGGCTAATGTCTTATATGCGAATGCATTCTAAAAATTTGTATGTTGAAAATTGTTTTATTCTATTCCAGCCCGAGGACGTGCTGTGATTTACCAGGGGGGAATGTAGCACCCCGAGGGCTCGGCTGCTACAGGGGTATTGCACCTCAAACCAGGGGTGTCATATTCCACTCCCGGGTAAGGATGGAGTGTGGACCAGGACTCGTTTAGCTGCATGTGTAATGCAGGTACCGGAATGCAACGCACAGAGACACAAGGCGAGAACAGTCAGAGATGTTTGTAAACAGTTTTATACAACAGGTATACTGAAACAAGGGATTAGCAACAAGGGTAATGAACAGTGGTTTGAAATATCAGAAAAATACGAAATTTCTCAAAGTAAGGCGCAGTCTCTTAAAATAAGGCGCAGTCTCTTAAAGTAAGGTGATGCCCTCAAGCATGAGAAGCACCACACAAGTTCTTTAACCGTGAATTTGGCCCTAGCGGGGGTCACCGGTTATTCCCGCTGGCCGTGAGTCTCTTTCCGGATGAATTCAATTAAATCACGTTGTGCTACTTTAGCCCCAACCGTCCCCCTCCCAACCTGAGTACTTAAACCCAATTGTCCCCGGTACCGTGGGTGAGCAGTGGAAGTGACGGCCCTGCTCACGTATGCAGCTCCTCTCTGCTTGGCTGTTGGGGGCAGTCTCTCGAGCCTTGGATAGGGGGGTCCAGGCCTCGTCTGTCGGCGGCCGACGTCGGGTTCCGTGAACTCACTCAGCACCGCGATCAGGTTCCTAGTATCCTCAGCAGGCACAGCACTCGAGTCACAACTGTGAGGGATCTGGAGCTCTTTTACCGGTGCCCGGCTGGAGCACCTCTCAGGCCTCTGGATTTGGCCTGTCATGCGGGGTTTCTCAGGACGCAGGGAGCACGTCTGCTCCTCTCTGCTGCTTGGCGCCAAAGACCCCTCAGGTTTGGGGCGCTGGCTTCCTGGAAGTCACCTGATCGGGTCCAGCCTCTGAATCTGCCCTCCCTGCAACTTCCTTTGTATATTTTGGTTCCGCTTTACTGTCTCTGGCCAGTAGATGGCAGTCTCGCTCCATCCTTGAAACGTCATGTTGAAGTTCTTTTACAAGCTTTTTTGCTCGTTCTACATTCCTCCCTCCTTTTTGCTCGCCAGTCCTCAGGCGAGTGGACTCCTCGCAGAATTGATGTCTCCTTCCAGGCAGTGCAAGCTCAGACAGGAGTTGGGCACACTCCTGCGTTTTCTGTTGGATTCGAGACCAGATAAACTCTTCCTGAGCATATCGGTTAGGAGGAATTCCGGCATTAGCCCGCTCAGTTCTGCGGGGCTCTTCTTGCGGAGGAGACTCCGGGAGATCCGAGGAATCAACTACAGGAGATTGCAAATCATTTCCTGACTCATTCTGACTTCCACTCGGGAGTGGCACCAACGGTTCTGACGGGCCCAACTGCATTGTGGCCCATCCTTCTTCATCCCCCAAGGTTCCTGTATGTGGCACTTCAGCCAACACGTCTGAGGGCCCAGCCCTGTTACAGACTTCTGCTTCAGAGGAGCAAGGTCGCAACATATTACGGTGCAACACCCTGGATGTCGCGGCGTCATCCCCTTCGGGCCTAACCTCGTAGACGGGGTTGTCTGGGTGAACCTTCTTCACCACCCGATATGGTATTGCCTCCCAACGATGGTCTAGCTTACTCCCAAATCGTTTAGCCCTCACCAGCACTCGGTCTCCTGGCTGAAGCGATCCACCTGTGGTCGGGGGCCTAACTGCATGCTCTACTTCCTGAAACTTCTGAGCAACCAGTCTTCTCACGGTATGGAGTCGACGCTGGTGTTCTCGAATCCAGGTACTTGGGCTACTGCCCGGACCGGGGTCTTCTGAGTCTAGCTCCAGTTCGGTGATTTCTCGGCCACTTCTTCCAAACAGCAACAAGTAGGGGGTGTAGCCGGTGGTTGCATGAACTCGATTATTATACACCCACACCAGCTCGGACACGAATTCGGGCCACTTCATCTTTTTGTCCGCTTCCAGTGTTCGCAAGATTTGCAACAGGGTTCGGTTAAAGCGCTCGCATGCACCGTTCCCTTGCGGGTGGTAGGGCGTTGTCCGGGAACGGTCGATCCCATAGATGCGGTATAGCTCATCCATCACTCGTCCTTGGAAGCAGGCCCCCTGGTCAGAATGTATTCGCTTCGGGCACCCATATATCCGGATGAAATCTTGACAGATGGCCTTGGCTGCGGCTTCTGCCATCTGGTCTTTAGTGGGCGTCACTACTGCAAACTTGATGAAGTGATCAGTCATGACTAAACAGTGTCCATAACCGTTGTATGAAGTTCCTACCATCAAGTAGTCAATCATCAAGACTTCCAAGGGGGCAGAAGTTCGGATGGTCTGAATGGGAGCTCTTTGCTCCGGGGGCTTGTTCAACTCACACTGGCGACATGTTCGGCAGACCCCCTCGACTTCTTGTCGCAGTTGAGGCCAATACACCAGCCGTTGCAACCACCGGAAGGTCTTTTCTACTCTGAAGTGAGCACCTCTTCTATGAGCTTCTTGGGCTAGCTGTGTTACTAGCGCTCCTGGAACTACCACTTGCCAGGTAACATCAAACTCTCGAGGCAGCTGGATTCTTCGGCATAGCAAGCCGTCCTTCAGGAGGAGCCTCTCCCACTGGCCTAGGATTTGTAGGGTAGTTGGAAGTGAAGCGGCTCTGGTTTCCTGGTCGGGTCTCTGATTAAGGGCGACCCATTCTCTCAACTTTGCTAGCTCCGGGTCGGATTGCTGCAGATGTATCCATTCGTCTCTTGAACGGCCCAGAATCTGAGTGGGCCTCGGCTCCCCTCTGGTCTCTTGGGCGTCGACCACAGCAGCGGCGAACTGGCTGAAATCCGGGATCTCGTCGCCTTCGAGCTCCTCATCTCTGTCCTTCTTCGGCCCCGCCTGAGTAACCCGGGACAGGGCATCTGCATGTGTGTTCAGGGCCTTGGACCGATAGGCGATTTTATACTGGAATTTGGACATCCTTGCGACCCACCGCTGTTCTAACGCGCCCAGTTTGGCGTTCTCCAAGTGGGCCAAAGGGTTGTTATCTGTCCGCACTTGCACTTCTGACCCTGACAGGTACTCAGCAAACTTCTCGGTCATGGCCCACACCAGTGCCAGTAGCTCCAGCTTAAACGAACTGTAGTTGTCCGGATTCTTCTCCGTATCTCGGAGTGACCTGCTGGCATACGCGATCACTCGCTCTTTCCCTCCTTGTACTTGAGCCAGCACTGCTCCCAGCCCATGCAAGCTTCCATCAGTGTACAACATGAACGGCTGCGAAAAGTCAGCGTAGGCCAGAATCGGGGCATCTGTTAGCGCCATTTTCAATGCTCGGAATGCCTCTTCTTGTCGTGGGCCCCACTGAATGGGCTGCCGCTTGGCTCTCCCGGCTGTTCCTCTCAGCAATTCATTGAGCGGGTTCGCAATCTTAGCGAAGTCTTTAATGAATCTGCGGTAGTATCCAGCGAGCCCCAGGAATGCCCTTAATTCCCTTAGATTGGCGGGCGTGGGCCACTTCTGCACGGCAGCTACTTTCTCCGCAGTGGGGTGCACCCCTGCACTGGACACAGTGTGCCCCAGATATTCAATTTCTCGTTTGAAGAGACGACACTTACGAGGCTTAATTTTCAGGCCATGCCTTTGTAGCCGTTCAAACACTTGTTCCAATCGGTGGAGATGATCCTCAAACGTTGCGGAATAGATAATTATATCGTCCAGATATATTAAAGTGGCTTCAAAGTTGAGGTCCCCCAAGCATCTCTCCATCAGCCGTTGGAAGGTTCCTGGCGCATTTGTTAGTCCGAACGGCATTCGATTGAACTCAAACAGGCCCATAGGGAGAACAAAAGCTGTCTTCGGATGATCCTTCTCAGCTACTGGGACCTGCCAATAGCCACTGGCCAGGTCGAGGGAGGAGAAGAATTTGGCGCTCCCTAGTGCAGATAGAGACTCTTCGATTCGGGGGAGTGGATAGGAGTCCCGCACTGTACAGGCATTCAGCTTCCGATAGTCTACGCAGAATCTCAGGGTACCATCCTTCTTTCGGACCAGCACGATCGGAGCCGCCCAGGGGCTCTGGCTTTCACGGATCACACCGTTCCGCAACATGTGGGCCAACAGCTCTTTCACCTCCTGGTACATTTGAGGTGGGATCTGCCGATATCTCTCTCGGATGGGAGCAGTGTTTCCGGTGGGTATTTCGTGCTGAATGTCCCGAGTGCACCCGAAATCATCTTCATGCTGTGCAAACACTCCCTGATATCGCTGTAGAAGTTGTTCGATCTGCCTTACTTGTCCAGCAGAAAACTCAGTCAGGTTAGCTTCCATTTCTTCCAGGAGGTGGCGTCCAGCCAACGGTTCTCTTCCATGTTCCTGGCTATTGAGGGACACCTCTAGGGTCCATGGTTTTCCTTCCACAGGTGCCAGCCCTATAGCGTCAGCTCTAGTAAGGGCCTCCGGCATTACGCACACTCGTGCCACCTCTTGTCGGGGCAACAACTGTAAACTTGTGCCACTTAAATTGATGCAGCGCACGGGTACTCGACCGTGCCGCACGGTGGCCAGAGTTCGAGCAATCAGGAGTCCAGAGGGCGCTTCTTCTCCCTCCATTGGTTCAACTTGAATGTCCACGCCCTCTAAGGGCACATGTGCCAGCACCGGCAAAGTGAGTATAGTCTGTCCCACCGGCAGTGTCATTGTGGCTTCGGGCGGTATCGATACCTTACCAAGGTACTGGGAGGTAGTGGGCAACTTTTGAATCTGACTGACCCGCACGAGGTGCTGGAACACTCTATTTTTAGCTGGGTCTCGAGTGGCGCGGGTCCAGTTGTTTTTGCTACAGCCCTCAGCCAGGAACTGTCCGACTTCTTTCAGCACATTCATGCCCAGGGTTACAATGGGCCCATCGCCTCCGGGCCCGGTGGTCAGTACAATCCCTTTTCGACCGAGGTCCTTTCCACATGCCCGCACAGACATCCATACTACTCCCGCTACTGGGATAGGTAGTTGATTAGCCGCCACCAGTTTGACAGTGGGTTCCCGGCAGGAACGAGCGACTTCAGGAAAGTGACTTTGGAAGTACGTCTCAGGCATAGTGGTCACTTAAGACCAGGTGTCCATCAAACAGCGGATCCGCTGCCCATTGAATTCAGCCCAGATAATGGGCCTCTCGGAGACAATGTCTTCAGAGCTCCCTCTTCTACTCTCTGAAGCTCGAAACCCCACGGTATGCTCCACAACCGTGGGGCATTTTAGTTTAACGGCTGTCCCCTCCTCCTCCTTTCTCGGTTGGGACAGTCTTTGGAGATATGCCCCCTACCTCCGCAGGTCCAGCACTCCGGTCCTCGTTCTGCCGATAGGTCGGGTACATGTCGTGCTGGGGCCGGATAGGAACGTCTTTCTCGTTCTGGTCTCCGTCCGCGTTGAGCAGTACGGTCCGTCGGCAAGGGGGCAGTAGGAGTCTTCCTAATAGAATTCAGCTCACCCCGAATGTCTCGAATTTCCTGACGTATTTCCTGTACCCAATCAGGCTCTTGGTTGGTGAATCCAGGAGCAATTGCCTCATGACTTCTAACTGTGGCTTTGAGAACAGGAGCTTCTCTCTCCAGGACTCTAGCTTCAGCCCCTACCTCCAGGAAGCCCATATCAGGGCTCAATTGCAGCCGCTCCTTCAGGATCTGCCTCAGGGAAGGGTCTTTAATGCCAGCAATCAGTTGGTCACGCAACACCTCATCCAATGGTCCCAGTCCTCGGTTCCCATCTCGAGTTTTCTTAGTGATATGGGCCGTCACTTCCTGTAATGCATTAACATACTGATTTACTGTCTCATTTTCCCCTTGGACCCGCTGAAACAACCGTACGCGCAAGTGTCCCAAATCTGTAGTGTCACCGTGCATGTCCTCTAGAATTTTTATCACTTTATCCACGGTGTCACGGTCCCCAGGTGGGCAGTACATCACAGTCTGTCGGGCCTCTCCATCAAGGGTTAGGAGGGCCAGCTTCGCCTGGGCTAGAGGGTCAAGGGGATACATACGTAGCATACTTCTCAGTCTTTCTGCCCAGTCCCAAAGTGACATGCCATCCCCTGTAAACTTGGGAAGATGGCTGAGCATAGCCCCCAGGGGTATATGGCTCCGGCCGGACCCAGCCACAGACTGATCCGCCATCTCTGTGTCTGAATGTTGCATCCTGCCGACTACGCCAAATGTAATGCAGGTACCGGAATGCAACGCACAGAGACACAAGGCGAGAACAGTCAGAGATGTTTGTAAACAGTTTTATACAACAGGTATACTGAAAGAAGGGATTAGCAACAAGGGTAATGAACAGTGGTTTGAAATATCAGAAAAATACGAAATTTCTCAAAGTAAGGCGCAGTCTCTTAAAATAAGGCGCAGTCTCTTAAAATAAGGCGCAGTCTCTTAAAGTAAGGTGATGCCCTCAAGCATGAGAAGCACCACACAAGTTCTTTAACCGTGAATTTGGCCCTAGCGGGGGTCACCGGTTATTCCCGCTAGGCCATGAGTCTCTTTCCGGATGAATTCAATTAAATCACGTTGTGCTACTTTAGCCCCAACCGTCCCCCTCCCAACCTGAGTACTTAAACCCAATTGTCCCCGGTACCGTGGGTGAGCAGTGGAAGTGACAGCCCTGCTCACGTATGCAGCTCCTCTCTGCTTGGCTGTTGGGGGCAGTCTCTCGAGCTTTGGATAGGGGGGTCCAGGCCTCGTCTGTCGGCGGCCGACGTCGGGTTCCGTGAACTCACTCAGCACCGCGATCAGGCTCCTAGTATCCTCAGCAGGCACAGCACTCGAGTCACAACTATGAGGGATCCGGAGCTCTTTTACCGGTGCCCGGCTGGAGCACCTCTCAGGCCTCTGGATTTGGCCTGTCACGCGGGGTTTCTCAGGACGCAGGGAGCACGTCTGCTCCACTCTGCTGCTTGGCGCCAAAGACCCCTCAGGTTTGGCGCGCTGGCCTCTTATCTCTCTGAACTCCTTCCTGGAAGTCACCTGATCGGGTCCAGCCTCTGAATCTGCCCTCCCTGCAACTTCCTTTGTATATTTTGGTTCCGCTTTACTATCTCTGGCCAGTAGATGGCAGTCTCGCTCCATCCTTGAAACGTCATGTTGAAGTTCTTTTACAAGCTTTTTTGCTCGTTCTACACATGCACCACACACACCCCATTTCCGAGGGACAGGTCAACGGTGCTCCCACGAGACAGGAGTGCAGGCACGACAGCATCTGTCCCTGTCTGGAGTGGGGAGGGGAAAGTACACCCAGTGGTGTAGGAGCAGATAGGGGTGGGTCTTTGGGCATAGGTAGGAGCCCATTGGTTGCTAGTCACCTGGGCTCGGGTGTTAGAAGGAGGTATATAAGGTGGGCACCATCTTAGGACAGTCAGTCAGTTGAGCCAGTTCAGAGAGGAGTTCAGCCAGAGAGGGCTGACAGGGAGCTGTGGCTCAGTCTGGGCCCAGCTCCAGAGGCAGGCCTGGAGTGGAGGCCAGAAACAGCAGAAAGAGAGAGGAGAAGGAACGGAAAGGAAAGTAAGAAAGGAACTGGAACAGAGGAGAAAGGAAGCAAGGAACACAGAGAAAGGCCCAGAGACACGAGGACAGAAGGAACCCCGTATGCCCAGGAGATACAGGGTGAAGGGTTGGCAGAACAGGGTACGGGAACCCAAATTGGTGGAGGCAACAGATTCCTCAGCCAAAGACCGGAGGTTGTTGCCACATCTTGGTGCGACCCCTCACTACATCCACCAGGAAAGCATACCGCATAGGGTCAGGGAAACTGGAGATAGGTTTCGCCAAGAGAAGGCCCGAGGGAGCTGGACAAAGGTGGGTCACTGGTGGGGACGGCCAGAGAAAGGAAAGGAAGGGAGCCCTGTGCCATGCTCTGGAATTGCCTGGGAGTTGGTCGAGTCCCTTGCCTGGTGAACGCAGCACGGCTCAGGTGGTCCCTCATGTGCACAAGTGACCAGAATAACAACTGTGAGTAAAGCATTGGAAACTGCAATTACAAATCTCTGTGTTTCATCGCCGCACCAGCACCATTAGGACTGGGACGCTCACACCATCACTCCCATCATCCACACTAGCTGCCCTGAGGCAATACTTCTCCCGTGGGCAGTTATTCCATACTCGGCTGCGCATATAACATCAGCCTCAGCGGTCTTCAGCGCAGCGGCGGTCCCCACTGACCGCAGTCCACGGGTGGCGTAGTCGGACAATTACAATACCAATAGACTGCCACTGGTTTGACCGCCCTGGGCACGGACCGGGTCACCGCCACACTGAGACTACAACCCCCAGCGATCCGGCTCCGGGTATCCCCCTGCACAGCACAGGCCCAGGGGGTGCGTCATATACAGTATGCGGACGTCCACCACTTTGTTCAGTGAGATGGTGAACCAGCAGAATAGTGGCTCGCGAAACACGAAAACTGTATTGGAAGAGGAAGGCATTGCAGAGCCTGGGGTAACAGGGAATGCAGGAAGAGCTCAGGATGAGCAACAGAACATGTGCTGCTATTGAAACTGTGACTGCTGTATCTGTGACTAGAACTGAACAAAAGAAGTTGAGTAAAGTTGTTTTTTATATAAAAAGAACAGAGTGTGCAAGTGATTGTTTGCATTCAACTTCTGGATTCCTAAAGAAGATGGAGAAGCAACAGAAAACTGTAAGTGTTTTACATGACATGCAAAGCACAGGACAAACCAGACATTATCTTTTATTTGTGGGTGGACAGGGTGACAATGTAAACACACAAAAACTGCAGTCACTCGCTACTACTACCACCCTGTACCCCTCACAAAACAAGCAACCGGAATAACCGCAGTCTTGAAAGGATTGCTAAGAAAAGGCCATTCAAAAATTTGGGGGAGTGGACTGCTGCTGGAGTCATTGCATCAAGAGCCACCGCACACAGACGTATCCAGGACATGGGCTACAAGTGTCGCATTCCTTGTGTCAAGACGCTCATGACCAATAGACAACGCCAGAAGCGTCTTACCTTGGCCAAGGAGAAAAAGACCTGAACTGTTGCTCAGTGATCCAAGGTGTTGTTTTCAGATGAAAGTAAATTTTTCATTTCATTTGGAAATCAAGGTCCCAGAGTCTGGAGGAGGAGTTGAGAGGCACACAATCCAAGATGCTTGAGGTCTAGTGTGAAGTTTCCACAATCAGTGATGGTTTGGGGAGCCATGTCATCTGCTGGTGTAGGTCCACTGTGTTTTATCAAGACCAAAGTCAGCGCAGCCGTCTACCAGGAAATTTTAGAGCACTTCATGCTTTCCTCTGCTGACAAGCTTTTTGGAGATGGAAATTTCATTCTCCAGCAGGACTTGGCACCTGTCCACACTGAAGTACCAATACCTGGTTTACACACAACAGTATCACTGTGCTTGATTGGCCAGCAAACTCGCCTGACCTTAACCCCATAGACTCTATGGGGTATTGTCAAGAGTAAGATGAGAGACACCAGACCCAACAATGCAGACGAGCTGAAGACTACTATCAAAGCAACCTGGGCTTCCATAACACCTCAGCAGTGCCACAGGCTGATCGCCTCCATGCCATGCCGCATTGATACAGTAATTGATGCAAAAGGAGCCCTGACCAAGTATTGAGTGCATTTACATTTCAGTAGGCCAACATTTCGATTTTAATAACATTTTTCAAGCTGTTGTTATAACGTATTCTAATTTACTGAGATAATGACTTTTGTGTTTTCATTGGCTGTAAGCCACAATCATCAACATTAACAGAAATAAACACTTGAAATAGATCACTCTGTTTGTAATGACTCTATATAATATATGAGTTTCACTTTTTGTATTGAAGAACTGAAATAAATTAACTTTTTGATGATATTCTAATTTAGTGAGATGCACCTGTATATAGAGTCAGTATATATAATCTGCAGAGGGGTCCAGACACACTTCTTGTACTGAGGCCCTAAACTGTCACTGTTCGCTCACATGAGTGTCCATATTGAAGACTATACGAAAACATACCGAAAAAGAATATGTTATCTGTGGAACTTCTGGTATTGACTCTAGACACATGATACCATATCTTTTTTATTGTTATATGTGTGAAAGGTGACCAAATAAGCCATAAAAGCTAAATATATTCTGTGCTGAGACTAATGGAAGACCTGAGGGCTACTGTATGACAAGAACCCCAAAAAGAAATCCTGAGTCATGCACCATACATTCTGATGCTGCGCTAGACATAACATAGTGCATTCAACAATCCCGTTTATTGTTTCAACAAAATTATCATCTAAAGATTTTTATTCTTACAAGATAATTCATGTAATTGGAACGAGTTTACTGGTTTTCCTTCAAAATGACCGAGCTTTAAGTGTTAAACTTCACTCTTAACTAGTTTTGCCAATACTCCATTAAGAAGTGGAGCCAGAAGTCTTGGTCCAGCAGCTTATTTTGTTTACTCAGCAAGTGGTGGATTCACAACAGCAGATTTCTAACTCTGACATAAGTATAATCTCTAGCAGCTGGAAGAAAATATTTCAACATTCCCACATGAAAGGAAAAAAGGAAAAGATACAAACTGTGTTATACACAAGGACAACTCATCATGAGATAACCATGTCCTGTATGTCTAGGTAGTTCTTTTTTATTACTTTTACAATTCTATGACTAATTTTTACACTGTTGTAATGTAAATTACTTATGTTCTAGCTAACGAACTAGGTTTTTACCCGACTATCAATTTTTCTGAATTTGAAGATTATGAAAAAATATTTAAAAAAACTTAGAAGAAACTTGGGAGTTGCGCCTTTGAGCTAAGTGAACTTTTCTGATGTACATTCTCCCAAGAGTAACATTAAAACTAGACTTACATGGACAAAATGTATTGAATAGGTCAGGCTGTCAATCACTGAAAGTAGGCAGAGTTAAAGAGGTTGTCTACTACTTTAACATTGATGACCTATTCTTAGATTGCACAATGCTGCCCACGTGTCAGGCTCGCAGTCCCTTGGGGAAAAATTCATGGAAGACATGGGCAGAGTCCAGGGGCTAATAGGAAAGAGTCTAAGGGACAATGTGCACAGTCCATAGGGATGAAAAAGGATGGGACCTTTAACAGTTCACAGTCCCTTAATCCAGCACGGGGATGCGCAAACATATACAAAACAATACAGTGGTGGGCGGGGGAACACAAAACCTTCAGCTGTTGTGGCCAACACCGGGGGTTTCAGGTTAATGCTGGGTCTTCTGCCACAGGAATGCAGAACAGTTCCTTTAATGACTTTCTTTTCTTCGTGCAACAAGCACAATGGAGCTTTCAGGGCTGACCCTCCACTCCCAACCATCATTTTGGATTCCATGGCCGTCCTCAAACCCAGGTTTCCTTGGCGCCTGACTTTTTCACATTTGTGTCATGCAAAGTGTGGGAAAGACTTAGTGCAACACAAAAGGAAGAGGGAAAGGGAGCCCAGACTCTAGGGAAAGGGAGGAGTAAAGACCTGCTAGGCTGATCTAATATCACCCTGTCTCCACTAATGCACATATATTGGCTCTTCACCAATCACCGCACGCGTACCTCGCCCTGTCTTTCCCTGGTGCTGGGCCCTGACTAGGGAAGGGAGGGTGATGTGCGCTAGTCGATCCCCATTGACCACTAAAGACAGCAAGGGGGAACAAACAAGGGAAGATAGCTTAGCTTTTAGTCGACTTCAGAGAGATGAACACCCGTCCTCATAGCTCCAGAGAGGATGAAGTAATGCACTTGCTCCGAGCCTTCACAAAGGGTAATGTGAGTATCGCCGGCACCTCCCCCCAGCAGACAGCAGGTATTTATACACCCAGGCCAGGGTGTTAATTAGCCAGAGGAAGGTAGCTGCTGGGTCCTAGAGAGACAGCCTCTAAGAAGGTGTCGGCAATGCCAAACATAGAGATCTCCTGCAAACAACTGCAGGGCGACTGCCTGTCACTTCTGACACACCCGTGACACCCTGGGACACGATATCTGCGGTCAGAGCACTTGACGCCTCTGATAGGCCTGAGGCCTTGGTGCCTGCCGTGGAGGACTTGATGCTCGAGACGGTCTCCCTTGCGTGTATGTTCCGTTGGATCCGGGAGTATAGGGCTCGGAGGTGTAAGGGCCCTGTCTACGGGCATCTCCTGCCTAGGTTGGGAGGCCGCCTGGAGATGCTACTCTTCCGGCCGCACAGTCGTCATTGCCACTCTGTACCATCCCCATGGCCCGTCTTCCTTTACGAAGCAGACGCAGTCCCACTCTTGCAAGGTGGTCCCGTATTGCTGGGATCTATCATTCAAATACACTCTGTCACCAGTTACTGCCTCCTGGATAACCCGATATCCCTTCCTGGAGTCAAAGTATTTCATGAACCCTCGTGTCATCTGGTCACCAACCTTCCCACCTCCGGGGTGACCTTGCCACCTCTGGGGTGTGGGCCCATATCCACTTCTCCCGCCTTTTCTTCCCCTCAATGACTCCTGTCACCCATTTGGCCTTAGCGGGGCCCAGGGCCGGCAGCTCCTTTTCCATGCACATTTATGGCCAGAGTATGGGGGCTGTTTCCTGACTGGCACCTCCTTAGGGGGCTGTGAGGTTCTGGCCAGGATGCCATCAGAGTCTTCAGCCGCTCTGTTCTGCCGCAGGGAATCGGCCACACCAACACGGCCTCCTCCGCCTTTGACTCAGACTCTAGACTCGGGACCTCCGGTGGGATCTCCAGCATCATCAGCCCACCAGGATGCACTTGCTCATACAGTCAAACCATCCTCCGCTTCCATTCTGACCATCCTGGACCTCTGAAGAGCGATGCCGTAAAACCGGCATCTCTTTCCACAGGAAATCCGTAGCGGGTTGATTAGTCAGCCAGCAGAGTTTAGGATAGATTGGAGGAGTGAGAGAGTGGTAGAAGGGAGGCCACAGAGCAGGAGGTTGCAGTAGTCGAGGCGAGAGATGATGAGGGCGTGCACTAGTGTTTTTGTAGATTCATGGCTGAGGAATGTGCGGATCCGAGAGATATTTTGGAGTTGGAGTCGGCATCAAGTGGAAAGAGCTTGGATCTGATGTTTGAAGGAGAGATCAGAGTCAAGCTTGCGGGACTGGGGAGAGTGGGCACGCCATTGACTTTGATGGATAGGTCAGTTGGTGGGGATGAATGAGATGGTGGAAAGATGATGAATTTGGATTTTATCCATGTTAAGTTTTAGAAATCTAGCAGAGAAGAAAGATGAAATAGCGGATACACATTGTGGGATTCTGGTTCATAAGGAGGTGATATCAGGTCCAAAGAGGTAGATCTCTGTGTCATCAGCATAGAGGTGATACTGAAAGCTATGAGACTCTGTGAGCTGTCCCAGGCTGAAGGTGTAGATGGTGAAGAGTAGGGGTCCTAGAACTGAACCTTGGGGGACACCGACAGATAGGGGGCGAGATGAGAAGGTGGTGTGTGAGTGGGAGACACTGAATGTCCTGTCTGTTAGGTACGAGGAGATCCAACAAAGGGCCAAGTCTGTAATGCCAAGAGATCAGGAAGTCTGTAGTAAGAGGGAATAGTCCACTGTATCGAAGGCAGATGTCAGATCCAGGAGGAGCAGGACAAACTAGTGTTGCTTGGATTTGGCGGTTAGTAGGTCGTTGGTGACTTTAGTCAGGGCAGTTTCAGTTGAATGGTGAGGTCGGAAGCCAGATTGTAAGCAGTCAAAGAGGGAGCAGGAGGAGAGGTGGGAGGACAGTTAAAAATGAACGTGTTGTTTCAGTAGTTTGGAGGCATAGGGGAGAAGTGAGATGGGGCAATAGCTAGACACAGAGGATTAGTCAAGGTTTTTTGAGGATGGGTGTGATCGAGGTATGTTTGAATCATGAGGGAAAGACACCAGTTGTTAGTGACAGGTGAAGAGTAGTGATGAGCGAGTATGTTCTGTTAACCCTTTCGGCGAGTATGCTCGGGCCGAGCACCGAGCAGTTACAGCTGCTCGGTGTTATGTTTGAATCACTCCCATGTGCATGATTTGCGACTGTTTGACAGCTTTTGTACATGTAAGGAATGTCTATTTCCTACACATTCCTCACATGTATTAAAGTTGTCAAACAGTCGCAAATCATGCACACGGGAGTGATTCAAACATAACACTGAGCAGCTGTAACTACTCGGTGCTCGGCCCGAGCATACTCGCTGAAAGGGTTAACAGAACATACTCGCTCATCCCTAGTGAAGAGGTGGATTAGGCTTGGGATGAAGACTGTGGTAAGGTTTGGAATGAGGTGAGAGGGTATTGGGTCAAGTTCACAGGTGGTGAGATGTGATTTGGAGAGAAAAAGATGATCTTCCGTGATGGCGGAGAAGCTGGTTTTGGAGGAGGAGAGTTGAGTAGTTATGAGGAGGGGCTGTGGGGACTTTAAGCAAAAGCTTTGCCTTACGTTGTCAATCTTTTGCTTGAAGAATGGGGCAAAGTCTTCAGCTGAGATGAGAGTAGAGGGAGGGGGAGCTGGTGGACGGAGGAGAGAATTGAAAGTACTGAATAGCTGTTTAGGGTTGTGAGACACGTATGATATGAGAGATGAGAAGTAGGTTTGTTTTGCTGCAGTGAGCAATTGCACAGCATTTTGACTACTACTGATACTGGACAGGCTGCTCCACTCCCTTTCTTTGGCAGCCGCACAGCGGTACACTTTATAGATGAGGGCCAAAAAGAACATGGGCTCCTGTAGATGGCAAGTGCTGCATCAAGTGGCCTCTGCTCCTCTTCCTCCACCTTAATATCACACACAGTACAGTCCTAAGAGGTGGCACCCCAATTACCCTTGTTTCCCTCCCAGTCACTACTCTCCAACCGCCCAATTGACTGTGGGGAACCACAGATGGGTGAGTCTGCAGAGCTGTTCACACATTCTACTCTGGGGAATCAGAGGTCTGATCCGAAGCTTCACAGACTCAAGAGTAGAAAAGCTTGTGCAGCGATGCCCACATTTTTTTTCAGTTTGATCCATGGCCGGACGAACTAGGGTCCGAGCAGAATCCAACCCTCATCTCCAGAGGTTAACCCTTGGGGGAGGTGATCCTGATGAGACTCAGATACCTGAGGCGCACGCGGACTGTACTGTGCTGTCAGGGCAGGAAGAGGAGGAGGGTGACTCTAAGGGCGAGGAGTGGGAAAACAGAGGATGACAATTAGGTTGTAGATCCCACTTGGTGTGAACCCAAAGGCATGCAACTGAGTAGCTCAGCAGAGGAGGTGGAGGAGGAGGAAGACGAGGAGGTTATGTTGCGGCTTCCCACACAGACGCAGAGTTATGCAACCATGACAAGCACTGCATCCTCAGCCCAAACTCTGGCAGTGACAAGCAGCGTTCGTGGGTCTCTTTAGTTGCCTAGCTTGGGTCTTTTTTGAGATCATAAAATTACACAACTCAAATTATCTGCCAACTTTGTTAAAAACAACAGAGTAGAGTAAAAAAATGCAATAATTTGACTATAACATGCATGAACTGATACATGCGCGATCAACATGCGTTAATATGGGAATCTCACTGTGCTAAAATGCAGACTAGCCAACCATCGGCCGCCCCATCAACCACATTTTCTGCTTCACAGGTCTCCCGTCGCAGAACCTGCACTTGTTTACCCGCTACAGATGGGGTGAATGAGAGCCTGTCAGCTGTTCCGGAAGATGCCTGCTGTTTTTGACTGATCTCAGGCACCAAGCACACCCCATCTTTCTCAATCCACCGTAACATCTCTGCCTGCACCTCTCTTACAGTCCAGCAGCTTGTCGTGTTCACCCTACTCCACCCTCTCTCAGCACAGCAGCCAGCCCTCAATCCCACAGTTGTGGTCACGTAAAAGATTGTCTCCTCCCACACATGCCAAAGCAAAGAGCTTGAACTTCACCATCCCCAATTTGTTGGCCACTGAAATGCTGCCTTTTACGCCTGGTGGATGCAGACAGTTTCAGAAAGCTGATGGCCGTTGCAGCCCCCCAGTACCAGTTGCCCAGTCACCATTACTTCTCTAAGAAAGCTGTGCCTGCACTACACCAATATGTCGCGACAACATCATCCATTCCTTGAAAAAATCTAGGTCTGACAGGGTGCATTTCATCATTGACACCTGGACAAGCAAGTATGGCCAGGGGCGTTACATTTCTCTGACTGGGCACTGGGTGACTCTGGTGGCTGTGGGGGCAGGCAAGGAATGGGCTGCTCCATAAGTCTTGGAATCCCTAAGGTTTGCAGGGCGCTTGGGGATGGAGAACTAAACCACTACCCACCAGAAGATGAACTAAACTACTAGACAACAGGGGTTGGAGAACTAAACTACTAAAAACCTAGAGTTGGAGAACGAAACAAATGCACACAAGAACATGGAGAACCAAACTAATAGACAACAGGGGTTGAAGAACTAAACTACTAAACAGCTTGGGTTGGAGAACGAAGCAAATACAGTTGGTAGAGCCCTGACCTAAACCCAATTGAGCATCTCTGGAGAGACTTGAAAATGGCTGTCCACTAACGTTCACCATCCAACCTGACGGAACTGGAGAGGATCTGCAAAGAAGAATGGCAGAGGATCCCCAAATCCAGGTGTGAAAAAATAGTTGCATGATTCCAAGAAGACTCATGGCTGTACTAGCTCAAAAGGGTACTTCTACTCAATACTGAGCAAAGGGTCTGAATACTTATGACCATGTGATATTTCAGTTTTTCTTTTTTAATAAATTTGCAAATATTTCTACATTTCTGTTTTTTTTCAGTCAAGATGGGGTGCAGAGTATACTTTTATGAGAAAAAAAATGAACTTTTCAGAATTTACCAAATGGCTGCAATGAAACAAACAGTGAAAAAATTAAAGGGGTCTGAATACTTTCTGCACCCACTGTATACACCAGAACATGGAGAACTAAACTAATAGACAACAAGGGTAGGAAAACTAAACTACTAAACAGCTAGGGTTGGGGAGATAAACTACTACATACCAGGGGATGGAGAACTAAACCACTAGACACCAAGGTGTCACTAGATACCACGTCTTGGAATCCCCAAGGCTTGGGGTACAAACCTCCAGTGCTCACTGAAATCAGGCAGTGTTTAAATTAATATGCCTTGAATATCGCAGTCATACAGATCAAGAGTTGTGAACAGCTATCCATGCCGAGTTTGAGCAATGGCTGTCTCCACTGAACCAGGAGCCAGGGAAGGCCATGTGCGATAACAGTGCAAACCTGGGGGCAGCTCTACGCAACCTCACACACGTGCCTTGTATGGTTCGCTTCCTCAACCCGATGGTACAGCAATTTCTCCAGCACTATCCCAGCCTGGATGCGCTGCTGCAGAAACCACGGTCTCTGTGTGCTCACTTCTGCCATTCTCAACCCGCGGGTCATCAACTTGAGTCACTACAGAAATCTTTCGGCCTACCGGTTAACTGGTTGATATGCAATGTGCCGACATGGTGTAATTCAAGTCTACACATGTTTCAGCGACTGTGGCTGCAGCGATGAGCCCTGACACATTATCTCATGTCACATAACCTGGGCAAACGCAGTATGGATGTGGTACAAATCACACTTGCGGAGTAGACACAGATGAAGGACCTCAGCATCACTATTCCAGTCATCTAGATGCTGAAGCACACTTTGAATAGTCTGTGGGAGGAGGTGGTCCCAGGGGAAGAGGAGGAAGCAGAGGAGGAAAAGGTGATGAACGTGCAACAGTTAGGAGATAAAGAGGAGAATGATTCCCTCTCTGTTGTCTGTGGTTGCCAAGAGGGGATGGACAAAGCAAGCTTGAGTGTTATCCCGCCACCAACACACTATAGACTTGGATCTCATGAAAAAGACCGACCCATGAGCGCCTTCTTGCAGCACTATCGGCAACATGATTGTTGCCCGTAGTGTTAGGATTAGAAATAGTGCTGACTATTGGATTGCCAGTCTGTTTGATCCTCGGTACAACAGTAAATTTTGTCAGTTGCTTCCCCCTTGGAAAGGGATGTGCCCATGCTGCAGTATCAAAACATGCTTGAAGACAATCTTGAGAGTGGTTTTCCCCAAGACAGCAATGAGGCACACAGTGTGTATTGCAGTGATAGACTTCCAACCCCGGGAACGTTGAGTCGTCAAAGCAAAAACATTAGCAGTCTTGCAGCGCTGGGGTCCTTGGTTCAAACCCCACCAAGGACAACATCTGCAAGGAATTTGTATGTTCTCCCCGTGATTGCGAGGCTTTCCTCTGGGTACTCATTTTTCTTCCCACACTCCAAAGACATACTGATGGAAATTTAGATTGTGAGACCCAATGAGGACAGTGCCACTAATGTATGTAAATGTCTGTAAAGCGCTGGGAAATTATTGGTGCTATAAAAGTGAGCAAAATAAATAAATAAATAGAAATTGATGCCACCTTTATGGTATCTGCCCAGAATTTTTGAAAATGTTTGGTCTTTAAGTTGGGTATCCTTCATTTGTGTTGCCTGAATGTGGCAGAGCTCTGAGCACCAGGCCTACACCTGTCACTTATCCACCAGTTACTGATCAAACTTTAAGCAAGAAATACTACTCCAAGCCCTGTCCAATGCCTAAATGTGGCATGGTTTCAGGGCCATGCTATTAGCACAAAGAATTTATATTGTGAAATGTGGACTCCTGGCTGGAACACATTACTAGCACAAAATGATTAAAAGATAAAATGTGGCCTGCTTTATGTAGCATGGTAGTAAGAGAAAAAAATAGATTTTTTACTGTGGACAAGCCTTGGATACAGCAGAATCTCAGCGCAAAAGAATTACAACCTCAGATGTGGCCTACTTTTTGTAGCACGGTAGTAACAGAACAAGTTTATATTTTATCATGTCAAGCCCTGTATGGAGAAGAATATCAGCACCAAAGAATTAAACGATGAAATATAGCCTGCTTTATATACCATGGTAGTAAGGAAGCCAATTTCAATTTTATCATGTGTACCCCTGTGTGGAGAACAATATCAGCACCCAAAAATTTGAAAATGACATTTGGCCTGCTGTATGACGTTACTAACAGAAGAAATCATTTTTTTTTTTACTGTGGATGATGCCTGTATAACATAGAATATATGCTCCAAGAGATTTCAAAATGAGATCTAACCTGCAGCATCACATTAGTAACAGAAGAAATTATTTTTTTTTACTGTGTATGAGGCCTGTATAACATAGAATATATGCTCCAAACAATTTCAAACTGAAATCTCCCCTACTGTATCACGTTAGTTACAGAAGAAATTATTATTTTTTACTGTGGATGAGGCCTGTATAACATAGAATATATGCTCCAAACAATTTCAAACTGAGATCTCCCTTGCTGCATCACGTTAGTAACAGAAAAAAAAATGGATTTTTTACTCTGCATGAGCTTTGCATACAGCTGAATTTCACCACCACAAAATGACAAACTGAGATATGGCGTGCTGCATCATGTTAGTCACAGAAAAAATATTTTTGTTTACTCTGCATGAGCTCTGCATACAGCTGAATTTCACCACCACAAAATGACAAACTGAGATATGGAGTGGTGCATCACGTTAGTCAGAGAAAAAATATTTTTGTTTACTCTGCATGAGCTCTACATACAGCTGAATTTCACTGCCACAAAATGACAAACAGATATGGCATGCTGCATCATGTTAGTCACAGAAAAAAATATTTTTTGTTTACTCTGCATGAGCTCTGAATACAGCTGAATTTCACTGCCACAAAATGACAAACTGAGATATGGCATGTTGCATCACATTAGTCACAGAAAAAAAATAGATTTTTTACTCTGTATGAGCTTTGCATACAGCTAAATTTCACCGCCACAAAATGACAAACTGAGATATGGCGTGCTGCATCACGTTAGTCACAGAAAAAATATTTTTGTTTAGTCTGCATGAGCTCTGCATACAGTTGAATTTCACCATCCCAAAATGACAAACTAAGATATGGTGTGCTGCATCATGTTAGTCACAGAAAAAAATTTTTTACTCTGCATGAGCTTTGCATACAGCTGAATTTCACCGCCACAAAATGAGAAGGTGAGATATGGCTTGCTGAATCATGTTATTCACAGAAAAAAATAGATTTTTAAAGGTGTAATCGTGCATGGAGTACAATAGAAGCAGTGCACAACAGACTTCTATGAAATGTGCCCTGCTGTCTTTGTCTGGACCTCACTAATGGCACAAGAAAAAATATCTGCTGAAAGGTCGCTTTCACAGCCACACAGGACCCTATCTATCTAAACTATCCGACTTAGTAGCAAACACCTAGCTAACTAACTAAAATCTCTAATGAATCCAGGAGCAGACCAGGAGCATCCTCTCTGTGCTGTTCCACTGACAAAATGACGCTAAAACAACATGTCTGCTCTTTGTATAGTAAGGGACATGTGATTTCAGCAGCCAATGGCACAAGCCCTTGTGTCTGGACATTGTGGACGATTCCTGCGCCCTGATTGGCTAGCCACACTTTGCACATTTTGCACACATAAAGTTAGGGGAAAAAAAAGATTACAAGCACTCCGCTCCTCTAAGCTCTCCCAACCCCCTCCCCTCATCAAACACCACCACTATCCTAGCCAAAGTGCTAAAATTACTTTAGTGGCAACGCAATAATTTCCCGCACTTTTACCGCCTTTTTACCAAATTTTGCCGATTTTAAGAAAAAATTCTTGTGTGTCCGATCACGAATCCAAATGTGCCATATTCATGCCAAATTTGAAATTGGAGATCGTTTTTCGAACATATTCGCTCATTTCAAATTATAATTGCCCTGACTAGCTAATGCACGCTTGCTAGTCCGACTCCACCTTCTTCTGTGATAAGCAGCTCACTGTCAATAGCCAATGTAAATATCGAGCCTGGTGTAAGCATTAGCTTTTTAGCTCTGTTACATTGCTAAATCTAAAAACTCTGATTGTGTCAGAACTGCTGCACCGAGTAAACTAAGTGATACATCGCTGGATTCAGGGTCTCTTTGTCTATATTATGCTGCTCTAAAATAAGGTAGAAAAACCTGGTGACAGATTCCCTTTAAATATGTTCAATGTACCACAAAAAAACAAACAAACAAAAATAAATAGCAGAACACGTATATCACATTAATAAAGATTCAAGAGTGAGCAGCTACACATTTCATAGGTGTACTTAACAGAAATTGACATAACATTTGTTTTAATGGCATAGAACACATTACTAAACCATATAAAGGCGGTAATTGGGGCAAAAAAAGTACATATTAGAGAAAGAGAAGCACAATAAATAATGTTGCTCAATACTAGAAGTCCACATGGTCTAAATTGGTGGAATGACCTGAGCAGTGTATGTTCGAAATAAGAAAACTGTCATGGACAGAGTGCTATGTTTTAATTGATTTCAATAAAGATAGAATTTTAGTACATTTGAGGTGCTGGAGCAGATTTTTCTATAATACTACATTTACAAGCTTGGATGAGAAAGTGTTTCTCTACATACTCTACTAATATGGGATAAACTTGCCAATTCTACCTACGATGAGAATTTGAAGCAATTATAACGGTGAGCAATCTATTTACATTTCTGTGCCTGTCCTATGTCAGATAGTTCTATGAGTAGATAACAAAAGTGCAATGTATGCCAAACCAGGGATGAATAGACATAGACTAAGAGCACAGCCTATCAATGTTACAAAGTGCCAGCAAAAAAGGGGATAAATCTCCAGCCAGGCTATGTTATTACCTTGTGAAATCAGCAGGGTGCCCGGCACTTTGTAACATTGATATTCTATGCCTATTCATCCCTGGTTTGGCATACATTGCACTTTTGTTATCTACTCATAACAGGGTAATTGCCCTTTTTTACTATTTTGTATACTATTTAGCAATATATGCATATCTAGGAATTCTATTATTCTGTTGTACTGACATTGTATTGACATCAATATACTAGGTATCCTTTCTTATATATACTAATGGTTTAGACTATTGTATACCTACGACTTTCTATGCATATCCATTTGCGGTTCTTATATTCTTTGGCTCATGTATTAGCATCTGCACACTATTTAGGAGCTTGGGTTTAGAGATCTGTATGGTCTCTAATCACAGGAGCTTTCTGTCCCTGTGATAATTTTTTATCAGTCCTACTCACTGACCCATGTTTACTTTATGTATTTAATTATTTGTACATTTTTTAAATAAACTTTTGATATATTTTTCTACATATTTCCTCACTTTATTGGGCTTCTTTGATTGGTCCATATGGACAAGGGATAGCTAGATGAGGCTACTTCTATACCTTAAGTCGCCGTGTTCTTTTTCTTGGTTATGACTTCCGACTCAGGACTGGGCACTCCAGGACCAGGGATTTGGGTACAGGACTCTGGCCACACCGAGATCAGGGGACCTAACAACTCACTAGCAGCACACTTTACTAACTAATGATTTAACTCATTGCTTGGCAATGTGCCCTGCTGAACCCCCCAGTGCCTGAACCCCCATCCCCTGGTCCTGGAGCAGCCAGTGCCAGAACCCTCGTCCAATGGTCCAGGAGCGGCCAGTGCCTGAACCCCCGTCCCTTGGTCCTGGAGTGGCCAGTGCCTGAACATTGTCCCTTGGTCCTGGTGCGGCCAGCCCTGTCCCTGAAGTTCCAACCCCTGATCCTGGTGTGGCCAGTCCTGCTTCCGAAGTCCCCTGGTCCCGGAGTGACCAGTGATCCTGGACTTTATCTACTAAGTCTGAACGTAGCCCAAATCAGTGTCAGCTCACCTGAACCCTGGCATCAGTAGCTACTGCCAGACACAACCTGGAATGGTACCTGGCAGCTACCTGATATGCAAGCCTGACCACACCACTAGAAGCTCCAGTGAACACCAAGGTAGCTGCTTAGTCTTGCCCCTTCAGGGTAGGACCAGTCCATGGCACTTTGGGTCCACAAATCCACATGTGCCACTGGTGGGCGTAACACAGGGGCTTCCTTTGTTCAAAGGAATTATCTCAGACTCTTTGAAGCCAGTGGTCAGTGATGAATATTGGGGTTTGCATCAATCCGATATTTATGTTTATGTATTTTTGGCGTCATAATCAAGGGACGAATATAATGCATTCACTCACATCACCATAAGGCCGGATCATCAGATGGATGATGCTATTCATGCCATGTTTCACCTCTATATAAAGGTAAAACTGTGATAGGAAACATGACAACAATATCTCCCACCTAGGACCTTCAGGGGCCAAGATATCCTGAAAGTTGAGGATCTCATAAATTCCTAAAAGACCTAGCACATCCCATGACCAGCCCCCGCATGTGAGTTCACCAAGCAGAAGTTTGTGGGCGTAACCTTGATCTAATAAAAAGCAGAGTTTGAGTTTTCGTCATTTGTCAGTCCTGGAAGGTATAGCTTGCTATGGTTCTGTCTGTTTCCTAAAGGAGTACCTCCCTCCGCTAAGCTCTGAGCCATTTCCATGGCACACGTTTAGTACATTTTCTTTTGTTTTCCCTTTTATGGCATGCGATTGTATATACTGTATTGTTTTGTTCTTATTTTGTTACATCTTTGTATATTTTTTATAAACACTGCCTAGTTTTCCAGATTGAATGTACAAAATATAATGGCCCCATTCCTCATGCTCTGTAAACTGCACCCCTGAATCCATATGCTACCTCTAACGGGTGTCCATTCAGCCTGTATAAACGATTAGTGGGTTCAGCTAGTTGTTCCTTTTGTTATTGTGGAGTTGGTAGTACTAGTGACCATACCGGGGTATATATACAGTATATATTCCATGCATTGGAATTGGAGGTGTATATACCTTACGCTCAATGTGAGTTCCCCAATAACTGGCCTAGTAGGGGAAACACCTGCGGCCTTGTCCATCACGTAATTGTCCTGACGATTGGAGGCAGGGGAGTTGCATCCCCTGGCATCAACAGTAAAGCATCCTAAGACCATTAATGTGTGGATTTGTTTTTCATCTAAGGGAGTTGGCTGGTGAAGAGGCTGCAAGATGTTTAATGATTTACAAGGTTTTGATTTAGCTCAAATATAAGATAGGATAGTTTATGAACAATTTTTGAGTTGAACATATTGTTCCTGACAATATGCCAATCCAGTATTAGCTGGTAAGCCTGGTATTTAGGTTAGGAAAGCTTTATAGTTAAGATTGTATAGTTAGTTTTTCTGTGGGAAAATATTTACACTCATGAATTTTACTGAGTTGCAGGGCCATGCAAATGATTTAAAAGATTTTAATAGTGCTTAGAACCACCACCACACCTTGGGAATCACAGAGAGTTGACCCCAGTACTATGTTCCAACTTTTACCTTTAACCCCTTTAAAGCCCATGAAGTACTAATATGCGTCTGTGCCCTGGGACTTAAGAGCCTGACCCGTATTAGTACGTCATCGCGATCGCGCGCGCACACAGGCTGTGTGGGCTCGATCGCCGCCGGGTGTCAGCTGATTGTCACAGCTGACACCCAGTTCTATGTGCAGGGAGCGGTCCTGCACCGCTCCCGGCACATTAACCCCCACAATTCTGCGATCAAAGTCGATCGCAGCATTGCGGTGGCTAAGGGGAGGTGATCGCAATACTCACCTCCTCTTCCGGCCTCCAGCGCTGTCTGCCACGGCTTCCCGGGTGTTGCCATGACGACCCAATGTCATCATGACAACATCCGGGTCACCAGACAGCAGGAAGATTGTTTGATCAAACAATCTTCTCACTGTGCAGCGCTGTCTGCCTGCATGGTACAGGGATGGTGCTCCATCGCTATGCTATGCAGGCGATCAGAATAAAAAAAGTGAAAGTCCCAGAGTGGGAAAAAGTAAAAAAGTTAAAAAAACTTTCAGAAAGTGAAAAAAAAAAAAATTGTAAAAATATAAAAAATAAATAAAAAAAATAATCCACCAAAAATAAAAATATAATGTACCTATCAATAAATATTATTATGAAAAACAAACAAACAAACAATAAAAGTACACATATTTGGTATCGCCGCGTCCGTAACAACCTTACCTATAAAACTGTCCCACTAGTTAACCCCTTCAGTGAACACGGTAAAAAAAAAAAAACGAAGCAAAAAACAATGCTTTATCATCACACCGCCAAACAATAAATGGAATAACACGCGATCAAAAAGACAAATATAAATAAAAATGGTACCGCTAAAAACATCATCTTGTCCCGCAAAAAACAAGCTGCCATACAGCTCCATCATCCGAAAAATCTAAAAGTTATAGCTCTCAGAATAAAGCGATGCAAAAAAATATTTTTTTCCATAAAATAGCTTTTATTGTGTAAAAGCGCCAAAACATAGAAAAACGATATAAATGTGGTACCGCTGTAAACGTGCTGACCCGAAGAATAAAGCTACCTTATCAATTTTACCACACGCAGAGTAGAATAAAAAAATTAAAAAAGAAAAAATTTTCTGAATTGTTGGTTTTTGTTTATTCTGCCTCCCAAAAGCTGGAATAGAAAGCGATCAGAAAATGTCACATGCCTGAAAATGGCACCAATAAAAACGTCAAGTCATCCCGCAAAAAACAAGCCATCACATGACCCTGTTGGCCAAAATATGGAAAAATTATAGCTCTCAAAATATGGCGATGCAAAAACTAGATTTTACAAAATATGTGTCTTTTAGTGTGTGACAGTTGTCAATCATAAAAACCTGATATGATTCTGGTATCTCTATAGTTGCACCGACCCGAAGAATAAGGTCGTCTAATCACTTATACCGCACTAGGAACGGCGTAAAAAATAAACGCTAGGGCTGGGGTTGGGGATAGGGTTTTGCTAATGTTAGGGTTGGGGTTAGGGTTGTTTTTTTTTTTCAAAAGTAAAAAAAAATAAAATGATGACGATATGGCAACTAGTGTTGAATACAAGTGCTCGCTACTTGAGTTTGCATCGGGTGCTCGGGTATGCATTGAGTATCGCGCCCCATATGCTTCGCGGCCAAAAAAACCTTGCGGGGATTGCCTGCCATGCACAAGTGATCCCCGCATGTTTTTTTTGGGGTGTCTAATAACCGTGAAACATGCGGGCGGGGACTCGAGCATTTCACTTGAGCACCCGTGATACATGGTGCATACCTGAGTGCCCGATGCAAACTCAAGTAGCGAGCACTTGCGCTCAAGACTAATGACAACTTATTCAATATGATGACCTAATGTCATCAAATTCTGTGTCGTACCTCTGGGTTCAAAATGTTCACTATACCCCTTGATAAAATCCTTGAGGGGTGTAGTTTCCAAAATGGGGTCACTTGTGGGGGTTTCAACTATTTAGGCAGATCAGGGGCTCTCCAAACGCGACATGGCATCCGCTCTCGATTCCAGCCGATTTTGCGTTCAAAAAGTCACACAGTGCTCCTTCCCTTCTGAACTCTGCCGTGCGCCCAAACACTGTATTTTCCCCACATATGGGGTATTGGCGTACTCAGGAGAAATTGCACAAAAGTTTTTGGGGTCCATTTTCTCCTCTTACCCTTGTGAAAATAAAAAAATTTGGGGCTAAAACATCATTTTTGTGGAAAAAGTTTGATTTTTTTATTTTCACGGCTCCATGTTATAAACTTCTGTAAAGGACTTGGGGGTTCAAGGTGCTCACCACCCATCTAGATAAGTTCCCTGAGGGGTTTAGTTTCCAAAATGGTGTCACTTGTGGGGGGTTTCCACTGTTTAGGCACATCAAGGGCTCCCCAAATGCAACATGGCGTCCGCTAATTATTCAAGCAAATTTTACATTCAAAAAGTCAAATGGCGCTCCTTCCCTTCCAAACCCTCCCGTGCGCCCAAACAGTGGTTTTCCCCACACATGGGGTATCTGCTTACTCAGGAAAAACTGCACAACAAATTTTGGGGTCCATTTTTTCCTGTTACCCCTGCGAAAATAAAAAAAATTGGGTCTAAAGTAACATTTTTGTGAAAAAAGTTAAATGTTAATTTTTTTCTTCCACATTCCAAAAATTCCTGTGAAGCACCTGAAGGGTTAATAAAGTTTTTGAATGTGATTTTGAGCACCTTGAGGGGTGCAGTTTTTAAAATGGTGTCATTTGGGGTATTTTCTGTCATAAAGACCCCTCAAAGTGACTTTAAATATGATGTGGTCCCTAAAAAAACAGTTTTGTAAATTTTGTTGGAAAAATGAGAAATCGCTGGTCAACTTTTAACCCTTATAGCTCCCCAATAAAAAAAATGTTGGTTCCAAAATTGTGCTGATGTAAAGTAGACATGTGGGAAATGTTATTTACAGTGGTGGCCAAAAGTATTCGCTAATTATTCAAACAAATTTTACAATTTCTCCTGTTACCCTTATGAAAATGCAAAAGTGGGGGCTGAAAAACATTTTTGTGGGAAAAATGTGAAAATTTTATTTTTACGGCTCAATGTTATAAACTTCTGTGAAGCACCTGGGGGTTCAAAGTGCTCACCACACATCTAGATAAGTTCCCTGAGGGGTCTAGGTTCCAAAATGGTGTCACTTGTGGGGGGGATCCACTGTTTAGGCACATCAGGGGCTCCCCAAATGCAATATGGCGTCCGCTAATTATTCAAGCAAATTTTACATTCAAAAAGTCAAATGGAGCCCCTTCCCTTCCGAACCATGCCGTGCGCCCAAACAGTGGTTTTCTCCCACATATGGGGTATCTGCTTACTCAGGAGAAATTGCACAACAAACTGCATGGTGTAATTTCTCCTGTTACCCTTATGAAAATGCAAAAGCGGGGGCTGAAAAACATTTTTGTGGGAAAAATGTGAAAATTTTATTTTTACGGCTCAATGTTATAAACTTCTGTGAAGCACCTGGGGGTTCAAAGAGCTCACCACACATCTAGATAAGTTCCCTGAGGGGTCTAGTTTCCAAAATGGTGTCACTTGTGGGGGGTTTCCACTGTTTAGGCACATCAGGGGCTCCCCAAATGCAACATGGCGTCCGCTAATTATTCAAGCAAATTTTACATTCAAAAAGTCAAATGGCGCTCCTTCCCTTCCAAACCCTCCCGTGCGCCCAAACAGTGGTTTTCCCCATACATGGGTATCTGCTTACTCAGGAAAAACTGCACAACAAATTTTGGGGTCCATTTTTTCCTGTTACCCCTGCGAAAATAAAAAAAATTGGGTCTAAATTAACATTTTTGTGAAAAAAGTTAAATGTTAATTTTTTTCTTCCACATTCCAAAAATTCCTGTGAAGTACCTGAAGGGTTAATAAAGTTTTTGAATGTGGTTTTGAGTACCTTGAGGGGTGCAGTTTTTAAAATGGTGTCATTTTGGGGTATTTTCTATCATAAAGACCCCTCAAAGTGACTTTAAATATGATGTGGTCCCTAAAAAAACGGTTTTGTAAATTTTGTTGGAAAAATGAGAAATCGCTGGTCAACTTTTAACCCTTATAGCTCCCCAATAAAAAAATGTTGGTTCCAAAATTGTGCTAATGTAAAGTAGACATGTGGGAAATGTTATTTACAGTGGTGGCCAAAAGCATTGGCACCCCTGCAATTCTGTCAGATAATACTCAGTTTCTTCCTGAAAATGATTGCAATCACAAATTCTTTGGTATTATTATCTTCATTTAATTTGTCTTCAATGAAAAAACACAAAAGAGAATGAAGCAAAAATCAAATCATTGATCATTTCACACAAAACTCCAAAAATGGGCCAGACAAAAGTATTGGCACCCTCAGCCTAATACTTGGTTGCACAACCTTTAGCCAAAATAACTGCGAACAACCACTTCAGGTAACCATCAATGAGTTTCTTACAATGCTCTGCTGGAATTGTAGACCATTCTTCTTTGGCAAACTGCTCCAGGTCCCTGATATTTGAAGGGTGCCTTCTCCAAACTGCCATTTTGAGATCTCTCCACACGTGTTCTATCGGATTCAGGTCTGGACTCATTGCTGGCCACCTTAGAAGTCTCCAGTGCTTTCTCTCAAACCATTTTATAGTGCTTTTGGAAGTGTGTTTTGAGTCATTGTCCTGCTGGAAGACCCATGACCTCCGAGGGACACCCAGCTTTCTCACACTGGGCCCTACATTATGCTGCAAAATTTGTTGGTAGTCTTCAGACTTCATAATGCCATGCACACGGTCAAGCAGTCCAGTGCTATTTTGTGTGACATATCTCTCTGATTTAAGGGCATAAATATTCAAATTTTGAAAATTGCCAAATTTTCAAAATTTTCTCCAAATCTCCATTTTTTCACAAATAAACGCAAGTGATATCGAAGAAATTTTACCACTATCATGAAGTACAATATGTCACGAAAAAACAGTCTCAGAATCAGTGGGATCCGTGAAGTGTTCCAGAGTAATTACCTCATAAAGTGACAGTGGTCAGAATTGTAAAAATTGGCCTGGTCATTAACGTGTAAACCACCTTGGGTTGTAAAGGGGTTAAGTACATTTGAAAAGTGAGAACCAAGCAGTATAGGGGAGCTGCATTAGGTTTTAAATTATGTTGTAATTTATTCTGTGGTAAATATGTAATCAGTCCTGAACAGCACAAGTGTATAGAATAGTCCTTTAAAATTTTCTTTGTTCTTCTGCATACTGCAGTCTT
Organism: Phyllobates terribilis; assembly: GCF_046119375.1. Taxonomy (NCBI): domain Eukaryota; kingdom Metazoa; phylum Chordata; class Amphibia; order Anura; family Dendrobatidae; genus Phyllobates; species Phyllobates terribilis. Next base: position 474,595,480 of record NW_027362763.1, read on the forward strand.
TTTGAAAATACTCTGGGCAGTGTTTGTACAAAATGAAATTGATGTCATGAACCCAATACTTTGTCATCTCTTTTGAAATTTAATACGGTTTGCCTTACCCTTCTAAGCTCAGTTACACTTTGTGAAATGATCAATCATTTTCTGAGGCTTTGTTATTAGCTTGCCTACTTCACACTGCATGATTACCCCATAAAAAACCTCCTAAAACAACAAAATAACACATCATAGATATTTCTGAGCACACTGCTGTAGTCTATTAGGTTGAAATGATTAATGGCTTACAGTTACAGAAATGTAATACATGCTGTTATGCCATGCACAGAGTTTAAAAAATGTGAATATAATATATCACTAATGCAAATGTCAGTCTAAAAACATATAATATAACATCTAAACATCATATACTCTACAATATATAGACAAAAGTAGTGGGACACGTACACATTATGCCTATATGAGCTTTTATGACATCCCGTTCTAATCCATGTGCATTCATATGGAGATGTAGCTAAAATAGCTTCCACTGTTCTGGAATTACTTTCTTCAAGATTTCGGAGTGTGTCTGTGTGAATTTTTGGTCATTCATCTAGAAAAGCATTTGAGCAGTCAGACATTGATTTTGGAAGACAGGACCTGACTCGCAATCTTGATTCCATCCCAAAGTTGTTTGATAGAGTTAAGATCAAAGCTTTGTATGAGCCAGCAAGGTTTTCCACCCTAAAATGATGCAACCATGCCTTTACAGATCTTGCTTTACGCGCTGGGGCACAGTTATACTGAATAGTAATAAACTAAATTCCGCAGTTTCAAATAAAAATAACAGCTACTCGCCTTCCGGACCAGCACCATTCCAGCAATGTTGATGCTGGGTCTCCCAGGGCTCGAGTGATATCGCTATGTCACATAAGCACTAAAGTCAATCAGAGGTCATTTTGATCAGTTTGACGTTCCTTTGTGAAGGCCTCTACATAGTATTACTCACTTATTCTCCAGACCAATCTCTGGCTATCATTGCATCCAACAAAAGCGTGACTCATTATTGAAGAGGATAGACATCCATTCCAGCCTCCATTGTGATCTTGCTCTGTACCATAATAATCTTTGTGAGCGGTGGCGTAAGGTGAAGGGAACACCTGTAGCTGGACGTCTGGCTTGTAACCCAATGTTGTGCAAACATCTTCTGATGATATGTGCATATCAGGCATTCAATTTCACTTGCAGTACAGAATGGATCAATCATTTAACCAGTGATATATTGCCATTGTACCAGGAGCCATTTTTTCAACACGACAATGCCAAGCCGCATGTTGCTCGGTCTACTGTGAACTGCCAGTGTGGTCTAAACATGTTACTGTGGCTTACAGCATCTCTGGACTTGTCCACCATGGAGAACAACCTGCATGTCAATGTCAGCAATTGTAATGGGAGTTTCCAGCATCTTGATATGCATGCCCAAGCATCTATTTATTTTTTATATTTGCTTAAATAGTGCCATCATATTCCACAGTGCTTTACAGACATCATCATCACTGCCATATTGAGGTTCACAATCTAAATCCACCTATCAATATGTCTATCAAGAAACTCATACAAACATGGGGAGAACATACAAACGCCTTCCAGATGTTGTCCTTGGTGGGATTTGAGCTCTGGACCCCATCGCTACAAGGCTGCAGTACTAACCAATGAGCCACCATCCTGCCCCAAGTGCATTCAGCAAGGCAGAACATTTCTCAGACAATAAGAAGGACTCTGTATACCAGGGGTGAATATGATTGAAGTTTACTGCTTTTGAATAGCTGTTTGTGATCTTGTTTTAATGTGAATTTATATTACATTGAAAGTCTATGGTCTGGTGTTTGACTTTTTATATGAAGATTAAAGCATTTCTCAGACAACCATTGATAAATCATTAATAGCATGACATGCAAGTGAGTGTATTTCTGCATATAGTGCTGATATGCGATACTGAAAATATCAAGAAGTCAAGAAGTTTTGAAAATTATGTTTTGGAGGCTATGGAGGATTACTACTCCCCTCATCCGACCGCCGCTCCTGCTGATAACAGCGAGAGCGGCGTGGCTGAGGGGAGTAGTAGTCTTCTCAGTCAGCCGGGACTGCGCGCTGTGGTAAAAAAAACTAAAAAAAACCTATGCTCACCTGTCCAGTGCTCCCTCGGTGTCCTCCCGGTGTCCCCTGGCATCCTGATCACCCGGCATCCAGTGGTACACTACGGGGAGCGTGCTCACTCCCGGCAGTGTACATCGCTGCACTGTCAGAACCTGAGGTCACGTGAGCTCTCAGCTGAAGATCAGCTGAGAGCTCACGTGACCTCACTTTACGACACCAGTGCTGCGTGGGAACAATCCTGAGAATGTTCCCATGCATCACTGAAACGGTATGAGGTCACGGGGGCTGATCAGCTGATCTTCAGCTGATGAACCCAAGTGACCTCACTCCTACAGCAGCAATGTACACTGACAGGAGTGATTTTACACTCCTGTCAGTGTACATTGCTGTCTTCTACAGCAGTGACATCAGTGATTGCTGATGTCACTGCTGTAGAAGTGACCCGGATCGCCAAGGGACAATCCAATGGATTATGTCGTGAAGGGATATGGTTGTTTTATAGTTTTATTTTTTTTCAGGAGATGAGGGATTCGGGGACTGAGCGTATAATAAAAAAAGTATTAAAACCATGTGTATTTTTATTTCATTAAAATACTTTATTCTGGCCATGTCTTTTATTGAAAAAGTATCGTAAGTAGTGATGAGCGATCATGCTCGCCACTACTCGGGACTCGCCCGAGCATCACGGCGCTCGACAAGCTCGGCGCTTGGCGAGTATTTCTGGGTTGCTTGGGCAGGAACTTGGGTCCCCGCCCTGCATGTTTGGCGCTCTTTAGAGAGCCAATGAACATGCAGGGATTGCTTGCCACGCACTGTAATGCCGCAGCCATGTTGGTTGTGGGCATTACAGTCATTGGATGGCTGCACAGCATCATCAGGTCTATATAAGACCTGGCGCCGCTATGCTCGTCACAGTCTACCCCGGAATCAGGCAGAGTATGGAGAGCTGCTTCTGAGTCAGGGAGAGATTTGCTTGTTTAGAGTTAGTATAGGTATTCCACAACATATCTATATATCCATCTGAACTTACAGTCCATCTGAGGACTAATCCAGGTGCATATTTTCAGTGGTGAAGGTGATAGCAGGAGTTAGGCAGGCAGGCAGTGTATGCGGCAGACTGCAGTGCATATAGTGCAAGAGGGTCCATAGCACATTCCTGCTGCTGCTGTTCTTACTGATATTTGTAGACATAGCCCCATATATCAGGGCCAGGGCAATTTTTTTTCATCTTAATCCTGGTTATTTGCTTAAAAAGCAATCCATAGTACACCATTTTTCTGCTCCATTTGCTTGTTAGCACTGCAGAATACAGCCAGATCTGTGATAAAAATCCAGAAATTTGAACTGAACTAGGAAAATATTGGCCTCCTTTTCCATTCTGTTGCAGTGTGTCGGTCAAGCTATTCACACTAGGTCTCTGTGTAGAATAATATTAGTAAAGTACAGGCTTGCTATTTAAAACCGTGGTTCTCTGTCAGACATATCACATATAACAGTATTCCAAAATCAGCCATTTCTAGTGAACGTGGAAAATATTGTCCTCCATTTAAAATGCGCAAGGTGCGTGGCAAAGGACGGGGAAGTGGACTTGATGGTGATGGTGCATGCAGAGGCTGAGGCCGTGGGCAAGCTGAAATTGTGCCACAACAAACACCCACATCTTGTTGCCCGACCTTCCTGTCCCAATTGCTAGGGAACCGCAGCACACCACTTTTGAACCCAGAGCAATGTCAAAAGGTTGTTGGTTGGATAGCAGATAATGCTTCCAGTCACTTTGCCACCACCACTACCACTCTGTCTTCCACACAGTCAAGTCTCAGTAGCCATGAGTCTGGACCGCATATTCCTCACCCTGATTCTCCTCCCTTCCACCATGCCGAGTGCCCGGAGACAACTGTTCCCACACTTGGACACTCAGAAGAGCTATTCACTTTTCCATTTGTAGATTCGGGCCTCTCGCCCGGCCAGCTTCAAGCAAGTCAAGAGCAGAAACCAATGCCCAAATATTTGATCAGCCATGGTCACACGAAGGCAACGGTGGGAAAGTGAAATTACTGTTGCAAGAGGTGGATGATGATGATGATGAGACACAATTGCCAGAAAGTCAGGAGGAGGACCAGGGAGCGGAAGTGGAAGACGAGGTGGTGGATGACATAGTAACTGACCCAACCTGGCAGGGGGACATGCAGAGCGAGGACAGCAGCACACAGGGGGAGGGAGGTGTAGCACCACAACCGGCAGGAAGAAGCAGTGTGCTGGCCACAGACAAAAGATGGGAAAGCGTTCCCCATAACACCAACATGACGGAAGTTGCCAGTAAAACTGTTAGGTCTTCCCGAGTCTGGTTGTTTTTTAAAGACTCTGTCAATAACCCCAAAAAGGTCATTTGCACCACCTGCCAGGCCAGCATTAGCAGGGGTAGCAAAAACTAGCAGCCTGAACACCACCAGCTTGATCAGGCACATGGCAGCAAAACACCCTACTAAGTGGGCCGAACCCCAGAGTCCAGAAACAATGTATGTGGGTGACACCACTGATTCTTCCGCTGTTGTGCGTGCACGCCAATCCCCTGTCCATGGCGCATGCCAAGATGCCTCCCACCCTGCCCTTGCACACTCTCAACTAGCATCATAAGCAAGCACATCCATATCCTTGTCCCAGTGCAGAGTTCAGATGTCCCTACCCCAGTCCTTGGAAAGCAAGCGCAAATACGCAGCCAACACCCTACAGGCCACACTACTAAATTCACACATTTAACGACTGCTTGCGTTTGAAATTTTGCCTTTTGGCTTGTGGAGATGGCCATCCCTCAGTACTCAATCACCAGCCGCCGCTATCTCTCCCGATGTGCCGTCCTCGCATTACACAAGCACGTGTCCCACAACATTAGCCGTGCCCTCAACAACGCAGTTACTGGGAAAGTCCACCTAAGTGCTTGTGGGCAGGGACAGTACATCTCACTGACGGCACTCTGGGCTAATATAGTGGAAGCCGGGACCCAGTCGGACTTTGGGACGGAACACGTCTTCCGGACGCTGAGGATTGTGGGCCTCCACATTCTACAGCTCTTGCACCTCATCCTCCTTGTCTTTAGCCTTCATCTCCGAAATGAGCACATCAGTCAGAAGCTGGAACCACTGCAGCACTGCCTCGGCCAAGCGGCAACAGGCTGTGCTGAAGCTAATATGCTTAGGTGACAAACCGCACACCACTGAAGAGTTGTTGACAGCTCTGAAAGAGCAGGCAGATCTGTGGCTGACACCGCTGAATCTACAGCCAGGCATGGTCGTGTGTGACAATGGCCGGAACCTGGTGGCGGCTCTGAAGCGAGGCGAGCTCACACACATTCCATGCCTGGCCCATGTGTTTAACCTCGTGGTTCAGTGGTTTCTGAAAACCTACCCAGATCTGTTGCATCTGCTTGTCAAAGTATGCCGCGTGTGTGCCCATTTTAGAAAGTCAGCTACAGCTTCTGCTGTCCTTGCCGTGCTTCAGCAGTGTTTGCAGCTTCAAGCTCACCAATGTGTGTGTTCACCGGTGTGCGATGTCCCCACACGTAGGAACTCTACAAAGCAGATGTTGGGAAGGATTTGTGAGCAGAAGAGGGCAGTTGTTGAGCACCACCAATTAAGGAGGATGCATTGCAGGCGGAGCACTATGAGATGGAGCAAGGAACCATACAGGGTGATTCCATACAGCCCAGCCTCATCTAATCCCAACGTGGATTGGGTGACAATAAGGAGGAGGAGGAAGAACAGGAGCTAGTTTCCTGCGCTATAGATGGTACTACCTACAGAACTGTCATACCGTCTGTGGACAGGGAGGTGGAGGAAGAGGAGGAGGATCAGGAGGAAAGCATGGTCAGTCGTCCTCTTAGTGACAACATGGAAGTCTTGCTTCTTTGCAGTCTGGCACACATGGCTGAGTTTATGTTATGCTGCCTTTACCGTGACTCTCGCATTGTCCAAATTTTGGGTGACAGTCATTACTGGTTAGTGATAGTGATGAGCGAGCACTAAAATGCTCGGGTTCTCGTTGCTCGGGTCGAGCAAATTAGAATACTCGGGTGCTCGACCAGAGCAACGAGACTAATGTAAGTCTATGGGAAACTCGAGCATTTTTCAGGTGGCTCCCCCCGGTGGTCTGCAGAGGGCCTAAAAATTTCCCAAATCGATGGGATCAATGCTCAAATGACATGGGAACAGCATGGGGAAGACCCCTGGAAGCATTTCTGACTCCCAGTTCACTGCTGTCAACAACGTTGTCAGAGTATTACGCCACTTTTACGGACTCACAATAAAACATACAAAAACTAAACCAAAATGGATTTCCCTGGGAAATATGTTAAGGAACATCCTTTCCAGGGTAATGACTTGTATATAAGGCAAAATAAATAACCAAAACCAAAAATACTCCTCCACACCTTGGGCTATGTTCACATGTAGCGTTTTTGATGCGTTTTTGCAATTTTGCATTGGTTTCAACCAAGACAAATGCATTCACCAGGAAATGTCCTTTTAACATTTTACAACCTTATCTGGCCCTGTGGTGTGTGACACATCATCAGACACATGCATACAGTGCTGAAAAGACATGGGAACATCATGGGGAAGACCTCTGGAAGCATTTCTGACTCCCAGGTCACTGCCTAAAAGTGTGCCCATCATAAGTGATCCTTGGCGCATGCAAAGATGCCTCCCGCCATGCACCTGTCATTGCAGACTTGCAACAATCACCGTCCACGTCCTTGTCCTAGTGCAGCATTCAGTTGTCCCTACCCCATTCCTTGGAATGCAAGAGCAAGTATGCAGCCAGCCACCCACCCTCCCACAGGCTGCAATACTATACTGCCAAATTTTTGACAGCTGCTTGCACTTGAAATGTGGCCTTTTAGTCTCGTGGAGACAGAAGCTGTCCACAAGGCTATGGTGGCAGCGACTGGGTATCCATACTCAGTCCCCAGCCGCCACTATTTTTCCCGGTATCGTCTCCGCCTTCCACAAGCATGGGTCCCACAACTTTACCAGTGCTCTCCCCAGTGCACTTACTGGGAAGGACCGCCTAACCACAAACACGTGGACAGGTGAATGTGGCCAGGGACGGTACGGAGCCAGTCTAACACCTCTTTTTGCTGAGTTGTATTTCAGCACAGCCATATTCTTTAGCTTGGTGAAAGGACTTGGGAAACCATATCTACCCAGCTGTAATTTCTCCCAGGAAGTCCTCTAAAGCTGCTTTCACTTGAAATGTGGCCTTTTAGGCTCGTGGAGGCGGAAGCTTTTCATAACTAGTGTTGAGCCACCCCCGTAGTGTTCGAGTTCGGTTCGTCGAACACCCGTATGTTCGCCGAACTGTTCGTCGAACTGTTCGTCGAACACCTTCGAACACCGTTAAAACCAATGGCAGGCAAACTAAAACACATAGAAACACATAGAAAACACCTTCAAAGGTGTCCAAAAGCTGACAAACTGCTCAGAAGACACAACTAACACATGGAAAAGTGACAAGCACATATAGTCATGCGAAAAGAAAAGCGGTGGAGGAGTAAAAGGAGGGGGAGACACAGATATAGGCATGTCATGCCCTTCTAAAGCCAAAAAAGTGCGAAGCCGACACGGCCAGTCCGTTCCTGCCCGTGCGACCTCCGTGTCACTGGGTTTGTGCCAGAGCCGCGGTGGACCCTGACGGCTAGCCCCCTCTCCCAATACTGGTGCCTGTCTGCTGGTGGGTCGAGCGAGCCCCCCTGCGGTGGAGGCAGGTCTAATATTTTTAATTTAAATTGTCTCTCTAATTTGAATGAGTACACTTTAAATCCTTTTACAAGGATCTATTGAAGGGCAAGTCTCATGCCAGCAGCCGAGATAATTCCAGCTCCAGTAGCTTCCACTAAAGCTGCTGCAGCTAAAAAGCTTTTATAAGGATCGAGCTTGGCGGTCCACCGCAAGGCGTCCTACCGCCAGTCCCAGCCCCTGTGCCTTGGGGTGCCTCCCCGATGCTCTTCACTGAGTGTTCCGGGGGCCCGAACCATTTCCTTTGAAAAAATTAAGTGTCCAAACTACAGGTGGTGTAGCTTGCTTAACAGCTGGGATAATCCGCTGACTAGCAGACACTGCTACTAGGCACAAAGTATTTCCTGGGCTAGATGCAGTTAAAAATTTGTAATTAGATACTCTCGTTGGATGCTGAGAAAGCATTCCATAGAGTCTCCTGGCACGCCATATATTATTCTCTTAAAAAGCTTGGGGTAGGGGTCTAGGGGACCCTTTTATAGGCAAAATTATGGCCCTGTATCGCAATACGTCACCTAAGCTGAAGATAAATGGAACATTTTCATCACCTTTCATAATCACCAATGGGACAAGGCAGGGATGTCCTCTGTCCCCTCTCTTATACATCCTAGTGACGGAGCACCTGCTCTCATCAATTCGCCATAACCCCAATATTAGGTGGATTGAGGTGGGAGGCACCGAGTACAAGTTCTCTGCATTTGCTGATGATGTCCTAGTATATATCACTCAATCACATATATCCATCCCTGCTGTTAAGGCTGAAATAGATCACTTTGTTACATGGTCACATTTTAAAATCAATGCAGCGAAGTCTGAGGCCCTCGATGTCTCCCTCCCCAAATCCATACAGGATTCCATCCAGTCCAACTTTCCCTTTGCCTGGCCTTCACAGGGTATCAAATACTTAGGAATTCGTATTCATAGAGACCTCTCCCGTCTATGTTATCTTAATTTTGGGCCCTTTATTGAACAACTTCATACAGACCACGGTTGGTAAGTTAGAACTGTAAGATTCACTACGTGAACCACTGGTGTTTTGTGGAAAAGCACATGTACACTGTGTTCCAAATTATTATGCAAAAAGTATTTAGGAGTGATAAGGTAAGAATTTTTTTGTTTGTCAGTTAAACTCATTGATGGTGATGTGTGTCAGGGCTTATATCACTGTAAGCAATCGCACACACCTGTGCTAATTAGTTTGGCAGGTGTGTCCAATGAAAGGCAAGACTACTTAAGAAGGCTGTCCCACATTATTAAGCAGCCTACATTTTCTGCCAAAATGGGAAAGAAAAAGGATGTGTCAGCTGCTGAGAAGCAACAAATTGTGGAGTGTTTAGGTCAAGGCATGACTACAATCAACATTGCCAAGACACTTCATCCTGATCATCGCACAATCAAGAAGTATGTAGCTGATTCACAGTACACACGTGTGCGTGCTGATAAGGGAAAATTGAGGACTCTTTCCTACAGGCAATTACGTCAGGTTAAAAGAGCAGCGACAAAAAAGCCTTGTCATAGCAGCAGACAAGTTTCTGAAGCTGCTGGTGCCTCCAACATCCCCCGAACAACAAGATGCAGGGTCCTTCAGAGGTTTGCAGCTGTGCGTAAACCATCCTGTCGACCTCCTCTATCCACTGTACACAAGCAGAAACGGCTCCAGTGGGCCAAACAATACATGAAGACTGACTTCAAAACTGTTTTGTTCACCGATGAGTGCCGTGCAACGCTTGATGGTCCAGATGGATGGAGTGGAGGATGGCTGGTTGATGGACACCCCATGCAAACACGGCTACGGCGCCAACAAGGAGGAGGTGGAGTAATGTTTTGGGCTGGAATCATGGGGAGAGAGATTGTCGGCCCCTTTAGGATCCCTGAAGGGGTAAAGATGAACTCCATAATGTATGTGGAGTTTCTCAAACAGCACTTCCTGCCATGGTTCAAGAAGAAGAACCGTGTATTCCGCAGCAAGATCATTTTCATGAATGATAATGCACCGTCTCATGCTGCACATAACACATCTGCATCTCTGGCTGATATGGGCATAAAAGGGGACAAACTTATGGTGTGACCCCCATGCTCCCCTGACCTCAACCCCACTGAGAACCTCTGGAGCATCATCAAAAGGAGAGTCTATGATGGTGGGAGGCTGTTCACATCTAAGCAACAGCTCTGGGAGGGTATTATGTCCTCATGCAAAACAATTGAAGCAGAAACCATCCAAAACCTGACAAACTCAATGGACAAGAGAGTTCAGAAGCTCTTTTCGAACAAGGGGTCCTATGTGTAAATGTAACATCACCTAGAATAAAGTTTTGAGTTGAAAACTGTTTGATTTTAGTTTCTAACAACCTGCTAATGCTTATAATTTCAAAAATGACCATTTTTTGTTCTTTATTAACATGAAAAGGTTGATCAAAGAGTGTGGGGGATCTAAGAGTGTGGTATCCCAGTAGTCAGGATTATTTCGAATTCTGACAATCTGAGGGTCATGTTGCAGGTAGTGCAGCAAGAAGGCACTCATGTGTCTTGCGCATCTAGGAGCCCCAAAATTATTTTCCGGGCTAGATGCAGCTAAAAATTATTATTAATTTGAAAGCTGGTGGAGCTTAGTATAGATGGCCTAATAGAATCAGTACTGCACACTGCTACAAGGCCCAAATTATTTTCCAGCCAAGATATAGATAAACATGATTAGTAATTTTAAATCTGGTGGAGTTTAGTATAGATGGCCTAATAGAATCAGTACTGCACACTGCTACAAGGTCCAAATTATTTTCCAGACAAGATACAGATAAACATGATTAGTAATTTGAAAGCTTAAAACGGTTGGTGAGGTGATTTTAACAAATCGTCAAGCTTTTACTCTCCCCAGGATGACACAGGGGTAGAAAAGTAGTTTCGGATCCATGCTTTGTTCATCTTTATGAACGTCAGTCTGTCTACATTATCAGTGGAGAGCCACGTGCGCTTATCTGTCAGCACACCACCAGCAGCTCTGAACACACGTTCAGACAGAACGCTGGCTGCGGGGCATGACAAGATCTCCAAGGCGTAAGTGGCGAGCTCCAGCCATTTATCCAGATTGGAAGCCCAAAAAGAGCAAGGGTCCAGTGACACAGTCATGGCTTCAATGTTTACTTGGAGATACTGCTGTACCATCGTCTCTAGGCGTTGACTATGTGTCAGACTTCTTGTCTCCTGTGGCCTTGCAAAGGATGGGCTAAAAAAGTGGTGAAATGATTCCGCAAAATTGATGTTACCAGCAGATACTGTGTTTCTGTTACGTTTTGAGTGCTGAACACTCGACGGTCCCACGGTTGGCAAGTTGGAACTGTGAGATTCACTACGTGCACCACTAGTGTTTTGGGGAAAAGCACATGTAAGATTCTGCAACAGTCTCTGCTGATACTCCTGCATGTGTGCATCTCTTTCTATGGCAGGAATAATTTCTGCAAATTTACTTTTGTACCGGGGATCTTACAGTGTGGAAACCCAGTAGTCAGGATTATTTCTAATTCTCACAATTCGAGGGTCATGTTGCAGGTAGTGCAGCAAGAAGGCACTCACGTGTCTTGCGCATCCAGGAGCACCAAGTCCCTGTTGTGTTGGTGGCAAGGTAACAATCATGCTTGCTTCCTCTGCCCTCTCCCCCAAACCTTGCACAACAGAAATGTGATCAAGGTCTCCCTCATCTGATGAGTCTTCCATCAGTTCGTCCTCCAATTCTTCCTGGGCTCCTGCACCTTCCTCACTAGTTTGGCTGCTACCATGCGCCCTGGTAAAACCATCTCCCCCACCCTCACATTCCTGCCGCCTTGGTGCTGCCGACCGTCTGGACCTTGCAGATGTTATCCCTTCCGCATACAACTCCTCCTCCTCTACTTCCTCCACCTCCTCTTGTGCCACCACCTGACTCCGAATTCTGTTTAACATGTGCTCCAGCATGTAAATCACCGGAATAGTCATGCTGATAATGGCATCGTCAGCACTAAACATTTTCGTCGCCATTTCAAAACTGTTTGAAGGGTGCATAGGTCCCTGATCTGAGACTACTCCTCCAGCGTGATTTGCCCCACCTCTGGATCTCGTTGGCCCAGGCTATATATCAGAACGTATTGCACCAGGTCTTGTCGGTGCTGCCACAGTCGCTGCAACATGTGCAGAGTTGAATTCCACCGGGTAGGCACATCGCATTTTAGCCGGTGAAGTGGCAGGCCCAACGACTTCTGTAGAGATGTAAGTCACTGAGCTGCGGGATGCGAACGGCGGAAGTGAGCACACAGCGACCGTGCCCTCTGCAGAAGGCCATCTAGTCCGGGATAGTGGGCTGAAAATTGCTGGACAATATGTGAGCCATACAAGGCACGTGTGTGACATTGCCCCGGCGAAGGGCCGCACCCAGGTTTGCAGCATTGTCGCACACGACCTTCCCTGGTTTCAGGTCCAGTGGAGACAACCATTCATGAAACTGGTTCTCCAGAGCTGACCACAACTCCTCAGCTGTGTGACTCGCATTTCCCAGACATTTCAAAGTAAAAACTTCCTGATGACATTGAGCCCTGCTGCCTGCATAGTAAGGAGGTGTGCAGGATCCCTTCTGCGCAGTTAGAAAGCTTGTGGCATGACCAGACAGGCTTTGGTGCAGGTGGAAGACCGAGAGGAGGTTGAGGAGGCAGAAGCAGTGGAGGAACTTCAAGATAAAGAGGATTGACGCACAACTCGTGGGGACGGCAAGACTTGGACAGCAGCCCCTTGTCCTGCTGTCACCATAATTACCCAGTGCCCAGTCAGCGACATGTAACGCCCCTGTCCATGCCTACTTGTCCAAGTGTCTGTGGTGAAATGCACCCTGTCACACACATAGTTTCTCAAAGAAGCGGTGATGTTGTGTGTGACATGCTGGTGGAGCGCAGGCACACCTTTCTTTGAGAAGTAGTGCCGACTGGGCATCTGGTACTGGGGCACTGCGACGGACATAAGGTCTCGAAAATCCTCTGTGTCCACCAGGCGGAAAGGCAGCATTTCTGTAGCCAAGAGCTTGCAGATGGTGAAATTCAACCTCTTAGCTTTCTCATGGCTAGGAGGAAATGGTCTTTTACTTGTCCACATCTGAGGGACCGAGGGTTGGCAGTTGTGCTTAGACGGGGTTGAGAAGGGTGTCCCTGACAAACTGCCAGTCTGTGAGGAAGATGCAGGCGGACATGTTAGGTTGCCTTGATCCAAAGGTGGTGCTATCGATGTCGGACAGCGCTGAACACCAGCTGGTGTTTCCACCTCCAAAGAACATGATGACCTGCCCATCATGTTGGCTGTTGCGGGTAAAGAGGTGGTAGGTCTGTGTCCCAAAACAGGTGTGACTGCTGTCCCCCCAGTCACAGAGGATGAAGAGGCCGCGGATGCACAAGATGTGGCAGACGGTGGTTGGCCCGGCCGGCTAGGCCGCATTGTAGCACAGTGAGCTTCCCACTGCAACTTATGCTTCATATCCATGTGCCGGTTAATGCATGAAGTACTCAAACTTTTTTGGCCTCTACTTAGCTTTTGCTGACAAATGTTACAGATAACACGAGTTGGGTCATCTTTATCGATCTGAAAAAATGCCCAGGCTATGCAAGGCTTAGCACCCATTCGACCTGAAGAGCCACCACGACTTGTGGTCAGAGGCAGAGTTGTGTTTGAGGATGCAGTTGTTGACGTGCTTCCAGTACTACGTCTCTGTCCAGGAAGGCGCAACCTGACCTCGTCATCACTAGCATCCTCCTCCACCTCCTCTGCTGACCTCATCGACTGGCTAACTGTGGGTTGACATCACCCTGTGTGTTATCACACCCGTCGTCCTCAGAGCCAACCTCTTCCTGCCCTGACAAAAAACTAAAGTTGTCGCTCCAATCAGGTATTTCAGTCTCATCATCGTCTTCCTCATTGTCTCCACCAACAGGAGTTACAATTTGGGAACTTGAGTCTACATTATGGTCAGAACCTTCTGCGTCTGGTCCTGGATCCGACTCATAAAGATTCTGGGCATCAGTGCAGATCATTTCCTCGTCTGGATTCCCAGAAGCTCTGGAGCCGACCTCTGATTCCCAGGCTATAGTATGAGTAAACAGCTCTTCAGACTCAACCATCTGTTCTACCCCATACTCAGACGGGCAGCTGGAGACTTGGGAGCTGTGAGGAAGCAAGTGCGATTGGGGTGACACCTCTGAGGACTGGAGTATTTGTGATGTTGAATTTGAGGTGGAGGAGAGCCCACTTAAAGGAGCACTTGATATCCGTTGAAGCACCTGCTGTTTTTGTGTCTCATCTGGAATTTGTAGCGATTGGCGTGGCCGTAAGAAAGGGATCTTATCACATTGTCCGCTAAAAGAAGTAGTCATCTTAGTTTGGCTGGAAGATGGTCTTTCTTCTGCAGATGTTACTGTTGCTTTAACACCTACCCCACGGACACAACCTTTTTTTCCCTTCCCAACACGCCTATTCCCCTTTCCACCAGCAGCAGGCCTTTTTCCACTCATTTTGGTGGTTAACTAATTCACAACTCTGGAGTTGTTTGCACAAAAACAATGGATGGGAACCGAGCAGAGCTGAGTGGCCAAACTGTGGTATTAGCCCAAAAGTATTGGCTGGGTTAGATGCAGATTATTTTGAATTTGCAACCTGGTGGAGGTTAGTATAGATGGACTAATAGAACAAGTCCCACACACTGCTACGAGCCAAAATATTTTTTCAGAGCTAGATGCAGAAAAAAATTATATTGAATTTGCAACCTGGTGAAGGTTAGTATAGATGGACTAATAGAACAAGTCCCACACACTGCTACGAGCCAAAATATTTTTTCAGAGCTAGATGCAGATAAAAATTATTTTGAATTTGCAACCTGGTGGAGGTTAGTATAGATGGACTAATAGAACAAGTCCCACACACTGCTACAAGCCGAAATATTTTTTCAGAGCTAGATGCAGATAAAAATTATTTTGAATTTGCAACCTGGTGGAGGTTAGTATAGATGGACTAATAGAACAAGTCCCACACACTGCTACAAGCCGAAATATTTTTTCAGAGCTAGATGCAGATAAAAATTATTTTGAATTTGCAACCTGGTGGAGGTTATTATAGATGGACTAATAGAATGATGCTATGCCCAAAATGTTTTACTTCACTAGGTGCAGTAAAAAAAATTGTATTCTATACACAGTTGGTGTAGCTTGCAACACAGATAGGCTACTCCACTGACTAACACACACTGCAAGAGGCCAAAAAGGATTTGCTTTGCTAGATTTAGCCAAATGCTGTGAAAAAAACTTGCACAGCACTGGCACAGACCTGCCTGGCAAAAAGTGATAGGAACTGATGTAACCTAGCCCTCAAAAGGACTGCAATTACAATTAGTCTTTACTCCCAACCTATCTATTTAAGAGCACAGACCTGCCTGATAAAAGTGATAGGAACTGATGTAACTTAGCCCTGAAAAGGACTGCAATTACAATTAGTCTTTACTCCCATCCTATCTATTTAAGAGCACAGACCTGCCTGATAAAAGTCGTAGGAAATGATGTAACCTAGTCCTTAAAAGGACAGCAATCACAACTATTCCCTACTCCCAAGCTATCTGTAGATTTGTGTGAAAATTGGCTTGAAATTAACAAAGTATAGCTCACACAGCAACAGCGGTGCCGTCTAACACGCAGCTGCAGCAGTGAGAAAATGGTGGCGACGGGGAAAATGGCTGGGTCTTATAGGGCAAGGACATGTGACATACACTGCCAATGACACATGCCCTTGCTTGTGTGAAAAAAAGCAGTTCGCTCCGTGTGTGCGCTGCTGATAGGCTGACAGATTGCACCTCCCCACTGTAAATGCGGGAAAGAGAAAAAAAAATGGAGATCTTCATTATTTATGCAGAGATCCATCCCCTGCCCTTCCCCCCACCCTGCTGTACACTGAAACTGCGCATTAACATTAATTTTCAGCATTACTGAGAAAAAATCCAGTTATGATTTTGGTGCACGAACAGTTATCGAACATAACCTCGAACAGCCGAATTTTTTTCAAATTGTTCGTGTTCACCGAACTGTTAGAACCTTGTTCTTAGGTTTTTTCCTTTGCTGGTCACATGACCTTGTTGGCCTATTTAATCCTGCTCCGCCCTTCTGGCTTGGCTGGACTTCATTGTTTAACTACTTTCTAGCTAGCCTGTGCTCTGTATCTAACTCTGTTAGTTTGCTTGGTCTACGGACCTCTATGTTCTATATATTTTGTTTGTTCGTCTGTCTGCTACTATTTCTGTTAGGAGGTGTCCCATTTTCCTCCCAGTCCTTAGTACTTGTAGGGATTCCTTCCCCACATCTATAGGTCTCCGTACAGACTAGCTTAGGACTTTAGCAGGTCTGATCGCAGGATCAGGTTCCCTGTTACATCGTAGGGATTAAGCTGAGTTCTATCGTAGGGACAGATCTCCTCTCTTTCCTTAGCTCTGGTAGCAGAACATAACAGTAAGTCCAGCCCAGCAAATGCTCTAAGGAAAGATTTTTTTTTCTGTTCCATCATGGTGTCGGTTCTGGATTTGGCTAAACACCTGCAGGGACTCTCTTTGGAGGTGACTGAGCTCCATCAGCACGTGAGTAACTGTCCTGGAGCACATTTCTTGGAGCCTAAGGTACGTTTGCCGGATTTATTTTTTGGTGAACACCGAGAATTTTTTTCATTTAAAAATGCTTGCTTATTGTATTTTCGTTTGAGACCCAAGTCCTCTGGGGATGATTCCCAGCGCATAGGGTTTATAATGTCACTTTTGCGCAAAGAGCCTCAGGAGTGGGCCTTTTCTTTGCAACCTAGTGATACATGCTTCAGTTCAGTGGATAGTTTTTTTTCTGCTTTGGGACTATTATATGATGATCCTGACCGTGTCTCATCAGCTGAGACTGAGTTAAGACATTTGAGACAGGGATCAGGTAATGTGGAAAAATATTGTACTCATTTCCGTCGATGGTCTACTCAAACAGGGTGGAACGATTCTGCTCTGAAAAGTATATTTCTTGCTGGGCTCAGTGAAAGGGTTAAAGACCTGCTAATTGCTTATCCTACACCTGAAGATTTGCAACAGGCTATGCAATTAGCTATACGGGTGGATAGGAGACTGCGTGCAAGGGTTAATGAGAGCAAATCCTCTGCTATGTCAGTTTCTGGTTATGAGAATGTGTGTACTAACAGTGGTGAATCGATGGAGATTGGAGCGATGGCACCTCGCTCTCAAGAAAAAGATCGCAGATTTTCTGAAGGCTTGTGTTTCTATTGCGGAAAATCTGGTCATTTAATTAAAGACTGTGAGCTTCGTATCAAGAAAGAAAAAAAAATGGTCAGTCATGCCCGTATTGCCTGTTTAAATTCCAAGGGTGTATTTTTAGCTGCTTCCACGATTGCTCAGGAAAAATTAATGGAATTTCGGGTGTTTGTTGATTGTGGGTCTACTCTGAATGTTATTGATGGGGGATTCTTGGAAAGACTCAATTTAAAACCCGAACCTTTATCATCCCCCATTGCTGTGGTTTCTGTGGATGGTTCCCCTTTGAAGAATATTACTCTCAAGGTCTGTGAATTTCCTCTCACTATTAATGGTGTTCACCATGAGAAATTGGATTTGGTAGTGTTGAATAACTTGCCTTCTCCAGTAATATTGGGATTGCCCTGGTTAAAATTTCACAATCCTGTACTGGATTGGTCTACCAGTGAAATTAAATCCTGGAGCCATAAATGTTATGACAAGTGTTGTAACGGGCGTATTGCAGCTTTGGATAGGGGAGAATTGCCTGTTCCTATTCAGGATTTTTGGAGAGTTTTTTCTGAGAAGGAATCGCAGGTTTTGCCTCCCCATAGAGACTATGATTGTTCTATTGAATTTGTCCCTGGAGCGACTCTTCCTAAAAGTCGTTTATTTAACCTTACTATTCCTGAGAGAAAGGCTTTGGAGGAATACATACAGACAAGTTTGGCCGCCGGTCACATTAGGCCCTCTAAGTCTCCTGTGGCGGTTGGATTTTTTTTTGTAAAAAAAAAGGACGGCGGTTTACGTCCTTGTCTGGATTTTCGTGAGATTAACAAAATTACTGTACGCAATCCTTACCCACTGCCATTGATTCCTGATCTGTTTAACCAGTTAATGGGGGCCAAGTGGTTCTCTAAAATTGACCTTAAGTGGGCATACAATCTGTTGCGCATGAAGGAGGGTGACGAATGGAAGACTGCTTTTAACACTCCTGTGGGTCATTTTGAGAATCTGGTTATGCCTTTTGGTCTTACTAATGCTCCTGCATTTTTTCAGAATCTTATTAATGACATCCTTAGACCTTTGATCGGCAAAAATGTGGTTGTGTATTTGGATGACATTTTGATTTATTCGCCGGATCTGGAGTCTCATTGGCGGAGCGTACGTGAGGTATTACAGTTATTAATGGACAATTCGCTTTTTGCTAAGCTGGAGAAATGTGAGTTCGCTGTACAGAGAATTAGTTTTTTGGGCTACATTATCTCCAGCGAAGGTTTTGAGATGGACCCGGTTAAAGTTCAAGCTGTACAGGAATGGCCTAGGCCTATTGGTTTGAAATCGATACATAGGTTTTTGGGTTTCGCCAATTATTACAGAAAATTCATAAAAAATTTTTCTAGTATTGTCAAACCTCTGACCGATCTCACCAGGAAAGGTGCTGATGCGGTTCAGTGGTCTTCTGAGGCCATTGAAGCTTTTGTGTATCTCAAGGAGAGGTTCACCTCTGCTCCCATCCTTATGCAGCCTGATGTGACTAAGCCGTTTTTGGTTGAGGTTGATGCTTCCTCTGTGGGGGTTGGCGCAGTATTGTCTCAGGATAACGGGGATGGATTACATCCCTGTGCCTTTTTTTCAAAATTTTTTTCGGAGACTGAACTGAATTACGATATTGGTAATCGGGAATTATTGGCTATTAAACTCGCATTTGAACACTGGCGCCACTTCTTGGAAGGTGCGGAATTTCCCGTTCAGGTTCTTACGGATCATAAAAATCTGATATATCTTGATGCTGCCAAGCGCCTGAATGCCCGTCAGGCTAGGTGGGCACTGTTTTTCTCGCGGTTTAATTTCTCCGTTACTTACATCCCTGGTACTAAGAATGTTAAGGCGGATGCCTTGTCTCGCAGTTTTTCTCCCATAGTCGGTGCTGAGAAAGAGGAGAACATTTTACAAGAAGGTGTTGTGATAGCTGCTTTGGACTCCGTTTTGGAAGATGAGATTCTTAAAGCACAGGAGAATGCCCCATCTAACACTCCTCATGGGAGGTTGTTTGTGCCTGGGACCTTTAGGAGAGATTTGTTTGTTGAGTGTCACGAATCTCGGTTGGCAGGTCATCCCGGAATCTCTGAGACCAAGAGACTGGTGGGTCGCAGTGTTTGGTGGCCTGGATGGCAGAAGGAAGTCATTAAGTGGGTGCGCCAATGTACTATTTGTGCTAGATCTAAGTCCTCACATACTCCTGCTGCGGGGTTGCTTTGTCCTTTGGAGGTTCCCAGTGCTCCTTGGACACATTTGGCTGTGGACTTTATAACTGACCTTCCCCCCTCTGAGGGTTTTACTGTCATCTGGGTGGTCGTGGACCGTTTTAGCAAGATGTGTCACTTGGTTCCCTTCGTCAAACTGCCCTGCGCTAAAACTCTCGCTAAGGCCTTTGTCAAGGAAATTGTCAGACTTCATGGCGTCCCTACTGACATTGTTTCTGATAGGGGTCCTCAGTTCGTGGCTCGTTTTTGGCGTGCCTTTTGTGACAGGTTGGGAGTTCATTTGTCGTTCTCGTCCGGATATCATCCTGAATCTAATGGCCAGACAGAAAGGAAAAACCAGGATGTTGAGCAGTTCTTGCGTTGTTTTGTGGCAGACAATCAAGAGGGGTGGTCTGAGTTTCTGCCACTTGCTGAATTTGCTCTGAACAATCATACATCTTCTTCTGCTGGTTGTTCGCCTTTTTTTTGTTGTTCTGGGAGACATCCGTCGTTTGGGTCGTTCTCCAAGTTGGGATCTGCCGTGCCTGAGGAGGAGAATTTTTCCGGTGATTTGGAGAGAGTTTGGACGGATGTGCGTGGTAATCTTCAGGAGGCCAACAGAAAATCTAAAGACTACTTTGATAGGAAACGACAGGAGGTTTTGTTCGCTGTTGGTGACATGGTTTGGTTGTCCTCTAGGAATCTGCGGTTGAGGATTCCTTCTAAGAAATTGGGTCCCAAGTTTGTAGGGCCCTTTAAGGTGCTTCAGGTTGTCAACCAATCTGCTGTTAGGTTGGAGGTTCCTACCTCCTGGAGAATTAATCCGGTATTTCATGTCTCTCTGTTGAAAAAAGCTGTTGTATCGGATTGTGACGCCTCTGCCTCTGTTCCTCCGGTGGTGGAGGACGGGGAATATGAAATTTCTCGCATCCTTAACTCTAGACAGTATAGAGGTAGTTTGCAGTATCTTGTGGCCTGGAAAGGTTTCGGACCCGAGGATAACTCTTGGGTGAGGTCGGATGATGTTTCCGCGTCCAGACTTATCAGAGCGTTTCACAGGAGATTTCCTGATAAGCCTGGTCCTAGGGGATCCGGAGGATCCTCTTAGAAGGGGGGGTACTGTTAGAACCTTGTTCTTAGGTTTTTTCCTTTGCTGGTCACATGACCTTGTTGGCCTATTTAATCCTGCTCCGCCCTTCTGGCTTGGCTGGACTTCATTGTTTAACTACTTTCTAGCTAGCCTGTGCTCTGTATCTAACTCTGTTAGTTTGCTTGGTCTACGGACCTCTATGTTCTATATATTTTGTTTGTTCGTCTGTCTGCTACTATTTCTGTTAGGAGGTGTCCCATTTTCCTCCCAGTCCTTAGTACTTGTAGGGATTCCTTCCCCACATCTATAGGTCTCCGTACAGACTAGCTTAGGACTTTAGCAGGTCTGATCGCAGGATCGGGTTCCCTGTTACATCGTAGGGATTAAGCTGAGTTCTATCGTAGGGACAGATCTCCTCTCTTTCCTTAGCTCTGGTAGCAGAACATAACACGAACGGCTCGAACACCGCCCAAAACAGCTCGAATTTTTGATTGGCGAACAGTTCGAGTCGAATACCGCTCATCTCTATTCATAACCTCATGCCGGCAGCGATCCGCCTAACCACAAACACGTGGACAGGTGAATGTGGCCAGGGACGGTACGGAGCCAGTCCACAGCTTTTTTTGCAGAGAGTTGTATTTAGCTTGATGAAAGGACTTGCATAGAGGGAAACCGTATCTACTCTGGGTGTCTTTTATCCCAGGAAGTCCTCTAATGCAGCTTGTTGCAGAAGCAATGGCAGCCAGTCCAACATCAACTTGCATTTGTCGGTGGTGCTTTGACACACACACATCTTTCTTTGCACATTTAATTTCATGACTACAGAGTTGGACCATGGCCTGACCTGCAATGCGGTTTGAGAAATAACATGCATAAGCACGTCCGATCCATATTAAAAAAGCAGCCATAGAGTGTCCGGGAACCTTCCCTCACACTTTTTTAGCCAGGACTGCTTCTCGGCAGGGTTGGACGGTCCCACCAGAGAATCCTCTGGTGTGCCTTGGCTTCTACCTCAGAAGAGTTCATTATAGTACTAACCATGCAGCTGCTATGGGTCTCTTGAGCAGGGGAGAAAGGTGAGCCCTCAGAATCAAATCCTCTGGTGGGCACAATGTCTTTCAATCTGAAACAGCTTCTCAGTGGGAGTTGTATTCACCACAGCGATATTCTTTTTCTCGGTGAAAGGACTGGCATAGAGGGAAACCGTATCTACTCCGGCTGTCATTTTTCCGTCACCAGGTTCCGCCCATTGGCACACACGACCATGCCTGGCTGTATGTTCAGCGGTGAGAGCCACAGATAAGGCTGCTGTGCTACAGCTTTCAACAACTCTGCAGCGCTGGGCGGTTTGTCACCTAAGCATTAAGCATGTTATCTTCAGCACAGCCTGTTTGCGCTTGGCCAAGGCAGTGCTGCAGTGCTGTCAGCTTGTGACTGATGTGGTCATTTCGGAGATGGAGGAGGAGGTGCAGGAGCTGAACAATGTGACTACATTGAGGTTAAATTGGTGACGCTGTTTTATAAACTAAAGAAAGATCCTATCATTTTGGGTTTTTTTACGCTATTTTTTAAGACAAATGCATTCAACAGGAAATGTAATTTTAACATTTTACAACCTTATCTGGCAATGTGGTGTGTGACACATCATCAGACACATCCTGTTTTATTTATTATAGAGGGACTCAAAGTCATAAAGCCTATTTTTATAGGGCCATCAGAAGGCTCTTACTATTCTTAAAAGGCCAGCAGTCGGCCCTCACTATTGTTAGAGAGCCATTGACAAATGGGTCTCCTATACAGTTATTGCGTATGCAGTGACTGCAAGGGCTGCCAAAAATTTGGACGCAACCCAATAACCCCTTGAAGAGACATAGAGGAGGGTCTCAGTAAATTTTTTTTCCCAATATAAAGGGTCTCCTATAGTGGTAATGCCCATGCTGTGACTGCAAGGGCTGCCAAAATTTTGCAAAAACCCCACTAAGAATTTAAGGACACATAGAGCAGGGCCACAGTAATGACAAATTCCCATTAGAAAGGATAGAGTCAGCTATACAGTTATAGAGTATGCAGTGAGTCCAAAGGCTGACCAATTTTAGGAAAAACCCACAAAGAATTTAAAGACACATAGAGCAGGGCCACAGTAACCAATACGACATGTTCCCATTACAAAGGAGAGGGTCTGCAATACAGTTATAAGGTATGCAGTGAGTCCAATGGCTTTCCAATTTTAGGAAAATCCCACTAAGAATTTAAACACACATAGAGAAGGGCCACAGTAACAACAAATTCTCATTAGAAAGGAGAGAGCATGCTATACAGTAATAGGGTATGCAGTGAGTCCAAAGGCTGACCAATTTTAGGAAAAATCCCAAAAAGAATTTAAAGACACATAGAGCAGGGCCACAGTAACCAGTATGACATGTTTCCATTAGCAAGGAGAGAGTATGCTTTACAGTTATAGGGTATGCAGTGAATCCAGCGGCTGACCTATTTTAGGAAAAACCCCTCTAAGAATTTAAAGACATATAGAGCAGGGCCACAGTAATGACAAATTCCCATAAGAAAGGAGAGAGTGTGCTGTACAGTTATAGGGTATGTAGTGAGTCTAACGGCTGACCCATTTTAGGAATAACCCCACTAAGAATTTAAAAACATATAGAGCAGGGCCACAGTAACAAGTACGACATGTACCCATTAGAAAGTAGAGGGTCTGCTATACAGTTATAGGGTATTTAGTGAGTCCAACGGCTGACCAATTTTAGGAAAAGCCCTACTAAGAATTTAAAGACAATTAGAGCAGGGCCACAGTAACGACAAATTCCCATTAGAAAGGAAGGAGTCTGCTATACAGTTATTGGGTATGCAGGTAGTCCAACAGCTGACCAATTTTAGGAAAAGCCCCACTAAGAATTTAACGACACATAGAGCAGGGCCACAGTAACAAGTACGACATGTTCCCATTAGAAAGGAGAGGGTATGCTATACAGTTATAGGGTATGCAGTGAGTCTAAAGGCTTGCCAATTTTAGGAAAAATTCCACTAAGAATTTAAAGACACATAGAGCAGGGCCACAGTAACAAGTACAACATGTTCCCATTAGAAAGGAGAGGGTCTGCTATACAGTTATAGGGTATGTAGTGAGTCCAAGGGCTGACCAATTTTAGGAAAAACCCCACTAAGAATTTAAAGACACATAGAGCAGGCCACAGTAATGACAAATTCTCATTAGAAAGGAGAGAGTCTGCTATACAGTTATAGGGTATGCAGTGAGTCCAAAGGCTGACCAATTATAGGCAAAAACCCACTAAGAATTTAAAGACACATAGAGCAGGGCCACAGTAACCAGTATGACATGTTTCCATTAGAAAGGAGAGGGTATGCTATACAGTTATAGGGTACGCAGTGAGTCCAACGGCTGACCAATTTTAGGAAAAACCCCCCTAAGAATTTAAAGACACATAGAGCAGGGCCACAGTAACGACAAATTCTCATTAGAAAGGAGAGAGTCTGCTATACAGTTATAGGGTATGCAGTGAGTCCAACGGCTGACCAATTTTAGGAAAAATCCCAATAAGAATTTAAAGACACATAGAGCATGACCACAGTAACGACAGATTCCTATTAGAAAGAAGAGAGTCTGCTATACAGTTATAGGGTATGTAGCGAGTCTAACGGCTGACCAATTTTAGGAAAAGGCCCACTTAGAATTTAAAGACACATAGAGCAGAGGAACAATAATGACCAATTCACATTAGAAAGGAGAGAGTCTGCTATACAGTTATAGGGTATGCAGTGAGTCCAAAGGCTGACCAATTTTAGGAATAACCCCACTAAGAATTTAAAAACATATAGAGCAGAGCCACAGCAACAAGTACGTCATGTTCCCATTAGAAAGGAGAGGGTCTGCTATACAGTTATAAGGTATGCAGTGAGTCCAACGGCTGACCAATTTTAGGAAAAATCCCGCTAAGAATTTAAAGACACATAGAGCAAGGCCATAGTGACGACAAATTCCCATTGGAAAGGAGAGAGTCTGCTATACAGTTATAGTGTATGCGGTGAGTCCAAAGGCTTTCCAATTTTAGGTAAAATCCCAATAAGAATTTAAAGACACATAGAGCAGGGCTACAGTAACCAGTAAGACATGTTCCCATTAGAAAGGAGACGGTCTGTTATACAGTTATAGTGTATGCAGTGAGTCCAACGGCTGACCAATTTTAGGAAAAACCCCAGTAAGAATTTAAAGACACATAGAGCAGGGCCACAGTAATGACCAATTCCCATTAGAAAGGAGAGAGTCTGCTATACAGTTATAGGGTATGCAGTGAGTCCAAAGGCTGACCAATTTTAGGAATAACCCCACTAAGAATTTAAAAACATATAGAGCAGGGCCACAGTAACAAGTACGACATGTTCCCATTAGAAAGGAGAGGGTCTGCTATACAGTTATAAGGTATGTGTAGCACCCCGAGGGCTTGGCTGCTACAGGGGTATTGCACCTCAAACCAGAGGTGTGATATTCCACTCCCGGGTAAGGATGGAGTGTGGACCAGGACTCGTTTAGATGCATGCACCACACACACCCCATTTCCGAGGGACAGCTCAATGGTGCTCCCACGAGACAGAGGTGCAGGCACGACAGCATCTGTCCCTGACTGGAGTGGGGAGGGGGAAGAAAACCCAGTGGTGTAGGAGCAGATAGGGGTGGGTCTCTGGGCATAGGTAGGAGCCCATTGGTTGCTAGTCACCTGTGCTCACACATAGAGGGAAGTATATAAGGTGGGCACCATCTTAGTTCTGGGTCCAGTTCAGTGCAGTCTGTGAGGAGAGCAGACAGGGAGCAGCAGCTCTGGCTGGGTGCTGCTCCAGAGGCAGGCCTAGAGAAGAGGCCGGAGCCTGAGAGGAGAAGGAGAAGTAGGAACTGGAACTGGAACAGAAAGGAGATAAGGAACAGCACATTAAGAGAGGCCCAGAGACACGAAGGAAGAAGGAACCCCATAGGCCCAGGAGATTGCGGGTGACGGGTTGGCAGAACAGGGTACCGGATCCCAAATTGGTGGAGGTGGCTAATCCTCAGCCAAAGACCGGCGGTCGTGACTATATCTCGGTGCGACCCCTCACTACACCTACCAGGAAGGCACACCACATAGGATCAGGGACGCAGAGATCAGCGTGCCCAGAGAAGGCCCGAGGCAGCCGGACAAACGTAGAGTCACTGGTGGGGCACAGCCAGAGAAAGGAAGAGAAGGGATCCCTGTGCCACGCTCTGGAATTGCCTGGGAGTTGGTCGAGCCCCTTGCCTGGTGGACGCAGCACGGCTTGGGCAGTCACCGCCGGTACCGAGGTGACTAGGACCAGTAAAGAACAGTGAGTAAAGCATTGGAAACTGCAACCACTTGTCTCTGTGCTTCTTTGCCGCACCAGCACTACCAGTGCTGGGACGCCCATGCACCATCACTCCCACCATCTTCTACGCTAACTGCCCTGAGGCTATACTCCTCCCGTGGGGAGTCAACCCATTCTAAGCTGCACACATAACATCAGCCTCAGCGGTCTGCAGCGCAGCGGCGGTCCCCACTGACCGCAATCCACGGGTGGCGTAGTCGGACACTTGTTACAACATTAAGACTGTCACTGGTTTGACCGCCCTGGGCACGGACCGGGTCACAGCCACAGAGGACTACAACCCCCAGCGATCCGGCTCCGGGTATCCCCTGCACAGCACAGGCCCAGGGGGCGCGACATATGCAGTGAGTCCAACGGCTGACCAATTTTAGGAAAAACCCCACTAAGAATTTAAAGACACATAGAGCAGGGCCACAGTAATGACCAATTCCCATTAGAAAGGAGAGAGTCTGCTATACAGTTAGAGGGTATGCAGTGAGTCCAAAGGCTGACCAATTTTGGGAATAACCCCACTAAGAATTTAAAAACATATAGAGCAGGGCCACAGTAACAAGTACGACATGTTCCCATTAGAAAGGAGAGGGTCTGCTAAACAATTATAGGGTATGTAGTGAGTCCAACGGCTGACCAATTTTAGGAAAAGCCCCACTAAGAATTTAAAGACACATAGAGCAGGGCCACAGTAACGACAAATTCCCATTAGAAAGGAGAGGGTCTGCTATACAGTTATAGGGTATGCAGGTAGTCCAACAGCTGACCAATTTTAGGAAAAACCCCACTAAGAATTTAACGACACATAGAGCAGGGCAACAGTAACAAGCACGAAATGTTCCCATTAGAAAGGAGAGGGTATGCTATACAGTCATAGGGTATGCAGTGAGTCTAAAGGCTTACAAATTTTAGGAAAAATTCCACTAAGAATTTAAAGACATATAGAGCAGGGCCACAGTAATGACCAATTCCCATTAGAAAGGAGAGAGTCTGCTATACAGTTATAGAGTATGCAGTGAGCCCAAAGGCTGACCAATTTTAGGAATAATCCCACTAAGAATTTAAAAACATATAGAGCAGGGACACAGAATCAAGTACGGCATGTACCCATTAGAAATGAGAGGGTCTGCTATACAGTTATAGGGTATTTAGTGAGTCCAACAGCTGACCAATTTTAGGAAAAACCCTACTAAGAATTTAAAGACACATAGAGCAGGGCCACAATAACGACAAATTCCCATTAGAAAGGAGAGGGTCTACTATACAGTTATAGGGTATGCAGGTAGTTCAACAGCTGACCAATTTTAGGAAAAACCCCACTAAGAATTTAACGACACATAGAGCAGGGCAACAGTAACAAGCACGAAATGTTCCCATTAGAAAGGAGAGGGTATGCTTTACAGTTATAGGGTATGCAGTGAGTCTAAAGGCTTACAAATTTTAGGAAAAATTCCACTAAGAATTTAAAGACACATAGAGCAGGGCCACAGTAACAAGTACAACATGTTCCCATTAGAAAGGAGAGGGTCTGCTATACAGTTATAGGGCATGTAGTGAGTCCAAGGGAAGACCAATTTTAGGAAAAACCCCACTAAGAATTTAAAGACACATAGAGCAGGGCCACAGTAATGACAAATTCTCATTAGAAAGGAGAGAGTCTGCTATACAGTTATAGGGTATGCAGTGAGTCCAAAGGCTGACAATTATAGGCAAAAACCCACTAAGAATTTAAAGACACATAGAGCAGGGCCACAGTAATGACAAAATCCCATTTGAACGGAGAGAGTCTGCTATACAGTTATAGGGTATGCAGTGAGTCTAAAGGCTTACCAATTTTAGGAAAAACCCACAAAGAATTTAAAGACACATAGAGCAGGGCCACAGTAACCAGTACGACATGTTTCCATTAGAAAGGAGAGGGTATGCTATAGAGTTATAGGGTACGCAGTGAGTCCAACGGCTGACCAATTTTAGGAAAAACCCCACTATGAATTTAAAGACACATAGAGCAGGGCCACAGTAGCGACAAATTCTCATTAGAAAGGAGAGAGTCTGCTATACAATTATAGGGTATGCAGTGAGTCCAAATGCTGACCAATTTTAGGAAAAATTCCAATAAGAATTTAAAGACACATAGAGCAGGACCACAGTAACGACAGATTCCCATTAGAAAGGAGAGAGGCTGCAGTACAGTTATAGGGTATGTAGTGAGTCTAACGGCTGACCAATTTTAGGAAAAATCCCACTAAGAATTTAAAGACATATAGAGCAGGGCCACAGTAATGACAAATTCCCATAAGAAAGGAGAGAGTCTGCTGTACAGTTATAGGGTATGTAGTGAGTCTAACGGCTGACCAATTTTAGGAAAAAACCCCACTTAGAATTTAAAGACACATAGAGCAGGGCCACAGTAATGACCAATTCCCATTAGAAAGGAGAGAGTCTGCTATACAGTTATAGGGTATGCAGTGAGCCCAAAGGCTGACCACTTTTAGGAATAACCCCACTAAGAATTTAAAAACATATAGAGCAGGGCCACAGTAACAAGTACGACATGTACCCATTAGAAATGAGAGGGTCTGCTATACAGTTATAGGGTATTTAGTGAGTCCAACAGCTGATCAATTTTAGGAAAAACCCTACTATGAATTTAAAGAAACTTAGAGCAGGGCCACAGTAATGACAAACTCCCATTGGAAAGGAAGGAGTCTGCTATACAGTTATAGGGTATGCAGGTAGTCCAACAGCTGACCAATTTTAGGAAAAACCCAACTAAGAATTTAACGACACATAGAGCAGGGCCACAGTAACAAGTACGACATGTTCCCATTAGAAAGGAGAGGGTATGCTATACAGTTATAGGGTATGCAGTGAGTCTAAAGGCTTACCAATTTTAGGAAAAATTCCACTAAGAATTTAAAGACACATAGAGCAGGGCCACAGTAACAAGTACAACATGTTCCCATTAGAAAGGAGAGGGTCTGCTATACATTTATAGGGTATGTAGTGAGTCCAAGGGCTGACCAATTTTAGGAAAAACCCCACTAAGAATTTAAAGACACATAGAGCAGGCCACAGTAATGACAAATTCTCATTAGAAAGGAGAGAGTCTGCTATACAGTTATAGGGTATGCAGTGAGTCCAAAGGCTGACCAATTATAGGCAAAAACCCACTAAGAATTTAAAGACACATAGAGCAGGGCCACAGTAACCAGTATGACATGTTTCCATTAGAAAGGAGAGGGTATGCTATACAGTTATAGGGTACGCAGTGAGTCCAACGGCTGACCAATTTTAGGAAAAACCCCACTAAGAATTTAAAGACACATAGAGCAGGGCCACAGTAACGACAAATTCTCATTAGAAAGGAGAGAGTCTGCTATACAGTTATAGGGTATGCAGTGAGTCCAACGGCTGACCAATTTTAGGAAAAATCCCAATAAGAATTTAAAGACACATAGAGCATGACCACAGTAACGACAGATTCCTATTAGAAAGGAGAGAGTCTGCTATACAGTTATTGGGTATGTAGCGAGTCTAACGGCTGACCAATTTTAGGAAAAGGCCCACTTAGAATTTAAAGACACATAGAGCAGAGGAACAATAATGACCAATTCACATTAGAAAGGAGAGAGTCTGCTATACAGTTATAGGGTATGCAGTGAGTCCAAAGGCTGACCAATTTTAGGAATAACCCCACTAAGAATTTAAAAACATATAGAGCAGAGCCACAGCAACAAGTACGTCATGTTCCCATTTGAAAGGAGAGGGTCTGCTATACAGTTATAAGGTATGCAGTGAGTCCAACGGCTGACCAATTTTAGGAAAAATCCCACTCAGAATTTAAAGACACATAGAGCAAGGCCATAGTGACGACAAATTCCCATTGGAAAGGAGAGAGTCTGCTATACAGTTATATTGTATGCGGTGAGTCCAAAGGCTTTCCAATTTTAGGTAAAATCCCAATAAGAATTTAAAGACACATAGAGCAGGGCTACAGTAACCAGTAAGACATGTTCCCATTAGAAAGGAGACGGTCTGTTATACAGTTATAGTGTATGCAGTGAGTCCAACGGCTGACCAATTTTAGGAAAAACCCCAGTAAGAATTTAAAGACACATAGAGCAGGGCCACAGTAATGACCAATTCCCATTAGAAAGGAGAGAGTCTGCTATACAGTTATAGGGTATGCAGTGAGTCCAAAGGCTGACCAATTTTAGGAATAACCCCACTAAGAATTTAAAAACATATAGAGCAGGGCCACAGTAACAAGTACGACATGTTCCCATTAGAAAGGAGAGGGTCTGCTATACAGTTATAAGGTATGTGTAGCACCCCAAGGGCTTGGCTGCTACAGGGGTATTGCACCTCAAACCAGAGGTGTGATATTCCACTCCCGGGTAAGGATGGAGTGTGGACCAGGACTCGTTTAGATGCATGCACCACACACACCCCATTTCCGAGGGACAGCTCAATGGTGCTCCCACGAGACAGAGGTGCAGGCACGACAGTATCTGTCCCTGACTGGAGTGGGGAGGGGGAAGAAAACCCCGTGGTGTAGGAGCAGATAGGGGTGGGTCTCTGGGCATAGGTAGGAGCCCATTGGTTGCTAGTCACCTGTGCTCACACATAGAGGGAAGTATATAAGGTGGGCACCATCTTAGTTCTGGGTCCAGTTCAGTGCAGTCTGTGAGGAGAGCAGACAGGGAGCAGCAGCTCTGGCTGGGTGCTGCTCCAGAGGCAGGCCTAGAGAAGAGGCCGGAGCCTGAGAGGAGAAGGAGAAGTAGGAACTGGAACTGGAACAGAAAGGAGATAAGGAACAGCACATTAAGAGAGGCCCAGAGACACGAAGGAAGAAGGAACCCCATAGGCCCAGGAGATTGCGGGTGACGGGTTGGCAGAACAGGGTACCGGATCCCAAATTGGTGGAGGTGGCTAATCCTCAGCCAAAGACCGGCGGTCGTGACTATATCTCGGTGCGACCCCTCACTACACCTACCAGGAAGGCACACCACATAGGATCAGGGACGCAGAGATCAGCGTGCCCAGAGAAGGCCCGAGGCAGCCGGACAAACGTAGAGTCACTGGTGGGGCACAGCCAGAGAAAGGAAGAGAAGGGATCCCTGTGCCACGCTCTGGAATTGCCTGGGAGTTGGTCGAGCCCCTTGCCTGGTGGACGCAGCACGGCTTGGGCAGTCACCGCCGGTACCGAGGTGACTAGGACCAGTAAAGAACAGTGAGTAAAGCATTGGAAACTGCAACCACTTGTCTCTGTGCTTCTTTGCCGCACCAGCACTACCAGTGCTGGGACGCCCATGCACCATCACTCCCACCATCTTCTACGCTAACTGCCCTGAGGCTATACTCCTCCCGTGGGGAGTCAACCCATTCTAAGCTGCACACATAACATCAGCCTCAGCGGTCTGCAGCGCAGCGGCGGTCCCCACTGACCGCAATCCACGGGTGGCGTAGTCGGACACTTGTTACAACATTAAGACTGTCACTGGTTTGACCGCCCTGGGCACGGACCGGGTCACAGCCACAGAGGACTACAACCCCCAGCGATCCGGCTCCGGGTATCCCCTGCACAGCACAGGCCCAGGGGGCGCGTCATATGCAGTGAGTCCAACGGCTGACCAATTTTAGGAAAAACCCCACTAAGAATTTAAAGACACATAGAGCAGGGCCACAGTAATGACCAATTCCCATTAGAAAGGAGAGAGTCTGCTATACAGTTAGAGGGTATGCAGTGAGTCCAAAGGCTGACCAATTTTGGGAATAACCCCACTAAGAATTTAAAAACATATAGAGCAGGGCCACAGTAACAAGTACGACATGTTCCCATTAGAAAGGAGAGGGTCTGCTAAACAGTTATAGGGTATGTAGTGAGTACAACGGCTGACCAATTTTAGGAAAAGCCCCACTAAGAATTTAAAGACACATAGAGCAGGGCCACAGTAACGACAAATTCCCATTAGAAAGGAGAGGGTCTGCTATACAGTTATAGGGTATGCAGGTAGTCCAACAGCTGACCAATTTTAGGAAAAACCCCACTAAGAATTTAACGACACATAGAGCAGGGCAACAGTAACAAGCACGAAATGTTCCCATTAGAAAGGAGAGGGTATGCTATACAGTTATAGGGTATGCAGTGAGTCTAAAGGCTTACAAATTTTAGGAAAAATTCCACTAAGAATTTAAAGACATATAGAGCAGGGCCACAGTAATGACCAATTCCCATTAGAAAGGAGAGAGTCTGCTATACAGTTATAGGGTATGCAGTGAGCCCAAAGGCTGACCAATTTTAGGAATAATCCCACTAAGAATTTAAAAACATATAGAGCAGGGACACAGAATCAAGTACGGCATGTACCCATTAGAATTGAGAGGGTCTGCTATACAGTTATAGGGTATTTAGTGAGTCCAACAGCTGACCAATTTTAGGAAAAACCCTACTAAGAATTTAAAGACACATAGAGCAGGGCCACAGTAACGACAAATTCCCATTAGAAAGGAGAGGGTCTACTATACAGTTATAGGGTATGCAGGTAGTCCAACAGCTGACCAATTTTAGGAAAAACCCCACTAAGAATTTAACGACACATAGAGCAGGGCAACAGTAACAAGCACGAAATGTTCCCATTAGAAAGGAGAGGGTATGCTATACAGTTATAGGGTATGCAATGAGTCTAAAGGCTTACAAATTTTAGGAAAAATTCCACTAAGAATTTAAAGACACATAGAGCAGGGCCACAGTAACAAGTACAACATGTTCCCATTAGAAAGGAGAGGGTCTGCTATACAGTTATAGGGCATGTAGTGAGTCCAAGGGATGACCAATTTTAGGAAAAACCCCACTAAGAATTTAAAGACACATAGAGCAGGGCCACAGTAATGACAAATTCTCATTAGAAAGGAGAGAGTCTGCTATACAGTTATAGGGTATGCAGTGAGTCCAAAGGCTGACAATTATAGGCAAAAACCCACTAAGAATTTAAAGACACATAGAGCAGGGCCACAGTAATGACAAAATCCCATTTGAAAGGAGAGAGTCTGCTATACAGTTATAGGGTATGCAGTGAGTCTAAAGGCTTACCAATTTTAGGAAAAACCCACAAAGAATTTAAGGACACATAGAGCAGGGCCACAGTAACCAGTACGACATGTTTCCATTAGAGAGGAGAGGGTATGCTATAGAGTTATAGGGTACGCAGTGAGTCCAACGGCTGACCAATTTTAGGAAAAACCCCACTATGAATTTAAAGACACATAGAGCAGGGCCACAGTAGCGACAAATTCTCATTAGAAAGGAGAGAGTCTGCTATACAATTATAGGGTATGCAGTGAGTCCAAATGCTGACCAATTTTAGGAAAAATTCCAATAAGAATTTAAAGACACATAGAGCAGGACCACAGTAACGACAGATTCCCATTAGAAAGGAGAGAGGCTGCAGTACAGTTATAGGGTATGTAGTGAGTCTAACGGCTGACCAATTTTAGGAAAAATCCCACTAAGAATTTAAAGACATATAGAGCAGGGCCACAGTAATGACAAATTCCCATAAGAAAGGAGAGAGTCTGCTGTACAGTTATAGGGTATGTAGTGAGTCTAACGGCTGACCAATTTTAGG
The DNA here is from genome assembly GCF_046119375.1 of Phyllobates terribilis. Classification (NCBI taxonomy): domain Eukaryota; kingdom Metazoa; phylum Chordata; class Amphibia; order Anura; family Dendrobatidae; genus Phyllobates; species Phyllobates terribilis. Next base: position 474,629,022 of record NW_027362763.1, read on the forward strand.
AAAAAACCCCACTTAGAATTTAAAGACACATAGAGCAGGGCCACAGTAATGACCAATTCCCATTAGAAAGGAGAGAGTCTGCTATACAGTTATAGGGTATGCAGTGAGCCCAAAGGCTGACCACTTTTAGGAATAACCTCACTAAGAATTTAAAAACATATAGAGCAGGGCCACAGTAACAAGTACGACATGTACCCATTAGAAATGAGAGGGTCTGCTATACAGTTATAGGGTATTCAGTGAGTCCAACAGCTGATCAATTTTAGGAAAAACCCTACTATGAATTTAAAGAAACTTAGAGCAGGGCCACAGTAATGACAAACTCCCATTGGAAAGGAAGGAGTCTGCTATACAGTTATAGGGTATGCAGGTAGTCCAACAGCTGACCAATTTTAGGAAAAACCCAACTAAGAATTTAACGACACATAGAGCAGGGCCACAGTAACAAGTACGACATGTTCCCATTAGAAAGGAGAGGGTATGCTATACAGTTATAGGGTATGCAGTGAGTCTAAAGGCTTACCAATTTTAGGAAAAATTCCACTAAGAATTTAAAGACACATAGAGCAGGGCCACAGTAACAAGTACAACATGTTCCCATTAGAAAGGAGAGGGTCTGCTATACAGTTATAGGGTATGTAGTGAGTCCAAGGGCTGACCAATTTTAGGAAAAACCCCACTAAGAATTTAAAGACACATAGAGCAGGCCACAGTAATGACAAATTCTCATTAGAAAGGAGAGAGTCTGCTATACAGTTATAGGGTATGCAGTGAGTCCAAAGGCTGACAATTATAGGCAAAAACCCACTAAGAATTTAAAGACACATAGAGCAGGGCCACAGTAACCAGTATGACATGTTTCCATTAGAAAGGAGAGGGTATGCTATACAGTTATAGGGTACGCAGTGAGTCCAACGGCTGACCAATTTTAGGAAAAACCCCACTAAGAATTTAAAGACACATAGAGCAGGGCCACAGTAACGACAAATTCTCATTAGAAAGGAGAGAGTCTGCTATACAGTTATAGGGTATGCAGTGAGTCCAACGGCTGACCAATTTTAGGAAAAATCCCAATAAGAATTTAAAGACACATAGAGCATGACCACAGTAATGACAGATTCCTATTAGAAAGGAGAGAGTCTGCTATACAGTTATAGGGTATGTAGCGAGTCTAACGGCTGACCAATTTTAGGAAAAGGCCCACTTAGAATTTAAAGACACATAGAGCAGAGGAACAATAATGACCAATTCACATTAGAAAGGAGAGAGTCTGCTATACAGTTATAGGGTATGCAGTGAGTCCAAAGGCTGACCAATTTTAGGAATAACCCCACTAAGAATTTAAAAACATATAGCGCAGAGCCACAGCAACAAGTACGTCATGTTCCCATTAGAAAGGAGAGGGTCTGCTATACAGTTATAAGGTATGCAGTGAGTCCAACGGCTGACCAATTTTAGGAAAAACCCCACTAAGAATTTAAAGACACATAGAGCAGGGCCACAATAACGGCAATTTCTCATTAGAAAGTAGAGAGTCTGCTATAGAGTTATAGGGTATGCATTGAATCCAAAGGCTACCGAATTTTAGGAAAAATCCCAATAAGAATTTAAAGACACATAGAGCAGGGCCACAGTAACTACAAATTACCATTAGATAGGAGAGAGTCTTCTATACAGTTATAAGGTATGTAATGAGTCTAACATCTGACCAATTTTAGGAAAAACCCTACTTAGAATTTAAAGACACATAGAGCAGGGCCAAAGTAATGACCAATTCCCATTAGAAAGGAGAGAGTCTGCTATACAGTTATAGGGCATGCAGTGAGTCCAACGGCTGACGAATTTTAGGAAAAATCCCAATAAGAATTTAAAGACATATAGAGCAGGGCCACAGTAAAGACAAATTCCCATTAGACAGGAGAGAGTTTGCTATACAGTTATAGGGTATGTAGTGAGTCTAACGGCTGACTAATTTTAGGAAAAAACAACACTAAGAATTTAAAGACACATAGAGCAGGGCCAAAGTAATGACCAATTCCCATTAGAAAGGAGAGGGTCTGCTATACAGTTATAGGGTATGTAGTAAGTCCAACGGCTGACCAATTTGTGGATGTGGATGTTTGTTGTGGCACAATTTCAGCTTGCCCGCGGCCTCGGCCTCTGCATGCACCATCATCACCATCACGTCCAGTTCCCCGTCCCTTGCCCATTTTAAACGGAGGACAGTATCTTCCATGCTCACTACAAATGACTGAATTTGGAGCGAACTTATATGTGATCCGTGTGATGGACAAACCACAGTTTTAAATACCTGGCCTGGATGTAAATATTTTGAACAGCAATCTGGTGTCAATTGCTTCACTGACACAATGAAACAAATTTTTAATGGAGGCTAGAAATGTCAGTATCTTCTGAAAACGTATATGTGATCCGTGTGATGGAGAAAACACAGTTTTAAATGCCTGGCCTGTAGGTAACTATTTTGAACAGCAAACTGGTATCAAACACTTTGCTGACACACTGAAATTTTTTTTTAAGGAGGCCAGAAATGACAGCATTTTCTGAAAACGAATATGTGATCCATATGACAGAGAAAACACAGTTTTAAATAGCTGGATTTTTAGCGCTGTAATATGGAAAGGACCTGGCTGTATTCTGCAGTGCCAACAAGCAAATGGCGCAGAAAAACGGTGTTCTCTAGATTGCTTTTTAAGCAAATAATGAAGATTAAGATCCAAAAAAAATTATTCCTGGCCCCTGAGACACGGGCCTTTGTCTAGAAATATCTAACAGCAGCAGAAGGCAGAACTGGAATGGAGCCTCTTGTGCTATATGCACTGCAGTCTGCTATATACACTGCCTGTGTGCCTATATACACTGCCTGCCTGATATCTCTGCAGATGGATTAGTCCTCAGAAGGACTGTTTGTTGAGGTGAATATGTGTCTCTAATATAGTCTGTACACCTACACTAACTAGAAACAAGCGAATCTCTCCCTAGCTCAGCAGCAGCTCTCCCTACACTGTCTGATTCCTCAGTGACTGTGACGAGCATGGCGGCGCCAGGTCTGATATAGACCTGATGACGCTGTGCGGCCAGCCAATCACTGTAATGCCACAACCAACATGGCTACGGCATTACAGTGAGTGGCAGGCAATCCCTACATGTTCATTGTCTCTGTAAAGAGCATCAAACATGCAGGGAGTAGACCCGAGCTCCCGCCGAGCAACCCCGGAAATACTCGGCGAGCGACGAGCATGTTGAGCAGTGAGATGCTCGGGCGAGCACCGAGCAGTAGCGAACATGCTCGCTCATCACTAGTTAGTGACACTTCTAGACCCACACCACAAGGAGAACTTTCTGTCTCTTATTTCCTCGCCGGACAGGCCTAATAAAATGGTGCAGTACCAGATTGCCCTTCTTGCGGAGTTATTGAGAAGTTCCCATCTGAAAAAGCTGGCGGCAGAGGTCACAGTTCGTTGGACAACCAAAGAGTACAGGTGATAGAGACACAAATGCAATCCAGCAGAAGCAAGGGAACACTGTCAAAGTTCTGGGACATTTTTCTCAGACCCTCCCATCGCACAGGCCCTGAGGTGCAGGGTACTCTCACAAGTTTTGGAAAATGCTGAGGAAGTACCTTGCCAACTGTACCAATGTCCTCCGTGATTCCTCTGTGCCTTATGATTATTGGGTATCCAAGCTGGACACATGGCATTAACTGGCTCTCTATGCCTTGGAGGTCCTGGTCTGCCCTGCCGCTACCGTTTTGTCAGAGCAGGTTTTTAGTGCCGCTGGTGGAATTATAACCGATAGGCGCATCCACCTGTCAACTGAAAATGCTGACAGGCTGACTCTTATAAAAATTAACAAGGGCTAGATTGGGCCATACTTCTCAACACCAACGAATGATAGCAGCGTATCATAAATTAAAATACAGTGTCTTTTTTTGGGAGGTCTAACTATTCGCATGCACCTCGGTCTTCACACCCAGACATGGGTATAAGCTTCCTGATTTTGTCTATTTGCTCTTGTCGCCCTCCTTCTCCTCATCCTCCACCACCATATCACCACAATATCTGCCATATCACCATATATACATCTCTAGCAAGTGTGGCGCCCCTGAGGGTTCGACCGACACAGGGATGCTGCACTTCTCTAATGGAGTGTAGTGTTCCTCCTCTGAGGTAAGAACAGTGTGATGGTCGTGACCCAAACCTTGCATCCAACACCACATTTCTCCACCAGAGGGGGCTAGTATGCACTAGGTGCTGCCCTCCTGGTTACAGGGAGACTGGGGAACCAAGAGTTAGGAGAACCAGTTAGTGGGTGAGGGTGGAGGACTTACAATTTAGTTACACTTTAAATCTCATATTTAATAAAAAGCCATCTTGGTTCTTGGTTCTTTTGACTGTTTTACTGTGATCTCCCACCCTGAACGTGGATCCTGTGTGGACCTGCAGCGGATGGGGACACAGCCCTCGTACCCCGGCCTTGGGACGAGGGGCAGGTTGTATACAAGGAATGTCTCGACCCGGTCAAGGACCAGGACCAAGAAGGGCCGGAGCTTAAGAGTGTGGCTCCATAGCAAATGGATCTCGGGGAGGATGCAGACGGAGCGGCGTACGCCACCTGTCCTCACCAACTGATATATTTAGAGGGAGTCCGGCTGCTAGAGGGGTACCGGCCCCCGACACCCGACCTTGCTGCTCCATGTCCTGGTCGGGAAAGCCCGGTAGGCCCTGAGGATCCCACCGGGTATCGGAAGGAGCGGAGCTGCCACCCGTACCCTTGTTCTGAGAGGAGCTCAGAGGGAGACCCGGCCTATTCGCACACACACAGACAGGAAAGGATTCGGTCTGTAGTTCAGGAACACTCTGGTGTAGGGTCCTGATTGAATGCTGGACTTACTCGGAGGTTGTCGGACCCCCGTCCCTGGTGACCGCAGGACTCCGCCTGGAGCAGGGAGTTGCCTTCCTTCTGCCAACTCTAAAGTGAGTAAAGCCTTGGAAGTTCACCCCTATGGCCTCCGGACTGTTCATTCTGCGCCACACCACGCGACGCGGCATCCATTCTCCTCTACTACTTCCCCCTCCATCCTGTCTCTCTGCCCTGAGGCCCTGCTCCACCTGTGGGGAGTAGTAATAACTATGGCCGCCATACCACCATGCCTCAGCGGACTGCAGCGGCGCTGGTGGCCTTCACCAGGTGCCACAGGTGGCGTAGTCGGAATCAGCCACTCAACCCGGATAAGCCCACACCATCCTTTTAATGTGACGGCCCTGAGCACGGGTTGGGTCCGGGCCACGGCTTCACCCCATCTCTCCATCACAGGACCCGACTCCGAGTCCCCCATCTCCCAGGGTAAAGAAAAGGGCTTTTCGAGTAGAGGCGTCACAAAGACACTTGCTCAGGTGTTCATAAATGTGATTGTGAAGCTTCACGGGGTTCCCTCCTATGTGGTGTCTGATCAGGGGACCCAATTTGTTTCCAAGTTCTGGAAGGCATCCTGTTCTCGACTGGGGGTCAGCTGTACTTTTCCTCTGCCTTCCACCCTCAGTCAAATGGTCAGACTGAGCGTGTCTATTAGAACTTGGAGACATATCTCAGCTGTTTCGTCTCAGAAAATCAGGAGGATTGGGCATCCTACTTACCGCTGGCAAAATTTTCCATCAATAATCATCGTCAAGAATCCACTGGCAGGTCACCGTTCTTCAGTGCATACGGTTATCCTCTACAGTTTGGTAGCCTCAGTGGGGGAGGAGCTTCAGGAGTTCCTGAGGAGGAATGGTTTGCTTCGTTGCTCCCCTCGGTATTGCAGGGTGTTCTGTGTAATTTAAAGACCATGGGAGACAGATATAAACGTATGGCTGACAGAAAACGCTTGCCAGGTCCGGACCTGAATGTGAATGACTTTGTGTGGTTATCTACCAGGAATATAAGATTCAAAGTTCCTTCTTGGAAGCTGGGTTTATTGGTTCCTATTAGTGTTGAGCGAGTATGTTCTAGTCTGAGTATGCTCGGGCCGAGCTCCGAGTATTTATAGCTGCTCGGTGATAAGGTTAAATCGCTCCCGTGTGCATGATTTGCAACTGTTTGACAGCTTTATTACATGTGAGGAATGTGTAAGAAATAGACATTCCTCACATGTAATAAAACTGTCAAACAGTTGCAAATCATGTACAGGGGAGCGATTCAACCATATCACCGAGCAGCTATAAATACTCGGAGCTCAGCCCGAGCGTACTCGGTGAAAGGGTTACTAAAACATACTCGCTCAACACTAGTTCCAATAAAATAACTGCCATCATTAACCCAGCAGCGTTTCGTTTTGAACTTCCTCAGGCCCTTAAGGTCCACAATGTGTTCCACAGGTCCTTACTCAAAAGGTAAGTGGAAACTCTTGAGCCCTCACCTCTACTACCGTGCCCAGTAATGGTAGATGGTAATCTGGAGTTCCAGATTTCGAGGATTGTAGATTCTCGTTTCCAATGTCGGTCTCTACAATACTTGGTACACTGGAAAGGCTATGATTCAGAGGAGAGGATGTAGGTTTCAGTGTCAGACGTGAACGCTCCCAGATTGATTCACTCATTCCACAACTCTTTTCCTGAGAAACCCGGTCCTGAGTGTCCGGAGGCCACTCGTAGAGGTAGGAGATACTTTAACGGGTGTGTCAGAGGTGACAGACAGTCGCTCTGCAATGGGTTGCAGGAGATCTCTACGTTTGGCATTGCAGACAGCCTCTAAGATAAGAGGCTGTCTTTAGGACCGAGCAACTACCTCTCTCTTGCTAATTAGCTCTCTGCCTGGGTGTATATATACCTGGTGTGTCGGAGAGGGAGTCGCCGGCTATATTCATTTCTACTTGTGAAGCTAAGCAGGAGCAGTACTTCGTCCTCTCTGGAGCTTGAGGCCGTGTGCTTATTTGGAGTTCATCTAAAGCTAAGCCATTTCCCCTGTTGTGTCCACCCTTGTTGTCTATAGAGTTTAATGGAGGTTGACTAGTGCTCATCTCTTTCCATCCCTAACCGTAGCCATACGCCAGGGAGAGTAGGGCGAGGCACGCGTGCGGCGATTGCTGAGGAGGCAATATAGGGACGTTAGGGGGAGACAGGGTGATGCTAGACCAGACTAGGAGGTCTCCACTTTCCCCTTTCCCTAGTGTCTGGGCTCCCTTTTCCCTCTGTGTTGCACTAAGGCTTTCCCACACCTGGCGTGACACGGTCCCTGGCCAGTCTTCACTAAACCACTCAGGTCTAGCTACACTTTAACTTCTATTCTCATCTAGATAACGCTTCCTATGGGCTCCCATTTGCCTGAGATAAAGAATCCTTCCGCAACTTGGTACTTTATCACTTCAGAACTTGCTACCAGAGAATGGTCTCCTCTCTCTTCTTCACACACAACACCCTCAATCAATGCTGGTCTGCAAACCATAGTTCCTTCTCTTTTCTGTACTTTACAATAAGTGCCTAACAAAAAGTAACTGATTTCCTTTGCCCACATAATAATAATAATAATATTTTTTATTTATATAGCGTCAATAATTATGGCAATTATAATAAATAGAGATTTTCATATAAAACTGCACGATCCGGTCATCAGCCAGTATGTTTAATGCAATAATCAATTATTAAGTGCAGTTATCATGTGCATGGAAGGTGTGGAGACAGATGACTAGTAGGGAACAGATTCTGAATAATATTTAGAAGGAGGGAACAGGGGAAAGTTAGTTTACTGAGTTGAAGTGGTAGACTTGTTTAAAGAGATGAGTTTTTAAAGCGTGCTTGAAGACGTGGTGGCTAGGCATCAGTCGGATCGTCTGGGGTAGAGCATTCCAGAGAGCTGGCGTAGCACGAGAGAACATACAGTAACTCCACACACAATGGTCAAGCCCCAATAGTTAACACTGTCTGCTGGTTAACAAAGTGCTGTAGGTCTCAAATCTACAATATAACCGGAGATTCGTCCGAACCTCTGTCTGAAGCCTTTATAGACTGCGCAAGCACGACACGCCTGCGCAGTCTGGCTACAGACAGAAGAAAGCATGGAACCGTTACAGGTAAGGGGAGTGTGTATGGCACCGGAGATCGCGGTATGCGTAGACACAGAATGCATACCGCGATCTCCGGCGCCATGCTTACATACTTACCTGACCGGGAGGAGCATTGCTGCGGCGCCTCTCTTCTCGCGGACATCGGGGCAGGAGTGAAGCGTCGTAATCGGTGCATGCGCATAGCACTATCCGGCGCCATTTTACTGAAGACACATTTGCAGAGTGTCTTCAGCAAAATGGCGCCGGACAGTGCGGTATGTGCATGCGCGTACTCTGGCGCCGCACTCCTCCCTCGGCCTCCGGCAGAACAGGACACAGCCGCGCTGGAGCACAGAGAAGAAAGGTGAGAATAAGTGTTTATTTTTTTGTATGTGTGCAGCATGAAAGGGATGAGGGGTGCCACACATACCAGGATTGGGGGATGAGGGGCCCACACATACCAGGATTGCAGGATGAGGGAGCCATACATACCAGGGTTGGGGGTTGAGGGGTACCATGCATACCAGGATTGAGGGATGAGGGGTACCATGCATACCAGGATTGGGGGTTGAGAGGGGGGCCATGCATACCAGGATTTGGGGGTGAGGGGACCATGCATACCAGGATTAGGAATGGGGTGCCATGCATACCAGGATGAGGGGTACCACACATTCCAAGATTGGGGGTGAGGGGACCATGCATAACAAGATTGGGGGATGAGGGGGCCATGCATACCAAGATTGGGGTATGAGGGGTAACATACATAGCAGGATTGAGGGGTGCCATACATACCAGGATTGGGGGATGAAGGGTACCATGCATACCAGGATTGGTGGATTAGGGGTACCATGCATACCAGGATTGGGGTGGGAGGGGGGGACCATGCATACCAGGATTGGGGGGTGAGGGGACCATGCATACCAGGATCAGGAATGAGGTGCCATGCATACCAGGATGAGGAGTACCACACATATCAGGATTGGGGGGTGAGGGGACCATGCATACCAGGATTGGGGGGTGAGGGGACCATGCATACCAGGATTGGGTGGTGAGGGGACCATGCATACCAGGATTGGGGGTGAGGGGACCATGCATACCAGGATTGGGGGTGAGGGGTGCCATGCATACCAGCATTGGGGATGAGGGGTAACATGCATACCAGAATAGGGATGAGGGGTACCATCCATGCCAGGATAGGAATGTGGGGTACCATGCATACCAGGATGAGGGATGGGGTGCCATGCATAACAGGATGAGGGATACCATGCATACCAGAATAGGGATGAGGGGTACCATGCATACCAGAATAGGAATGAGTGGTACAATGCATATCAAAATAGGGATGAGGGGTACCATGCATACCAGAATAGTGATGACGGGTGCCATACATACCAGAATAGGGATGAGGGGTGCCATGCATACCAGGATTGGGGGATGAGGAGGCCATACATACCAGGATTGGGGATGAGGGGTGCCATACATTGCATAATTGGGATGAGGGGTGCCATGTATACCAGGATGAGGGGTACCATACATACCAGAATAGGGATGTGGGGTACCATGCATACCAGGATGAGGGATGGGGTGCCATGCATACCAGGATGAGGGGTACCATACATACCAGGATAGGGATGGGGTACCATATATACCAGGATGAGGGATGGGGTGCCATGCATACGAGGATTGGGGGGAGAGTGGTGCCATGCATACCAGGATGAGGGATTGGGTACCATACATACCAGGATTGGGGGATGAGGGGTGCCATACATACTAGGATTGGGATGAGGGGTGCCATGTATAACAAATTTGGGATAAGGGGGCCATGAAAGGATGATAGATGGGGTGCCATGCATGCCAGGATTGGGGGATGAGGGGTACCATGCACACCAGAATAGGGGTGAGGGTTACCATGCATACCAGAATAGGGATGAGGGGTACCATGCATACCAGAATAGGGATGAGGGGTACCATGCATACCAGAATAGGGATGAGAGGTGCCATGCATACCAGGATAAGGGATGGGGTGCCATGCATACCTGGATTGGGGGATGAGGAGTGCCATGCATACCAGAATTGGGGGATGAGGGGGCCATGCATACCAGGATGAGGGATTGGGTGCCATGCATACCAGGATTGGGGGACGAGGAGGCCATACATACCAGAATTGGGATGAGGGGTGCCATGCATACCAGGATGAGGGGTACCATACATACCAGGATAGGAATAAAGGGTACCATACATACCAGAATAGGGATGAGGGGTACCATGCATACCAGGATAGGAATGCGGGGTACTATGCATACCAGGATGAGAGATGGGGTGCCATGCATACCAGGATTGGGGGATGAGGGGTGCCATACATTGCATAATTGGGATGAGGGGTGCCATGTATACCAGGATGAGGGGTACCATACATAACAGAATAGAGATGCGGGATACCATGCATACCAGGTTGAGGGATGGGGTGCCATGCATACCAGGATGAGGGGTACCATACATACCAGCATAGGGATGAGGGGTACCATACATACCAGGATGAGGGATGGGGTGCCATGCATACGAGGATTGGGGGAAGAGTGGTGCCATGCATACCAGGATGAGGGATTGGGTTCCATACATACCAGGATTGGGGGATGAGGGGTGCCATACATACCAGGATTGGGATGAGGGGTGCCATATATACCAAATTTGGGATAAAGGGGCCATGCATGCAAGGATGAGAGATGGGGTGCCATGCATACTAGGATTGGGACAAAGGGTGCATTGTGTACCAGATTTGGAATGAGGGGTGCCATTTAATGATGAGCGAGCATGCTCGCTGCTGCTCGGTGCTCGCCCGAGCATCTCACTGCTCGACATGCTTGGCGCTCGCCAAGTATTTTCGCGGTTGACCGGTGGGAGCTCGGGTCCCCTCCCTGCATGTTTGGCGCTCTTTACAGAGACAATGAACATGCAGGGATTGCCTGCCACTCACTGTAATGCCGCAGCCATGTTGGTTGTGGCATTACAGTGATTGGCTGGCAGCAAAGCGTCATCAGGTCTATATCAGACCTGGCGCCGCCATGCTCGTCACAGTCACTCCAGAATCAGACAGTGTACGGAGAGGGAGAGATTTGCTTGTTTCTAGTTAGTGTAGGTGTACCAAACTATATTAGAGACACATATCCATCTCAACAAACAGTCCTTCTGAGGACTAATCCATCTGCAGAGATATCAGGTAGACAGTGTATATAAGCAGGCAGGCAGGGCATATAGCAGACTGCAGTGCATATAGCAGAAGAGGCTCCATTCCAGTTTTGTCTGCTGCTGCTGTTAGATATTTCTAGAAATAGGCCCAGATCTCAGGGGCCAGGAATACATTTTTTTTTGGATATTAATCCTCATTATTTGCTTAAAAAGCAATCCAGAGAACACAGTTTTTCTGTGCCATTTGCTTGTTGGCACTGCAGAATACAGCCAGGTCCTTTCCATATTACAGTGCTAAAAATCCAGCTATTTAAAACTGTGGTTTGTCCGTCACACGGATCACATATAATTGCGCTGAAAATACTGCCATTTCTGGCCTCCATTAAAAATTAGTTTCAGTGTGTCAGTGAAGCAATTGACACCAGTTTGCTGTTCAAAATAGTTACCTACAGGCCAGGTATTTAAAACTGTGCTTTCTCCATCACACGGATCACATATACGTTTTCAGAAAATACTGCCATTTCTGACCACCTTTAAAAATTTGTTTCAGTGTGTCAGTGAAGCAATTGACACCAGTTTGCTGTTCAAAATAGTTACCTACAGTCCAGGTATTTAAAACTGTGTTTTCTCCGTCACACGGATCACATATTCGTTTTCAGAAAATACTGCCATTTCTGGCCTCTATTTAAATGTTTTTCAGTGTGTCAGTGAAGCAATTGACACCAGTTTGCTGTTCAAAATAGTTACCTACAGGCCAGGTTTTAAAACTGTGCTTTCTCCGTCACACGGATTACATATACGTTTTCAGAAAATACTGCTATTTCTGATCTCCATTAAAAATTTGTTTCAGTGTGTCAGTGAAGCAATTGACACCAGTTTGCTGTTCAAAATAGTTACCTACAGGCCAGGAATTTAAAACTGTGGTTTGTCCATCTCACGGATCACATATACGTTTTCAGAAAATACTGCCATTACTGACCTCCATTAAAAATTTGTTTCAGTGTGTCAGTGAAGCAATTGACACCAGTTTGCTGTTCAAAATAGTTACTTACAGGCCAGGTATTTAAAACTGTGTTTTCTCCGTCACACGGATCACATATACGTTTTCAGAAAATTCTTCCATTTCTGGCCTCCATTAATATTTTTTTTCAGTGTGTCAGTGAAACAATTGACACCAGTTTGCTGTTCAAAATAGTTACCTTCAAGCCAGGTATTTAAAACTATGGTGTGTCCGTCACACGGATCACATATAAGTTCGCTCCAAATTCAATCATTTGTAGTGAGCGTGGAAGATATTGTCCTCCATTTAAAATGGGCAAGGGACGGGGAACTGGACGTGAAGGTGATGGTGCATGCAGAGGCCGAGGCTGTGGGCAAGCTGAAATTGTCTCACAACAAACACCCACATCTTCTCGCTCGACCTTCCTGTTCCAATTAATAGGGGACCGCAGAGCAGTGTGAAAAGATTATTGGTTGGATAGCAGATAATGCTTCCAGTCATCAACAGAAAGAAAGTTGCCAGTACAACTGTTAGGTCTTCCCGAGTCTGGTTGTTTTTTAAGGACTGGGCCGATAACAAAAAAAAAGGCCATTTGCACCACCTGCCAGGCCAGCATCAGCAGGTGTGGCCAAACGACCAGCCTGACCACCACCAGTATGATCAGGCACATGGCAGCAAAGCACCCGACTTTGTGGGTCGAACCCCAGGGTCCAGGAACAGTGTCTGCGGGTGGTACCACTTATTCTGCTGTTGTGCATGCAAGCCAATCCCCTGTCTATGGTGCATGCGAAGAAGCCTCCTGCACTGCACCTGTCATTGCACACTCTCAAGTAGCATCATCAGGAAGCACGTCCACGTCCTTGTCCCAGCGCAGCGTTCTGTTGTCCATTCCCCAGTCCGTGGAACCAAGCGCAAATACGCGGCCAACGTCCCACTACTAAATTCCCACATTTCGCGACTGCTTGCGCTAGAAATGTTGCCTTTTAGGCTCGTGGAGACGGAAGTATTCGGTCCCCAGCCTCCACTATTTCTCCCGGTGTGCCGTCCCCGCATTACACAAGCACGTGTCCCAAAACATTAGCCATGCCCTCAACAATGCAGTTACCGGGAAAGTCCACCTAACCATGGAAACGTGGACAAGTGCTTGTGGGCAGGGACGGTACATCTTGCTGACGGCACACTGGGTTAACATAGTGGAAGCCGGGTCCCAGTCGGACCATGGGACATAACACGTCCTCTCGACGCCAAGGATCACAGGCCCTAGGTCAATCAGGGTTGCCCCCACAGTCTGCTGCTCCTGCACTTCATCCTCCTCAGCCTCCTTCTCCTCTTTAGCCTCCATCTCTGAAATGACCACGTCAGTCACAAGCTGGAAGCACTACAGCACTGCCTCATGCTTAGGTGACAAACCGCACAATGCTGAAGAGTTGTGGACAGCTGTGAAAGAGCAGGCAGATATGTGGCTTACACCGCTGAACCTACAGCCAGGCATGGTCATGTGTGACAATGGCCGGAACCTGGTGGCATCTCTGAGGCGAGGCGAGCTCACACACGTACCATGCCTGGCCCATGTGCTTAACCTCGTGGTTCAGCGGTTTCTCAAATCCTACCCGGAGCTGCCGGATCTGCTTGTTAAAGTACGCCACCTGTGTGCCCATTTTAGAAAGTCACCTACAGCTTCCGCCGCCCTTGCCATGTTTCAGCAGCATTTGCAGCTTCCGGCTCACAGACTGATGTGTGATGTCACCACGCGTTGGAACTCTACACTGCAGATGTTGGGAAGGATTTGTGAGCAGTAGAGGGTGACGCGCCCAGGGGATGGGGACGACAAGGAGCCCGGGCCTTTTTGTTGGTTTTGGGGGATGCCGCGGTGGCCGGCTCCCGAGGCCGTGCCCTGGGGTCACTCTTTAAAAAGCAAGGAATAATGGGGGAAAGGTGTATGGGAAAGGGAAAGTTCGTGATGCCACCCGTGGTGTCTGGTGAGGATCACCAGCGCTGCTACAGTCCTCTGAGGCCAGTGATCAGGCAGCTTAGTTGGTACGGCTTCCCACAGGTGGAGCGGGGCCTCAGGGCAGCGTAGGAGAAGGGATGCAGGACAGAGGGGACCCAGCTGGGTCGGAAGAAGAATAGGCACACTCACAACAGTTCACTTCAGTACCTTTACTGGTGGTGTTTTCAGGCACGATCCAGGGCACTGTAGGGTGAAGGGTGCATATTGGGACTCTCCCTAGTGAGCGGGTGTGGGGCCTCCTGTTTCTTGCCTTTTCCTGATAAGTTTATGACCTGCCTGGAGCTAGGCCTAACTTGGTCTCTGTCTTTCACCGGCTGACCTGGTGGTAGGGCCTTCTGTTGGAGATCACCCTCCCTGGTCTCTTGGGCCTCAGTGACTCCTGACCCTGGTATAACAGTCAGCTTTTGGTGTTCCTGGGACATATAGTTTGCCAGGGGTTCCGGCAGTTTCTGCTGGTCGTAGAGATTCCTGCAGACGCGGACCCGGTGTCCGGTATACGGTCTTGGGGTGAGCTGGCTAAGCTCCTCTGCCCCCTGTGTAGCTCACTTACTCCACTTGCCTTTGGCCAGGGCCCTCACTAGGCTTCACACTGGCAGTAGGCCTCGCTACTCTTCACCGCTCTTACAGCGTCGGCACGCCTTGGGCTCACTAACTGAGCTCCCTGAGTCTGAGCTGGACTGACTTTTGACTGCAGACTAGACAGCCTCCCAGACTAGACTGAACTGCCTAGCTCCACTTTCCCTTTTTATATCCCTATCTGGGCTCCCTCTGGTGGTCTGAGGTGGAAGGTGGAGGTGTGTGTACGCTGTGAGGGCCTCTTGTGGAGGAATCCGTCCATGCACCCCTCTAGGATCTGTGGTACCAATGCGCAGCAGGGCGCAACATTGGCAATTGTTGAGTACCAGCATCAACAAGGCCGTCAGTATTCAGTTCAGACTCCACACATAAGACCTCAGGAGTGGACATGGATGTCAGACATATGTACCATCCTGCAAAAGTTTGAGGACTCCACCAAGATTGTGAGCGGTGAGGGCGCCATAATTAGCATCACAATCCCGCTTCTCTGTCTTTAAAACGCTCTCTGCTCACAATCAAAGAGGATGCATTGCAGGCGGAGGACGATGAGCTGGAGCAAGGAACCATACAGGGTGATACACACAGCCCAGCCTCATCTCCTCCCAACGTGGATTGTGTGACAATGAGGAAGAGGAGAAGGAGGAGGAAGAACAGGAGCTAGTTTCATGCGCTATAGACGGTACTACCTGCACAACTGTCATACCATCTGTTCAGCGTGGATGGCCTGAGGACAGAGAGGAGGAGGAGAGCATGGTCACTCGTCCTCTTGGTGAGGACATGGAAGTCTTGCCTGTTAGCAGTCTGGCACGTATGGCTGAGTTTATGTTACGCTGCCTTTCCCATGACCCTCACGTTCTCATAATTAGTGGTTGGTGACACTTCTAGACCCATGCTACAAGGAGAACTTTATATCTATTATTCCTTCTCCTCATCCTTATCCTCCACCACCATATCAGCAGGGTGACCGTGGTCCGTGATGCAACACCCACATAATTTTTTTAAAGGGTGTTTATGATGCCCGTAAAAAATTTTTTTTATACAGTATGTTCATGTATACCCCCCAGGGGTAAATGTTTGGCAGCCCATACACTGAGCGTATGGGCATTACAAGAAAAGGAGACCAGCTCCTTTTTAATGGGAACATTTTTTTATGAGGCCCTCTAAGTTTCTTCCAAGGGGCATTGGAGTGCCTCCCAATTTTTGTTTCAGCCCTTTCATTCACTGCATAGGCCAACACTATGGGAGACCCATTTCCTAATAATGGAAACATTTTTTCATGAGGCGCTGGCAGCCCTTGCATTCTCCTTTCTAATGGGAATTTGTCGCTACTGTGGCCCTGCTCTATGTGTCTTTAAATTCTTAGTGGGGTTTTTCCTAAATTTGGTGAGCCATTGGACTCACTGCATACCCTATAACTGTATGGCAGACCCTATCCTTTCTAATGGGACCATGTCGTACTCGTTACTGTGGTCATGCTCTATTTGTCTTTAAATTCTTAATGGGGTTTTTCCTAAATTTGGTCAGCCGTTGGACTCACTGCATACCCTATAACTGTATAGCAGACCCTCTTCTTTCTAATGGGAACATGTCATACTCGTTACTGTGGCCCTGCTCTTTGTGTCTTTAAATTCTTAGTGGGGTTTTTCCTAAATTTGGTCAGCCGTTTGACTCACTGCATACCCTATAACTGTATAGCAGACCCTCTCCTTTCTAATGGGAACATGTTGTACTCGTTACTGTGGCCCTGCTCTTTGTGTCTTTAAATTCTTAGTGGGGTTTTTCCTAAATTTGGTCAGCCGTTGGACTCACTGCATACCCTATAACTGTATAGCATACCCGCTCCTTTCTAATGGAAACATGTCATACTCGTTACTGTGGCCCTGCCCTATTTGTCTTTAAATTGTTAGTGGGGTTTTTCCCAAATGTTGGAAGCCCTTGCAGTGACAGCATGGGCATTACCAGTATAGGAGACCCGCTCCTTTATAATGGGAGCATTTTTTTACTGAGACTCTCCTCTATGTGTCTTCAAAGGGGTATTGGGTTGCGTCCAAATTTTTGGCAGCCCTTGCAGTCACTGCATACGCAATAACAGTATAGGAGACCCACTTGTTAATAATGGGAACAACAAAGCATACACTGTGTGCAGAATTATTACGCAAGTTGTATTTTAGAGGATTATTTTTATTATTGATCAACAACTATGTTCTCAATCAACCCAAAAGACTCATAAATATCCAAACTTAGTATTTTTGGAAGTTGGAGTGTTTTTTTTTTTAGATTTGGCTATCTTAGGAGGATATCTGTTTGTGCAGGTAACTATTACTGTCCCGAATTATTAGGCAACTTAATAAAAAAACAAATATAATCCCATCTCACTTTACAGATATTTGTAGACATAGCCCCAGGTAACAGGGGCCAGGGTTAATTTTTTTTATTTTAATCCTGATTATTTGCTTAAAAAGCAATCCAGAGTAGACAATTTTTCTGTTCCATTTGCTTGTTAGCACTGCAGAATACAGACAGATCTTTTCCATATTTCAGCGTTAAAAATCCAGAAATTTGTAGTGCCCGTGGAAAATATTAGCCTCCATTTCCATTTTGCTGCAGTGTGTCGGCGAAGCTATTCACACGAGGTCACTGTGAAGAATAGTATTAGTAAACACATATATCTGACGTATCACATACACTGTGTGCAGAATTATTAGGCAAGTTGTATTTTAGAGGATTATTTTTATTATTGATCACCAACTATGTTCTCCATCAACTGAAAAGACTCATAAATATCCAAGCTTAATATTTTTGGAAGTTGGAGTGGTTTTTTTTTAGATTTGGCTATTTTAGGAGGATATCTGTTTGAGCAGGTAGCTATTACTGTGCAGAATTATTAGGCAACTTAATAAAAACCAAATATAATCCCATCTCACTTGTTTATTTTCACCAGGTAAACCAATATCAGTGCACAAAATTTAGAAATAAACATTTCTGACATGCAAAAACAAAAACCAAAAAAATTAGTGATCAATATAGCCACCTTTCTTTATGATGACACTCAACAGCCTTCCATCCATAGATTCTATCAGTTGCTTGATCTGTTTTCAATCAATATTGCGTGCAGCAGCCGCCACAGCCTCCCAGACACTGTCCCGAGAGGTGTACTGTTTTCTCTCCCTGTATATCTCACATTTTATGATGGACCACAGGTTCTCTATGGGGTTCAGATCAGGTGAACAAGGGGGCCATGTCATTATTTTTTCTTCTTTTAGACCTTTACTGGCCAGCCAAGCTGTGGAGTAGTTGGATGCATGTGATGGAGCATTGTCCTGCATGAAAATCATGTTTTTCTTGAACGATACCGACTTCTTCCTGTACCACTGCTTGAAGAAGTTGTCTTCCAGAAACTGGCAGTAGGTCTGGGAGTTGAGCTTCACTCCATCCTGAACCCGAAAAGGTCCCACAAGTTCATCTTTGATGATACCAGCCCATACCAGTACCCCACCTCCACCTTGCCGGCGTCTGAGTCGGAGTGGAGCTCTCTGCCCTTTACTGATCCAGTCTCTGGCCCATACATCTGGCCCATCAAGAGTCACTCTCATTTCATCAGTCCATAAAACCTTTGAAAAATCAGTCTTAAGATATTTCTTGGCCCATTCTTGACGTTTTATCTTATGTTTCTTGTTCAAAGGTGGTCGTTTTTCAGCCTTCCTTAACTTGGCCATGTCCCTGGGTATCGCACACCTTGTGCTTTTTGATACTCCAGTAATGTTGCAGCTCTGAAATATGGCAAAACTGGTGGCGAATGGCATCTTGGCAGCTTCACGCTTGATTTTCCTCAATTCATGGACAGTTATTTTGCGCCTTTTATAGCCAACACACTTCTTGCGACCCTGTTGGCTATTTGCCATGAAATGCTTGATTGTTCGGTGATCACGCTTCAAAAGTTTGGAAATTTCAAGACTGGTGCATCCCTCTGCAAGACATCTCACAATTTTGGACTTTTCTGAGCCCGTCAAATCTCTCTTCTGACCCATTTTGCCAAAGGAAAGGAAGTTGCCTAATAATTAAGCACACCTTATATAGGGTGTTGATGTCATTAGTCAACACCCCTCCTCATTGCAGAGTTGCACATCACCAGATTTACTTAATTGGTAGTTGGCTCTCAAGCCTATGCAGCTTGGAGTAGGACAACATGTATAAAAAGTATCATGTGATCAAAATACTCATTTGCCTAATAATTCTGCACGCGGTGTAGTTGGCTGATGGCTCTCTAACAATAGCGAGGGCCGAATGCTTGCCTTTTAAAAATAGAAAGGGCCGCCTGATGGCCCTATAAAAATAGGCTTTGTGACTTTCGAAGTCCCTCCACCATAAATGAAACAGGATGTGTCTGATGATGTGTCACACACCACATTGCCAGATAAGGTTGTAAAATGTTAAAATGACATTTCCCGATGAATACATTTGTCTTAAAAAATAACTTAAAAAAAACCCAAAACAGTAGGATCTTTCTTTAGTATAAAAAACAGAGTCGCCAATGTAACCTCAATGAAATCACATTGTTCAGCTCCTGCACCTCCTCTTCCATCTCAGAAATGACCACATCAGTCACAAGCGGAAAGCACTACAGCACTGCCTTGGCCATGCGGCAACAGCCTGTGCTGAAGATAACATGCTTAATGCTCAGGTGACAAACCGCCCAGCGCTGCAGAGTTGTTCAAAGCTGTAACACAGCAGCCTGATCTGTGGCTCTCACCGCTGAACATACAGCCAGGCATGGTCGTGTGTGACAATGGGCGGAACCTGGTGACGGAGAAATGACAGCCGGAGTAGATACGGTTTCCCCCTATGCCAGTCCTTTCACCAAGCTAAAGAATATGTCTGTGGAGAACACTGTGCCCACCAGAGGATTTGATTCTGAGGGCTTACCTGTCTCCCCCTCTCCAGAGCCCCATAGCAGCTGCAAAGTTATCGCTATCATGAACTCTCCTGATGTAGAAGCCAGGGCACACCAGAGGATTCTCTGGTGTGACGTCCAACCCTGGCTAAGAAAAGTGTGTGGGAAGGTTCCCGGACACTTTATGGCTGTTTTTTTACTGAGGTGGAAACCCACGCAAACACAGGGAGAACATACAAAATGTTTGCAGATGTTGTCCTTGCTGGGATTTGAACCCAGGATCCCAACGCTGCAAGGCTTAAGCGCTAACCACTGATCCAATGTGCTGCCATTCACCCTCTGATATCTAACATACTGGAGAAACTTGCACCTACTGCCACTCTATCTTCAGCTCCTTTGTGAGAAACTAATGTATTTGGGCAGCCACTCAGTCTACCAAATACAATTCCTGAGAAGGAAATTGGGGATGGCTTTGCTCCTGGTACTGGGGGCATTGCTAATACCATGGCGTCGCACCATAGTTTACTGGAAATATTCCAGGCTGATAGGAGGCAAGGAGATTCCCACAGAAAAGTAACAGCAGTAATGTTCAGGGACCCTCGCTTGTAGAAGGCGGAGACGATACCAGGAGAAATAGTTGCGGCTGGGAACCAAGTATGGACACCCAGTTGCCGCCGGCATGAAGTTGTGAAATGCTTCCGCCTCCACGTTTCAAGTGCAAGGCCACATTTCAAGTGCAAGCAGCTTTAGAGGACTTCCTGGGAGAAATGAGAGCTGGAGTAGATATGGTTTCCCAAGTCCTTTCACCGAGCTAAAGAATATGTCTGTGGTGAAATACAACTCTCAGCAAAAAAAATCTGTGGACTGGCTTCGGACCGTCCCTGGCCACATTCACTTGACCACGTGTTAGTGGTTAGGCGGTCCTTCCTAGTAAGTGCACTGGGAAGGGCACGGTTAATGTTGTGGGACCCGTACTTGTGGAAGGCGGAGACAATACCGGGAGAAATAGTGGTGGCTGGGGACTGAGTATGGACACCCGGCCGCCGCCGGAATGAGGTTGTGAAAAGCTTCCGCCTCCATGAGCCTAAAAGGCTACATTTCAAGTGCAAGCAGCTGTCCAGAAATCGGGCAGTTTAGTATTGCGGCCTGTCGGTGGGTGGGTGGCTGGCTGTATACATGCGCTTGCATTCCAAGTAACAGAAAACTAAGCAGATGGTGGCCTCTATCATCATCATGGCCTCACCTCAGCACTATGATCTCTCGTGAAGGAGAAGCCAGGGTCCACCGGAGGAGTTTCCGTTTCTCTGGTGGGCCCGTTCAACCCTGCCGAGAAGCAGCCCTGGCTACGAAAAGTGTGAGGGAAGGTTCCCGGACACTCTATGGCTGCTTTTTTAATGTGGATTTGACGCGCCCCCTGGGCCGTGGGGATACCCGGAGCCGGGCCTGTATATGGCTGGGAGTTGTAGTCACCGTGGCGGCGACCCGGTCCGTGACCAAGGGCGGTCAAACCAGTGACAGTCTATGTGTATAGGTTTATATAGTCCGACTACGCCACCTGTGGATTGCGGTTATGGAGAACCGCCGCTGTGGAGCAGTCCACTGAAGCTGGTGATATGCGCAGCAAGTGTAGTATAACTCCCCACAGGAAGAGTGTAGCTTCAGGGCAGCGCAGGTGAATGATGGTGGTTGTGCGGGGCGTCCCAGTGCAGTGAGTGCTGGCGCGGCAAGAAACACGGAGACAAGATGATGCAGTCCCAGGGTCTTTACTCACGGTTATCAGTTTCCAAGTTACACTGCAGATCATAACTTCCCACGTCGTGCTGTGCGTACTCAGTGAGGGGCTCAGTCCACCCTCAGGCATCTCCAGAGCACTTTTCAGGACCCCGTTCTGTGTACCTTTCTCTGGCCTCTCTCCTTTTACCTCACACCTAGCGGCACCTCTGTCCAGTGTCCATGGGCCTTGGCGGGCGACGTGTGTTCCGTCCCCTGGCCCTATGGGCTACCTTCCTGATGGCTAGTGTGGGTGGCCTGCTGTACTTAAAGTGCTGCAGCCTCCAGTTCCCAGTTGAGCCCTGTAGTCTCTGCTGGCTGAGGGATCCGGTTCCCTTTCTTCTGGCCTGACCCCCCTACCTCCTGGCAGCGGCGGGCGTACGGGTGGCAGCTGCACGGCCCGTACCCCTGGGGTCCCTTCTGTTCCTTTCCTGGAGCCTTCCTGCTCCCTCTTTCCTCTCCTTCCTCCTTCAGGCTCAGGCCTCTTGGCTAGGCCTGCCTGTGGAGCAGAGCTCGTTCAGAGCCCCTGCTCCTGCACTTCTCCTCCTCAGACTGAACTACTCCACACTCTCCCTTTTGAACCAAGATGGTTCCTACTTTTATACCTCCTACTGATGTGCTCCCAGGATCTATGTCCTCCACCCATCCACTACCTAGTTCCCCCTCTCTAGGTGGTTCCTCCCCACTCCAGCCAGGGATCAGGGACAGTTGTGCTCTCCCTTAGGAGCATTGTCGCCCTGTCCCCCGGAAATGTGGTGTAGTGGATGTAGTGTTAGGGTCCTGAGCCATACTCCTTCCTTACCAGAGAGTGAGATACCACACCTCTGGATGAGGTGAAATACCTCTGTGGCGACCGAACCCTCAGGGGCGCCACAGATTGGACGTGCTTATGCATGTTATTTCTCAAACCACATTGCAAATCAGGCCATCTCCCAACTCTGTAGTCATGAAATTAATGGTGCGAAGAAAGATGTTTGTGTGTCGAAGCACCACCGACAAGTGCGAGCTGATGTTGGACGGGCTGCCATTGCTTCTGCAACAAGCTGCATAAGAGGACTTCCTGGGAGAAATGACACCCAGAGTAGATACGGTTTCCCTCTATGTCAGTCCTTTCACCGAGCTAAAGAATATGGCTGTGGTGAAATACAACTCACAGCAAAAAAGCTGTGGACTGGCTCCGTACTGTCCCGAGCCACATTCACATGTCCATTTGTTTGTGGTTAGGCGGTCCTTCCCAGTAAGTGCACTGGGGAGGGCACGGGTAATGTTGTGGGACCCGTGCTTGTGGAAGGCGGAGACGATACCGGGAGAAATAGTGGCGGCTGTGGACCGAGTATGCAAATCCGGCCGCCGCTGACATGAGGTTGTGAAATGCTTCCGCTCCACGAGCCTAAAAGGCCACATGTCAAGTGAAAGCAGCTTTAGAGGACTTCCTGGGAGAAATGACAGCTGGAGTAGATATGGTTTCCCAAGTCCTTTCGCCAAGCTAAAGAATATGGCTGTGGTGAAATACTACTCTCAGCAAAGAAAGCTGTGGACTGGCTCCGTACCATCCCTGGCCACATTCACCTGTCCACGTGTTTGTGGTTAGGCGGTCCTTCCAAGTAATTGCACTGGGGAGGGCACGGGTAATCTTGTGGGACCCGCGTTTATGGAAGGCGCAGACGATACTGGGAGAAATAGTGGCGGTTGGGGACCGAGTATGGACACTCGGCCCCTGCCGGCATGAGGTTGTGAAAAGCTTCCACCTCCACGAGCCTAAAAGACCACATTTCAAGTGAAAGCAGCTTTAGAGGACTTCCTGGGAGAAATGACAGCTGGAGTAGATATGGTTTCCCAAGTCCTTTCACCAAGCTAAAGAATATGGCTGTGGTGAAATACAACTCTCAGCAAAAAAAAGCTGTGGACTGGCTCTGTACCGTCCCTGGTCACATTCACTTGACCACGTGTTTTTGGGTGGGCGGTCCTTCCTAGTAAGTTCACTGGGGAGGGCACGGGTAATGTTGTAGGACTCGTGCTTGTGGAAGGCGGAGACGATACCGGGAGAAATAGTGGCGGCTGTGGACCGAGTATGGACACCCGGCCGCTGCCGGCATGAGGTTGTGAAAAGCTTCTGCCTCCATGAGCCTAAAAGGCCACATTTCAAGTGCAAGCAGCTGTCAAAAATTTGGCAGTATAGTATTGCAGCCGGTGGGTGGGTGGTTGGCTACATACCTGCGCTTGCATTCCAAGGAATGGGGTAGGGACAACTGAACGCTGCACTGGGACAAGGACGTGGACGGTGATTGTTGCAAGTATGCAATGACAGGTGCATGGTGGGAGGCATCTTCCCATGCGCCAAGGATCACTTATGATGGGCACACTTTTAGGCAGGGACCTGGAAGTCAGAGATGCTTCCAGGGGTCCTCCCCATGCTGTTCCCATGTCTTTTCAGCACTGTATGCATGTGTCTGATGGCTGATGGCTCTCTAACAATAGCGAGGGCCGACTGCTGGCCCTTTAAGAATAGTAGGGGCCGCGTGATGGCCCTATAAAATAGGCTTTGTGACTTTCACAGTCCCTCCATCATAAATGAAACAGGATGTGTCTGATGATGTGCCACACACCACATGGCCAGATAAGGTTGTAAACTGTTAAAATGACATTTCCCAGTGAATGCATTTGTCTTGGTGGAAAGCAATGCAAAAGTGCAAAAACGCAACAAAAACGCTACGTGTGAACATAGCTCAAGGTGTGGAGGAGTATTTTTGGATTTGATCATTTATTTTGCCTTATATACAAGTCATTACCCTGGAAAGGATGTTCCTTAACATATTTCCCAGGAAAATCCATTCTGGATTTGTTTTTGTATGTTTTATTGTGAGTCCGTAAAAGTGGCGTAATACCTCTGACACCCTTGTTGACAGCAGTGACCTGGGAGTCAGAAATGCTTCCAAGGGTCTTCCCCATGCTGTTCCCATGTCATTTGAGCACTGTTCCCATCGATTTGGGCAATTTTTAGGCCCTCTGCAGACCGCCGAGGGGAGCCACCTGAAAAATGCTCGAGTTTCCCATAGACTTACATTGGGCTCATTGCTCTGGTCGAGCACTCGAGTATTCCAATGTGCTCGACTTGAGCATCGAGCACCTGAGTATTTTAGTGCTTGCCCATCGCTAGTGCCATGCATACCAGGATTGGGGATGATGGCTGCCATGCATACCAGGATTAGGGGTGTGGGGTGCCATGCATAACCAGGATTGGGGGAGAGGGGTGCCATGCATACCAGGATTGGTGATGAGGGGTGCCATGCATACCAGGATTTTGGATGAGGGGTGCCATGCATACCAGGATTAGGGATGAGGGGTTCCACGCATACCAGGATTGGGGATGAGAAGTGCCTTGCATACCAGAATTGGGGATGAGAAGTGCCCTGCATACAAAGATTGGGGATGAGGGGTGCCATGCATACCAGGATTGGGGATGAGGGGTGCCATGCATACCAGAATTGGGGATGAGGGGTGCCATGCATGCCAGGATTTGGGATAAGGGGTGCCATGCATACCAGGATTGGGGATGAGGGGTGCCATGCATACCAGGATTGGGGATGAGGGGTACCATACATACCACGTTTGGGATGAGGGGTACCAGACATACCAGAATAGGGATGCAGGGTACCATGCATACCAGGATTGGGGATGGGGTGCCATGCATACCAGGATGAGGGGTACCATACATGCCAGGATAGGGATGAGGGATGCTATACATACCAGAATAGGGATGAGGGGTACCATGCATGCCAGGATAGGTATGCAGGGCACCATGCATACCAGAATAGGGATGAGGGGTGCCATGCATACCAGGATTGGGGATGAGGGGTGCCATGCATACCAGGATTAGAGATGAGGGGTGCCATGCATACCGGGATTGGGGGATGAGGGGTGCCATGCATACCAGGATTGGGGATGACGGGTGCCATGCATACCTGGATTGGGGATGAGGGAGCCATGCATACCAGGCTGAGGGATGAGGGGCACCATGCATACCAGGATTGGGGGTGAGGGGTGCCATGCATACCAGGATTTCGGGGCGATGGTGCCATGCATAACAGGATGGGGGTGATGGGTGCCATGCATACCAGGATTGGGGGTGAAGGGTGCCATGCATACCAGGATTGGGGGTGAGGAGTGCCATGCATACCAGGATTGGGGATGAAGGGTGCCATGCATACCAGGATTGGGGGTGAAGGATGACATGCATACCAGGATGGGGATGAGGGGTGCCATGCATACTAGGATGGGGATGAGAGGTGCCATGCATACCAGGATAGGGATGAGGGGTGCCATGCATACCAGGATAGGGATCTGGGGTGCCATGCATACCAGGATAGGAATGAGGGGTGCCATGCATACCAGGATAGGGATGAGTGGTGCCATGCATACCAGGATTGGGGATGTGGGATAGGATTGTTTAAAAGAGTCGGGTGTAGGCCAGAGAAATAGAACTGTGGTTTTCCTCTTCCACGGTTCTAATCTACTTTTTATTACCCTTTTTCCATTGATAGTGTGAGTGTAAGCTATTTTACTTCATTTACAATGGGCAAGGCGCGTGGCAAGGGACGTGGAAGTGGATGTTCTGGTGATGGTGCATGCAGAGGACGGGGCCGTGGCCAAGGTGAAAATGTGCCACAACCAACAGCCACATCTTCTCGCTCCCACTTCTTGACCAAATTACTAGGGAAGCACAGAACAACACCAGTATTGCGAACTAATCAGTGTGAACAGGTTATTAATTGGATAGCAGATAATACTTACAGTTACCTGAAAACCACCATCTCCGGTCTGTCTTCCACACGGTCAACTCTTTGTAGCCGTGAGTCTCGACCGCATACTCCTGCTCACCCTGATGCTCCTTCCTCCCACCATGCCGAGTGTCGTCAGACAGCAACTGATCCCACACTTGGACACTCTGAAGAGCTGTTCACTGGTCTATTTCCAGATTTGTGCCCCTCGCCTGCTCCGCTTGAAGTGGTGGAAGAGGAGATCCCATGTAGCGATGCCCAAATATTTAAACAGCCACGGCCACAGGAAGTCGACTCTGGCAATTTATCACAAGTGGTGGACGATGATGAGACACAATTTCCAGGAAGTGAGGAGGAGGATCGTGGTGCGCAAGTGGAAGAGGAGGAGGTGGTGGATGATCTAGTAACTGACCCAATGTGGCAGGAGGACATGCAGAGCGAGGCCAGCAGCACACAGGGTGAGGGAGGCAGAGTACCCCAACAGGCAGGAAGAAGCAGTGTGGTGGCCGCACACAGAAGGCAGGCAACAGTTCCCTGTAACACCAAGACGAGGGACGTTGCCAGTACAACCTGTAGGTCTTCCAGAGTCTGGAATTTTTTTAAAGACTCTGCTGATAACCCCAAAAAGGCCATTTGTACCACCTGCCATGCCAGCATCAGCAGGGGTGACAAAACTACCAGCCTGACCACCACCAGCATGATCAGGCACATGGCAGCAAAGCACCCGACTTTGTGGGGTGAACCCCAGGGTCCACGACCAGTGTCAGCGGGTGTCACCACTGCTTCTTCCGATGTTGTGCATGCAATAGAACCCCCTGTTGTGTGTGCAAGGCAATCCCCTGTCCATACTGCATGCAAAGATGCCCCCTCCTCTCAGTCTTCACTTGTTATGGCAATTTCTCAAGAAACAGCATCAACGTCCACGTCCACCGCAGCGTTCAATTGTCCATATCCCAGACCTTTGAACGAAAGCCGAAATTCGCAGCCAATGCCCCACAGGCCACAGTCCTAAATTTGCACATTTCATGACTGCTTGCATTGGAAATGCTGCCTTTTAGGCTGGTGGAGATGGAATCCTTCAGCAACCTTATGGCGGTGGCCGTCCCTCGGTACTCGGTCCCCAGCCGACACTATTTTGCCCGGTGTGCCATCCCCTCACTACACAAGCACGTGTCCCAAAACATCTGCCGTGCCCTCAACAACGCAGTTACTGGGAGAGTCCTCCTGACAACGGACACGTGGACAAGTGCTTGTGGCCAGGGACGGTACATCTCCCTGACGGCACACTAGGTAAACATAGTGGAAGCCGGGACCCAGTCGGACCTTGGAACGGAACACATCCTCCCCACACCGAGGATTGCGGGCCCTATGTCAGTCAGAGTTGCCCCCACAGTGTACAGCTCCTGCGCATCATCCTCCTCCTCCTCCTCCTCAAGGTTCAGCCTCCATCTCAGATATCACCACATCAGTTACAAGCTGGAAGCACTGCAGTACTGACTCCGCCAATCAGCAACAGGCTGTGCTGAAACTCATAAGCTTAGGTGAGAAACCTCACACTGCTTGTGAGTTGTGGACAGCTGTGAAAGAGCAGGCAGATCTGTGGCTGAGACCGCTGAACCTATATCCAGGCATGGTCGTGTGTGACAATGGCCGTTACCTGGTGGCGGCTATGAGGCGAGGCGAGATCACACACGTACCATGCCTGGCTCATGTGCTTAACCTCGTGGTTCAGCGGTTTCTTAAATCGTACCCCGAGTTGCCAGATCTGCTCGTCAAACTATGCCGCCTGTCAGCTCATTTTCGCAAGTCGGCTACAGCTTCCGCAGCCCTTGCTGTGTTGCAGCAGTGTTTGCAGCTTCCGTCACAACGACTGGTGTGTGATGACCCCACACGTTGGAACTCTACCCTCCACATGTTGCAAAGGATTTGTGAGCAGAAGAGAGCAGTTGTGGAGTACCAGCTGCAACAAGGCCGTCGATATTCAAGTCAGACTCCACACATAAGACCTCAGGAGTGGACCTGGATGTCTGACATATGTACAATCTTGACAAACTTTGAGGAGTCCACCAAGATGGTGAGTGGCAATGACGCCATCATTAGCGTCAGCATTCCACTTGTCTGTCTTTTGCAACGCTCTCTGCAGAGAATTAAAGAGGAGGCATTGCAGCCAGAGTATGATGAGATGGATCAAGAAGCCGTAGCGGTCGATTACACACAGCCCAGCCTCATCTCATCCCAAC
This sequence comes from Phyllobates terribilis, assembly GCF_046119375.1. Classification (NCBI taxonomy): domain Eukaryota; kingdom Metazoa; phylum Chordata; class Amphibia; order Anura; family Dendrobatidae; genus Phyllobates; species Phyllobates terribilis. The sequence continues at coordinate 474,657,512 of NW_027362763.1, forward strand.
GTGTATTGGGGGACAATGAGGGAGAGGAGGAGGAGGAGGAAGAACAGGAACTTGTATCATGCGCTGTAGACGGTAGTACCTGTACAACTGTCATACCGTCGGTTCAGCGTGGGTGGCCTGAGGACAGGGGGGAGGAGGAGGAGGAGGAGAGCATGGTCAGTCGTCATCTTGATGAGGACACGGAAGTCTTGCCCGTTACCAGTCTGGCACGCATGGCTGACTTTATGTTATGCTGCCTTAACCGTGACCCTCGCGTTGTCAAAATGTTGGGTGACAGTCATTACTGGTTGGTGACACTTTTAGACCCCCGCTACAAGGAGAACTTTCACTCTCTTATTCCTGAGGTGGAGAGGTCTACAAAAATGGGGCAGTACCAGAAGGCCCTTGCTGCAGAACTGTTAAAAAAATTCCCATCTGAACATGCTAGCGGCAGAGGTCACAGTTCGTTGCCCAACCAAGGCGTACATGCGAGAGAGACGCAACTCCAATCCAGCAGAGGCAGGGGAACACTGTCAACGTTCTGGGACAGTTTTCTCAGACCCTCCCTTCGGACAGAACCTGAGGCGCGGGGTACTCTCACAAGGAGTGAAAAGTTTCAAAAGATGGTGAGGGAGTACCTTGCCGACCGTACCAGCATCCTCCGTGATTCCTCTGTGCCTTTTAATTATTGGGTATCCAAGCTGGACACTTGGAATGAACTCGCTCTGTACACCTTGGAGGTCCTGGCCTGCCCTGCCGCTAGCGTGTTATCGGAGAGTGTTTTTAGCGCCGCTGTGGGAATTATAACTGATAAGCGCACTCGCCTGTCAACTGACAATGCTAACAAGCTGACCCTTATCAAAATGAACAAGGGCTGGATTGGGCCAGACTTCTCATCACCACCAATGACAGCAGAGTAACATAAAGTCAAATCCACTGTGTTATTTCGGGAGGTGTATTCACATGCACCGCTTCACACCCACACATGGGTATACGCTTCCTCATTTCGGCTGTTTTATGTTCTTCTCTTTATCCTCAGCCTCCACCACCACTATACCACCAGGGTGACCGTGGTCCATGTTGCCATTATTGAAAGTTCCTCCATCCTTATTTTTGTCAGCTTTTGCTTGGAAGGCATAAGCAAAGACTGTGGGAGACCCACTCTTCAATAATGGGAATAATATTTTTAAGATGCTGTACTGTATGGCTTTTGTAAGGGGCATTAAAACCGTCTTGTTAAGCTACTGCGACCTCCACCACTTTTCCAAGGGGCATTCAAACCGTCTTGTTAAGCTACTGTGACCTCCACCACTTTTCCAAGGGGCATTAAAACCGTCTTTTTAAGCTACTGTGACCTCCATGTCTCTTCCGAGGGGCATTAAAACCATCTTGTTAAGCTACTGTGACCTCCACCACTTTTCCAAGGGGCATTCAAACCGTTTTGTTAAGCTACTGCGACCTCCACGAATCTTCCAACGGACTTTGAATTTCCTCCTAATTTTAGTCAGCTTTTGCTTTTCAATGCATAGGCGAACACTAAGGGAGACCCACTCCCCAATAATGGGTAGAAGGTTTTTAGTACGCTGTAATCCACGTCTGTTTCAAGGGGCATTGCAGTTACTCATAATTTTTGGAAAGCCTTCCATTCACTGCTTAGGCCAACAGTGCACAGGAGACCCAGTTGCTATAAATGGAAAAAATGGTTTAGTTAAGGCCCTCTGACCTTCATGTCACTTCCAAGGGGCATTGGAGTGCCTCTAAATTTTTGGTAGGCATTGCACTCACTGTATGCCCTATAACTGTGTAGCCAAACTGCTCCTTTTGGTACAGAAACATATCCTACAAGACATGTGTGGTTGACTGGCCTGATATTGATGTGAATGGTCCCTGTTCCTCCTGCTCTTTCTCCTTTGCCACCACCTCATCCATCATTCATCACCTGAAGCTTTGTTTTAACGGGAGTCATAGAACTGGGATAGTAGCAGGAAAACATCCAGCAATCCTCGGACCACCTCAGGCCTAGCCGCTACTACATACATGTGCTTGCATTCCAAGAAAACAAAGCAGATGCTAACTTCTATCATCATCATCATGCTCCTCACCTTGGCGCTCTCAACTCCCCTGATCGAGAAGTCAGGGCCCACCGGAGGAGCCTGGTTCTCTGGTGGGCTCGTCCAATCCTGCCCTAAAGCAGGCCAGACTAAGAAAAGTGTGTGGGAAGGTGACAGGAGAAATAGGGGCGGCTGTGGACCGTTTATGGACAACCGGCCGCCGGGTGGCTGGGGACTGAGTATGGATACCAGGCCGCCGAAGCAGCCATGAGGTAGTGGCCAGCTTCGGCCTCCTCCAAACTAAAAGGCCCCATTTCAAGTGCAAGCTAGCAGTATGGCATTGCAGCCTGGGGGTGGGTGGGTGGCAGGCTGCACACTTACGCTTGCATTCCAAGAAAACAAAGCAGATGCTAATTTCTATCATCATCATCATGCTCCTCACCTTGGCACTCTCAACTCCCCTGATGGAGAAGCCAGGACCCACCGGAGGAGTCTGGTTCTCTGGTGGGCTCGTCCAATGCTGCCCTAAAGCAGGCCAGGCTAAGAAAAGTATGTGGGAAGGTGACAGGAGAAATAGGGGCGGCTGGGGACCGTTTATGGACAACCGGCTGCCCCCAGGCGGTGGGGGACCGTGTGTGGACACCCGTCCGCGGGGCGGCTGGGGACCGAGTATTGACACCTGGCCACCCCCTGGCGGCTGGGGACCGAGCGTGGACACCCGGCCGCCGGGCGACTGGGGACTGAGTATGGATATCTTGCTGCCGAAGTAGCCATGAGGTGGTGGCCAGCTTCGGCCTCCTCCAAACTAAAAGGCCCCATTTCAAGTGAAAGCTAGCAGTATGGTATTGCAGCCTGCGGGTGGGTGGTTGGCAACATATTTGCGCTTGCATTGCAAGGAATGGGGGAGGTACAATTGAACACTGCTCTGGGACAAGGACTTGCACGGGGATAGTTGCAAATCTGCATCTTCTGATGCGGCAAGGATCACTTCTGATGGGCACACTTTTAGGCAGTGACCTGGGAGTCAGAGATGCTTCCAGGGGTCTTCCCCATGCTGTTCCCATGTCTTTTCAGCACTGTATGCATGTGTCACACAGCACATGGCCAGATATGGTTGTAAAATGTTAAAATGACATTTCCCGGTGAATGCATTTGTCACGGTTGAAAGCAATACAAAAGTGCAAAAACGCATGAAAAATGCTACTTGTGAACATAGCCCAAGGTGTGGAGGAGTATTTTTGCTTTTGGTTATTTATTTTACCTTATACACAAGTCTTTACCCTGGAAAGGAAATTCCTTCACATATTTCACAGGAAAGCACTTTCAGTTTCGTTTTTGAACGTTTTATTGTGAGCCCATAAAAGTGGCTTAATACCTCTGACCACGTTGTTGACAGCAGTGACCTGGTAGTCAGAAATGTTTCCAGGGGCGATCCCCTTGCTGCCCCCATGTCTTTTGAGCACTGTCACTATCGTTTTGGGCACTTTTTAGGCTTTCTACAGACTGCCGGGGGTGCCGCCGCAAAAATACTTGGGTCTCCCATAGACTAACATTGGGCTCGTTGCTCGGGTCGAGCACCCGAGTATCACGGTGAGCTCGGCCCGAGCTTCGAGCACCCGAGCATTTTAGTGCTCGCTCAACACTAGTTATAATTCCACCAGCGGCACTAAAAACCCGCTCTGATAAAACGCTAGCGGCAGGGTAGGCCAGGACCTCCAAGGCGTGGCGAGCCAGTTCATTCCACGTATCCAGCTTGGATACCCAATAATTATAGGGCACAGAGGAATCGCGGAGGATGTTGGTACGGTCGGCAAGGTACTCCCTCATCATCTTCCCAAACTTTGCACTCCTTGTGAGAGTACCCCGCCCCTCAGGGGCTGAGAAAACTCTCCCAGAACTTTGACAGTGTTCCCCTGCCTCTGCTGGATTGGAGTTGTGTCTCTTTCGCCTGTAGTCCTTGGTTGTCCAACGAACTGTGACCTCTGCCGCCAGCGTTTTCAGGTGGGAATTTTTTAATAGTTCCGCAACAAGGGCCTTCTGGTACTGCCCCATTTTTGTAGACCCGTCCGCCTCAGGAATAAGAGATATTCAATTCTTCTTGTAGCATGGGTCTAGAAGTGTCACCAACCAGTAATGACTGTCACCCAAAATTTTGAGTATGCAAAGGTCATGGGAAAGGCAGCGTAACATTAACTCAGCCATGCGTGAAAGACTGTTAACAGGCAAGACCTCGGTGTCCTCACCAAGAGGACGAGTGACCATGCTCTCCTCCTCCTCTTCCTCCACTCTGTCCTCGGGCCATCCACGCTGAACAGATGGTATGACAGTTGTGCAGGTAGTACCATCTATAGCGCATGAAACTAGCTCCTGTTCTTCCTCCTCCTCTTCCTCATTGTCAACTAATCCATGTTGAGATGAGATGAGGCTGGGTTGTGTGTAATCACCCTGTATGGTTCCTTGCTCCATCTCATCGTCCTCCGCCTGTAATGCATCATCTTTGATTGTGAGCGGAGAGCATTTTAGAAGACAGAGAAGCTGGATGGTGATGCTAATTATAGCATAATCGCCGCTCACCATCTTGGTGGAGTCCTCAAAATTTTGGAGGATGGTACATACGTATGTCTGACATCCATGTCCAGTCCTGAGGTCTTATGTGTGGAGTCTGAACTGAATACCGACGGCCTTGTTGATGCTGGTAGTCAACAACTGCCCTCTTCTGCTCACAAATCCTTACCAACATCTGCAGTGTAGAGTTCCTACGCGTGGGGACATCACACACCCGTCTGTGAGCCAGAAGCTACAAACGTCGCTGAAACACGGCAAGGGTGACGGAGGCTGTAGGTGACTTTCTAAAATGGGCACACAGGCGGCGTACTTTAGCAAGCAGATCCAGCAGCTCCGGGTAGGATTTGAGAAACCGCTGAACCACGAGGCTAAGCACATGACCCAGGCATGGTATGTGTGTGAGCTCACCTCGCCTCAGAGCCGCCACCAAGTTCCGGCCATTGTCACACACGACCATGCATGGATGTAGGTTCAGCGGTGTGAGCCACAGATCTGCCTGCTCTTTCAGAGCTGTCCACAACTCTTCAGCATTGTGCTGTTTGTCACCTAAGCATATTAGCTTCAACACAGCCTGTGCCCCTTGGCCGAGGCAGTGCTGCAGTGCTTCCAGCTTGTGAGTGATGTGGTCATTTCGGAGATGGAGGCTGAAGAGGAGGAGGGGGCTGAGGAAGATGAGGTGCAGGAGCTGTAGACTGTGGGGGCAACCCTGATTGACCTAGGGCCTGCAGTCCTTGGTGTCGGGAGGACGTTTTCCGTCCCAAGGTCCGACTGGGTCCCGGTACCACTATGTTAACCCATTGTGCCATCAGCGAGATGTACTGTCCCTGCCCACAAGCACTTGTCCACGTGTCCGTGGTTAGGTGGACTTTCCTGGTTACTGCATTGTTGAGGGCACGGCTAATGTTTTGGGACACGTGCTTGTGTAATGCGGGGACAGCACACCGGGAGAAATAGTGGCGGCTGGGGACCGAGTACCGAGGAACAGCTGCAGCCATCAGGTTGCGGAATGCTTCCGTCTCCACGAGCCTAAAAGGCAACATTTCGAGCGCAAGCAGTCGCGAAATGTGGGAATTTAGTAGTGTTGCCTGTGGGCCGTTGGCTTCGTATTTGCGCTTGCATTCCAAGGACTGGGGTATGGACAACAGAACGCAGCGCTGGGACAAGGACATGGACGTGCTTCCTTTTGCTGCTACTTGAGAGTGTGCAATGACAGGTGCAGGGCAGGAGGCATCTTCACATGCACAGGGGATTGGCTTGCATGCACTGACACACTGAAACAAATGTTTAATGGAGGCCAGAAATGGCAGTATTTTCTGAAAACGTGTATGTTATCTGTGTGATGGAGAAACCACAGGTTTAAATAGCTGGCCTGTAGGTAACTTTTTTGAACAGTAAACTGGTGTCAATAGCTTCACTAACACACTGAACCAAATGTTTAATGGAGGCCAGAAATGGCAGGATTTTTAGTGCTGTAATATGGAAAGGACCTGGCTGTATTCTGTAGTGCCAACAAGCAAACGGCGCAGAAAAACTGTGTTCTCTGGATTTCTTTTTAAGCAAATAATGAGGATCAATATCCCCCAAAAAATTATTCCTGGCCCCTGAGACCTGAGCCTATTTCTAGAAATATCTAACAGCAGCAGCAGCAGACAAAACTGAAATTGAGCCTCTTGTGCTCTATGCACTGCAGTCTGCTATATACCCTGCCTGCCTGCCTTTATACACTGCCTGCCTGATATATCTGCAGATGGATTAGTCCTCAGAAGGACTGTTTGTTGAGATGGATATGTGTCTCTAATATAGTTTGGTACACCTGCACTAACTAGAAACAAGCAAATCTCTCCCTAGCTCAGCAGCACCTCTCCCTACACTGATTCCGGAGTGACTGTGACGAGCATGGCAGCGCCAGGTCTGATATAGACCTGATGACGCTGTGCGGCAAGCCAATCACTGTAATGCCACAACCAACATGGCTTCGGCATTACAGTGAGTGACAGACAATCCCTGCATGTTCATTGGCTCTGTAAAGAGCGCCAAACATGCAGAGAAGGGACCCGAGCTCCCGCCGGGCAACCCCGGAAATACTCGGCGAGCGCCGAGCATCTTGAGCAGTGAGATGCTCGGGTGAGCACTGAGCAGTTGCGAGCATGCTCGCTCATCACTACTGCGGAACATCCACTGCTGCTTGTTTCTGAAAAACTACCAAGGAGTCAAAATTGTCACTAAAATTGTAGTTACATTCCCAGGGGAGTGTAATTTCCAAAAAATTGTATATGGAGTCTGCAAACTATTTTACGATAAATTGTTCTCCAAGAGTCAAATACCGCTTCTTCCCTCCCGCAGTATCATACAGCCACATATGGCATATTGCCGCATTCAGCAGAAATTGTGTGACAGATTTTGGTGTAATTTTTACCCATTTCCCAGTGTGAAAATGTAAAATCTGGGGCTAAATTAATTTTTTTGTGGTAAAAATGTAATTATTTTTTCTTCACTGCCAATTGTATAAAATTCTGTGAAGCACATGTGGTATTAATATGCTCACTGCACCTCTAGATGAACTCAATGAGAGGTGTAGTTGGGTCACTTAAGGGTCGGTTCTGCTGTTCTAGTGTAGCACCCTGAGGATTCGGCTGCTACAGGGGTATTGCACCTCGACCCAGAGGTGTGGTATTCCACTCCCGGGTAAGGATGGAGTGTGGAACTGAGCTTAGTAGGCTGCATGCACTACATACATCCCATTTCCGGGGGACAGAACAACGGTACTCCCACCAGTATATGTGCAGGTACGACAGCGTCTGTCCCTGGCTGGAGTGGGAGGGGGGTGGAACATCCCAGTAGTGTAGGGGCAGATAGGGGGAGTAGTCTGGGTAAAGCTAGGAGCCCATTGGGTGCTGGTCACCTGGGTTCACACATAGAGGGAGTATATAAGGTGGGCACCATCTTAGAATAGGGTCTTTGGTCAGAGAGCCTGAGGAGAAGCAGAGCAGAGGAGTTCAGCCAGGAGGGCTGACAGGGAGCTGTGGCTCCGGCTGGGCCCAGCTCCAGAGCCAAGCCTGCAGTGGAGAGAGGAGAGGAAGAAGGAAGGCCCAGAGACGCAGAAAAGAGGGAACCCTAAGATCCCAGAAGCAGACCAAAAAGGGTGAAGGGTTGGCAGAAAAGGGCACCGGATCCCAAGCTGGCAGAGGCAGAAGTAACCCTTAACCAGGAACCGGAGGTCGTGGTCAAGTTTTGCCACGACCCTCACCATATCCACCAGGAAGGCACACCACGAGTAGGGCCAGAGAAGCCAGAGAAGGTTCAACCACTAAGAGGCCCGAGGGAGCCGGACAAAGGTGGATCCCTGGTGGGGACGGCCAGGAGAAAGAGAGTGAGAGGGAAGCTCAGGACCATGCTCCGGAACTGCCTGGGGGTTAGCCGAGTCCCGCACCTGGTGGACGCAGCACGGCTCGGGTGGTCACTCAAGGCCAGAGTGACTAAAGCAACATCAGTGAGTAAAAACCCTGAAACTGCATCTCCTGACTCTGCCTCTCCTTCCTGCATCATCACAACCCCCATCATCCACACCTGCTGCCCTGAGGCCATACCCCTCCCGTTGGGGGTTATACCATCACTGCTGCACATATACCACCGGCCTCAGCGGACTGCTCTGCAGCGGCGGCTTCAAAGCCGCACTCAACGGGTGGCGTAGTCGACACTTAAACAACATCTACAAAGACTGCCACACACTTAGTTTGACACCCTGGGCACGGACCGGGTCACCGCCACAAGGACTACTACCCCCATACAGATCCGGCTCCGGGTATCCCTTGAACATGGCCCAGGGGGCGCGTCAGCTTTGGCGTAGTCGGCAGGATCACGTGCCCGCAACCACCGGGTACTGCGTGCCTGAAGAAAAGTTCGCATTTACCTCAAAAAGAAGTCTCCCGCCGGTTCCGGAGGGTCCCCGCCATCGGACGCCATCTCAGATCGGTTCCTGCCATTTGCCCGTCATCTGCAGTCTTTTCCCGCCATCTGCAGTGTTTCCCGCCACTGGGAAGCGATTCCCGCCATCTAAGAAGACTTCCCGCCCTGGCAGAGCGGACGCCATTATGGGCGTGCCAGAGGGTGACAAGAGACCACCTCCCATCGTGGGCCAGGACCAAGAATGGCGCCAAAAACGAAGACCGCCCCCACCAGCAGAGACTGCAATGATTGAGATGTCAGTCAGCGTGGGGGGTCTGCCCCTGGAACTGACAATCACCAAGTTACCCCAGGACCGCCCTCAGTATGGGCGTATAGAGAACAAAAGAGAGAAGATGGGAGCAGCCTGGAGGAGTCTAGAGAGAACGCACCCGGAGATGGAGGGAGAGGCAGGCAGCACCGACCCAGTGGTCAGGAGCCTGTTGCAAGCGACTACCCCAGAAGGCCTGGTGGAGATCCTGGCGCAGCTCCCCAGAGATCGGGAGCATGCACGGACCGCACTGGAGGGCTTGGCTCAGAGGATGGCCCGAGTGCAGCGAGACGTACTGGCCGCGTGGAGCAGAGAAATGGCCCAGCAGGCTGGAACCCGCCAGCAAAAGACACCGCCAGCAGCGAGGAGCACGCCTGCCCTTGAAGGAAGAGCAGGAGGGACGAAGGCCGGAGACGGCGCCGTGGAGGGAGCTGAAGTAACGGAGGCAGGTAATGGGGACGTCTACACCCCGTACCCGGAGGCCGAGAACCTGCCCCAGCTCCCCATCGCAGAGCCCGAAATCCCGTTCACTGCGCCCGTCGCTGCACCGCCACTGCTCCAAACTAGGCCTCAAGCGGCAGGAGCCGCGGCCGCGCTCCCCGTGACGTCACGCGCCTCAAATCAGAGTGCGACCAAACAGGAAGCGCCATTGGCCTGGTCACAGGGCAGAGTACCCCCGGGCGCAGCCGTCTCCACAGTGCCCTTCACATTCAGAGTGCCCCCGGGCGCCGCGGCAATCATCGCGCCCGCAACCTCCATCATGCTACCCCTGGGAGAAGACTTGTTTACCCAGCATACTTGCCCGGATGGGCAGCCCTTTGTGTGGCCGCCGGAGTTCGTCAATCCCCGACTCCGGAGGGAACGGCCTCTGGATGAGCCCCTGATCCCGGCTCCGGCGCCCGCCAAGATCACCCCACTCTCATTGGAGGAGGCGCAGTTCGCGTGGGACCCCACTGGAGAAGACCTCATCGGGTTCACCCAAGAGACCCGGGCGGCCGCAGCCCAGCGTGCAGAGTGCTGCCGACAGCAGTTAGAGGTCTTCGACAGAGAAAGGAGAGAGAGGCGGGTCCGCGAGGAGCGGCTGCAAATCCGGAGTGCAGAGCAGAAAAGCCGGACCCGACGGAACCCCCGTGCAGCCCACGGTCCCTGTGCCACCGGGACTGTAATCAAATTCCAACTGCAGCACGGTTGGGGCTTCATCATGGATCACAAAACCCCCGGTGACGTTTTTGTAACCCGCAGAGATGTCGAGTCTCACCTACCGGAGGGACACCGTGGTCGTGACCTGTACCTGGGTGACGAGGTCACCTTCACCTGGCACCAGTGTGCCAAAGGACCCTATGCCCTTCATGTACATCGCCTGACGGAAGAAGAGCTGCGGTGTGAGGAGGAACAAGAGGACCCGGACGGGTCTGAAGCCTACCCTCAGGAAGGAGCAGGAGGGCATCGTCACCATTAAGAGGTGAACTGAAACTGTATATAGTTACCCGTAAGGGTATATGCCATGCTGCTTAATTAAAATGAGTTCCCCGTTGGGACAAGTGTGAACTGTTCCAGTGTGTCCCATCTCCCCACAGGCTGAGGACTGTGAACAGCCATCCCTATTCCCCACTGGCCGAGGACTGAGAGCGGCCATATCCATTGTATATAGTTGCGCTTCCTAAAGCGCCCCCTACTGGTTTTATAGGAAACTGTTTTTTTTCTACAAGAGACTGTGGCACTTACCTGGTCACAATTTGCACAAGTGGCCAGAGGTCAAAAATGTTTTACATGAAAAGTTTTATTATGCTGAAAGAGTTAATATTATTTTATGATGTGTCTGTAACATTTTAAGAGAGAAGTACCTCCCATAAAGGGATGGGTTGAAAGTTATATTTTATATGTAAGTGCACTTTCAAAAATTTGTATGTTTTATGTTTTGCTCTTTTACAGCCCGAGGACGTGCTGTGATTTACCAGGGGGGAATGTAGCACCCTGAGGATTCGGCTGCTACAGGGGTATTGCACCTCGACCCAGAGGTGTGGTATTCCACTCCCGGGTAAGGATGGAGTGTGGAACTGAGCTTAGTAGGCTGCATGCACTACATACATCCCATTTCCGGGGGACAGAACAACGGTACTCCCACCAGTATATGTGCAGGTACGACAGCGTCTGTCCCTGGCTGGAGTGGGAGGGGGGTGGAACATCCCAGTAGTGTAGGGGCAGATAGGGGGAGTAGTCTGGGTAAAGCTAGGAGCCCATTGGGTGCTGGTCACCTGGGTTCACACATAGAGGGAGTATATAAGGTGGGCACCATCTTAGAATAGGGTCTTTGGTCAGAGAGCCTGAGGAGAAGCAGAGCAGAGGAGTTCAGCCAGGAGGGCTGACAGGGAGCTGTGGCTCCGGCTGGGCCCAGCTCCAGAGCCAAGCCTGCAGTGGAGAGAGGAGAGGAAGAAGGAAGGCCCAGAGACGCAGAAAAGAGGGAACCCTAAGATCCCAGAAGCAGACCAAAAAGGGTGAAGGGTTGGCAGAAAAGGGCACCGGATCCCAAGCTGGCAGAGGCAGAAGTAACCCTTAACCAGGAACCGGAGGTCGTGGTCAAGTTTTGCCACGACCCTCACCATATCCACCAGGAAGGCACACCACGAGTAGGGCCAGGGAAGCCAGAGAAGGTTCAACCACTAAGAGGCCCGAGGGAGCCGGACAAAGGTGGATCCCTGGTGGGGACGGCCAGGAGAAAGAGAGTGAGAGGGAAGCTCAGGACCATGCTCCGGAACTGCCTGGGGGTTAGCCGAGTCCCGCACCTGGTGGACGCAGCACGGCTCGGGTGGTCACTCAAGGCCAGAGTGACTAAAGCAACATCAGTGAGTAAAAACCCTGAAACTGCATCTCCTGACTCTGCCTCTCCTTCCTGCATCATCACAACCCCCATCATCCACACCTGCTGCCCTGAGGCCATACCCCTCCCGTTGGGGGTTATACCATCACTGCTGCACATATACCACCGGCCTCAGCGGACTGCTCTGCAGCGGCGGCTTCAAAGCCGCACTCAACGGGTGGCGTAGTCGACACTTAAACAACATCTACAAAGACTGCCACACACTTAGTTTGACACCCTGGGCACGGACCGGGTCACCGCCACAAGGACTACTACCCCCATACAGATCCGGCTCCGGGTATCCCTTGAACATGGCCCAGGGGGCGCGTCAACTTTGGCGTAGTCGGCAGGATCACGTGCCCGCAACCACCGGGTACTGCGTGCCTGAAGAAAAGTTCGCATTTACCTCAAAAAGAAGTCTCCCACCGGTTCCGGAGGGTCCCCGCCATCGGACGCCATCTCGGATCGGTTCCCGCCATTTGCCAGTCATCTGCAGTCTTTTCCCGCCATCTGCAGTGTTTCCCGCCACTGGGAAGCGATTCCCGCCATCTAAGAAGACTTCCCGCCCTGGCAGAGCGGACGCCATTATGGGTGTGCCAGAGGGTGACAAGAGACCACCTCCCATCGTGGGCCAGGACCAAGAATGGCGCCAAAAACGAAGACCGCCCCCACCAGCAGAGACTGCAATGATTGAGATGTCAGTCAGCGTGGGGGGTCTGCCCCTGGAACTGACAATCACCAAGTTACCCCAGGACCGCCCTCAGTATGGGCGTATAGAGAACAAAAGAGAGAAGATGGGAGCAGCCTGGAGGAGTCTAGAGAGAACGCACCCGGAGATGGAGGGAGAGGCAGGCAGCACCGACCCAGTGGTCAGGAGCCTGTTGCAAGCGACTACCCCAGAAGGCCTGGTGGAGATCCTGGCGCAGCTCCCCAGAGATCGGGAGCATGCACGGACCGCACTGGAGGGCTTGGCTCAGAGGATGGCCCGAGTGCAGCGAGACGTACTGGCCGCGTGGAGCAGAGAAATGGCCCAGCAGGCTGGAACCCGCCAGCAAAAGACACCGCCAGCAGTGAGGAGCACGCCTGCCCTTGAAGGAAGAGCAGGAGGGACGAAGGCCGGAGACGGCGCCGTGGAGGGAGCTGAAGTAACGGAGGCAGGTAATGGGGACGTCTACACCCCGTACCCGGAGGCCGAGAACCTGCCCCAGCTCCCCATCGCAGAGCCCGAAATCCCGTTCACTGCGCCCGTCGCTGCACCGCCACTGCTCCAAACTAGGCCTCAAGCGGCAGGAGCCGCGGCCGCGCTCCCCGTGACGTCACGCGCCTCAAATCAGAGTGCGACCAAACAGGAAGCGCCATCGGCCTGGTCACAGGGCAGAGTACCCCCGGGCGCAGCCGTCTCCACAGTGCCCTTCACATTCAGAGTGCCCCCGAGCGCCGCGGCAATCATCGCGCCCGCAACCTCCATCATGCTACCCCTGGGAGAAGACTTGTTTACCCAGCATACTTGCCCGGATGGGCAGCCCTTTGTGTGGCCGCCGGAGTTCGTCAATCCCCGACTCCGGAGGGAACGGCCTCTGGATGAGCCCCTGATCCCGGCTCCGGCGCCCGCCAAGATCACCCCACTCTCATTGGAGGAGGCGCAGTTCGCGTGGGACCCCACTGGAGAAGACCTCATCGGGTTCACCCAAGAGACCCGGGCGGCCGCAGCCCAGCGTGCAGAGTGCTGCCGACAGCAGTTAGAGGTCTTCGACAGAGAAAGGAGAGAGAGGCGGGTCCGCGAGGAGCGGCTGCAAATCCGGAGTGCAGAGCAGAAAAGCCGGACCCGACGGAACCCCCGTGCAGCCCACGGTCCCTGTGCCACCGGGACTGTAATCAAATTCCAACTGCAGCACGGTTGGGGCTTCATCAGGGATCACAAAACCCCCGGTGACGTTTTTGTAACCCGCAGAGATGTCGAGTCTCACCTACCGGAGGGACACCGTGGTCGTGACCTGTACCTGGGTGACGAGGTCACCTTCACCCGGCACCAGTGTGCCAAAGGACCCTATGCCCTTCATGTACATCGCCTGACGGAAGAAGAGCTGCGGTGTGAGGAGGATCAAGAGGACCCGGACGGGTCTGAAGCCTACCCTCAGGAAGGAGCAGGAGGGCATCGTCACCATTAAGAGGTGAACTGAAACTGTATATAGTTACCCGTAAGGGTATATGCCATGCTGCTTAATTAAAATGAGTTCCCCGTTGGGACAAGTGTGAACTGTTCCAGTGTGTCCCATCTCCCCACAGGCTGAGGACTGTGAACAGCCATCCCTATTCCCCACTGGCCGAGGACTGAGAGCGGCCATATCCATTGTATATAGTTGCGCTTCCTAAAGCGCCCCCTACTGGTTTTATAGGAAACTGTTTTTTTTCTACAAGAGACTGTGGCACTTACCTGGTCACAATTTGCACAAGTGGCCAGAGGTCAAAAATGTTTTACATGAAAAGTTTTATTATGCTGAAAGAGTTAATATTATTTTATGATGTGTCTGTAACATTTTAAGAGAGAAGTACCTCCCATAAAGGGATGGGTTGAAAGTTATATTTTATATGTAAGTGCACTTTCAAAAATTTGTATGTTTTATGTTTTGCTCTTTTACAGCCCGAGGACGTGCTGTGATTTACCAGGGGGGAATGTAGCACCCTGAGGATTCGGCTGCTACAGGGGTATTGCACCTCGACCCAGAGGTGTGGTATTCCACTCCCGGGTAAGGATGGAGTGTGGAACTGAGCTTAGTAGGCTGCATGCACTACATACATCCCATTTCCGGGGGACAGAACAACGGTACTCCCACCAGTATATGTGCAGGTACGACAGCGTCTGTCCCTGGCTGGAGTGGGAGGGGGGTGGAACATCCCAGTAGTGTAGGGGCAGATAGGGGGAGTAGTCTGGGTAAAGCTAGGAGCCCATTGGGTGCTGGTCACCTGGGTTCACACATAGAGGGAGTATATAAGGTGGGTACCATCTTAGAATAGGGTCTTTGGTCAGAGAGCCTGAGGAGAAGCAGAGCAGAGGAGTTCAGCCAGGAGGGCTGACAGGGAGCTGTGGCTCCGGCTGGGCCCAGCTCCAGAGCCAAGCCTGCAGTGGAGAGAGGAGAGGAAGAAGGAAGGCCCAGAGACGCAGAAAAGAGGGAACCCTAAGATCCCAGAAGCAGACCAAAAAGGGTGAAGGGTTGGCAGAAAAGGGCACCGGATCCCAAGCTGGCAGAGGCAGAAGTAACCCTTAACCAGGAACCGGAGGTCGTGGTCAAGTTTTGCCACGACCCTCACCATATCTACCAGGAAGGCACACCACGAGTAGGGCCAGGGAAGCCAGAGAAGGTTCAACCACTAAGAGGCCCGAGGGAGCCGGACAAAGGTGGATCCCTGGTGGGGACGGCCAGGAGAAAGAGAGTGAGAGGGAAGCTCAGGACCACGCTCCGGAACTGCCTGGGGGTTAGCCGAGTCCCGCACCTGGTGGACGCAGCACGGCTCGGGTGGTCACTCAAGGCCAGAGTGACTAAAGCAACATCAGTGAGTAAAAACCCTGAAACTGCATCTCCTGACTCTGCCTCTCCTTCCTGCATCATCACAACCCCCATCATCCACACCTGCTGCCCTGAGGCCATACCCCTCCCGTTGGGGGTTATACCATCACTGCTGCACATATACCACCGGCCTCAGCGGACTGCTCTGCAGCGGCGGCTTCAAAGCCGCACTCAACGGGTGGCGTAGTCGACACTTAAACAACATCTACAAAGACTGCCACACACTTAGTTTGACACCCTGGGCACGGACCGGGTCACCGCCACAAGGACTACTACCCCCATACAGATCCGGCTCCGGGTATCCCTTGAACATGGCCCAGGGGGCGCGTCACTAGCACCTCAGGGGCTTTTCCAGTGAGTCATTGCACCCTTGTACGATAACAACAAAATCTGATACAATATGGCACTCTTCCTTTCTGAGCTTTCCACTGCACCTTAAAACTATTTCCTGATTAGAAGTTTTTCACGCGTTTTCGACATGCGGAATTGCCTTGCGTTTTTTCATGCATTGAATAAGGCAATTCCGCATGCGGAAACGCAAAATGAATGAACATGCTGCGGATTTTTGAACGCAACATAAACGCTGCGGAAAAAAACGCAGCATGGGCATAGAACTTGCGGATTCTCATTGGGGACCATGGGGTGCGGATTAACAAGCGTTTTACAAGCGTTTACGCTGCGGAAAATCCGCATCAAAAACGCTTGTAATCCGCAACGTGGGCACATAGCCTAAAGCTTTAAATTACTGACTATTTGTCTGCTTAATTGGGAAAACCTGAGCTTTTCTGACACAGGTCCTACCTTCAATGATGTAGTGCCCTAAAATCTCTCTCCTAGCATTAGTATGATTTGACAGGTGTTCATCAGTCTGATACATATTGTATCTATAGCTTTAAAAATGAACTGCAAATCTTTATACATCTTAGGAAATCTACAGAAATACAATACTGTAAATGGTACGATAATCTGTTATGCTTGTTTGCTTATCTATTTTTTCTTTTAACTGAAGGCAGCCTTAATAAACACATGACCTGAATATTTAATCAGCCAAGGGGAAAAGGCACCAGCAGTTTAGTATTCAGTCTGGAGCATTTTCCACCATGTAATTCCAGTGAGACACACTAGATGGCAGTGTAACCTCCTGTTTCTGAGAGAAGAGTTAGTTCTATTCCCACACAAACTTAGATGAAAAACCAGTCCACTGCATTCTGGGCGGTCCTAGTGAATTCACCAGGTCACATAGGAAACTATGAACGGGAAGGGGGTGAGATGCAGGCGAATAAATTCTGTCACTCACAAAGGCACTTTTGGTCAGTCAGCAAGACGTGACTGAGAGTTACAGAAGAGCAGCATAAATATACCATGACTTCTTCTTGTAAAGTTCCCAATCCATGGACACGTTTCCCTGATACTGTTTACGGTGCTCTCAGCTATGAAACATCTGCTTCCCTATTCTTAAACAGTCATTTTCTTCTAAACTCAGGATTTTCATTTGCTTTCGTTCTATGTCATGTTTGTATTATTATGGCTTCCCCTGATTGTAAAGGAAGATGGAAAATGTTTATGCCGCAGCAATAAAATTATTAGCGCGGCAGCAAACTAAGGCTACACTTGCAGCTCCATCAGAGGCTCTAGTAGGAGTGTCTGTCGCAGATTCCTATTTTTCCTATCAAAATGACATATGCCGCGATGGAACTCAACAGCTTGCGGTGCTTTTTTTCTGTTATCAAAAGTACACACATAACGGATATCACATAGATCCCATAAAAGTCAATGGGCGCGATCTGCTTCTGCTTGTATCCACTATGTATTCTACATTAACTCTGTTTTACTGTACCTAAAATGGAACAGAGAAACATACCAAATACCCAAACCCAAATCAAATACCCAAAACAAATAGGGCATGAAATAAAACATGGCACATAACATTTTTAAAGATAGGTGTAATCAATGACTGAGTAATCTCAATTTCTCACTTTTTTAAAAAGATGTCTATACGCTATTAGTTGGGCCGACATATCATTGGTGCAACCTGTGCAGCCGCACAGGGGCCCAAGGCGTAAGGGGGCCCATTTACACCATCAAAACAGGTAGAATTGCGCATTATGATGAACTATTGGACTTTATTGTTCTTGCACAGGGGTCCTCTTCTGTCTGTGTTTGCTACTGCTATTAGTGAATGGAAATAATGTTTACAGCCAGATGACGAATAGATTGTGAAGGACTGCACTGCAAAAAATCTTTATACTTGTGTATTGGCTTTTGTATTTCTGAATTTGCAGAAACATGTTTTATTTTATTTAAAATCACTGGAGCCAGTGATTGGCTGCAATTGTCACATATCAGCTTGACTGGTACTGAAAATACAAAGACTGGCAGAGGACCCAGGCAACAATAAAATAGATGCAGCATGAGAGTGGTAATGTGGGTATATTATTACCTTAAAGTATTCACCATGTTTTATTTAAAGGGAACCTGTCATGTCATTTTTAGCATGTAAACTATCCGCAGTACATTGTTAGTGATGCAATGTGCATCGCTAATGACTCACTCCCTGGGCCTGTGTTGTGCGTGCACGTGTGTGCGGGGAATACCCGGAGCCGGATCGCTGGGGGTTGTAGTCTCCGTGGCGATGACCCGGTCCGTGCCCAGGGTGGTCAAATCAGTGGCAGGGTTATTAGTATGATGATGGTCCGACTACGGATTGCGGTCAGTGGGGACCGCCGCTGCAAGGCGGACCGCTGAGGCCGGTGTTGTGTGTGCAGCTAAGAATGGGATGACTCCCCACCGGAGAAGTATAGCCTCAGGGCAGTTGGTATGGATGATGGGAGTGATGGTGCACGAGCGCAGCAGGAACAACTCAGAGTCTGTGCAGTGCAGTTCAGGGTCTTTACTGGTGTTATAAAGCAGACCCTCCCGGGAGTACTGGTTAGCAGTAGAGGCCTGGTCAGTCTGTGAGCAAGCAGGATCTCCCCTGGCCAGGTGGAGTTGTAGGCCTCCCCGTCTATCTGCACTCTTCCTGGCTACCTTGCTGTATGCGGGTAGAAGTCCCTGAGTGTACTGTGTGGTGCTCACCCGTATGGCCGGTGACTTGGGGCCTTCTGTTAGCCTCCGCTCCACGATGGTGGTGCTGGTCCCTTGCTTATGACCGTGCCTCCGGGCTTCTATGGCCAGAGGACCTGGAATCCCCTGCCGGTTGGATTCTGCTGCTGGACCTGGATGTCCCCACAGCCTCGGACTCCGTGTCCGGTCTTAGTGTCTTCAGTCAGGGCGAGCTATCTGGCTTCCAGCCCCTGGCACTCGCTCCTGCTCCTACAGAGCTCCTAGTTCTTGCTTTCCCTCTCCAGGCTCTGACTGACCTAATCTTACCCCAGACCCAGTTTATAAGGGCAGATTCCTCCCCTCCCAGGTCTGGGCGGACGGTGTTGCATGCTTAGGGCTCCTGACCAGAGAAACCTGCCACTTGCTCTCAGACGTAATATTTCTATTACTGTGGTAACCAGACCCCTGGGGTGCCACACTAACATGTTTTTTTCCATTAAAAACAGCAATCTAATCATATGCAAAAAGCACTTTATATAGTTAGATTGTACATGCTCGTTTAGTCATAAAGGTGTGCTTCATCTCATTCAGTGACGCTTGTCGTCAGCCCCGCAATTTGAATGATGTTCCTGGGGCTACGTCACTTAAATGCGCTTTGAAAAATCCTGTGCATGCGTAGTGTTGATTGGGGAACCTTTCACCTCCAGAAATGCTATTTACCTGCAGATATATGGGCAATCTTCAGTTAAATAGCATATAACTACGCCTGGTTGCTTAACTAGAGCAGCGGCTACAGGGAAAAAATAAAGTTTTAACGTCCCTGCAGCCTCTAGCTTCCAGTCATCAGGGGGGTGCAGGGAGCTGTTACAGTCACCACTCACTGTGTTGTGAGGGTGCTGTAATCACCTCCCAGCACCTTAATTCTGCTATGCAAAATGAGTATGCAGAGTTCACTCTTTACAGTGCATAGGGTGAAATGAGCAGTAAATGATCCTACATGTGGATTTAGTTTCAGGCTTAGATGCAATTTTAACAGAAATCTGCAGTGGAAAATGTGTAAATGTGAATGTACCTTTAGTAGTGATGAGCAAACGTGCTCACCACTACTCGGTACTTGCCCGAGCATCACTGTACTCGACATGCTCGGCGAGTATTTCCGGGTTGCTCAGACGGGAGCTGGGGTCCCTGTCCTGCATGTTTGGCACTCTTTAGAGAGCCAATGAACATGCAGGGATTGCTTGCCACGCACTGTAATATCGTAGCCATGTTGGTTGTGGGCATTACAGTGATTGGCTGGCCGCAAAGCAACATCAAGTCTATATAAGACCTGGTGGCAATATGCTCGCCACAGTCTACCCTGGAAACAGACAAAGTAGTGAGAGCTGCTGCTGAGTCAAGGAGAGATTTGGTTGTTTATAGTTAGTATAGGTATTCCACAATATATATATATATATATATATATACAGACCAAAAGTTTGGACACACCTTCTCATTTAAAGATTTTTCTGTATTTTCATGACTATGAAAATTGTACATTCACACTGAAGGCATCAAAACTATGAATTAACACTTGTGGAATTATATACTTAACAAAAAAGTGTGAAACAACTGAAAATATATGTCTTATATTCTAGGTTCTTCAAAGTAGCCACCTTTTGCTTTGATGACTGCTTTGCACACTCTTGGCATTCTCTTGATGAGCTACAAGAGGTAGTCACCGGAAATGGTCTTCCAACAATCTTGAACAAGTTCCCAGAGATGCTTAGCACTTGTTGGCCCTTTTGCCTTCACTCTGCGGTCCAGCTCACCCCAAACCATCTCGATTGGGTTCAGGTCTGGTGACTGTGGAGGCCAGGTCATCTGGCGTAGCACCCCATCACTCTCCTTCTTGGTCAAATAGCCCTTACACAGCCTGGAAGTGTGTTTGGGTTCATTGTCCTGTTGAAAAATAAATGATGGTCCAACTAAACGCAAACCGGATGGAATAGCATGCTGCTGCAAGATGCTGTGGTAGCCATGCTGGTTCAGTATGCCTTCAGTTTTGAATAAATCCCCAACAGTGTCACCAACAAAGCACCCCCACACCATCACACCTCCTCCTCCATGCTTCACTGTGGGAACCAGGCATGTAGAGTCCATCTGTTCACCTTTTCTGCGTCGCACAAAGACACGGTGGCTGGAACCAAAGATCTCAAATTTGGACTCATCAGACTAAAGCACAGATTTCCACTGGTCTAATGTCCATTCCTTGTGTTCTTTAGCCCAAACAAGTCTCTTCTGCTTGTTGCCTGTCCTTAACAGTGGTTTCCTAGCAGCTATTTTACCATGAAGGCCTGCTGCACAAAGTCTCCTCTTAACAGTTGTTGTAGAGATGTGTCTTCTGCTAGAACTCTGTGTGGCATTGACCTGGTCTCTAATCTGGGCTGCTGTTAACCTGTGATTTCTGACTGAGGCTGGTGACTCGGATAAACTTATCCTCAGAAACAGAGGTGACTCTTGGTCTTCCTTTCCTGGGGTGGACCTCATGTGAGACAGTTTCTTTGTAGCGCTTGATGGTTTTTGAAACTGCACTTGGGGACACTTTCAAAGTTTTCCCAATTTTTCATACTGACTGACCTTCATTTCTTAAAGTAATGATGGCCACTCGTTTTTCTTTACTTAGCTGCTTCTTTCTTTCCATAATACAAATTCTAACAGTTTATTCAGTAGGACTATCAGCTGTGTATCCACCAGACTTCTGCACAGCACAAATGATGGTCCCAACCCCATTTATAAGGCAAGAAATCCCACTTATTAAACCTGACAGGGCACACCTTTGAATTGAAAACCATTTCCAGTGACTACCTCTTGAAGCTCATCAAGAGAATGCCAAGAGTGTGCAAAGCAGTCATCAAAGCAAAAGGTGGCTACTTTGAAGAACCTAGAATATAAGACATATATTTTCAGTTGTTTCACACTTTTTTGTTAATTATATAAATTCACATGTGTTAATTTATAGTTTTGATGCCTTCAGTGTGAATGTACAATTTTCATAGTCAGGAAAAACACAGAAAAATCTTTAAATGAGAAGGTGTGTTCAAACTTTTGGTCTGTACTGTATATATATATCTCCATCTGAACTAACAGTCCTTCTGAGGACTAATCCAGCAGCATATATTCAGTGGTGATAGCAGGAGTTAGGCAGGCAGGCAGTGTATGTGGCAGACTGCAGTGCATATAGTGCAAGAGAGTCCATAGCACATTCTGACTGATCCTGCTATTACAGATATTTGTAGACATAGCCCTAGGTAACAGGGGCCAGGGTTAATTTTTTTTATTTTAATCCTGATTATTTGCTTAAAAAGCAATCCAGAGTACACAATTTTTCTGTTCCATTTGCTTGTTAGCACTACAGAATACAGACAGATCTTTTCCATATTTCAGCATTAAAAATCCAGAAATTTGTAGTGCCCGTGGAAAATATTGGCCTCCATTTCCATTTTGTTGCAGTGTGTCGGCGAAGCTATTCACACGAGGTCACTGTGAAGAATAGTATTAGTAAACACATATATCTGACGTATCACATACACTGTGTGCAGAATTATTAGGCAAGTTGTATTTTAGAGGATTATTTTTATTATTGATCACCAACTATGTTCTCAATCAACTGAAAAGACTCATAAATATCCAAGCTTAATATTTTTGGAAGTTGGAGTGTTTTTTTTAGATTTGGCTATTTTAGGAGGATATCTGTTTGTGCAGGTAACTATTACTGTGCAGAATTATTAGGCAACTTAATAAAAACCAAATATAATCCCATCTCACTTGTTTATTTTCACCAGGTAAACCAATATCAGTGCACAAAATTTAGAAATAAACATTTCTGACATGCAAAAACACAAACCAAAAAAATTAGTGATCAATATAGCCACCTTTCTTTATGATGACACTCAACAGCCTTCCATCCATAGATTCTATCAGTTGCTTGATCTGTTTTCGATCAACATTGCGTGCAGCAGCCACCACAGCCTCCAAGACACTGTCCCGAGAGGTGTACTGTTTCTCCCACATTTTATGATGGACCACAAGTTCACTATGGGGTTCAGATCAGGTGAACAAGGGGGCCATGTCATTATTTTTTCTTCTTTTAGACCTTTACTGGCCAGCCACGCTGTGGAGTAGTTGGATGCATGTGATGGAGCATTGTCCTGCATGAAAATCATGTTTTTCTTGAACGATACCGACTTCTTCCTGTACCACTGCTTGAAGAAGTTGTCTTCCAGAAACTGGCAGTAGGCCTGGGAGTTGAGCTTCACTCCATCCTCAACCCGAAAAGGTCCCACAAGTTCATCTTTGATGATACCAGCCCATACCAGTACCCCACCTCCACCTTGCTGGCGTCTGAGTCGGAGTGGAGCTCTCTGCCCTTTACTGATCCAGCCTCTGGCCCATCCATCTGGCCCATCAAGAGTCACTCTCATTTCATCAGTCCATAAAACCTTTGAAAAATCAGTCTTAAGATATTTCTTGGCCCATGCTTGACGTTTTATCTTATGTTTCTTGTTCAAAGGTGGTCATTTTTCAGCCTTCCTTACCTTGGCCATGTCCCTGAGTATCGCACACCTTGTGCTTTTTGATACTCCAGTAACGTTGTAGCTCTGAAATATGGCTAAACTGGTGGCGAATGGCATCTTGGCAGCTTCACGCTTGATTTTCCTCAATTCATGGACAGTTATTTTGCGCCTTTTTTGGCCAACAAGCTTCTTGCGACCCTGTTGGCTATTTGCCATGAAACGCTTGATTGTTCGGTGATCACGCTTCAAAAGTTTGGAAATTTCAAGACTGCTGCATCCCTCTGCAAGACATCTCACAATTTTGGACTTTTCAGAGCCCATCAAACCTCTCTTCTGACCCATTTTGCCAAAGGAAAGGAAGTTGCCTAATAATTAAGCACACCTTATATAGGGTGTTGATGTCATTAGTCAACACCCCTCCTCATTTCAGAGATGCACATCACCAGATTTACTTAATTGGTAGTTGGCTCTCAAGCCTATGCAGCTTGGAGTAGGACAACATGTACTGTATAAAAAGTATCATGTGATCAAAATACTAATTTGCCTAATAATTCTGCACGCGGTGTGTATCTGCGTTCCATATTCAGCCATTTCTGGCCTCCATTTCCATTTTGTTGCAGTGTGTCAGCGAAGCTATTCACTCGAGGTTGCTGTGAAGAATAGTATTAGTAAACGACAGGCCTGCAATTTAAAACCATGGTACTCCGTCAGACATATCACATATAACTGAATTCCATATTCAGCCATTTCTGGCCTCCATTTCCATTTTGTTGCAGTGTGTCAGCGAAGCTATTCACACGAGGTCACTGTGAAGAATAGTATTAGTAAACTACAGGCCTGCAATTTAAAATCTTGGTACTCCATCAGACGTATCATATATAGCTGCGTTCCATATTCAGCCATTTCTGGCTTCCATTTCCATTTTGTTGCAGTGTGTCAGCGAAGCTATTCACATGAGGTCGCTGTGAAGAAAAGTATTAGTAAACTACAGGCCTGCAATTTAAAACCGTAGTTCTCCGTCAAACGTATCACATATAACTGCGTTCCAAAATCAGCCATTTCTGGTTTCCATTTCCATTTTGTTGCAGTGTGTCAGTGAAGCTATTCACGCGAGGTCACTGTGAAGAATAGTAACCTACAGGCCCGCTATTTAAAGCTGTGGTTTTCCGTCAGACGTATCACATATAACTGCGTTTCAAATCCAGCCATTGTACTGAACATGGAAAATATTTTCCTCCATTTAAAGTGGGCAAGGTGCGTGGCAAGGGACGGGAAAGTGGACATGATGGTGATGGTGCATGCAGAGGCTGAGGCTGTGAGCAAGCTGAAATTGTGCCACAACAAACACCCACATCTTGTCACTTGACCTTCCTGTCCCAATTACTAGGGGACGGCAAACCACCACTATTGAATACAGAGCAGTCTCACAAGGTTGTTGGTTGGATAGCAGATAATGCTTCCAGTCACTTTGCCACCACCACCACCACCCTGTCTTCCACACGGTCAAGTCTCAGTAGCCGTGAGTCTGGACCGCATATTCCTCACCCTGATCCTCCTTCTTCCCGCCATGCCGAGTGCCCAGAGACAACTGATCCCACACTTGGGCACTCAGAAGAGTCCAGAGGGGAACGCGAGTAGCGATGCCCAAATATTTGAGCAGACACGGTCATACAAACGCAATGGTGGGAAAGTGCAATTACTGTCGCAAGTGGTGGATGATGATGAGACACAATTGCCAGAAAGTCAGGAGGAGGACCAGAGCGTGGAAGTGGAAGACGAGGTGGTGGATGATATAGTAACTGACCCAACCTGGCAGCGGGACATGCTGAGCAAGGACAGCACCACACAGGAAGAGGGAGGCGTAGCACCACAACAGGCAGGAAGAAGCAGTGTGGTGGCCGCAGACACAAGGCGGGAAAGCATTTCCCGTAACGCCAACAGGACGGAGGTTGCCAGTACAACTGTTAGGTCTTCCCGAGTCTGGTTGTTTTTTAAAGACTCTGCAGATAATCCCAAACAGACCATTTGAACCACCTGTCAGGCCAGCATCAGCAGGGGTAGCAAAACTAGCAGCCTGATCACCACCAGCATGATCAGGCACATGGCAGCAAAGCACCCAGCTAAATAGGCCGAACCCCAAAGTCCAGAAATAGTGTCTGCGGGTGACATCACTTCTCCTTCCACTGTTGTGCATGCACGCCAATCCCCTGTCCATTGCGCATGCGAAGATGCCTCCCGCCCTGAATGTGTCGTTGCTCACTCTCAACTAGCACCATCAGCAAGCACATCCATGTCCTTGTCCCAGCGCAGTGCTCAGTTGTCCCTACCCCAGTTCTGGGAACGCAAGCGCAAATACGCAGCCAATGCCCCACCGGCCACACAACTAAATTCATAAATTTTATGAATGCTTGCACTCAAAATGTTGCCTTTTAAGCTCGTGTAGATGGAAGCTTTCTGCAACCTGATGGTGGCGGCTGTCCCCAGTCGCCACTATTTCTCCTGTTGTGCCATCCCCTCATAACACAAGCACGTGTCCCACAACATTAGCCGTGCCCTCAACAACGCAGTTACTGGGAAATATTACCTAACCACGGACACGTGGACAAGTGCTTGTAGGCAGGGAAGGTACATCTCGCTAACGGCACACTGGGTTAATATAGTGGAAGCCAGGACCCAGTCGGACCTTGGGACGGAACACGTCCTCCCAACGCCGAGGATTGCGGGCTCTGGGTCAATCAGGGTTGCCCCCACATTCTACAGCTCCTGCACCGCCTCCTCCTCTTCAGCCTCCATCTCCGAAATGACGACATCAGTCGCAAGCTGGAAGCACTGCAGCACTGCCTCGGCCAAGCGGCAACAGGCTGTGCTGAAGTTAATATGCTTAGGTGACAAACCGCACAAAGCTAAGGACTTGTGGACAGCTCTGAAAGAGCAGGCAGATCTGTGGCTGACACTGCTGAACCTACAGCGAGGCATGGTCGTGTGTGACAATGGCCGAAACCTGGTGGCGGCTCTGAAGCGAGGCGAGCTCACACGTGTAGAGTGCTTGGCCCATGTGCTTAACCTCGTGGTTCAGTGGATTCTTAAAACCTACCCAGATCTGCCGGATCTGCTTGTCAAAGTACGCCACGTGTGTACCTATTTTACAAAGTCAGCTACAGCTTCCGCCACCCTTGCCGTGCTTCAGCAGTGTTTGCAGCTTCCAGCTTCCGCACGCATTGGAACTCTACATTGCAGATGTTGGGACGGATTTGAGAGCAGAAGAGGGCAGTTGTTGGCTACCAGCATCAACAAGGCCGTCGATATTCAGGTCAGACTCTACACATAAGACCTCAGGAGTAGAGATGAGCGTTGTTCGACTCGAACTGTTCGCCAATCTCAAATTCGAGCTGTTTTGGGTGGTGTTCGAGCCGTTCGGCGAACACGAACGATTTGAGAAAAATTCGGCTGTTCGAGGTTATGTTCGATAACTGTTCGTGCACCAAAATCATAACTGGATTTTTTCTCAGTAATGATGGTTAATACGCAGTTTGAGTGTACAGCGGGGTGGGGGGAGGGGTAGGGGATGGATCTCTGCAGGAATAATGAAGATCTCCATTTTTTTTTCTCTTTCCCGCATTTACAGTGGGGAGGTGTAATCTGTCAGCCTATCAGCAGCGCACACATGGAGCGAAGTGCTTTTTTTCACACAAGCAAGGGCATGTGTCATTGGCAGTGTATGTCACATGTCCTTGCCCTATAAGACCAAGCCATTTTCCCCGTCGCCACCATTTTCTCACTGCTGCAGCTGCGTGTTAGATGGTGTTAATTTCAAGCCAATTTTCGCACAAATCTACAGATAGCTTGGGAGTAGGGAATAGTTGTGATTGCAGTCCTTTTAAGGACTAGGTTACAGCATTTCCTACGACTTTTATCAGGCAGGTCTGTGCTCTTAAATAGATAGATTGTGGGAGTAAAGACTAATTGTAATTGCAGTCCTTTTCAGGACTAGGTTACATCAGTTCCTATCAGTTTTTGCCAGGCAGGTCTGTGCCAGTGCTGTGCAAGTTTTTTTCACAGCATTTGGCTGAATCTAGCAAAGCTAATCCTTTTTGGCCTATTGCAGAGTGTGTTAGTCAGTGGAGTAGCCTATCTGTGTTGCAAGATATACCACCTGTGTATAGAATACCAATTTTTTTACTGCACCTAGTGAAGTAAAATCTTTTGGGCATAGCATCATTCTATTAGTCCATCTATACTGACCTCCATCAGGTTGCAAACTGAATATAATTTTTTTCTGCATCTAGCTCTGAAAAAATATTTGGCCTTCTAGCAGTGTGTGGGACTTGTTCTATTAGTCCATCTATACTGACCTCCATCAGGTTGCAAACTGAATATAATTTTTTTCTGCATCTAGCTCTGAAAAAATATTTGGCCTTCTAGCAGTGTGTGGGACTTTCTCTATTAGTCCATCTATACTGACCTCCATCAGGTTGCAAATTAAAAATAATTTTTATCTGCATCTAGCTCTGAAAAAATATTTGGCCTTCTAGCAGTGTGTGGGACTTTCTCTATTAGTCCATCTATACTGACCTCCATCAGGTTGCAAATTAAAAATAATTTTTTGTCTGCATCTAGCTCTGAAAAAATATTTGGCCTTCTAGCAGTGTGTGGGACTTTCTCTATTAGTCCATCTATACTGACCTCCATCAGGCTGCAAATTAAAAATAATTTTTATCTGCATCTACCTCTGAAAAAATATTTGGCCTTCTAGCTGTGTGTGGGACTTGTTCTATTAGTCCATCTATACTGACCTCCATCAGGTTGCAAACTGAATATAATTTTTTTCTGCATCTAGCTCTGAAAAAATATTTGGCCTTCTAGCAGTGTGTGGGACTTTCTCTATTAGTCCATCTATACTGACCTCCATCAGGTTGCAAATTAAAAATAATTTATATCTGCATCTAGCTCTGAAAAAATATTTGGCCTTCTAGCAGTGTGTGGGACTTTCTCTATTAGTCCATCTATACTGACCTCCATCAGGTTGCAAATTAAAAATAATTTTTTGTCTGCATCTAGCTCTGAAAAAATATTTGGCCTTCTAGCAGTGTGTGGGACTTTCTCTATTAGTCCATCTATACTGACCTCCATCAGGTTGCAAAGTGAATATATTTTTTTTCTGCATCTACCTCTGAAAAAATATTGGGCTTCTAGCTGTGTGTGGGACTTGTTCTATTAATCCATCTATACAGACCTCCATCAGGTTGCAAACTGGATATAATTTTTTTCTGCATCTAGCTCTGAAAAAATATTTGGCCTTCTAGCAGTGTGTGGGACTTTCTCTATTAGTCCATCTATACTGACCTCCATCAGGTTGCAAATTAAATATAATTTTTTGTCTGCATCTAGCTCTGAAAAAATATTTGGCCTTCTAGCAGTGTGTGGGACTTTCTCTATTAGTCCATCTATACTGACCTCCATCAGGTTGCAAACTGAATATATTTTTTTTCTGCATCTACCTCTGAAAAAATATTTGGGCTTCTAGCTGTGTGTAGGACTTGTTCTATTAGTCCATCTATACTGACCTCCATCAGGTTGCAAACTGAATACAATTTTTTTCTGCAAAAGGCCTACTGCTTGTGGAAAGGGGAATAGGCGTGTTGGGAAGGGGAAAAAAGGTTGTGTCCGTGGGGTAGGTGTTAAAGCAACAGTAACATCTGCAGAAGAAAGACCATCTTCCAGCCAAACTAAAATGTCTACTTCTTTTAGCGGACAATGTGATAAGATCCCTTTCTTACGGCCACGCCAATCGCTACAAATTCCAGATGAGGCACAAAAACAGCAGGTGCTTCAACGGATATCAAGTGCTCCTTTAAGTGGGCTCTCCTCCACATCAACTTCAACATCACAAATACTCCAGTCCTCAAAGGTGTCACCCCAATCGCACTTGCTTCCTCACAGCTCCCAAATCTCCAGCTGCCCGTCTGAGTATGAGGTAGAACAGATGGTTGAGTCTGCAGAGCTGTTTACTCATACTATAGCCTGGGAATCAGAGGTCGACTCCAGCACTTCTGTGAATCCAGACGAGGAAATGATCTGCACTGATGCCCAGAATCTTTATGAGTCGGATCCAGGACCAGACGCAGAAGGTTCTGACCATAATGTAGACCCTCATTCCCAAACTGTAACTCCTGTTGGTGGAGACAATGAGGAAGACGATGATGAGACTCAAATACCTGATTGGAGCGACAACTTTAGTTTTTTGTCAGGGCAGGAACAGGTTGGCTCTGAGGACGACGGGTGTGATAACGCACAGGGTGATGATGATGAGGTTGGAGATCCCACTTACTGTCAACCCACAGTCAGCCAAGAGATGAGGTCAGCAGAGGAGGTGGAGGAAGATGCTAGTGACGACGAGGTCAGGTTGCGCCTTCCTGGACAGAGACGTAGTACTGGAAGCACGTCAACAACTGCATCCTCAAACACAACTCTGCCTCTCACCACAAGTCGTGGTGGCTCTTCAGGTCGCATGGGTGCTAAGCCTTGCATAGCCTGGGCATTTTTTCAGATCGATAAAGATGACACAACTCGTGTTATCTGTAACATTTGTCAGCAAAAGCTAAGTAGAGGCCAAAAAATACATAGTTTGAGTACTTCATGCATGAACCGGCACATGGACATGAAGCATAAGTTGCAGTGGGAAGCTCAGTGTGCTACAATGCGGCCTAGCCAGCCGGGCCAACCACCGTCTGCCATATCTTGTGCCTCCGCGGCCTCTTCATCCTCTGTGACTGGGGGGACAGCAGTCACACCTGTTTTGGGACGCAGACCTGCTACCTCTTTACCCGCAACAGCCAGCGTGATTGGCAGGTCATCATTTTCTTTGGAGGTGGTAACACCAGCTGGTGTTGAGCGCTGTCTGACATCGATAGCACCACCTTTGGATCAAGGCAACCTAACATGTCCGCCTGCATCTTCCTCACAGACTGGCAGTTTGCCGGGGACACCCTTATCAACCCCGTCTAAGCACAATAGCCAGCCCTCGGTCCCTCAGATGTGGACAAGTAAAAGACCATTTCCTCCTAGCCATGAGAAAGCTAAGAGGTTGAATTTCACCATCTGCAAGCTCTTGGCTACAGAAATGCTGCCTTTCCGCCTGGTGGACACAGAGGATTTTCGAGACCTTATGTCCGTCGCAGTGCCCCAGTACCAGATGCCCAGTCGGCACTACTTCTCAAAGAAAGGTGTGCCTGCGCTCCACCAGCATGTCGCACACAACATCACCGCTTCTTTGAGAAACTCTGTGTGTGACAGGGTGCATTTCACCACAGACACTTGGACGAGTAGGCATGGACAGGGGCGTTACATGTCGCTGACTGGGCACTGGGTAACTATGGTGACAGCAGGACAAGGGGCTGCTGTCCAAGTCTTGCCGTCCCCACGAGTTGTGCGTCAATCCTCTTTATGTCAAAGTTCCTCCACTGCTTCTGCCTCCTCAACCTCCTCTCGGTCTTCCACCTGCACCCAAAGCCTGTCTGGTCATGCCACAAGCTTTCTAACTGCGCAGAAGGGATCCTGCACACCTCCTTACTATGCTGGCAGTAGGGCTTAACGTCATCAGGCGGTTTTTACTTTGAAATGTCTGGGAAATGTGAGTCACACAGCTGAGGAGTTGTGGTCAGCTCTGGAGAACCAATTTCATGAATGGTTGTCTCCACTGGACCTGAAACCAGGGAAGGCCATGTGCGACAATGCTGCAAACCTGGGTGCGGCCCTTCGCCGGGGCAATGTCACACACGTGCCTTGTATGGCTCACGTGTTGAACCTGGTTGTCCAGCAATTTTTAGCCCACTATCCCAGACTAGATGGCCTTCTGCAGAGGGCACGGTCGCTGTGTGCTCACTTCCGCCGTTCGCATCCCGCAGCTCAGCGACTTACATCTCTACAGAAGTCGTTGGGCCTGCCACTTCACCGGCTAAAATGCGATGTGCCTACCCGGTGGAATTCAACTCTGCACATGTTGCAGCGACTGTGGCAGCACCGACAAGCCCTGGTGCAATACGTTCTGACGTATAGCCTGGGCCAACGAGATCCAGAAGTGGGGCAAATCACGCTGGAGGAGTGGTCTCAGATCAGGGACCTATGCACCCTTCTGCACAGTTTTGAAATGGCGACGAAGATGTTTAGTGCTGACGATGCCATTATCAGCATGACTATTCCGGTGATTTACATGCTGGAGCACATGTTAAACAGAATTCGGAGTCAGGTGGTGGCACAAGAGGAGGTGAAGGAAGTAGAGGAGGAGGAGTTGTATGCGGAAGGGCTAACATCTGCAAGGTCCAGACGGTCGGCAGCACCAAGGCGGCAGGCATGTGAGGGTGGGGGAGATGGTTTTTCCAGGGCGCATGGTAGCAGCCAAACTAGTGAGGAAGGTGCAGGAGCC
Organism: Phyllobates terribilis; assembly: GCF_046119375.1. Taxonomy (NCBI): domain Eukaryota; kingdom Metazoa; phylum Chordata; class Amphibia; order Anura; family Dendrobatidae; genus Phyllobates; species Phyllobates terribilis. The sequence goes on from NW_027362763.1 coordinate 474,688,760, forward strand.
CAGGAAGAAGTGGAGGACGAACTGATGGAAGACTCATCAGATGAGGGAGACCTTGATCACATTTCTGTTGTGCGAGGTTGGGGGGAGAGGACAGAGGAAGGAAGCATGATAGTTACCTCGCCACCAACACAACAGGGACTTGGTGCTCCTGGATGCGCAACACACATGAGTGCCTTCTTGCTGCACTACCTGCAACATGACCCTCGAATTGTGAGAATTAGAAATAATCCTGACTACTGGGTTGCCACACTGTTAGATCCCCGGTACAAAAGTAAATTTGCAGAAATTATTCCTGCCATAGAAAGGGATGCACGCATGCAGGAGTATCAGCAGAGACTGTTGCAGAATCTTACATGTGCATTTCCACAAAACACCAGTGGTGCACGTAGTGAATCTCACAGTTCCAACTTGCCAACCGTGGGACCGTCAAGTGTTCAGCACTCAAACCGTAACAGAACCACAGTATCTGCTGGTAACATCAATTTTGCGGAATCATTTCACCACTTTTTTAGCCCATCCTTTGCAAGGCCACAGGAGACAAGAAGTCTGACACATAGTCAACGCCTAGAGACGATGGTACAGGAGTATCTCCAAGTAAACATTGAAGCCATGACTGTGTCACTGGACCCTTGCTCTTTTTGGGCTTCCAATCTGGATAAATGGCCGGAGCTAGCCACTTACGCCTTGGAGATCTTGTCATGCCCCGCAGCCAGCGTTCTGTCTGAACGTGTGTTCAGCGCTGCTGGTGGTGTGCTGACAGATAAGCGCACGCGGCTCTCCACTGATAATGTAGACAGACTCACGTTCATAAAGATGAACAAATCATGGATCCGAAACGACTTTTCTACCCCTGTGTCATCCTTTGGAGAGTAAAAGCTTGATGATTGGTTAAAATCACCCTACCAACCGTTTTAAGCTTTCAAATTACTAATCATGTTTATCTGTATCTTGGCTGGAAAATAATTTGGGCTTTGTAGCAGTGTGCAGCACTGATTCTATTAGGCCATCTATAATAAGCTCCACCAGATTTAAAATTACTAATCATGTTTATCTGTATCTTGACTGGGAAATAATTTGGGCTTTGTAGCAGTGTGCAGCACTGATCCTATTAGGCCATCTATACTAAGCTCCACCAGATTTAAAATTAATAATAATTTTTAGCTGCATCTAGCCCGGAAAATAATTTTGGGGCTCTGAGATGCGCAAGACACATAAGTGCCTTCTTGCTGCACTACCTGCAACATGACCCTCATATTGTCAGAATTCGAAGTAATCATGACTACTGGGTTGCCACACTCTTAGATCCCCCAAACTTTTCGATCAACCTTTTCATTTTAATAAAGACCAAAAAAATGGTCATTTTTGAAATTATAAGCATTAGCAGGTTATTAGAAACTGAAATCAAACAGTTTTCAACTCAAAACCTTATTCTAGGTGATGTTACATTTTCACATAGGACCCCTTGTTTGAAAGGAGCTTCTGAACTCTCTCGTCCATTGAATTTGTCAGGTTTTGGATGGTTTCTGCTTCAATTGTTTTGCATGAGGACAGAATACCCTCCCAGAGATGTTGCTTAGATGTGAACTGCCTCCCGCCATCATAGACACTCCTTTTGATGATGCTCCAGAGGTTCTGAATGGGGTAGAGGTCAGGGGAGCATGGGGGTCACACCATAAGTTTGTCCCCTTTTATGCCCATATCAGCCAGAGATGCAGATGTTTTATGTGCAGCATGAGATGGTGCATTATCATGCAAAAAAATGATCTTGCTGTGAAATACACGGTTCTTCTTCTTGAACCATGGCAGGAAGTGCTGTTTGAGAAAATCCACATACATTATGGAGTTCATCTTTAGCGCCTTCAGGGATCCTAAAGGGGCCGACAATCTCTCTCCCCATGATTCCAGCCCAAAACATTACTCCACCTCCTCCTTGTTGGCGCTGTAGCCGTGTTTGCGTGGGGTGTCCATCAACCAGCCATCCTCCACTCCATCCATCTGGACCATCGAGCGCTGCACGGCACTCATCCGTGAACAAAACAGTTTTGAAATCAGTCTTCATGTAATGTTTGGCCCACTGGAGCCGTTTCTGCTTGTGTGAAGTGGATAGAGGAGGTCGACAGGATGGCGTATGCACAGCTGCAAACCTCTGAAGGACCCTGCATCTTGTTGTTCGGGGGATGTTGGAGGCACCAGCAGCTTCAAAAACTTGTCTGCTGCTATGACAAGGCTTTTTTGCCGCTGCTCTTTTAACCTGACGTAATTGCCTGTAGGAAAGAGTCCTCAATTTGCCCTTATCAGCACGCACACGTGTGTACTGTGAATCAGCTACATACTTCTTGATTGCCAAGACACTTCATCCTGATCATCGCACAATGTTGATTGTAGTCATGCCTTGACCTAAACACTCCACAATTTGTTGCTTCTCAGCAGCCGACACATCCTTTTTCTTTCCCATTTTGGCAGAAAATGTAGGCTGCTTAATAATGTGAGACAGCCTTCTTAAGTAGTCTTGCCTTTCATTGAACACACCTGCCAAACTAATTAGCACAGGTGTCTGCAATTGCTTACAGTGATATAAAGAGCCCTGACACACATCACCATCAATGAGTTTAACTGACAAACAAACAAATTCTTCCCTTATCACTCCTAAACACTTTTTGCATAATAATTTGGAACACAGTGTACATGTGCTTTTCCACAAAACACCAGTGGTTCACGTAGTGGATCTTACAGTTCTAACTTGCCAACCGTGGTCTGTATGGAGTTGTTCAATAAAGGGCCCAAAATTAAGATAACATAGATGGGAGAGGTCTCTATGAATAGGAATTCCTAAGTATTTGATACCCTGTGAGGCCCAGGCAAAGGGAAAGTTGGACTGGATGGAATCCTATATGGATTTGAGGAGGGAGACATCGAGGGCCTCAGACTTCGCTGCATTGATTTTAAAATTTGACCATGTAACAAAGTGATCTATTTCAGCCATAACAGCATGGATGGATATATGTGATTGAGTGATATATACTAGGACATGATCAGCAAATAGAGAGCACTTGTACTCGGTGCCTCCCACCTCAATCCACCTAATATTGGGGTTATGGCGAATTGATGAGAGCAGGTGCTCCGTCACTAGGATGTATAAGAGAGGGGACAGAGGACATCCCTGCCTTGTCCCATTGGTGATTGTGAAAGGTGATGAAAATGTTCTGATGCACCCCCTGGGCCTTGGGACACCCGGAGCCGGACCCTTTTTGGTGGATGCTGGTGGTTGTAGTCTTCGTGGCGGCGACCCGGTTCCGTGGCTCAGGGTGGTCAAACCAGTGGCGGAACTATTTATGTGGTTTTGATGTTTAAATGTCCGACTACGCCACCCGTGGATTGCGGTCAGAGTGAACCGCCGCTGCAGGGCAGACCGCTGAGGCTGGTGTTGTGGGTGCAGCAGAGCGTATAGCTTTAGGGCAGTGTATGCGGAGGATGGGGGTGATAGTGCAGGGCAGCAGCAGTAACGACACGGAGTCAGTGATGCAGTCCAGGGCCTTTACACACAGTTCTTATTATCCAGACCACGTCTGCAGGTAACGGCTGCCCACGTCGTACTGTGCTCACCAGTAGCAGCTTTAGTGGACGCTACTGGAGCTGGAATTACGCGGCTGCTGGCATGAGACTTGCCCTCCAATAGATCCTTGTAAATGGATTTAAAGTGTATTCATTCAAATTAGAGAGACAATTTAAATTAAAAAGCTTAGAGCTGCCTCCACCACAGGGGGGCTCGCTCGACCCACCAGCGGACAGGCACCAGTATTGGGAGAGGGGGGCTGGCCGTCAGGGTTCACCGCGGCTCTGGCACAAACCCGACGACACGGAGGTGGCACGGGCAGGAGCGGACTGAACGTGTCGGCTTCTCACTTTTTGGATTTTAGAAAGGCATGACATGCCTATATCTGTGTCTCCCCCTCCTTTTACTCCTCCACCTCTTTTCTTTTCGCATGACTATATGTACTTGTCACTTTTCCATGTGTTAGTTGTGTCTTCTGAGCAGTTTGTCAGCTTTTGGACACCTTTGAATGTGTTTTCTATGTGTTTCTATGTGTTTTTGTTTGCCTGCCATTGGTTTTAACGGTGTTCGAAGGTGTTCGACGAACAGTTCGACGAACAGTTCGGCGAACACATGGGTGTTCGACGAACCGAACCGAACTCGAACACTACGGAGGTGGCTCAACACTACTCAGGAGTGGACATGGATGTCAGACATACGTATGTACCATCCTCCAAAACTTTGATGACTCCACTAAGATGGTGAGCGGCAATGACGCCATAATTAACGTCACCATCCCGCTTCTCTGTCTTCTGAAACGCTCTCTGCTCACAATTAAAGAGGATGCATTGCAGGCGGAGCACGATGAGATGGAGTAAGGAACCGTACAGGGTGATCCCACACAGCCCAGCCTCAACTCATCCCAATGTGGATTGGGTGACAATGAGGAAGAGGAGGAGGAAGGACAGGAGCTAGTTTCCAGTGCTATAGACAGTATTACCTGCACAACTGTCATACAGTGTGGATGGCCTGAGGACAGGGAGGAGGAGGAAAAGCAGGAGGATGAGGAGGAGAGCATCGTCAGTCGTCCTCTTGGTGAGGACACGGAAGTCTTGCCTGTTAGCAGTCTGGCACACATGGCTGAGTTTGTTACGCAGCATTTCCCGTGACCCTCGCGTTGTCCAAATTTTGGGTGACAGTCATTACTGGTTGGTGACACTTCTGGACCCACGCTACAAGGAGAACTTTCTGTCTCTTATTCCTGTGCCGAACAGGCCTAATAAAATGGGGCAGTACGAGAAGGCCCTTGTTGCGGAATTATTAAAAAAATTCCCATCTAAAAATGCTGTTCGTTAGACAACCAAGGAGAACAGGCAAGAGAGACACAAATGCAGTCCAGCAGAGGCAGGGGAACACTGTCAAAGGTCTGGGACAGTTTTCTCAGACCCTCCCATCGCACAGGTCCTGAGACGCAGGGTACTCTCACAAGGAGGGAAAAGTTTCAGAAGATGCTGAGGGAGTACCTTGCCGACCGTACCAACATCCTCTGTGATTCCTCTGTGCCCTATAATTATTCGGTTTCCAAACTGGACATGTGACATGAACTGTCTCTCTACGCCTTTGAGGTCCTGGCCTGCCCTGCTGCTAGTGTTTTGTCAGAAAAACACAAGGACACCGTAAAACAAACATATAAAAATACTCTGTTGTAAAAAAGTAACAGTAAGCAGCAAGTGCTAGTAAAAAGGTGATAAAAAACGGTATTTAGTTGACACGTTTTTTGCAAAAAATGTATACTAAGCCGCTCTACCAACGTCAAGGTAACCCACATCAGAGCAGTCCCTCTCTGATGTATTTAAAAACTGATCATGTGTATAGTACCTATATGAGCAGATAGTGTGAACACTGTCCTACAGACTTGTTCACCGTGTGTTTGTAGTGTTTTGTCAGAGCGGGTTTTTAGTGCCGCTGTTGGAATTATAACCGACAAGCGCATCATTCTCTCAACTGAAAATGCCGACAGGCTGACTCTTATAAAAATGAACAAGGGCTAGATTGGGCCAGACTTCTCAACACCACCGAATGATAGCAGAGTAACATAAACTCAAATACAGTGTCTTTTTTTGGCGAGGTCTAACCCTATTCCCATGCACCTCTGTCTTCACACCCAGACATGGGTATAAGCTTCCTGATTTTGCCTATTTGCTCTTGTCCTCCTCCTTCTCCTCATCGTCATCCTCCACCACCATATCGCCACCATATCTATCATATCACCATATCTACGTCTCTTGCAAGGGACATTGGAGTTCCTCCAAATTTTTGGCAGCCGTTGCATTCACTGCATAGGCAAACAGTATGGGAGACCCACTTCCTAATAATGGGAACATTGTTTTCAGGAGGCCCTCCGACCTCTACGTCTCTTGCAAGGGACATTGGAGTTTCTCCAAATTTTTGGCAGCCGTTGCATTCACTGCATAGGCAAACAGTATGGGAGACCCACTTCCTAATAATGGGAACATTGTTTTCAGGAGGCCCTCCGACCTCTACGTCTCTTGCAAGAGGCTTTGGAGTTCTTCCAAAATTTTGGCAGCCGTTGCATTCGCTGCATACGCAAGAACAGTATGGGAGACCTTTCTAATGGGAACATGTCATTACTATGGCCCAGCTATGTGTATTTAAATTGGTAATTGGGGTTTTTCCCAAATTTTGGCAGTCGTTGGACTCACTGCCTACCCTATAACTGTATAGCAGACCCGCTCCTTTCTAATGGGAACATGTCATTACTGAGGTCCAGCTCTATGTGTCTTTAAATTTGTATTGGGGTTTTTCCTAAATTTTGGCAGCCGTTGGACTCACTGCATACCCTATAACTGTATAGAAGACCCGCTCCTTTCTAATGGGAACATGTCGTTACTGTGGCCCAGCTCTGTGTCATTAAATTGGTATTGGGGTTTTTTCCCAAATTTTGGCAGCCCTTGCAGTCACTGCATGGGCATTACCACTATATTAGGCACAACTGTCAGCAGGATTGTGCTTAGTAAACCACATACATTGCCAGGTAAAATGATACCTTTGTTGATGAAATCTGTCCAGTGGTTCTTTTATAATCTTTATTTTCATTTCTGACATAATGAGATGCTCGTGCATTTTACTCAGTGTAACGGCACTGACCTGACTGTGTATGTGGTTTACTAAGCACAATCCTGCTAACAGGTGCGCTTTAAATGCACACAGAGCATATTTGCTGAGGCTTTTCTGTGCATAGTTTTGAAAATCTGCAGCAAAAACAGTAGCAGCTATGTGAATGAGAGTTTGGAAAATTTGGTAACAGATTAAACGTTATTAAAAAAAAAAAAAAAAAAGAGAAAGGGACATGCAAGGTCTGTGCATTATTCTGAGTATGCATGACCCCTTCCTCTATATGTAGAGAAGGTACTTTAACCTTTCTTTAAGTTGATGTTGAATTCTCTTTCCTTTATTTACTGTCATCTAGGAGAGCGGTATTGATCTTACTCTGTAGTATTATAGTTCTTCACAGCAGACTGCTGGAACACAATAAAAATATCTTTGTAGTTTAGTCGGCAAAAGGCTTCCTTGACCTAATTACGTGTGTCAGTTCACTTGGAGAATAAGTAATGCTTAATTGGATAGGACATACATAATTAAAAGACAAATTGTGACATTGTAACAGCGAGAGAAGCCAAGGAGCTTAGTGTGTCTCTTAGTGATCTTACTAGGCTGCTCTTAGTGGCAGTGTACCTCAGTGTGTCCGCATGCAACAAATATTCAGATCTAAAGGGTAGTGATGGACGAGCACTAAAATGCTCAGGTGCTCGATGCTTGGGTCGAGCAAATTGGAATAATGCTCGGGTGCTCAACCCGAGCAACCAGCCCAATGTAAATCTATGGGAAACTCTAGCATTTTTCAGGCGGCTCCCCCCGGCGGTCTGCAGAGGACCTAAAAATTACCCAAATTGATGGGAACAGTGCTCAAATGACATGGGAACAGCATGAGGAAGACTCCTGGAAGCATTTCTGACTCCCAGGTCACTGATGTTAACAACGTCGCCAGAGGTATTACGCCACTTTTACGGACTCACAATAAAACATACAAAAACAAAAGCAAAATGGATTTTCCTGGGAAAAATGTTAAGGAACATCCTTTCCAGGGTAATGACTTGTATATAAGGCAAAATAAATATGCAAAATCAAAAATGCTCCTCCACACCTTGGGCTATGTTCACACGTAGCGTTTTTGATGCGTTTTTTGCTCTTTTGCATTGCTTTTAACCAAGACAAATGCATTAACTGGAAAATGTCATTTTAACATTTTACAACCTTATCTTGCTATGTGGTGTGTGACACATCATCCGACACATCCTGTTTCATTTATGATGGAGGGACTCTGAATGTCACAAAGCCTATTTTTATAGGGCCATCAAGCGGCTCTTACTATTCTTAAAGGGCCAGCAGTCGGCCCTCGCTATTGTTAGAGAGCCATCAGCCGGCTATTCTTTGTTGTTCCCATTATTAACGAGTGGGTCTCCTATACTGTTATTGCGTATGCAGTGACTGCAAGGGCTGTCAAAAATTTGGAGGCACTTTAATGCCCCTTGCAAGAGATGTAGAGGTTGGAGAGCCTCCTAAAAACAATGTTCCCATTATTAGGAAATGGGTCTCCCATAGTGTTTGCCTATGCAGTGAATGCAAAAGCTGCCAAAAATTTGGAGGAACTCCAATGCCCCTTGGAAGAGACGTAGAGGTCGGAGAGCCTCCTAAAAAAAATGTTCCCATTATTAGAAAGTGGGTCTCCCATAGTGTTTGCCTATGCAGTGAATACAAAAAGTGCCAAAAAATTTGGAGGAACTCCAATGCCCCTTGCAAGACAGGTAGAGGAGGTGATATGGTAGATATGGTGGTGAATGATATGGTGATGGAGGATGAGGAGAAGAAGGAGGACAAGAGCAAATAGACAAAATCAGAAAGCGTATACCCATGTGTAGCTGTGAAGAGGTGCATGGGAATAGACCTCCCAAAAAAAGACACTGGATTTGAGTTTATGTTATGCTACTATCATTTGGTGGTGTTGAGAAATCTGGCCCAATCCAGCCCTTGTTCATTTTTATAAGAATCAGCCTGTTAGCATTTTCAGTTGACAGGCGGATGCGCCTAACGGTTATAATTCCACCAGCGGCACTAAAAACGCTAGCGGCAGGGTAGGCTAGGACCTCCAAAGAGAAGAGAGCCAGTTCATTCCACGTGTCCAGCTTGGATACCCAATAATCATAAGGCACAGAGGAATCACGGAGGACGTTGGTACGGTCGGCAAGGTACTCCCTCACTATCTTCCCAAACTTTGCACTCCTTGTGAAAGTATCTCAGGGCATGTAAGATGGGAGGGTCTGAGAAAACTGTCCCAGAACTTTGACAGTATTCCCCTGCCCCTGCTGGATTGGAGTTGTGTCTCTCTTGCCTGTACTCCTTGGTTGTCCAACGAACTGTGACCTCTGCTGCCAGCGTTTTCAGATGGGAATTTTTTTAATAATTCCGCAACAAGGGTCTTCTGGTATTGCCCCATTTTAGTAGACCTGTCCGCCTCGGGAATGAGATAGAAAGTTCCCCTTGTAGTGTGGGTCTAGAAGTGTCACCAACCAGTAATGACTGTCACCAAAAATTTTAGAACACGAGGGTCACGGGAAAGGCAGCGTAACATAAACTCAGCCATTTGTGCCAGACTGCTAACAGGCAAGACTTCCGCGTCCTCACCAAGAGGATGACTGACCATGCTCTCCTCCTCCTCCTTCTCTTTCCCGTCCTCGGGCCATCCACGCTGTACAGACGGTATGACAGTTGTGCAGGTAGTACCGTTTATAGCGCATGAAACTAACTCCTTCTCCTCTTCCTCATTGTCACCCAGTCCACATTGGGATGAGATGAGGCTGGGATGTGTGTAATCACCCTGTATGGTTCCTTGCTCCATCTCATCGTGCTCTGCCTGCAATGCATCCTCTTTGATTGTGAGCAGAGAGCATTTCAGAAGACAGAGAAGCGGGATGGTGATGCTAATTATGGCGTCATCGCCGCTCAACATCTTAGCGGAGTCCTCAAAATTTTGGAGGATTGTAAATATGTCTGATATCCATGTCCACTCCTGAGGTCTTGTGTTTAGTCTGAACTGAATACCGACGGCCTTGTTGATGCAGGTAGTTAACAACTGCCCTCTTCTGCTCACAAATCCTTCCCAACATTTGCAATGTAGAGTTCCAATGTGTGGGGACATCACACACCAGTCGGTGAGCCGGAAGCTGCAAATGCTGCTGAAGCACGGCAAGGGCGGCGAAAGCTGTAGGTGACTTTCTAAAATGGGCACACAGAAGGCGTACTTTGAGAATCAGATCCAACAGCTCCGGGTAGGTTTTGAGAAGCCGCTGAACCACGAGGTTAAGCACATGGACCATGCCTGGATGTAGGGTCAGCGGTGCCAGCCACTGATCTGCCTGTTCTTTTCTAGAGCTGTCCACAACTCTTCAGTGTTGTGTGGTTTGTCATCTAAGCATATTAGCTTCAGCACAGACTGTTGCCGCTTGGCCGAGGCTGTGCTGCAGTGCTTTTAGCTTGCGACTGATGTGGTCATTTCGGAGATTGAGGCTGAAGAGGAGGAGGAGGTGCAGGAGCTGTAGAATGGGGGGGCAACCCCGATTGACTCAAGGCCCACAATCCTCGGCGTCTGGAGGACGTGTTCCGTCCCAAGGTTTGACTGGGTCCTTGCTTCCACTATATTAACTCAGTGTGCCATCAGCGAAATGTACCGTCCATGCCCACTAGCACTTGTCCACGTGTCTGTGGTTAGGCGGACTTTCCCAGTAACTGCATCGTTGACGGCACGGCTAATATTGTGGGACACGTGCTTGTGTAATGCGGGGACGGCACACAGGGAGAAATGGTGGCAGCTGGGGACTGAGTACCGAGGGATGTCCGCAGACATCAGGTTGCGGAAAGTTTGCATCTGCACGAGCCTAAAAGGCAACATTTAGAGCGCAAGCAGTCGTGAAATGTGTGAATTTAGTAGTGAGGCCTGTGGGGTGCTGGCTGCATATTTGCGCTTGCGTTCCAAGAACTGGGGTAGGGACAACTGAATGCTGCGCTGGGACAAGGACGTGGACGTGCTTGCTGATGGTGCTACTTGAGAGAGTGCAACGACAGGTGCAGGGCAGGAGGCATCTTCGCATGCGCTATGGACAGAGGATTGGCTTGCACGCACAACAGCGGAAGAAGCAGTGGTGCCACCTGCAGACACTGTTCCTGGACTTGGGAATACCTAACAGTTGTACTGGCAACTTCCGTCGTGTTGATGTTACGGAGAATGTTTGCCCGCCTTGTGTCCGTGGCCACCACACTGCTTCTTCCTGCCTGTTGTGGTGTTACACCTCCCTCCCCTTGTTTGCTGCTGTCCTTGCTCTGTATGTCCCCCTGCCAGGTTGGTTAAGTTACTATATCATCCACCACCTCGTCTTCCACTTGCGCACCCTGGTCCTCCTCCTGATTTTCTGACAATTGTGTCTCATCATCGTCCACCTCTTGTGACGGGTTCCCACCGTCGCCTTCGTGTGACCGTGGCTGCTCAAATATTTGGGCATTGTTACATGCAATCTCCTCTTACCCCGCTTCAAGTAGACCGGGCGAGATCCCCGAATCTATAAATGGAAAAGTGAACAGCTCTTCAGAGTGTCCAAGTGTGGGACCAGTTGTCTCCGGGCACTCGGCATGGTGGGAGGAAGGAGGATCAGGGTGGGGAATATGCGGTCCAGACTCACGGCTACTGAGACTTGACAGTGTGGAAGACAGAGTGGTGGTGGCTAAGTGACTGGAAGCACTATCTGCTATCCAACCAATAACCTTTTCACACTGCTCTGTGTTCAATAGTGGTGTTCTGCGGTCCCCTATTAATTGGTACAGGAAGGTGGAGATGTGGGTGTTTGTTGTGGCACAATTTCAGCTAGCCAACGGCCTCGGCCTCGTCCTCTGCATGCACCATGATCACCATCACGTCCACTTCCCCATCCCTTGCCACGTGCCTTGCCCATTTTAAATGGAGGACAATATTTTCAACGTTCAGTAAAAGTGGCTGGATTTGAACCGCAATGATATGTGATATGTGTGACGGAAAACCACAGTTTTAAATAGCTGGCCTGTAGGTAACTATTTTTAACAGCGACCTCGTGTCAATAACTTCGCTGACACACTGCAACAAAATTTCAATGGAGGCCAGAAATGGCAGAATTTTCAGCGCAATTATATGTGATCCGTGTGACGGACAAACCACATTTTTAAATAGATGGATTTTTAGGGCTGTAATATGGAAAGGATCTGGCTGTATTGTGCAGTGCCAGCAAGCAAATGGAGCAGAAAAACAGTGTTCTCTGGATTGCTTTTTTAAGCAAGTAATCAGGATTAAGATCCAAAAAAAAATTATTCCTGGCCCCTGATACCTGGAGCTATTTCTAGAAATATCTGTAAAAGCACCAGCAGACAGAAGTGGAATGGACCCTTTTGCTATATGCACTACAGTCTGCCACATAAACTGCCTGCCTGCCTAGCACTGATATCTATGCAGCTGGATTAGTCCTCTGAAGGACTGTTAGTTGAGATGGATATGTATAGAATATGTTGTGGTATACCTACACTAACTAAAAAACAAGCAAATCTAAAGAGCGCCAAACATGCAGGGAGGGGACCCGAGCTCCCGCCGAGCAACCCCGGAAATACTTGGCGAGCGTCGAGCATCTCGAGCAGTGAGATGCTCGGGCGAGCACCGAGCAGTAGCGAGCATGCTCGCTCATCACTACTAAAGGATGATAGTTATCTTACTTTATCACTTTGAATATGTCATGGAATTAGAATACTGTAATTTATAGGTGGCTTAAAACATATCTACAATTATTGGGAAAAACAGCTAGTTGGCAGGAACTTTGATTGTATGCTTATATACAGTGCCTTGAAAAAGTATTCATACCTTGTGAACTTTTGCACCATTTTCTGCTTCACATTTTTCAGATTTATATTTTTAAAATAATTAGAAAACCATTTATCATTTCCTTTCCACAAATAATTGCTACTTAGTGTTGGTATATTATATAAAATTCAAATAAAATATATTTAAGTTTGTGGGTGTAACATGAAAAAAATGTGGAAAAGTTCACGGGGTATGAAAATTTTTTCAAAGCACTGTAAGTGCATAAATGACCAAGCTCATATATGCAGTGTTTTCAAAAACTTTGTGTGTAAAAGATTGAAGTGTAGAGTCATGCTTCACCATTATCACCAACCCCCACTTCCATACTTTAGGAGTATTTAATAGGTGCCAAAATAGATAGCTGTCAACAGGGGCTTAGGAAAAGAAATAAAATATAAATTGTTCATCCTAGACTATACCTTATCCCCCTGTAACTCTATGGATATATCTCATTGTTGCTAACAGTCCTGAATTTATTTCAGTTTTTACAGATGTTGTAGACTAAAATGGGCATGGCTTAAACACGTTTCCAAACTCAAATTAGAAGTCTTGCTTGGTTTGTGAGTCACCTGGGAGGATTGAGGTGCTCCTAATCAGTACTGGAAACCTCATAGTGTAATAAACAATAACCCACAAAAAATCAAGAAATTGCTTACATAATGGGGGTTTTCCAAATATTTGTTTATTAATACTACAGACACCACAGTTAAAAATATATAAAGAGTACTCTCCAGTAGATAAAAGAACTACAATAGCCCAGACATGCCAAAAATCCCTTTTAACTGAATCCTCTAAGGTTAAAGTACCCAGTGAAAGCTAAACCCAATAGTAGTATAAAGGAATAATCACTATGTTACTCCTAGATACCATACTACAAAATTCTTAATGCTTTTCATATCTCATTATTACGTCCACTAGTCTTCAATGAATTCTCTTCTACAGTGAAGACAGTTACTGCTTCTACTTCTGATCCGAACATGGAATGTGAGATCAATCAAAGTCTGAACTGTAAGAAGGTTCATGGGAATCTCTTCCTCAAATCTACCAAAAAGATCTTCCCCCAGACATTCTTAGAGTAAAAGATGTACTTAACCTCGAACACATCCAAAGGACCATCAGGAATGGACATAGGGGCAGAAGTATTGGCCTTGGAGAAATTATTCAGGACTAGCATCTTCAAGAGCAATGCATGAAAGGAATTTAGGATCCGAAGATTGGGTGGCAGCTGAAGCTTATAGTTCACTGGGTTGACTTGCCTGAGAATCTTGAAACAGTTCAGAAATCAAAGGCAGGGTATACTTGTTTTTAATTGAGATTTTGTTAAACCCTTGATAGTTAATACAGGGATGTATGGAACCATCCTTCTTAGACATGAAGAAGAAGCGGGCACCAGCTGGAGAAAAGGATTTATGAATGAATCCTTTGGCCAAGTTTTCTTGAATGTATTCAGATATGGCCCAAGTCTCAGGCAGTTATAGCAGATACATCTGACCCTAGGGTGTTGAAGTAGCAGGTAGAAGGTCTGTGGGGTGGCAGGACCTCTGCCTTCTTTTCACAGAAGTCGTCTGCAAAAGCACAATAAGGGACAGGCAGAGAAGCAAAGTTTGAAGGCACAGAAGGTCGGAGTCTTTGCGATGACCTTGGCAAGGTAATTGGAAGCACAATATGGTCCCCAGTGAAGCACTGGTGGACCAGTCAACAACCGACGCATGTAGACGCAACCATGGAATACCCAGGAGAACAGAATTCACAGATCTGGGTCGCACATAGAAGCAAATTTTTTCAGCATGCAGGACTCCAATCCACAAAGTGGTGAATCAAATAGACTCTGCCAGGCGTAGTCCATCAATGGACACAATAGTCATGGGATGATTTAGCTGTTGTGTATAGCTGAAGTTGCCAGACCACATCCTGATGAATGAAGTTGCCCACGGAACCGGAATCCAGATGAGTAGCCACGGAGAGACACCTCTCCTGCCAGACCAGGGTAACTTTGGTCAGTAGCTTTGGAGAGCAATTACTCTCACCTAGGGTTGTCTCTCAGGCCAACCCTGGGTGCTAGAGTTTCCCTGTCTCACAGGGCACTGGCGAGCAAAGTGTCCCTTGCCTCCACAGTACATGCATACATTCTCTCTCTACCTCTGCTGTTGTTCCTGCACAGAGAGATAGGCCCGCTCAACCTGCATCAGCTCAGTGGCTGGTGGTGCGACTTGTGGTAGCAAGGGGAACTGGAAGTTTGAAGCCAGTCTAGGTGGTCTTCTGGTACAAGGAGACACCGAAGTTTGTTCTAGGACTTGCTTATGGAAGTGGAGATCTATTCTAGTGGCCAGATGTATATGGGCATTCAGTGAGGATGATAGATCTCTGCCTGCCAACTCATTATTCATACAACCGGACAGACCCTGCCAGAAGGTCGCCACCAGGGCTTTTTCATTCCAAGCTAACTCCACCATCAAGGTATGGACGCATAAGGCATATCCATCAGGGTATCCGTGCTCAGACTTAGAGACTAAAGGGACGAAGAAGCTAAGGAGATAAGGCCTGTAACCTCGAATACAACTCGGAACATCTCCAGGAACTTCCGAACATCGCGGGTTTCTGGACCACCACACCCAGGCCAGGGATTGCCTAGACAGCAGAGAGACCATAAATGTTATCTTGGTGTAATCCAAAGGAAAAAGATGAGCATGGAGTGTGAAGTGGATCTGTCGCTTATTAATGAAGCTGCGGCTCTCCTTGGGGTCTCCATCGTAGCATGACGGAAGTGGAATCTGGAGCAGTTCCATCAGAAACTGGAGCACTAGGCGGTTCCTTGGGGGAGGCTGACAATTATGGGATTGGTTGGCCAGATGTGGTAGAGGCAGAAGACAGGGCGGACATTGTGGCAGACAGATCCTGCAGCTGAGTTTCCACCACATTGCTAGCCTGCATCATCTGGTCCTGAAGCTCACGTTGAGAGCACACCTCCTCATACAGTACTTGTACGTTTGACTTGGGATCTCTGGGTCCTCATTTGTCAGCGGGATCCATAGTCTGATCAGCTGTAACGCTGGTGGGTGTGGACCCACTCTACCTCGAGCTGGGGTTACCTTTTAGGTGTGTAACTAACTGACTACCGGGTATTCACAAGAACCTCTGATGGTGGGGATAGGCTTGGCTGCAGGTAGTCACCAGGTACCACTCCAGGGCAGTTCCCAGGTCTGCAGCAGCTGACCAGAGGGTCAGAGACACAAGTACAAGGTTCAAGTGGATGAAGGCAAGGATGTGGTATGACAATCTGAGGTCAGGCAGGCAGCACATGTTTAATATATGTAGCCGAGGTCAGGAGCAGAGAAAGCAGAATAAACAACTAGATAGTTGGGTCAGAGAACAGGAGAGACAGTACAAGAGAGCACTTAACAGGAAATTAGACAGGACCTGAACTAGAATCTTTGATCAGTCGAAGAGTGGTGGGAAGAGCCACCTGATAATCCCTCTTCTGCTTGGTGATATGCCAGGTAAACTAATCTCTTCAGGACACAGTGGGGTTAAGTTCCTGCAGAATCTGGAGCGCTTCACTATAGGCATGTGGAGACTCACCAGCAGCAGGAAGATGCAGCAGTGTTGGAAATGCTGCAAGAGGCTGCTCAGCGAGACAACCAGAGATTGGGGAGAGAAGAGCGGTGACCACAGTGAGTAGGGCTGCACTTACCACCAGCTCCAGTCACCGGCGTGACAGTACTGTTAGGCACCTGTCTAGGCTCCAGGGCCAGGGTTTGCTCCTTTCCTTTATAGCCATCTCCCTTTGTTGTGCTCCACATTGGGTTTCACATGTTACCTGGCATACCTCAGTGACATTATCATCCTAGGCCTTTTAAGGCCGATTCTGACACACCACTGTGTCTGAGTATAGACTAAGCTTTGTGTTCAGTTTCAATAATCTCTGAAAAGCTCTGTAGTTATTAATTCTGCCTCTACTGTATGTATTCTGATGTGTCCTACTTCACTTGCCTACCTGCCAGCTAGCTTACCACATAGTCTACATGGTTAATGAATCTGCCTCACCAGGTGAGCCATTGGAAGGATGGTGATGTAGTTAGAATTTTGTCACAAAAAGAAACAGAATGGTCCCAATTCATCATTTGTGATTTCTTAAAGTCACTTTTCTTGTCTTCTTGGTATTTCCTCACATTTTTTTGCTCCAAATTCTTCAAAATGGCTCATTCGTTTTTTTGTGAATTTTCAGCACCAAAAGTCACAAATCCTTTAAAAAGTCTAAAAATGCACCAAATTGAAAACTCCACCAGAAGCATTACTACAGGAAGAGACTGGAGTGTGATATGCCACAAAAAAAGGCATTGGGTATATAAATCTGTCTAATACTCTAAATAAACAAAGTTAATGAGGAAAAGTCAAAAAAAGACTTGATGGGATATGCTATGGTAAGACCAACAGACCTATTGCGGCATATGGCAATAAACATCTGCTAGCAAAGAACACAAACACACCACGAGGCTTAATCAAGGACTATAATAAAATACTGCAATATAAGCCAAATTATCTCAGTCCAAGTACTGACCGCAACTTTAGAACTAACCATGGGTCTCCTGAACCAGACCCAAAATCCCTATGAGGCTGTTGAAGTTGGGCCAGTAGACCAGCAATCAGTCTATAAATCACGTTTCGTACTTCGACCGTATTTCATGGATTTCTGAATTTGGCCTAAGGGTAACAATATGTGGCTCATCTACTGACTGGGGCCTTTCAGCTCTGTAACATTTAAATTGATAGTAAGTCCCAACCTTTACAACCCTATTAGCTATGACTTGGCCCATTCATATAAGGTCAGTTAGTATGATATAATATCTAAAAACAAAGATATTTTAACAAAAAGTGAATATTGTAAAAATCTGTTTTTAATAGAGCGTGATATACTGTAGAGATAATAGATCATGCAAATATTTCATGTATTGATGTTTACAATAAAAAGTACACTACTCATCTGTTTCCAAAAATGTTTTCTTCTGTGTTTATATCTAATCGTGAGAAAATTGCTCTGTAGTCTTTATGATATGAGTAAGAAAATAAACAGCTAAGAACTCGGAAAATCACTTGTTATTTTGTTTAGATCACATGATGCATCTTTTCCGACTGCCTGCCATGAGTGTAGAATGGCTGAAATGTGTGTCAGGATAACTGACACCTACAGTATGTACAAAACACAGGCAATCACTATAGGAGTCATTCTTTTTCATATACTAACCTAAGCTTTCTCTTGCTTTTCCTTCATTCAAGACCATACAAAAGGGGTTGTCCCACAAAAGATTAAAGAAATGCTGCTGGTTGCTATTGGGACTTCACTCAACCACAATAAAGGGGTCCAGAGTCACCCATTTGAGTGCAACTATGTCTATCAATATCATAGACTTTGAAAGGAGAGGCAGTTTGTCTAATTGTAACAGTGTGCAATGTACACACTGGCAGGATTCCCTTCTATTTCCAGCTCAAATTGGCAGCCATGTGACTGCAAGTATGCTATATGAAAACTTGCAGTCACATGCAAGATTAGATTCTTATCTGCTTATCTCAATGTTCTATTTCCTGCTTGAGTGGGTGTCTTCAAGTATGCGATTTGCATACTCTGCACTTGCTGGCTAGCTTCTCATCAACTTCTGTTAATGTTCTATTGAGAAAAGTGAATGAGAATCTAGTTGACATGTGACATAGCTGTGGTCACATGGTTGCCTGCTCCATCTGGAAATAGAGGGGAATCCTGACAGTGTGCACACTGTCATGATTTGGCAATTTGAATAAACATGGAGTGCTTCCAGAAATGTATGTAGAGCGTTGAAAACCTGTTTAATACACATATTCTCTGACATATGTGTGCATTATAGTGCTGGACATAGTGACTAGTATATGTGTATACTTTACAGTGATGGTTACACTCAAAGGTGTATCCAGCACCCGGGCCAAGAACTCAGTTTGGTGCTCCGAATAGCAGCTCTTCCTAAATCTCTCAATGTTCAGTGAAAAACTGAGAGAAGCAGGAAGAAAAGCTAGTTGTCACGTGACCGTAACTATGAATATTACATATGAGTGAAGTGTCTGGAACTAGCAAGCAGAGGTGAATCCTGACAGTGAATATATTACATGTTTGTTAGGATTGGCATGATACAGTGCTTCATTTTATAATTAAATGGCTTATCCAGGTTTGTGATAAAAGTCTGCAGCCACTCTAGGTGACTTCAGGCTTCTGAAATTTCACAGCGCATGCACTGCACACTTTTAGGATTCTCCCTTGCCGGCGGCAAGAGTGGATGGTCATGTGAGATCATGCGATTTGTATACTTCTGGCCACATTCTGACTAAAGATGTCCGGCCTCACTCAATTCATTTTCAGTGCTCGTGACAGGGCATCCGCATTTCCCTGTGACTTCCCAGCCCGATGTTCCACCGAAAAACTAAAATTTTGTAGGGACAGGAACCATCTGGTGAGCCGAGCATTCCTCTCCTTTGCGTTTCTCATCCAGACAAAGGGCGAATGGTCCGTTACCAAACAAAACTGTCGCCCGAGCAAATAATAGCGTAGGGACTCCAAAGCCCACTTAATAGCCAAGCACTCCTTCTCTACTACGCTATAATTTTTCTCTGCCGGGGTAAGTTTCCTGCTCAAGTAGGTGACTGGATGTTCATCTCCGTTCACCTCTAGCGACAGTACCGCACCTAGGCCTACCTCTGAGGCATCCGTTTGTACGACAAAGTTTTTCTTGAAGTTGGGGCTGATGAGGACCGGTTCTCCACACAACGCTGACTTCATGGACTGGAACGCTTCATCCACCTGAGGGTTCCACCAAACCATGACCGACTTCTTCCTCTTTAACAGATCGGTTAGGGGTGCCCAATGATGCTGAGGAATGCTCTGATCTGCTTTGTACTTAATGGCCTGGGCCAGTTTTGATTGACCTCAATCTTGTTTATTTGGGGTTTGATAGCCCCACAGCCAATCATGTACCCTAAGTACTGGGTTTCCTTGAGACCTATCACACTTTTTTGGGGTTTGCTTTTAACCCCGTGATTCTGAGTGAATCCAGCACTGCTTGTACCTGGGAAGGGTGGGTATGCCAGTCGGTACTAAAGATGATGATATCATCTTAATATACTGATGCGTACTTCTGATGAGGCTCTAACACTATGTCCATCAACCTCTGGAAGGTGGCCGGAGCCCCATGTAATCCAAAAGGCAAGACGACATAGTGATAGAGACCCTCCGGTGTTACAAAGGCGGTCTACTCCTTTGCCGATTCTGTCAGAGGCACCTGCCAGTAACCCTTGCTGAGATCGAGCGTGGTGAAGTACTGGGCCTCTCCCAGTCTCTCAATTAGCTTGTCTACCCGGGGCATTGGATACAGGTCAAACTTTGACACCTCATTAAATTTTCGGAAGTCATTACAGAATCGTAATGACCTGTCTGGCTTCGGAATCAGCACAATAGGGTTAGCCCACTCACTCCTGGATTCCTCGATGACTCCTAACTGGAGCATTTACTTTAATTCAGCCGCGATGGCTTGTCTCCGGGCTTCTGGCACACGGTACGGTTTCATTCGTACCCTTACCCGAGGCTCGGTGACAATGTCATGTTGGATCACCAAGGTCCGGCCAGGTAGTTCGGAGATTACGTCGGTATTCTGCTGCACCAGATTCCGAGCCTCCCGTTGCAGCTATTTAGTGAGAGCATCACTTATCTTAACCTCACCCCCTGCCGCGTCCCTGGCTGGACACAGAGGGTTCCCCGACGGTACGACTGGAGTCGCATCCGTAACCAAACATTCCCCATCTTTCCAGGCTTTTAGCAGGTTCACATGATACAGTTGTTCTGGTTTTCTCTTTCCAGGCTGGTACACTCTGTAATTTACCTCCCCAACCTTCTCCCAGACTTCATATGGCCCTTTCCACTTGGCCATAAGTTTACTCTCTGTTGTGGGAACTAGCACCCGATCCCCTTCTTCAAAGGACCTGACTGTGGCTTTTTTATTATATTTATTATAACATGTCCCAATCCCTCCCGTCCTTGGAAACCACTTTTTTTTCAGCATAGATTTAAGTGTCTTATTAAATGTCTCCACCAACCCATCGGTCTGTTGATGGTACACCGATGTGCGCAACTGTTTAATCCGGAGCACCTTACATAGCACCCTTGTCACCTTGGACATAAAAGGAGTCCCCTGATCTGTAAGGATCTCCTTTGGTAGCCCAAGACGGCAAAACATTGCAAACAGCTCGCGGGCAATAAGTTTTGCTGAAGTGTGGCGAAGTGGTACTGCCTTTGGGTAACAGAGGGCATAATCTACTACCACCAAAACGGGTGGTAATGGGTGGCATAATCTACTACCACCAAAATATGTTGGTGGCCATGGGCGGATTTTACTATGGGCCCCATCAGATCCATCAAAATCCGCTCAAATGGTACCTCTATAATAGGCAGAGGTACCAATGGACTCCGGAAATTTGCAGTGGGTGTGGTAAGTTGACATTTACAATACCTCTGCACCTCGGCATAAATCCCGGGCCAAAAGAACCACTGCAGAATACGTTCTTGTGTTTTCTTTACGCCTAAGTGTCCACCCAGCAGGTGTGTGTGGGCCATCTCTAGCTCTGCCCGACGGCACGACTTATTAACCCTATATAATAACTCTTGGTTTACAGCCATGTGGGGAAAAACTGCCTCTGCACCCGGTTGCTGAGGCACACCATTTATTTCTACCACCCTTTCTCGTGCCTGGCCTAGAGTGGGATCCTGGAGCTGAGCTCTCCCAAACGTACCAGGGGACACTTCCAGCTCTGAAATCGACGGGGGTCTCTTTGACCACTCCTGCCAACACCTCTAGGTGAAATCTATCAGGGTTACACTCTGTCCCTGGGTTGGCAACCCCTACGGCAGGTATCCCTGACTCTGGCTCTGTGCCCGGAATGACATTTACCCTGGGAGGGTTAATTTTGTTATTCCACAGGGACCAGAACAGGGCAAGTCTCTTCCCAACTCAGTCCCATAGGGAAGGGTCTTCATCACTCCCACCACATGTTTCACTTCCCCACACGGGGTAGAAAAAGTAACCTCCATGGTCGGGTATTCGCGGAGGTCCCCATGTATGCAAACAACCCTGAATTTCCGACCATTGGGGCTGTCCACGGAAGCCAACTATGCATGGACAAGTGTCACCAGGCTCCCTTAGTCCAAGAGGACCTCTGTCAGGTACCTGTTGACGTGTACCTGGCACAGTTGGGGTTCACTGCGCGTCATGTCTGCATTTGCGGTGCGGACTGTCTGGGCATACATGGACATCCGGTGAATAAACACGCAGTCCATGGGTTTTACAGTCAGGGGGCAGTTAGCAGCCACATGTCCAGGCCCTTGGCATCGCCAGCACCTAATAGTGAAGGCACTATTAGTCCTTGAGACCGTTTTAGGGGAAACAGGTCTCCTGCCACCCTCACTCTGCGGCACCCCCTCTGTATGGGTTCGGTACTGACTGTCCCCAGCAGAGGAATGCGACCCTTTCCCCGGCTCCTGGGCTTTCAGAGTCCGGAGTAACAGCCGCAATGGGGCAGAGTCCCGTATAAAGTCCTGTGTGGCTGTATACCGCTCGATCAGGCCAACCACCTGGTCAAGAGTGCCCGGGTCCCCTTGCCCCATAACGTTGTATAGCGGCTGGCAGAGTTCTCACCAGCCGGTTGACCACCACCCTCTCCACCATCTAGGCCGGAGTCAAGGTCTCAGGCTGGAGCCACCTTTTTACTAGCTGAAGCAAGTCATATGTCTGAGACCTGGCGGGTCGGACTTTCACAAAGGTCCATGAAAACACCCAGTCCATATGTATTAAACCCAGTTGAGCAAGGATCTCACCTTTCTGCTTCCCATAGTCCTGGGCATCCTCCCGACTAAGGTCAAAGTAGGCCTTCTGCGCATCACCCATCAGGAATGGAGCCACCACTTCAGCCCACTGGGAAGTGGGCAGGTTCTCCCACTCCACTGGGCGATCATAGACGGTGAGGAAGGCTTCCACGTCATCTTCCGGACTCAGTTTCCTCGATGCGGAACCAACCTTGTACCAGGCCTCACGATGTTCCGGGGTCTCTCGCAGAGCCGCAATCTGCTGCAGCAACAGGTTATTAGTCTGTTGTTGCTGTGTGAGGACCAACTGTCTCAGGATTTCCTCCATCTTGTCAGCGGGCCTGGGTGGCAGAGTGGCAGGCCTAATGAGAGCCATGCAGCTGGCGTTGGAGTATGCCTCAGTTCACACTGCCCGCATTCTCCACCATGTAATAGTGCGTCGGTGTTCACACTGTGTGGTAATGAGGCAGTGACCCAAGGAAAGTCCAGCTTAAACGGCTTTATTTGCCAAAAACTCACAACTCAAATGCACATAAAGCTGTCCTCCGGATCGTAGCCAGGATATCCATACAGTCAGTGTAAACCTGTTGCCGTGGGAGACGGCTGCATCGTGTTACTTAGGGTGCCTCAGATATGTTGCTTTCACAGGCCTGTGTTCAGCTTGCAGAGCTTCCTGCTTTGCTGTTAGCAATCCCAACACTGACACACCCAAACCTTTGATGCAAGTTTTTAAAAGGAATCTGTGGCCATGAGCCACTTATAAGACCCGGGCTGGAGGGAGTGGACCACCCCACTGCCATCCTGTAGTTCACTCCAAGAATAAAAGCAGATGCCGGGTTTTCTTATATCCAACTTAGCCAAATAGCTTGACCAAGTTCAAACTTTACTTTTATTCTGCACTGCAATCACAGCTGTGTCTGTGATAGCAATGCACTCCAGCGGGTTCAATATGTCTCTGTGCACAACCTAGGAGACACATATCGTCCCTCGCATATGATCCCTCTCACTGCCTCACAAATGTTACATGTGTACAGGATCAGAACCAATAACAGCACAAGAATCGATCATCCAAACCACCAGCAATATTGAAATACATCCGTATAACCCTCATCAGTACAGAAACTCTGCATCAAAACCCTCATCAGTACAAGAATACATCACTAGGATCACCATCAGTACATGGTACATCAATGGTAACGTCAGGTCAGACCCATTTATATCGCATGAAACTGCAACTTCCAGTACGCCTTTAAAAATGGTAAGGAGATACTGGGAGTTATCAGTCATCATCAGACTGCGGACCATGCAGGGACCACAGTACTGATATCACAATAAAACATTTACATTCAGGTACCTTATAGATGACTGTGGAGACATGAGAATCAGTGGGTGCTCTCGTCTGCTGGCCTGTCTGTCTTTAGAAAGACTGCAAGGACCAGGGCTCATCCCACTGAATGCCTTTACTCCTTCCCCATGGGAAGAATACTACTCAGACAACATAGGGTGAGTGTAATACTTTATTGAATCTTCATCAGTCAACAACATATAGCAATAAGAGAATATTCCTAAAGCACATAATCATTGTTGGGTAGGGGACTAGAGTCTACTGTCCCCCCATACAGCAATAATATTGCCAAATCAAGCAGTGGATTCCTCTAAACAGGAGCAAAGAGGAAAAAATGGAGTCACCATAAACCACCAATACAATAAAAAAAGATATTTTATTAGAAAGATTAATTTAAAAAGTAATTACCATACAATACAACAATGTGTCAAATGAAGAGGAAAAAATCTGGAGAGCCACCAAGTAAATCCAAAATATCAAGCAGTATAGAATATATATTACATTATTACAGCCAGTTTCTTATCACCATGTATAGTGAAGGGCCAAATGGTCATAAGCATAGGGTGATACAAGAGACTAGCATAAAGATGATGTTGCTTACCCATAATCAGGGAGGATTCAGTGGAGCCCGCCAGCACTACCCCGACGTGCGTTTCGCGTGTTGCTTTCTGTGTTTGACCCCTTGAGAAAGCAAGACACGAATCATGTATCAGGGTAGTGATGGCAGGCTCCACTGAATCCTCCCCCCAAAAGGGGTGCTACTGGTTGGGGTAGTTGGCCCTGGATGCCTCGAAGTCTGCACAACTTGGGAGGACAAATATGCAAGCATTCCACAAATTAACATACAAGGGTTAACTGACAGACTCACATGAAACAATAACTCATGTCCCTTGACCTACTGAACAAAGGAACAGTGCGTGTGGCATAATTATAAGTATAATTCACCTCTGCATCAGTGATCAGATTGACGCTGTGTTGGTACAATGATGTTGTCTCTGATTGGAGTCATTCTGTTTCTTTTCTTCATCTTGTCCAAAAGCAAAAGCTCGTATCTGCAGACTTCTATATTCTCCAGTCTTGAGCAGCACATCCACCAGTATCATTATAATGCTCCTGAATAAAAATATTTGCCCTACGGTGTGCCCCTGAATAAATAATTGCTCCTCTTTTTATTCCCTGCACAAAATATAACCCTCACACTGTCCATCCTATGGTACATGCACTCCACACTGCCCCCTCCTCTCCGTACTGGGCCCCCTCTTCACACTGTCCTCTCACAGTGTGTGTCCCCTATAGGGCCCAGTCTCTATACTGTGCCCCCTCATCACACTCTTCCTCCTTGGTATACTTTCCCCTCCTGGCTGAACCCTTACATTGTCCCCACATGCTACCCCACACACTACTCAGATTCTATTCTGTGCCCACTTACACTTCCCCCCAGATACTGTCTTTTCACACTATTCCCCTCAATAATCTCCTCACGCATTTCCCCCTCTCTTCTCATACTGTCTCCTCTCACATTCTCCTGGTAACCATACTGTCTCCTCACATTTTTACCACCTCGCTCTCCATACTGCCTTCTCACACATCCCCCCCTACTACCCATACTGTGTCTGCACTTTTTCCCCACTCACCATGCTGCGTCTGCACTCATCCCCTCCCTCCCCATACTGTGTCTTCACCCATCCCCTCCCTTGCTACTCATTCTATGTCTGCATACATTTACATTCCCGTCCTAGCTCCTCATACTGTATTGTCCTCACCCATCCCCCCACTCACCATACTGTGTCTGCACCCATCCCCCTCATAGTTTCCTCATACATGCCCCCCACCTCATCCTCCCTCTTGCTCCTTATACTGTGTTCTCAAATTTCTCCCACCTCCCCCCTTTCCCCATATTGTGTCTGCATCCATCCTTTCCTCGCTCCCAAAACTGTGTCCTCAATTTTTCCCCATCCCAGTTACAATAAATCAATAAATCTTTGTTGTCTTCAGCTCCACTGGAGCACTGACCACCAGTGTTGTTTGCGCCTCTGCAGCATCGGGAGTGATGTCAGCAGTGTGATCACATGACGTTATTACGTTACGGACATCGTACATCGTTGCTGACATCGCTTTCCTTTGTACTCGCGTCTGAAAGAAGAAAATACAATTGATCACTGGGAGCCGGCGCACTGCACTTTCTCTGAGTCGGCTGTTAGTTTGACAGCCGACTCAGAGAAAGGCCGACTCTCAGTCTGGGGGGCGGTAAAATGCAGCAGGTGGCCCGACGGCGACCCCTGCCGGCTACACCCGGTGTAGATGCCCTGCCTGCCCCCCCAGATACACCTCTAGCTATATTCATAGCTACAGTAAACGTGTACATTACAGAGCTGAGCACCTTGATAGCTATGAGTGCATTCAATTTAATGCTGTCTCAACAACCAAAGAATGATCTCGATGACATGTGCCAAAGATGGGGCCTGTTGACCATGGTGCAGAATAAATCATCATAATTATTCCTTGTTATTGTGTCACAAGTTTGTCATTTCTCCTTTCACCATGCAGTGAGACAAACAAGCACCATTCTCCTTCGTTAAGACGAACCAAGAATATCGCATCAAGTTCAGTTTTACTTATTTCATTACCTACTTTAAGAATCTCATCCTTTTTATATCTTCTTTGCTTAAACTCTGATTGAGCGCCGGCATCACGTGTCACAACAACCACATGGGAGCCCCGGGGTGAGCGAGTGCGACACCGCTGGAATGGTGCCAGTGCGGGAGGTGAGTATAGGCTTCATTATTTTATGGTGGCCAAGCATGTGGTATAAGAAGTTGTCCAACTAGTGGGCATCTTCTTTAAGGAAGCTTTGCTTTTATAATGAGGGTGTAAAACCAAGGCTATCCAATAGACATCCTTTTCCTTGATGGCAAGAATACACCTATCATTCCACAAGCATTTCAGCAGACAGCTTGCCAGCACGACTGAGAGCACAGTTGGTTCATTTTCATTACACAGCTGGTTGTCATGGCCAGTGTCATTATTGTCATCATTTTCACTCTGTCAACCGCATCCTCATCCCCTGCCTGTGCCAACTCTGTCCCCCTATATATCCACCTGCATCTTCAATTTCTCTTCCTCCAAATCCTAGTATGTAGCATGTGAGGGTTTTCAACAGACAGAGGGTGTTGATGAACATGTGCATCTAGCTGTTCCTCCTCCATCCCATCTGGCATTCTAGTGAGTGTGTTTTTTCAGGTTAAATATGAGGGGGCTAACATATGTAGTTGATTCTGCAGTTTTCCATAAAGAAAATTTTGTCTCCTCCTCGAGGGGCTTCAGTGGGCAACATGTTGCAACATCAGTTGCCAATGGCAAATCCTCAAAGTAACCCATTCTCTAGAATGGATATTGCATAATTTAGTCCATTACCATTTTACATTACTTGTACAGAAGCTCCAACATAAGCAGTATCGAAGTCCAGCTGGAAGTGACATTGCAAATCATGAAGTTCTCTGGCAGATTGTTCTGTTTTTGCAAAACCGGGAAGGGCATTTGACGCGCCCCTGGGCCTGCTGTGTCACGCAGCGTCTCGCGCACGGGGGCTTACCCGGAACCGGATCAGATGAGGGTTGTAGTCTCCGAGTGGCGGGGACCCGGTCCGTGCCCAGGGAGTCAACTCAGTGTGCGGCAGTCTTGATAGATGTTATTTGAGTGTCGACTACGCCACCCGTTGATTTGCAGCTATGGAGATGCCGCTGCAGGGCAGACCGCTGAGGCCGGTGTAGAATTGTGCAGCGTGATAGTATAACCCCCAACGGGAGGGGTATGGCCTCAGGGCAGCCGACGTGGAAGATGAGGGTAGCAGGAACCACTCAGAGACGGTGCGGTGTAATTCAGGGTCTTTACTGGTAACAACGATAGACCCTCCCGGAGTACTTGCTAGCGAACGGGGCCTGGTCAGTCCTTGAGCAGATGGGATCTCCCCTGGCCAGGCGGAGTTGTAGGCCTCCCAAACTGACTGTACTCTTCTGGCTACCTTGCTAGAAGCGGATATAAGTAGCCCACGTCCCTGAGTGTACCGTGTGGTGCTCACCCGTATGGCCGGTGACTCGGGGCCTTCTAATGGCTTCCGCTCCACGATGGCGGCGCTGGTCCCACGCGTGTGACCGTGCCTTCGGGTTTCTGGGCCTGAGGACCTGAAATCCCCTGCTGGTCGGCTTCTGCTGCTGGGTAAGAGTTAGTCCCCACAGCCTCGGACGCCGGGTCCGGTAAGAAAGCTTCTCAGTCAGGGCGAGCTCTGCAGCTGCCAGCCCCTGACTCGTAGTAGTATTGCTCCCACTGAGCTCCAGCTGTTTCTTCCTATGACTGTCTCTTGTCTCTACTCTCCTTGACTCCTAACCCTGCTTCAGCCCCGGGTTTATATAGGGGAAGTTCTTCCCCTCCCAAGACTGGGCAGGAGGTGTGGCATGCACAGGATCCCTGACCAAAGGACCTCCCACCTGCTCTCAGACATAACATCTCTATCACTGTGGCAACCAGACCCCTGGGGTGTCACACATGCTTTTCCATGTAAGAATAGTTAAAATGAGCAGACACTTTCCTGACCATAGCCATCACCTTGCCTCAAGTAGGTATAAATTCAGGAGGATGTGAGCAATGTAGGAAGCGTGAGATACTTTATTTGACCCTAATGCAGCCAGAATATTTTGGGTATTGTCGCTCATGACAATTCCCAGCCTCTTTTGACGAGAGTCAGCGTAAGATTGCCGATTGATGCATAGCAGCAACTCACCTGCTGTATGACTTTTGTCTCCCATGTTTTCAAGCTGTAAAACCACTTGGCAGCTTTTCACTTTAAATCAAGACAAGAAAAGCTATAGTGCCTTGAAAAGTATTCATAACCCTTGACCCTTTCCACATTTTTTCACATTACACTCACAAAATTAAATATGTATTGGGATTTTATGGGATATACTAACACAAAGTAGTAGGTATTTGTGATGTGTAAAGGAAATTATATTTGTTTTTTTAATTATTTTAAAAATATAAATCTGAAAATCATGATGTGCATTTGTTTTCAGCCCCCTGTAGTCTGATAACCCGAAATAAAATCCTGAGTGACAACTTGCCTCCAGAAGTCACATAATTAGTAAATTTAGTCCACATGTGTATAATATATTCTCAATATAACTACAGCTGCTTTGTGAAGGCATTAGAGGTTTGTTTGAGAAACTTAGGGATCAAACAGCATCATGAAAACCAAGGAACACACCAGACAAGTCAGGGAAGGTTGTGGAGAATAGTAAAGCAGGGATAGGATATAAAAGATATAAAAAATAGCCCCAGCTCTGAACAGCTCACAGAGCACTGCTCAATCCATCATACAAAAATGGAAGGAGTATGGCACAACTGCAAACCTACCAAGACATCCACCTAAACTGACATCCCAAGCAAGGAGAGCACTAACTAGAGAAGCTACCAAGAGGCCCATTATGACTCTGGAGTATCTGTAGAGATATACAACTCAGGTGGGAGAATCTGTCCACAGGACAACCATTAGTCGTATACTCCACAAATCTGGCCTTAACCCTAGAACGCATACCTGGGGCCTCGCAGGCCTGCTTGGTTACTTGTTTTCTATTTTCTGCAAGATTACTTTAGTTAGAATTTTGAAACTCTAGGTACTCCTCAGGTATATAGTTGTTAGTAGTTTCCAGTTGTTCATATATTTTTATGTTATAGGCATTTCGGTAAAACAACTCTTTTTGGGACTACCCCATATTCACATACCTGGGGCCTGTACTTGGTTTACATGTGATCTTCAGTCTTTTTTTCTGTACTGTTACTTAGGCTGTGTGCCCACGTAGCATTTTTCAAGCGTTTTTGATGCGGAATTTCCGCAGCGTAAACGCTTGAAAAACGCTTGGTAACACGCACCCCATGGTCCCCAATGGGATTCCGCAAGTTCTATGCACATGCTGCGGATTTTTCCGCAGCGTTTATGCTGCGTTCAAAAATCCGCAGCATGTCATTTAATTTTGCGTTTCCGCAAGCAGAATTGCCTTTGTTCAATGCATAAAAAACGCAAGGCAATTCCGCATGTGGAAAACGCGTGATAAACGCGCGAAAAAAGCGCGATAAACGCGTGCGGAATTCCGCATGCGTTTTTCCGGGAGAGGACTTGCATTTATGCAGCAGAAATTTTCTGCTTCATAAATGCAACGTGGGCACATAGCCTTAGAAGGAAAACATATCGCTTCAGGAACAAAAAAACATGGAAAAATATAATAAAAGAGGAACTATATGGTTATATTGCCCTTACTCTTCTGGCAGGGTGTTCAAAATCGTACGATGTTCCAATCAGAGAATTATTTCTGAACCCTTTTTCAGATCTACACTACAAAGCTACAATGTCAGTCAATAGATTTGAGAATATTCGGAGAAGCCTTCGTTTTGATGATAAGAGAACTCGTCCTGTGAGGTTGGAAACAGATAAATTAGCCCCTATTGGCTAAATCTGGAATCTTTTCATCAAAAACTGTACAAAGCTTTACCATTCTATTGACAATGTGACAGTGGATGAGCAACTTCTTGCCTTTAGGGGACGTTGCAAATTCATTCAGTACATGCCCAGTAAACCTGCCAAGTATGGCATAAAAATTTTCTGGATGTGTGATTCTGCAAGCTATTATGGCATGAATGGTCTGATTTACTGTGGCAAAGAAGCTGATGCTCCAGTCCAGAAAGTCCTATGTTCTGACATAGTAAAAAAAACTTGCAGTACCAATTTTCAATTCTGGAAAAAATATAACAATGGACAACTACTTTACCAATCTGGAACTGGGCAAATTTTTGCTTCAGAAAAAACTCACACTTGTTGGTACTATGAGGCTAAACCGCCGCAAAATTCCTCCAATCATGAAGCACAATCCCATGCGACCACTTTATGAAAGTGTCTTTGGTTTCTGCACTCAAGAGACAATGGTATCTTATAAAGCAAAGAAATAAAAATCCGTGATATTACTGAGTACAATGCATCATGATGGAAGTATTGACACCGATGACAGGAAACAGAAACCTGAAATCATACTGCATTATAATAAAACAAAAAGAGGTGTGGACAAGATGGATGAAATGATTGGAGAGTATTCGTGCAAGAGGCAGACAAAACGTTGGCCTGTAGTCATTTTTTATTATATCCTTGATGTGTCAGCCCTCAATAGCTATATTGTTTATAGTGAAACTCATCCAGAATTCCATGCCAACAGGAAGGACAAGAGATGTCTATTCTTGACGGAACTTTGCTATGAACTTTTGATGCCTACCATGATGGAGCGAAGCAACACAAAATGCTTGCCAAGGCAAATTACGTAAGCTATGATCCGATGTGGTATACATTTTCAGGGACATCCAGAGCCAAGAGAAAAAAAAGAAAGCGCTGTTATATTTGTCCAGCAAAGAAGCAAAGGAAATCTGAGCGTTTCTGTACTACTTGTGGACAAAATGTCTGCAAGGAACATTCTTCCGAAAAAATATGTGAAAATTGTTGGGGTAATCAGTAAAGTTGAAAAGGAAAGTTTTTGAAAGAAATATTCCTGCACCATGTTTACTACAACTTTTATATAAAAAACTTTTAGACAAAAAAATCGTATTTCTATTTGAGTTACTCCATGTTATTTGCACACAGGCCTAAAGGGCCCCAGGTATGTGAAAGTGTAGATTTCTATGTTTGCGCGTTCTAGGGTTAATGATAGAGTGGCAAAATGAAAGACATTTTTGAAGGCAAGCCTTAAGAAGTACTGTTTCCAGTTTGCAAAAAGCCATGTAGGGGACACAGCTAGCAAGTGGAAGAAGGTCCTCTTGTCAAATGAGACTAAAGTAAAACTTTTTGGGATAAATGCAAATCGCTATGTGTGGATGAAGTCTAACACTGCGCATCACCTTGAAAACACCATCTCCACCGTCAAATATGATGGTGCTGACAGCATGATGCTGTGGGAATGCTTTTCTTCAGCAGGGAGAGGGAAGCTGGTCTGAGTGGCTGGGAAGATAGATGTAGTTAAAAACAGGGCAATCCTGGAGGAAAACCCGTTAGAGGCTGCAAAATACTTGAGACTGTGGCATAGATTCACCTTCCAGCAGTCCGAGGACCCTAAGCATATAGCCATTGCCAGAGATACAATAATGGTTTAGATCAAAACATATTCATGTGTTTGAATGGCCCAGTCAAATTTTACACCTAAATCCCATTGAAAATCTTTGGCAAGACTTGAAAATTGCTGTTCACAGACGCTCTCCATCCGATCTCATTAAGCTAGAGATAGTTTATAAAGAATGGGCAAAAATTTTAGGTTCTAGATATGCAAAGTAACTGCAGCGAAAGGTGGTCCTACAAATAATTGACTCAAGGTGACTGAATACAAATGCATGACACAATTTTTAGATTTATATTTTAAAGTAATTAGAAAACCATGTATCATTTCCTTTACACTTCACAAATGTTTGCTACTTTGTGTTGGTATATCACATAAAATCCTAGTTAAATACATTTACATTTGTGAGTGTAACGTGAAAAAATGTGGAAACGTTCACATGATGTGAATACTTTTTCAAGGCACAGTAGGTAGGTCTTTGTTTCAAAAGCAAGCATCATCTACACGCTGCTATATTTGGGTGGCATATGACGTTATAAGATTGGACTATTACAACAACAAACTAAGAAACAGGGCAAAAACATTTTTATTAGGTAAACAGTTGTTTAAATTTCCGGATTGTAAAAATTTCTTCGACTTCTTTAAGGAAGAACTCCCATCAAAGTTATCCTTTATCCTATATTGCAAACACCATATTATCATATAATATAGCATAGTGCACTTACAATTACTCATTTTGCCCTTCTACCCAGTTAATTCTTCTGTTTTCCGCTAGGTCTAAGACATCACATGATTAAAAACTGACTAGCTGAATTCTTCTAAGCTCTAAGTAGAAACAAGAGGTCAATTTTCTCGGTACAAGTCATGAGTCACTGCAAAAGTTTATGGCAGGGGGGAGAAGGGAGCAGCTGGGTCAGGAGTTGAAGAGGGGAATGAGTCATTCAGGGACAAGAGAAGTTCTGTTTCTACATAGAACAGAGAAAAGAGAATAATTAACTGGGTAGAAGGGCAAAATAGCAATTGTAAGCACACAGTGATATATAACATGATGACTGCAATATTAAGTGGATAGAAACTTTCATAGGAATGTTTTTTAAGCATCATGCAATTTACTTTTGGGTTGAACTTTTTCAGACTGCCTGGTCTGGGCAAGATGGTAGTTCTTTACAATCTCTGATAGGCCTCCGATAGGCTGGCAGGCATTGAACGTCACTGCTATGCGCCAGGCGCTGACGTCAGTGCGTGGCACATTGCAGTGATGTCAGATGGCCTCTGTCCGGCGGCCTTTTAATGTCACTGCTATGCGCAGCACACCGACATTAGCGCGTGGCCTCTGATGGGTCGGCAGCCATGTTAAAGACCACGCTGATATGAAGCTGCAAGAGTATGCCGCTGGGGAAGCACAGGGCGCAGGAAGGTGAGAATAATTTTTGTTTCACACGTGAATGGGCAGGGTAGTGGACATGGGGACCTAGGATGGGGCAGCATAGGGGCCCAGGATGAGGGGGGTACATAAGGGTCCAGGATAGGGGAGTACATAGGGGCCGAGGATGGGGGTGTACATAAGGGTCAAGGATGGGGGGGATACATAGAGGCCCAGCATGGGTGTGGATATATAGGGGCCCAGGATGGGTGTGGATACATACAGGCCCAGGATGGGGGGATACATAGAGGCCCATCATAGGGGGAATACACAGGAGCATAGGATGGGGGGGGGGTACAAAGGGGCCCAGGATGGGGAATATTATTAAATAAAGGGGGCCAGGATGGGTGACAATTACAGTATGGTGGCCAGAATGAGGTATGTACAGTACAGACCAAAAGTTTGGACACACCTTCTCATTTAAAGATTTTTCTGTATTTTCATGACTTTGAAAATTGTACATTCACACTGAAGGCATCAAAACTATGAATTAACACATGTGGAATTATATACTTAACAAAAAAGTGTGAAACAACTGAAAATATGTCTTATATTCTAGGTACTTCAAAGTAGCCACCTTTAGCTTTGATGACTGCTTTGCACACTCTTGGCATTCTCTTGATGAGCTTCAAGAGGTAGTCACCGGAAATGGTTTTCACTTCACAGGTGTGCCCTGTCAGGTTTAATAATTGGGATTTTTTGCCTTATAAATGGGGTTGGGACCATCAGTTGTGTTGTGCAGAGGTCAGGTGGATACACAGCTGATAGTCCTACTGAATAGACTGTTAGAATTTGTATTATGGCAAGAAAAAAGCAGCTAAGTAAAGAAAAACGAATGCCCATCATTACTTTAAGAAATGAAGGTCAGTCAGTCCGAAAAATTGGGCAAACTTTGAATGTGTCCACAAGTGCAGTTGCAAAAACCATCAAGCGCTACAAAGAAACTGGCTCACATGAGGACCGCCCCAGGAAAGGAAGACCAAGAGTCACCTCTGCTTCTGAGGATAAGTTTATCCGAGTCACCAGCCTCTGAAATCACAGGTTAACAGCAGCTCAGATTAGAGACCAGGTCAATGCCACACAGAGTTCTAGCAGCTGACACATCTCTTCAACAACTGTTAAGAGGAGACTTTGTGCAGCAGGCCTTCATGGTAAAATAGCTGCTAGGAAACCACTGCTAAGGACAGGAAACAAGCAGAAGAGACTTGTTTGGGCTAAAGAACACAAGGAATGGACATTAGACCAGTGGAAATCTGTGCTTTGGTCTGATGAGTCCAAATTTGAGTTCCAACCACCGTGTCTTTGTGCGACGCAGAAAAGGTGAACGGATGGACTCTACATACCTGGTTACCACCGTGAAGCATGGAGGAGGAGGTGTGATAGTGTGAGGGTGCTTTGCTGGTGACACTGTTGGGGATTTATTCAAAATTGAAGGCATACTGAACCAGCATGGCTACAACAGCATCTTGCAGCGGCATGCTATTCTATCCGGTTTGCGTTTAGTTGGACCATCATTTATTTTTCAACAGGACAATGACCTCAAACACACCTCCAGGCTGTGTAAGGGCTATTTGACCAAGAAAGAGAGTGATGGGGTGCTACGCCAGATGACCTGGCCTCCACAGTCACCAGACCTGAACCTAATCGAGATGGTTTGGGGTGAGCTGGACCGCAGAGTGAAGGCAAAAGGGCCAACAAGTGCTAAGCATCTCTGGGAACTCCTTCAAGATTGTTTGGAGACCATTTCCATTGATTACCTCTTGAAGCTCATCAAGAGAATGCCAAGCGTGTGCAAAGCAGTCATCAAAGCAAAAGGTGGCCACTTTGAAGTACCTAGAATATAAGACATATTTTCAGTTGTTTCACACTTTTTTGTTAAGTATATAATTCCACATGTGTTAATTCATAGTTTTGATGCCTTCAGTGTGAATGTACAATTTTCATAGTCAAGAAAATATAGAAAAATCTTTAAATGAGAAGGTGTGTCCAAACTTTTGGTCTGTACTGTACATTATTAGTTTATGGTTTATGGTGGCAAGTGGGGACATAATTACTGTAGGTACTAATTAGGGGACATTACTGCTGAAATATAATTTACTTTTGAGAATATTGTCTTCCATGGAGGAACAAAAGGGAGGTCTTGTTACTGTGCAGGGCAGCGCTATGTCGCTTTTTTCTTCATCTGACGTATTGTAAAAATTGGGGGAAAAGTTGGGAATGTACTTTAGAAGCAATCAGCTATAGATAATTGTGTCTTATTTTCTGCAGAGATGAGTCTTGGATGGAAGAAGTGATAGTGGTCTGTGCCAGATGAATAAGAAAAGCGAAGATGAAGGACTTCAACTAGAGACGTCACTGGTGAGTCAGTGTATTACATGTAGACTTACACTATACACTGTATAGCATAATCAGAGCTCCTGTGTATAATGTCAATGGTGATCCCTGTATTACCTGTACGCTGACACTATATACAGAGCTCCTGTGTGTAATGTCACTGGTGATCACTGTATTATGTGTACACTGACACTATATACAGAGCTCCCGTGTACAATGTCACTGATGATCACTGTATTACCTGTACACCATATACATAGCTCCTGTGTATAATGTCACTGATGATCACTGTATTACCTGTACACTATATACAGAGCTCCTGTGTATAATGTTACTGATGATCACTGTATTACCTGTACAATATATACAGAGCTTCTGTGCATAATATCACTGGTGATCATTGTATTACCTGTATACTATATACACGGGAGCTCTGTGCATAGTGTCAGTGAACAGGTAATACAGTGATCACCAGTGACATTATACACAGGAGCTCTGTATATAGTGTCAGTGTACAGATAATACAGTGATGAACAGTGACATTATACACAGGAGCACTGTCTATAATGTACTGTATCGCATACAGGTAATACAGGGATCAGCACTGACCGTATACACAGAAGCTCTGTACATAGTGTAATATCACTGGTGATCACTGTATTACCTGTTACTATATACAGAGCTCCTTTGTATAAAGTCACCAGTGGTAATATTTGTGTTATTGGTATTGTCGTTTTTAATCATGACCATTATTTTAGTATAATTAGGTCACTATGTGGTGGTTACATGTGATCTGGTCATGGTGTGGTGGCATTTGTCACTTGTATGTGGTATTATTCAGTCACTTTGTGGTGGTAATATGTTATCTGGTCATGGTGTGACTGTATTTGTTCCTTGTATGTGGTATAATTCGCTCATTATTAGTGATGAGCGAGCATGCTCGCTACTGCTCGCCCCGTATTTCGGGGGTTGCTCGGCGGGAGTTCGGGTCCCCTCCCTACATGTTTGGTGCTCTTTAGAGCGCCTTTCAACATGCAGGGATTGCCTGCCACTCACTGTAATGCCGTAGCCATGTTGGTTGTGGCATTACAGTTATTGGCTGGCCGCACAGTGTCATCAGGTCTATATCAGACACCTGGCGCCGCCATGTTTGTCACTCCAGAATCAGACAGTGTAGGGAGAGGTGCTGCTGCTTCAGGGAGAGATTTGCTTGTGTATTAGGTAGTGTAGGGAGAAAAACCGTACATTACACATATCCATCTTAACAAACAGTCCTTTTGAGGACTAACTAATCCATCTGCAGAGATATCAGGCAGGCAGTGTATATAGGCAGTCAGGCAGGGTATATAGCAGACTGCAGTGCATATAGCTCAAGAGGCTCCATTCCAATTCTGCCTTCTGCTGCAGGACTCAGGGGCCAGGAATACTTTTCTTTGGATCTTAATCCTCATTATTTGCTTAAAAAGCAATCCAGAGAACACCGTTTTTCTGCGCCATTTGCTTATTGGCACTGCAGAATACAGCCAGGTCCTTTCCATATTACAGCGCTAGAAATCCAGGTATTTAAAACCCTGTTTTCTCCGTCAAATGGATCATATACGTTGTCAGAAAATACTGCCATTTCTGGCCTCCATTAAAAATTTCCTTTAGTGTGTCAGTTAAGAAATGCACAGCAGTTTGCTGTTCAAACTACTTACCTACAGGCCAGGTATTTAAAACTCTGTTTTCTCTATCACACGGATCACATATTGTATAAGTTCGCTCCAAACTCAGTCATTTGTAGTGAGCGTGGAAGATACTGCCCTCCATTTAAAATGGCCAAGCCACGTGGCAAGGGACGGGGAACTGGACATGATGGTAATGGTGCATGCAGAGGCCGAGGACAAGGACGTGGGCAAGCTGAAATTGTGCCACAACAAACACCCATATCTTCTCGCCTGACCTTCCTGTCCCAATTTCTAGGGGACCGCAGCACACCACTATTGAACCCAGAGCAGTGTCAAAAGGTTGTTGGTGACATTGCTTCCAGTCACTTAGCCACCACGACCACCACCACCCTGTTTTCCACACGGTCAAGTCTCAGTAGCCGTGAGTCTGAACTGCATATTCCTCACCCTGATGCTCCTTCCTCCCACCATGCCGAGTGGCCAGAGACAACTGATCCCACACTTGGACACTCTGAAGGGCTGTTCACTTTTCCATTTATAGATTCGGGCCTCTCGCCCTGTCCACTTGAACCGGGGCAAGAGGAGATCGCGTGTAGCGATGCCCAAATATTTGAGCAGCCACGGTCACGCGAAGGTGATGGTGGGAAAGTGTCACAAGAGGTGGACGATGATGAGACACAATTGCCAGAAAGTCAGGAGGAGGACCAGGGTGCGGAAGTGGAAGACAACGTGGCGGATGATATAGTAACTGACTCAACCTGGCAGGAGGACATGCAGAGCGAGGACAGCAGCACACAGGGGGAGGGAGGCAGAGCACCCCAACAGGCAGGAAGAAGCAGTGTGGTGGCCGGCAACCGTTCCGCATACCACCAACACGAAGGAAGTTGCCAGTACAACTCTTAGGTCTTCCCGAGTCTGGTTGTTTTTTAAAGACTCTGCCGATAACCCCAAAAAGGCCATTTGCACCACCTGCCAGGGGTGGCAAAACAACCAGCCTGACCACCACCAGCATGATCAGGCTCATGGCAGCATAGCACCCAACTTTGTGGGCCGAACCCCAGGGTCCAGGAACAGTGTCTGCAGGTGGCACCATTGCTTCTTCCGCTGTTGTGCATGCAAGCCAATCCCCTGTCCGTGGTGCATGCGAAGATGCCTTCTGCCCTGCACCTGTCGTTGCGCACTCTCAAGTAGCAGCATCAGAAAGCACGTCCATGTCCTTGTCCCAGCGCAGCGTTCAGTTGTCCATACCCCAGTCCTTGGAATGCAAGCGCAAATATGTAGCCAACGCCCCACAGGCCACACTACTAAATTCTCACATTTCACGACTGCTTGCGCTCGAAATGTCGCCTTTTAGGCTCGTGGAGACAGAAGCATTCCACAACCTGATGGCAGCGGCCATCCCTCGGTACTCGGTCCCCAGACGCCACTATTTCTCCCGGTGTGCCGTCCCCGCATTACACAAGCACGTGTCCCAAAACATTAGCCGTGACCTCAACAACGCAGTTACTGGGAAAGTCCACCTAACCACGGACACGTGGACAAATGCTTGTGGGCAGGGACGGTACATCTCGCTGACGGCACACTGGTTTAACATAGTGGAAGCCGGGACCCAGTCGGACCTTGGGACGGAACACATCCTCCCGATGCCAAGGATTGCGGGCCCTAGGCCAATCAGGGTTGCCCCCACGGTCTACAGCTCCTGCACCTCAACTTCCTCAGGCTCCTCCTCCTCTTCAGCCTCCATCTCTGAAATGACCACATCAGTCACAAGCTGGAAGCACTGCAGCACTGCCTCGGCCATGCGGCAACAGGCTGTGCTGAAGCTAATATGCTTAGGTGACAAACCACACAATGCTGAAGAGTTGTGGAAAGCTCTGAAAGAGCAGGCAAATCTGTGGCTCACACCGCTGAACCTACAGCCAGACATGGTTGTGTGTGACAATGGCCGGAACCTGGTGGCGGCTCTGAGGCGAGCTCACACAAGTGCCATGGCTGGCCCATGTGCATAACCTCGTGGTTCAGCAGTTTCTCAAATCCTACCAGGAGCTGCCGGATCTGCTTGTAAAAGTACACTGCCTGTGTGCCCATTTTAGAAAGTCAGCTACAGCTTCCGCCGCCCTTACCGTGTTTCAGCAGCGTTTGCAGCTTCTGGCTCACAGACTGGTGTGTGATGTCCCCACGCGTTGGAACTCTACAGTGCACATGTTGGGAAGGATTTGTGAGCAGAAGAGGGCAGTTGTTGACTACCAGCATCAACAAGGCCGTCGGTATTCAGTTCAGACTCCACACATAAGACCTCAGGAGTGGACATGGATGTCAGACATATGTACCATCCTCCAAAACTTTGAGGACTCCACCAAGATAGTGAGCGGCAATTACGCCATAACTAGCATCACCATCCCGCTTCTCTGTCTTCTGAAATGCTCTCTGCTCACAATCAAAGATGATGCATTGCAGGCGGAGCACGATGAGATGGAGCAAGGAACCATACAGGGTGATTACACACAGCCAAGCCTCATCTCATCCCAACGTGGATTGGGTGACAATGAGGAAGAGGAGGAGGAGGAAGGACAGGAGCTAGTTTCATACACTATAGACTGTACTACATGCACAGCTGTCATACCGTCTGTTCAGCGTGGATGGCCAGAGGACAGAGAGGAGGAAAGTTCTGGGAGAGTTTTCTCAGACCCTCCCATCGCACAGGCCCTGAGGCATGGGGTACTCTCACAAGGAGTGCAAAGTTTGGGAAGATGCTGAGGGAGTACCTTGCCGACCGTACCAACATCCTCCGTGATTCCGCTGTGCCTTATAATTATTGGGTATCCAAGCTGGATACGTGGAATGAACTGGCTCTCTATGACTTGGAGGTCCTGGCCTGCCCTGCCGCCAGCGTTTTATCAGAGTGGGTTTTTAGTGCCGCTGGTGGAATTATAACTGATAAGCGCATCCGCCTGTGAACTGAAAATGCTGACAGGCTGACTCTTATAAAAATGAACAATGGCTGGATTAGGCCAGACTTCTCAACACCACCAAATGATAACAGCGTAACATAAACTCAAATCCAGTGTCTTTTCTTGGGAGGTGTATTCCCATGCACCTTTTCACACCCACACATGGGTATACACTTCCTGATTTTGGCTATTTGCTCTTGTCCTCCTCCTTCTCCTCATCCTCCACCACCATATCACCAGGGTGACCGTGGTCCGTGATGCAACAACCACATAATTTTTATAAAGGGTGTTTATGGTGCCCGTAAAAAAAATGTTCATGTGTACCCCCCAGGGGTAAATGTTTGTCAGCCCAT
Organism: Phyllobates terribilis; assembly: GCF_046119375.1. NCBI lineage: Eukaryota > Metazoa > Chordata > Amphibia > Anura > Dendrobatidae > Phyllobates > Phyllobates terribilis. Next base: position 474,729,384 of record NW_027362763.1, read on the forward strand.
ACACTTAGTGCATGGGCATTACAAGTAAAGGAGGCCCGCTCCTTTCTAATGGGAACATTTTTTTTATGAGGACCTCCTCTACGTCTCTTCCAAGGGGCATTGAAGTGCCTCCAAATTTTTGGCAGGCCTTGCATTCACTGCATAGGCCAACACTATGGAAGACTCTCTCCTTTCTAAATGGAATTTGTCGTCACTGTGGCCCTGCTCTATGTGTCTTTAAATTCTTAGTGGGGTTTTTCCTAAAATTGGTCAGCCATTGGACTCACTGCATACCCTATAACTGTATAGCAGACCCTCTCCTTTCTAATGGGAACATGTTGTACTTGTTACTGTGGCCCTCCTCTGTGTGTCTTTAAAATCTTAGTGGGGTTTTTCCTAAAATTGGTCAGCCGTTGGACTCACTGCATACCCTATAACTGTATAGCAGACTCTCTCCTTTCTAAATGGAATTTGTCGTTACTGTGGCCCTGCTCTGTGTGTCTTTAAAATCTTAGTGGGGTTTTTCCTAAAATTGGTCAGCCATTGGACTCATTGCATACCCTATAACTGTATAGCAGACCCTCTCCTTTCTATTGGGAACATGTCGTACTTGTTACTGTGGCCCTGCTCTATGTGTCTTTACCTTCTTAGGCTGCGTGCCCACGTTGCGGATTACAAGCGTTTTTGCTGCGGATTTTCCGCAGCGGAAACGCTTGTAAAACGCTTGGTAATCCGCATCCCATGGTCCCCAATGAGAATCCGCAAGTTCTATGCCCATGCTGTGGATTTTTCCGCAGCGTTTATGCTGCGTTCAAAAATCCGCAGCATGTTCATTAATTTTGCGTTTCCGCATGTGGAATTGCCTTATTTAATGCATGAAAAAACGCAAGGCAATTCCGCATATCGAAAACGCGTGAAAAACGCGCGATAAATGCTTGCGGAATTCCGCATGCGTTTTTCTGGGAGAGGACATGCGGAAATGAAGCAGAAATTTTCTGCTTCATTTCCGCAACGTGGGCACATAGCCTTAGTGTGGTTTTTCCCAAATTTTGGCAGCCCTTGCAGTCACAGCATGGGCATTACCACTATAGGAGACCTGCTCCTTTATAATGGGAACATTTTTTTACTGAGACCCTCCTCTATGTCTCTTCAAAGGGGTATTGGGTTGCGTCCAAATTTTTGGCAGCCCTTGCAGTTACTGGATACGCAATAACAGTATAGGAGACCCACTTGTTAATATTGGGAACAGCAAAGCATAGCCGGCTGATCGCTCTCTAACAATAGCGAGGGCCGACTGCTGGCCTTTTAAGAATAGTAAGGGCCGTCTGATGTCCCTATAAAAATAGGCTTTATGACTTTCAGAGTCCCTCCATCATAAAAAAAACAGGATGTGTCTGATGTGTCACACACCACATTGCCAGATAAGGTTGTAAAATGTTAAAATGACATTTCCTGGTGAATGCTTTGTCTTAAAAAATAACGTAAAAAAACAAAACAAGAGGATCTTTCTTTAGTATAAAAAACAAACAGCGTCACCAATTTAACCTCAATGTAATCACATTGTTCATCTCCTGCACCTCCTCCTCCATCTCCGAAATGACCACATCAGTCACAAGCTGACAGCACTGCTGCACTTCCTTGGCCAAGCGGCAACAGGCTGTGCTGAAGATAACATGCATAATGCTTAATTGACAAACCGCCCAGCGCTGCCGAGTTGTTGAAAGCTTGTAACACAGCAGCCTGATCTGTGGCTCTCACCGCTGAACACACAGCCAGGTATGGTCGTGCGTGACAATGGGCGGAACCTGGTGACGGAGAAATTACAGCAGCAGTAGATACGGTTTCCCTCTATGCCAGTCCTTTCACCAAGCTAAATACAACTCTCAGCAAAAAAAGCTGTGGACTGGCTCTATACCGTCCTTGGGCACATTCATCTGTCCACGTGTTTGTGGGTAGGCGGTCCTTCCCAGTAAGTGCATTGGTGAGGGCACAGTTAATGTTGTGGGACCCGTGCTTGTGGAAGGTGGAGATAATACAGGGAGAAATAGTGGCGGCTGGGGACCGAGTATGGACACCCGGCCGCCGCCGGCATGAAGTTGTGAAAAGCTTCCGCCTCCAGGAGCCTAAAAGGCCATATTTCAAGTGCAAGCAGCTGCCCAGAAATTTGTCAGTTTAGTGTTGCGGCCTGTGGGTGGGTGGGTGGCTGGCTGCATACTTGCGCTTGCATTCCAAGTAACAGAAAACTAAGCAGATGGTGGCCTCTATCATCATCATGGCCTCACCTCGGCACTATGAACTCTCCTGAAGGAGAAGCCAGGGCCCACCGGAGGAGTCTCCGGTTCTCTGGTGGGCCTGTCCAACTCTGCAGAGAAGCAGCCCTGGCTAAGAAAAGTGTGGAGGAAGGCTCCCGGACACTCTATGGCTGCTTTTTAAATGTGGATCGGACATGCTTATGCATGTTATTTCTTAAACCGCATTGCAGATCAAGCCATTGTCCAACTCTGTATTCAGGAAATTAAATGCGCAAAGAAAGATGTTTGTGTGTCAAAGCACCACCGACAAGTGCGAGTTGATGTTGGACGGGCTGCAATTGCTTCTGCAACAAGCTGCATTAGAGGACTTCCTGGGAGAAATGACACCCAGGGTAGATATGGTTTCCCTCTATACCAGTCCTTTCACCAAGCTAAATACAACTCTCAGCAAAAAAAGCTGTGGACTGGCTCCGTATCGTCCCTGGCCATATTCACCTGTCCACGTGTTTGTGGTTAGGCGGTCCTACCCACTAAGTGCACTGGGGAGGGCACGGGTAATGTTGTGGGACCCGTGCTTGTGGAAGGCGGAGACGATACCGGGAGAAATAGTGGCGGCTGGGGTCCAAGTATGGACACCTGGCCACCGCCAGCATGAGGTTATGAAAGGCTTTCACCTCCACGAGCCTAAAAGGCCACATTTCAAGTGCAAGCAGGCAGTATAGTATTGCAGCTTGTGGGTGGGTGGCTGCATACTTGTGCTTGCCTTCCAAGGAATGGGGTAGGGACAACTGAACGCTGCACTGGGACAAGGACGTGGACGGTGATTGTTGCAAGTCTGCAACGACAGGTACATGGCGGGAGGCATCTTCGCATGCGCCAAGGATCACTTTTGATGGGCACACTTTTAGGCAGTGACCTGGGAGTCAGAAATGCTTCCAGAGGTCTTCCCCATGCTGTTCCCATGTCTTTTCAGCACTGTATGCATGTGTCTGATGATGTGTCACACACCACATGGCCAGATAAAATTGTAAAATGTTAAAATGACATTTCCCAGTGAATGCATTTGTCTTTGTTGAAAGCAAAGCAAAAGTGCAAAAACTCATCAAAAACGCTACGTGTGAACATAGCCCAAGGTGTAGAGGAGTATTGTTGGTTATTTATTTTGCCTTATATACAAGTCGTTACCCTGGAAAGGATGTTCCTTAATATATTTCCCAGGAAAATCCATTTTGTTTTTGTATGTTTTATTGTGAATCCGTAAAAGTGGCGTAATACTCTGACAACGTTGTTGACAGCAGTGACCTGGGAGTCAAAAATGCTTCCAGGGGTCTTCCCCATGCTGTTCCCATGTCATTTGAGCACTGTTCCCATTGATTTGGGCAATTTTTAGGCTCTCTACAGACCGCCAGGGGGAGCCACCTGAAAAATGCTCGAGGTTCTCATACACTTACACTGGGCTCGTTGCTCGGGTCGAGCACCCGAGTATTCCAATTTGCTCGACCCGAGCAACAAGTACCCGAGCATTTTAGTGCTCGCTCATCACTACTCATTATGTGGTGGTAATATGGGATCTGGTCATGGTGTGATGGTATTAGTCCCTTGTATGTGATATTATTCAGTCACTATATGATGGTAATGTGTGACCTGGTCACGGTGTGGTAGTATTTGTCCCCTGTATGTGGTATTATTCGGTCACTATATGGTGGTAATATGTGATCTGGTCATGGTGTGGTGGTATTTGTCCCCTGTATGTATTATTATTCATTCACTATGTGATGGTAATATGTGATCTGGTCATGGTGTGGCGGTATTTGTTCCTTGTATGTGGTATTATTCAGTCAGTATGTGGTGGTAATATATGATCTGGTCATGATGTGGCGGTATTTGTCCCCTGTATGTATTATTGTTTGTTCACTATGTGATGGTAATATGTGATCTGGTCATGGTGTGGCGGTATTTGTTCCTTGTATGTGGTATTATTCAGTCAGTATGTGGTGGTAATATATGATCTGGTCATGATGTGGCAGTATTTCTCCCTTGTATGTGGTATTATTGGTCTTGGTATAAGGGATTGTGTTGTGTATGGAGGTCACTTGTTCTCTCTGATGTCAATAAAGGGAAGAGTCTTTATTTCCAATAGAGATTAATTACTTGTACTTTTAACTCTTCCCTGTCCTATGCCTATTACACAGTAGCAAATATGCACTTACAGAGGTTTCGTGTGACCGAAGTGGGTGTTCCAGAATGACATCATGGCAGGTCCTGTGGTAAGCTAGCTTCCACCGCTCTCCACAAGGGAGATTAACAATCAAGAAAGAAGGAATTGTGCGGTGTTAGGGAAGCGCTAGAACAACTAGACAGGGGATTAGGTAATAACACACAATCCTTTTATTGTTTAATACGCTCTCTAACGCCACGACGCGTTTCAATAGCAGAAGCTATCTTCCTGATGCTGCTATCGAAACGCGTCGTGGCGTTAGAGAGCGTATTAAACAATAAAAGGTTTGTGTTATAACCTTAATACCCTCCCTGTCTAGTTGTTCTAGCGCTTCCCTAACACCACACAATTCTTTCTTTCTTAATCAGCAGAATGTGGAACTTTTATCTCCGTTAGACTGGAGCGGCATGTACGAATTGACCACTGATCCATTCATTCCCTCAGTGGCTGCATGCGCTGTGATCAATAAGTTATCACCTACCTAACCTGTGAATCGGTGATAACTTGTTTTCATCAAAGAAGCCCTTTAATGTAAACTACCATAATTGTACATTCCAGTTATAGAATGTGCACAGTAGATGTGCAGCAGCCGCCTGTGTTATTCCTATAGATGCTCCATTATAAAGGGGATTACGGCTAACATATATTTGCATATAGCTATAGGGTGGGCCCCTAGGATTAATTCTCCCTGTGGGCCCCAGACACCTCAGTCTGACTCTGGATGTGAATGTCCATATGTGGTCTCTGATATCACTGAAACATCCAGACACAGAAGCACATATGACATGTATACCTATGACTAAGGGCATGCTTGCCTGAAACATGTAAGGTGTTTGTTCCCCCCCTTTTTTCTTTTCCTATTTTTTGTTTATTTATGTAATATTTGTGACATATTTCATCTGATCTGATCTAAATAATTTTTTTTACCTTTTAGGAATTTTTGCGGTCCTGGAATTTTTTTTTCCTTTTTGTTTGTGGTTCCACAGCTGGGCTGCTGGCCCAGCATTTTCTTTTTCGTGCATCCACTATTGTATTCTGGTATTGACCACTACAATGGGAAGCTGATTTCTTCTTTTTACTGCCTATGTATCCTAGCCTCTGTCCAGCAATATAAGACTATTGACATATTTAGCATATACATTGGGTGTTTTCCAAACATACATTGTTACATGCACGCCACCTAAGTTCAGATAGGGGCGAGACCGGTTACATGAATTCGTTGCAATCCTGGGGGAACCGTTACTCAGGGTGACCATAGGCTGCAGCTTCTCTCAGGCACACGATAGATTCAGTTGCTGACCAGACACATCTAACAAGAGTCTTCATAAAAGGTAGAACATTAACATTTAATGAGGCATGGCCAGTGCAATGCAAAGTCTCTTTGAGCAGCAGGCTCCAGTAATAACAGTACAGTCTCCTTTGCAGCACAGCAGTACACAGTCTATTATCCGGTAGCACAGTACAGCACAGTTTTAATGCATACACAACAGGCTTTTCCTTCACAAGGACTCAATAGTATACAGGATTCTTTATCCTGCATGGACTGGAAGGGGGGAAGGGTGTGATGAGGGAGATGATCTCTATGACAGGCTTCCTTCCAGTCCTTATCTTTCTGCCTGATAATACTCCACACTGTTAGCTCAGGGAGTCTAACTGACCTTTGTTTAGCTTCCCTCCTGACCTGAATTCTGTTCCCTTGCCTTCTGTGAGATACAGATCATAAGCCACCTTTCTCTTCGGCTCTGGCAAGACAGTAAACAACTTCCCCACAATACCCCTGGGGCTCTGCTAAAACACACCCCTTCTCCTGTGACTGTGTTAACCCCTCTAGTGAACAGGGCCTAATATTGATCAAACTGTGGCCGCCAGATATAAAAAAATTACAGCAAAAAATATTCCTGTAAAATCACAATCATACATACACAAGAATGCTGGTACATAGCCACATACCCTCATTTACACAAAGTAAATCACACATATACATATACAGCATATACAAACTGTCTCACATGAGGACCACCCCAGGAAAGGAAGACCAAGAGTCACCTCTGCTTCTGAGGATAATTTTATCCGAGTCACCAGCCTCAGAAATCGTAGGTTAACAGCAGCTCAGATTAGAGACCAGGTCAATGCCACACAGAGTTCTAGCAGCAGACACATCTCTACAACAACTGTTAAGAGGAGACTTTGTGCAGCAGGCCTTCATGCAGCAGGCCTTCATGGTAAAATAGCTGCTAGGAAATCACTGCTAAGGACAGGCAACAAGCAGAAGAGCATTGTTTGGGCTAAAGAACACAAGGAATGGACATTAGACCAGTGGAAATCTGTGCTTTGGTCTGATGAGTCCAAATTTGAGATCTTTGGTTCCAACCACAGTGTTTTTGTGTGACGCAGAAAAGGTGAACAGATGGACTCTACATGCCTGGTTCCCACCGTGAAGCATGGAGGAGGAGGTGTGATGGTGTGGGGGTGCTTTGCTGGTGACACTGTTGGGGATTTATTCAAAATTGAAGGCATACTGAACCAGCATGGCTACCACAGCATCTTGCAGCGGCATGCTATTCCATCCGGTTTGCTTTTAGTTGGACCATCATTTATTTTTCAACAGGACAATGACCCCAAACACACCTCCAGGCTGTGTAAGGGCTATTTGACCAAGAATGAGAGTGATGGGGTGCTACGCCAGATGACTTGGCCTCCACAGTCACCAGACCTGAACCTAATCGAGATGGTTTGGGGTGAGCTGGACCGCAGAGTGAAGGCAAAAGGCCCAACAAGTGCTAAGCATCTCTGGTCTCTTCTTCAAGGTTGTTGGAAGACCATTTTCGGTGACTACCTCTTGAAGCTCATCAAGAGAATGCCAAGAGTGTGCAAAGCAGTCATCAAAGCAAAAGGTGGCTACTTTGAAGAACCTAGAATATAAGACATATTTTCAGTTGTTTCACACTTTTTTGTTAAGTATATAATTCCACATGTGTTAATTCATAGTTTTGATGCCTTCAGTGTGAATGTACAATTTTCAAAGTCAAGAAAATACAGAAAAATCTTTAAATGAGAAGGTGTGTCCAAACTTTTGGTCTGTACTGTATATTGTGTGACCAAGTTGTCAAGCACTTTCCAAGTGATGCTAAAATTGCTTGGAAAAGCGCTTGATAACCCGCATGCAGAAATGCATGCAAAAACGCTTGACAAACGCTTATACCTGGCGGGAAAAACGCATATAAAATCCGCATGCGCTTTTCCTGCCAGGGAGAAGCGTAAAAAATATGTAGCATTTCTGCATCGTGGGCACTTAGCCTAACGCCGAGCAGAATGTTGTGCTGAAGTTTGGTAATGCTGCCACCTGCTGGCCAAAGTAATTATTAGTGATGAGCAAGCACTAAAATGCTTGCGTACCTATTATTCAGGTCGAGTATATCATAATGCTCGGGTGCTCAACCCGAGTAATGAGCCCAATGTAAGTCAATGGGAAACTCGAGCATTTTTCCGACGTCCCCCCCCCCCCCCCCCCCCCGGAGGTCTGGAGGGGGCCTAAAAATTGGTCAGGTAGATGGAAACAGTGGTGAAATGACATGGGAACAGCATGGGGAAGACATCTGGCAGCATCTCTGAATCCCAGGTCACTGCTGTGAACAATATTGTCAGAGTATTACGCCACTTTTACGGACTGACTAGAAAACATACAAAAGCAAAGCTAAAATGGATTTTCCTGGAAAAATGTTTAAGAAACATTCTTTCCAGGTTAATGACTTGTATATAAGTCAAAATAAATAACCAAAACAAAAATGCTACTCCACCCCTTGAGCTATGTGTGAACCTTGGGCTATGTTCACATGTAGTGTTTTTGATGCATTTTTGCATTGCTTTCAAAAGTGAAAAATAATTTCACCAGTAAATATAATTTTAACATTTTACTGCCTTATCTGGCCATGTGTTGTGAGACATGATCAGACACATCCTGTCTCATTTATGAAGGAGGGACTCTGAAAGGCACAAAGCCTTTTTTTACAGGGCCATCAGATGGCCTTTACTATTGTTAAAGGGCCAGCAGTTGGCCCTCACTATTGTTAAAGGGCCATCAGCGTATCCATCTGAAGTGGTCAAATTTTCTTTTTCATATATATTCTGTAAAGTTTGAAATTTGGATGTTCAGCAGGTGGCCCTCACAATTTATGGATTAACAGCAGGTGTCCCTCACAATTTATAGAGTGCCAGCAGGTGGCCTCCACTGTTTTTAGTTTTTAGAGGGCCAGCAGGCGTATTGGGGACAGATGAGACCAAGATAGAGCTTTTTGATAATGCACATCATTCAACTGTTTACTGTAAATGGAATGTGGCTTACAAACAAAAGAACACAGTACTTCTAGTAAAATATGATGGAGGTTCAAAGATATTTAGAGGTTGTTTTGTTGACTCTGGCACAGGGTACCTTGACTGTGTGCAAGGCATCATGAAATGTGAATATTCCCAAAGGATTTTGGTTTACAATGTAGTGGCCAGTGTCATAAAGCTGGCTTTGCATCCAAGGTCATGGGTCTTCCATTTGGACAATGTCCCCAAACCTAATTAAAGGAGCACCCAGAAATGGATGGAAACAAAGCACTGGAGAGTTCTGAAGTGGTAATTCCAGCTCCAGTAGCGTCAAGTATCCCACCACTACCTATTACATACAGAAGCTACAAAGAAACTGTGAATGGACACATTAAATCAGGATTTTTTTTTAAGTTTGATTAATTTCTTTAAAAATTAAAAAAAAATTCTGCCAGCTTTGATGAATTTTTGTCAACTATGATAAATTTCTGTCAACCTTGATTAATTTCTGAGTACAGATCACCATAAAAATTAGGAATCGGTCAATGAATGCATGGAAAACATCAATCAAGTTATGCACTGTGGAAGATATGTATGCGACCAGAATGAACACACCTTTCCAGTTGATGGTACCATCTAGCACCTATCCCTATTGTAAAAGCAGCTAACAGCGTTATCAATAGGGAATCGATTTTTTTTTTCAGCATGGAGTATAATACAATAATTCCTGACTTTGAATTTGAAGAGACTTAGTGGAGGGCCTCAGCCAAATTTTTTTTCCCCCATTATTGAGTGGGTCTCCTATACTGTTATTGCGTATGCAGCAAGTTCAAGTGCAGCGAAAAATTAGGACGCACTCCAATACCAATTTGAAGGGATGTAGTGGTGGGCCTCAGTCAAATTTTTTTTTCCTTTTATGTCCCTGCACCGTGGTGCTTATGGATCAGGTACGTACTGTTACAACAAATCTTTAATGCGGTCCCGCGACCGAAGTCGCGGTGATCGCATTCAATTTCCAGTGTGATCTTTCCTTAGGGTAGGTGGTGTCATCATCCTGAGGGGTGTCGCTGCCCCCCCGACCCCGCAACCACGATCGCTGTGATTGGCTGATCAATTCTGAACAGCCAATTGCAGCATTTCTGTGTTTCAGGCAATGAGATTGCCTGAAACACTGATGTCCAGCCTAAGATCGGTGCCCTAAGAGCACCGATCCTAGGCTGGTACCTGGCAACACCAGGCCTGGCCCCAGCCCTCTCTGCTTGGTGTGATCGACGATGACATCGATTGCACCAATCAGAGCGTGAGATCGCACTATGACCGTGCGGTGACCGCCCTGTGACTGGGTGGTGACTGCCCTATGACCTACCTGTGACCGCCCTGCACGTCCTCACATTTTGTGAGGATTTGTACAGGGTGGTCACGCTGCTGATCTCTGCTGTGCTGGGCCTTATGGTGCCACAGAAGCTTCTGTGACCCCACAATCCCTCTCCTGCCTGCTGCTGCTAAGAAGATATAAGAGAGAAAAAAGAAGAGAGGATACATTAGTAAGTAGATCCCTACTAGAGATGAGCGTTGTTCTACTCGAACTGTTCGCCAATCTCAAATTCGAGCTGTTTTGGGCGGTGTTCGAGCCGGTCGGCGAACACGAACAATTTGAGAAAAATTCGGCTGTTCGAGGTTATGTTCGATAACTGTTCGTGCACCAAAATCATAACTGGATTTTTTCTCAGTAATGATGAAAATTAATGTTAATACGCAGTTTGAGTGTACAGCGGGGCGGGGGGAGGGGCAGGGGATGGATCTCTGCAGGAACAATGAAGATCTCCATTTTTTTTTCTCTTTCCCGCATTTGCAGTGGGGAGGTGCAATCTGTCAGCCTATCAGCAGCGCACACACGGAGCGAAGTGCTTTTTTTCACACAAGCAAGGGCATGTGTGATTGGCAGTGTATGTCACATGTCCTTGCCCTATAAGACCAAGCCATTTTCCCCGTCGCCACCATTTTCTCACTGCTGCAGCTGCGTGTTAGACGGCACCGCTGTTGCTGTGTGCGCTATACCTTGTTAATTTCAAGCCAATTTTCGCACAAATATACAGATAGCTTGGGAGTAGGGAATAGTTGTGATTGCAGTCCTTTTAAGGACTAGGTTACAGCATTTCCTACGACTTTTATCAAGCAGGTCTGTGCTCTTAAATAGATAGATTGTGGGAGTAAAGACTAATTGTAATTGGAGTCCTTTTCAGGACTAGGTTACATCAGTTCCTATCAGTTTTTGCCAGGCAGGTCTGTGCCAGTGCTGTGCAAGTTTTTTTCACAGCATTTGGCTGAATCTAGCAAAGCTAATCCTTTTTGGCCTATTGCAGAGTGTGTTAGTCAGTGGAGTAGCCTATCTGTGTTGCAAGATATACCACCTGTGTATAGAATACCAATTTTTTTACTGCACCTAGTGAAGTAAAATCTTTTGGGTATAGCATCATTCTATTAGTCCATCTATACTGACCTCCATCAGGTTGCAAACTGAATATAATTTTTTTCTGCATCTAGCTCTGAAAAAATATTTGGGCTTCTAGCAGTGTGTGGGACTTGGTCTATTAGTCCATCTATACTGACCTCCATCAGGTTGCAAATTAAAAATAATTTTTTTCTTCATTTAGCTCTGAAAAAATATTTGGGCTTCTAGCAGTGTGTGGGACTTGTTCTATTAGTCCTTCTATACTGAACTCCATCAGGTTGCAAATTGAATATAATTTTTTTCTGCATCTAGCTCTGAAAAAATATTTGGGCTTCTAGCGGTGTGTGGGACTTGGTCTATTAGTCCATCTATACTGACCTCCATCAGGTTGCAAATTAAAAATATTTTTTTTCTGCATCTAGCTCTGAAAAAATATTTGGGCTTCTAGCAGTGTGTGGGACTTGGTCTATTAGTCCATCTATACTGACCTCCATCAGGTTGCAAATTAAAAATAATTTTTTTCTTCATTTATCTCTGAAAAAATATTTGGGCTTCTAGCAGCGTGTGGGACTTGTTCTATTAGTCCATCTATACTGACCTCCATCAGGTTGCAAATTAAAAATATTTTTTTTCTGCATCTAGCTCTGAAAAAATATTTGGGCTTCTAGCAGTGTGTGGGACTTGGTCTATTAGTCCATCTATACTGACCTCCATCAGGTTGCAAATTAAAAATAATTTTTTTCTGCATCTAGCTCTGAAAAAATATTTGGGCTTCTAGCAGTGTGTGGGACTTGGTCTATTAGTCCATCTATACTGACCTCCATCAGGTTGCAAATTGAATAAAAAAATTTTCTGCATCTAGCTCTGAAAAAATATTTGGGCTTCTAGCAGTGTGTGGGACTTGGTCTATTAGTCCATCTATACTGACCTCCATCAGGTTGCAAATTAAAAATAATTTTTTTCTGCATCTAGCTCTGAAAAAATATTTGGGCTTCTAGCAGTGTGTGGGACTTGGTCTATTAGTCCATCTATACTGACCTCCATCAGGTTGCAAATTAAAAATAATTTTTTTCTTCATTTAGCTCTGAAAAAATATTTGGGCTTCTAGCAGTGTGTGGGACTTGTTCTATTAGTCCTTCTATACTGACCTCCAGCAGGTTGCAAATTGAATATAATTTTTTTCTGCATCTAGCTCTGAAAAAATATTTGGGCTTCTAGCGGTGTGTGGGACTTGGTCTATTAGTCCATCTATACTGACCTCCATCAGGTTGCAAATTAAAAATAATTTTTTTCTGCATCTAGCTCTGAAAAAATATTTGGGCTTCTAGCAGTGTGTGGGACTTGGTCTATTAGTCCATCTATACTGACCTCCATCAGGTTGCAAATTAAAAATAATTTTTTTCTGCATCTAGCTCTGAAAAAATATTTGGGCTTCTAGCAGTGTGTGGGACTTGGTCTATTAGTCCATCTATACTGACCTCCATCAGGTTGCAAATTGAATAAAAAAAATTTCTGCATCTAGCTCTGAAAAAATATTTGGGCTTCTAGCGGTGTGTGGGACTTGGTCTATTAGTCCATCTATACTGACCTCCATCAGGTTGCAAATTAAAAATAATTTTTTTCTTCATTTATCTCTGAAAAAATATTTGGGCTTCTAGCAGCGTGTGGGACTTGTTCTATTAGTCCATCTATACTGACCTCCATCAGGTTGCAAATTAAAAATAATTTTTTTCTGCATCTAGCTCTGAAAAAATATTTGGGCTTCTAGCAGTGTGTGGGACTTGGTCTATTAGTCCATCTATACTGACCTCCATCAGGTTGCAAATTAAAAATAATTTTTTTCTTCATTTAGCTCTGAAAAAATATTTGGGCTTCTAGCAGTGTGTGGGACTTGTTCTATTAGTCCTTCTATACTGACCTCCAGCAGGTTGCAAATTGAATATAATTTTTTTCTGCATCTAGCTCTGAAAAAATATTTGGGCTTCTAGCGGTGTGTGGGACTTGGTCTATTAGTCCATCTATACTGACCTCCATCAGGTTGCAAATTAAAAATAATTTTTTTCTGCATCTAGCTCTGAAAAAATATTTGGGCTTCTAGCAGTGTGTGGGACTTGGTCTATTAGTCCATCTATACTGACCTCCATCAGGTTGCAAATTAAAAATAATTTTTTTCTTCATTTATCTCTGAAAAAATATTTGGGCTTCTAGCAGCGTGTGGGACTTGTTCTATTAGTCCATCTATACTGACCTCCATCAGGTTGCAAATTAAAAATATTTTTTTTCTGCATCTAGCTCTGAAAAAATATTTGGGCTTCTAGCAGTGTGTGGGACTTGGTCTATTAGTCCATCTATACTGACCTCCATCAGGTTGCAAATTAAAAATAATTTTTTTCTGCATCTAGCTCTGAAAAAATATTTGGGCTTCTAGCAGTGTGTGGGACTTGGTCTATTAGTCCATCTATACTGACCTCCATCAGGTTGCAAATTGAATAAAAAAATTTTCTGCATCTAGCTCTGAAAAAATATTTGGGCTTCTAGCGGTGTGTGGGACTTGGTCTATTAGTCCATCTATACTGACCTCCATCAGGTTGCAAATTAAAAATAATTTTTTTCTGCATCTAGCTCTGAAAAAATATTTGGGCTTCTAGCAGTGTGTGGGACTTGGTCTATTAGTCCATCTATACTGACCTCCATCAGGTTGCAAATTAAAAATAATTTTTTTCTTCATTTAGCTCTGAAAAAATATTTGGGCTTCTAGCAGTGTGTGGGACTTGTTCTATTAGTCCTTCTATACTGACCTCCAGCAGGTTGCAAATTGAATATAATTTTTTTCTGCATCTAGCTCTGAAAAAATATTTGGGCTTCTAGCGGTGTGTGGGACTTGGTCTATTAGTCCATCTATACTGACCTCCATCAGGTTGCAAATTAAAAATAATTTTTTTCTGCATCTAGCTCTGAAAAAATATTTGGGCTTCTAGCAGTGTGTGGGACTTGGTCTATTAGTCCATCTATACTGACCTCCATCAGGTTGCAAATTAAAAATAATTTTTTTCTGCATCTAGCTCTGAAAAAATATTTGGGCTTCTAGCAGTGTGTGGGACTTGGTCTATTAGTCCATCTATACTGACCTCCATCAGGTTGCAAATTGAATAAAAAAAATTTCTGCATCTAGCTCTGAAAAAATATTTGGGCTTCTAGCGGTGTGTGGGACTTGGTCTATTAGTCCATCTATACTGACCTCCATCAGGTTGCAAATTAAAAATAATTTTTTTCTGCATCTAGCTCTGAAAAAATATTTGGGCTTCTAGCGGTGTGTGGGACTTGGTCTATTAGTCCATCTATACTGACCTCCATCAGCTTGCAAATTAAAAATAATTTTTTTCTGCATCTAGCTCTGAAAAAATATTTGGGCTTCTAGCAGTGTGTGGGACTTGGTCTATTAGTCCATCTATACTGACCTCCATCAGGTTGCAAATTAAAAATAATTTTTTTCTGCATCTAGCTCTGAAAAAATATTTGGGCTTCTAGCAGTGTGTGGGACTTGGTCTATTAGTCCATCTATACTGACCTCCATCAGGTTGCAAATTGAATAAAAAAATTTTCTGCATCTAGCTCTGAAAAAATATTTGGGCTTCTAGCGGTGTGTGGGACTTGGTCTATTAGTCCATCTATACTGACCTCCATCAGGTTGCAAATTAAAAATAATTTTTTTCTGCATCTAGCTCTGAAAAAATATTTGGGCTTCTAGCAGTGTGTGGGACTTGGTCTATTAGTCCATCTATACTGACCTCCATCAGGTTGCAAATTAAAAATAATTTTTTTCTGCATCTAGCTCTGAAAAAATATTTGGGCTTCTAGCAGTGTGTGGGACTTGGTCTATTAGTCCATCTATACTGACCTCCATCAGGTTGCAAATTGAATAAAAAAATTTTCTGCATCTAGCTCTGAAAAAATATTTGGGCTTCTAGCGGTGTGTGGGACTTGGTCTATTAGTCCATCTATACTGACCTCCATCAGGTTGCAAATTAAAAATAATTTTTTTCTGCATCTAACCCAGCCAATAGTTTTGGCCTAATACCACAGTTTGGCCACTCAGCTCTGCTCGGTTACCATCCATTGTTTTTTTGTGCAA
Source organism: Phyllobates terribilis (assembly GCF_046119375.1). Lineage (NCBI taxonomy): Eukaryota > Metazoa > Chordata > Amphibia > Anura > Dendrobatidae > Phyllobates > Phyllobates terribilis. The sequence continues at coordinate 474,744,728 of NW_027362763.1, forward strand.
GCAACTCCAGAGTTGTGAATTAGTTAACCACCAAAATGAGTGGAAAAAGGCCTGCTGCTGGTGGAAAGGGGAATAGGCGTGTTGGGAAGGGGAAAAAAGGTTGTGTCCGTGGGGTAGGTGCAGAAGAAAGACCATCTTCCAGCCAAACTAAAATGTCTACTTCTTTTAGCGGACAATGTGATAAGATCCCTTTCTTACGGCCACGCCAATCGCTACAAATTCCAGATGAGGCACAAAAACAGCAGGTGCTTCAACGGATATCAAGTGCTCCTTTAAGTGGGCTCTCCTCCACATCAACTTCAACATCACAAATACTCCAGTCCTCAAAGGTGTCACCCAAATCGCACTTGCTTCCTCACAGCTCCCAAATCTCCAGCTGCCCGTCTGAGTATGAGTTAGAACAGATGGTTGAGTCTGCAGAGCTGTTTACTCATACTATAGCCTGGGAATCAGAGGTCGACTCCAGCGCTTCTGTGAATCCAGACGAGGAAATGATCTGCACTGATGCCCAGAATCTTTATGAGTCGGATCCACGACCAGACGCAGAAGGTTCTGACCATAATGTAGACCCTCATTCCCAAACTGTAACTCCTGTTGGTGGAGACAATGAGGAAGACGATGATAAGACTCAAATACCTGATTGGAGCGACAACTTTAGTTTTTTGTCAGGGCAGGAACAGGTTGGCTCTGAGGACGACGGGTGTGATAACGCACAGGGTGATGATGATGAGGTCGGAGATCCCACTTACTGTCAACCCACAGTCAGCCAAGAGATGAGGTCAGCAGAGGAGGTGGAGGAAGATGCTAGTGACGACGAGGTCAGGTTGCGCCTTCCTGGACAGAGACGTAGTACTGGAAGCACGTCAACAACTGCATCCTCAAACACAACTCTGCCTCTCACCACAAGTCGTGGTGGCTCTTCAGGTCGCATGGGTGCTAAGCCTTGCATAGCCTGGGCATTTTTTCAGATCGATAAAGATGACCCAACTCGTGTTATCTGTAACATTTGTCAGCAAAAGCTAAGTAGAGGCCAAAAAATACATAGTTTGAGTACTTCATGCATGAACCGGCACATGGACATGAAGCATAAGTTGCAGTGGGAAGCTCAGTGTGCTACAATGCGGCCTAGCCGGCCGGGCCAACCACCGTCTGCCATATCTTGTGCATCCGCGGCCTCTTCATCCTCTGTGACTGGGGGGACAGCAGTCACACCTGTTTTGGGGCGCAGACCTGCCACCTCTTTACCCGCAACAGCCAGCGTGATTGGCAGGTCATCATTTTCTTTGGAGGTGGTAACACCAGCTGGTCTTGAGCGCTGTCCGACATCGATAGCACCACCTTTGGATCAAGGCAACCTAACATGTCCGCCTGCATCTTCCTCACAGACCGGCAGTTTGCCGGGGACACCCTTATCAACCCCGTCTAAGCACAATAGCCAGCCCTCGGTCCCTCAGATGTGGACAAGTAAAAGACCATTTCCTCCTAGCCATGAGAAAGCTAAGAGGTTGAATTTCACCATCTGCAAGCTCTTGGCTACAGAAATGCTGCCTTTCCGCCTGGTGGACACAGAGGATTTTCGAGACCTTATGTCCGTCGCAGTGCCCCAGTACCAGATGCCCAGTCGGCACTACTTCTCAAAGAAAGGTGTGCCTGCGCTCCACCAGCATGTCGCACACAACATCACCGCTTCTTTGAGAAACTCTGTGTGTGACAGGGTGCATTTCACCACAGACACTTGGACGAGTAGGCATGGACAGGGGCGTTACATGTCGCTGACTGGGCACTGGGTAACTATGGTGACAGCAGGACAAGGGGCTGCTGTCCAAGTCTTGCCGTCCCCACGAGTTGTGCGTCAATCCTCTTTATGTCAAAGTTCCTCCACTGCTTCTGCCTCCTCAACCTCCTCTCGGTCTTCCACCTGCACCCAAAGCCTGTCTGGTCATGCCACAAGCTTTCTAACTGCGCAGAAGGGATCCTGCACACCTCCTTACTATGCTGGCAGTAGGGCTCAACGTCATCAGGCGGTTTTTACATTGAAATGTCTGGGAAATGTGAGTCACACAGCTGAGGAGTTGTGGTCAGCTCTGGAGAACCAATTTCATGAATGGTTGTCTCCACTGGACCTGAAACCAGAGAAGGCCGTGTGCGACAATGCTGCAAACCTGGGTGCGGCCCTTCGCCGGGGCAATGTCACACACGTGCCTTGTATGGCTCACGTGTTGAACCTGGTTGTCCAGCAATTTTTAGCCCACTATCCCAGACTAGATGGCCTTCTGCAGAGGGCACGGTCGCTGTGTGCTCACTTCCGCCGTTCGCATCCCGCAGCTCAGCGACTTACATCTCTACAGAAGTCGTTGGGCCTGCCACTTCACCGGCTAAAATGCGATGTGCCTACCCGGTGGAATTCAACTCTGCACATGTTGCAGCGACTGTGGCAGCACCGACAAGCCCTGGTGCAATACGTTCTGACGTATAGCCTGGGCCAACGAGATTCAGAGGTGGGGCAAAATCACGCTGGAGGAGTGGTCTCAGATCAGGGACCTATGCACCCTTCTGCACAGTTTTGAAATGGCGACGAAGATGTTTAGTGCTGACGATGCCATTATCAGCATGACTATTCCGGTGATTTACATGCTGGAGCACATGTTAAACAGAATTCGGAGTCAGGTGGTGGCACAAGAGGAGGTGGAGGAAGTAGAGGAGGAGGAGTTGTATGCGGAAGGGCTAACATCTGCAAGGTCCAGACGGTCGGCAGCACCAAGGCGGCAGGCATGTGAGGGTGGGGGAGATGATTTTACCAGGGCGCATGGTAGCAGCCAAACTAGTGAGGAAGGTGCAGGAGCCCAGGAAGAAGTGGAGGACGAACTGATGGAAGACTCATCAGATGAGGGAGACCTTGATCACATTTCTGTTGTGCGAGGTTGGGGGGAGAGGACAGAGGAAGGAAGCATGATTGTTACCTCGCCACCAACACAACAGGGACTTGGTGCTCCTGGATGCGCAACACACATGAGTGCCTTCTTGCTGCACTACCTGCAACATGACCCTCGAATTGTGAGAATTAGAAATAATCCTGACTACTGGGTTGCCACACTGTTAGATCCCCGGTACAAAAGTAAATTTGCCGAAATTATTCCTGCCATAGAAAGGGATGCACGCATGCAGGAGTATCAGCAGAGACTGTTGCAGAATCTTACATGTGCTTTTCCACAAAATACCAGTGGTGCACGTAGTGAATCTCACAGTTCCAACTTGCCAACCATGGGACCGTCAAGTGTTCAGCACTCAAACCGTAACAGAACCACAGTATCTGCTGGTAACATCAATTTTGCGGAATCATTTCACCACTTTTTTAGCCCATCCTTTGCAAGGCCACAGGAGACAAGAAGTCTGACACATAGTCAACGCCTAGAGACGATGGTACAGGAGTATCTCCAAGTAAACATTGAAGCCACGACTGTGTCACTGGACCCTTGCTCTTTTTGGGCTTCCAATCTGGATAAATGGCTGGAGCTAGCCACTTACGCCTTGGAGATCTTGTCATGCCCCGCAGCCAGCGTTCTGTCTGAACGTGTGTTCAGCGCTGCTGGTGGTGTGCTGACAGATAAGCGCACGCGGCTCTCCACTGATAATGTAGACAGACTCACGTTCATAAAGATGAACAAATCATGGATCCGAAACGACTTTTCTACCCCTGTGTCATCCTGGGGAGAGTAAAAGCTTGATGATTGGTTAAAATCACCCTACCAACCGTTTTAAGCTTTCAAATTACTAATCATGTTTATCTGTATCTTGACTGGATAATAATTTGGGCTTTGTAGCAGTGTGCAGCACTGATCCTATTAGGCCATCTATAATAAGCTTCACCAGATTTAAAATTAAAAATAATTTTTAGCTGCATCTAGCCCGGAAAATAATTTTGGGGCTCCGAGATGCGCAAGACACATAAGTGCCTTCTTGCTGCACTACCTGCAGCATGACCCTCATATTGTCAGAATTCGAAGTAATCATGACTACTGGGTTGCCACACTCTTAGATCCCCCAAACTTTTCGATCAACCTTTTCATTTTAATAAAGACCAAAAAAATGGTCATTTTTGAAATTATAAGCATTAGCAGGTTGTTAGAAACTGAAATCAAACAGTTTTCAACTCAAAACTTTATTCTAGGCGATGTTACATTTTCACATAGGACCCCTTGTGTGAAAGGAGCTTCTGAACTCTCTCGTCCATTGAATTTGTCAGGTTTTGGATGGTTTCTGCTTCAATTGTTTTGCATGAGGACAGAATACCCTCCCAGAGCTGTTGCTTAGATGTGAACTGCCTCCCGCCATCATAGACACTCCTTTTAATGATGCTCCAAAGGTTCTGAATGGGGTAGAGGTCAGGGGAGCATGGGGGTCACACCATAAGTTTGTCCCCTTTTATGCCCATATCAGCCAGAGATGCAGATGTTTTATGTGCAGCATGAGATGGTGCATTATCATGCAGAAAAATGATCTTGCTGTGAAATACACGGTTCTTCTTCTTGAACCATGGCAGGAAGTGCTGTTTGAGAAAATCCACATACATTATGGAGTTCATCTTTAGCGCCTTCAGGGATCCTAAAGGGGCCGACAATCTCTCTCCCCATGATTCCAGCCCAAAACATTACTCCACCTCCTCCTTGTTGGCGCTGTAGCCGTGTTTGCGTGGGGTGTCCATCAACCAGCCATCCTCCACTCCATTCATCTGGACCATCGAGCGCTGCACGGCACTCATCCGTGAACAAAACAGTTTTGAAATCAGTCTTCATGTAATGTTTGGCCCACTGGAGCCGTTTCTGCTTGTGTGAAGTGGATAGAGTAGGTCGACAGGATGGCGTATGCACAGCTGCAAACCTCTGAAGGACCCTGCATCTTGTTGTTCGGGGGACGTTGGAGGCACAAGCAGCTTCAAAAACTTGTCTGCTGCTATGACAAGGCTTTTTTGCCGCTGCTCTTTCAACCTGACGTAATTGCCTGTAGGAAAGAGTCCTCAATTTGCCCTTATCAGCACGCACACGTGTGTACTGTGAATCAGCTACATACTTCTTGATTGCCAAGACACTTCATCCTGATCATCGCACAATGTTGATTGTAGTCATGCCTTGACCTAAACACTCCACAATTTGTTGCTTCTCAGCAGCCGACACATCCTTTTTCTTTCCCATTTTGGCAGAAAATGTAGGCTGCTTAATAATGTGAGAGAGCCTTCTTAAGTAGTCTTGCCTTTCATTGGACACACCTGCCAAACTAATTAGCACAGGTGTCTGCAATTGCTTACAGTGATATAAAGAGCCCTGACACACATCACCATCAATGAGTTTAACTGACAAACAAACAAATTCTTCCCTTATCACTCCTAAACACTTTTTGCATAATAATTTGGAACGCGGTGTACATGTGCTTTTCCACAAAACACCAGTGGTTCACGTAGTGAATCTTACAGTTCTAACTTGCCAACCGTGGTCTGTATGGAATTGTTCAATAAAGGGCCCAAAATTAAGATAACATAGATGGGAGAGGTCTCTATGAATAGGAATTCCTAAGTATTTGATACCCTGTGAGGGCCAGGCAAAGGGAAAGTTGGACTGGATGGAATCCTATATGGATTTAGGGAGGGAGACATCGAGGGCCTCAGACTTCGCTGCATTGATTTTAAAATTTTACCATGTAACAAAGTGATCTATTTCAGCCATAACAGCAGGGATGGATATATGTGATTGAGTGATATATACTAGGACATCATCAGCAAATAGAGAGCACTTGTACTCGGTGCCTCCCACCTCAATCCACCTAATATTGGGGTTATGGCGAATTGATGAGAGCAGGTGCTCCGTCACTAGGATGTATAAGAGAGGGGACAGAGGACATCCCTGCCTTGTCCCATTGGTGATTGTGAAAGGTGATGAAAATGTTCTGACGCACCCCCTGGGCCTTGGGACACCCGGAGCCGGACCCTTTTTGGTGGATGCTGGTGGTTGTAGTCTTCGTGGCGGCGATCCGGTTCCGTGGCTCAGGGCGGTCAAACCAGTGGCGGAACTATTTATGTGGTTTTGATGTTTAAATGTCCGACTACGCCACCCGTGGATTGCGGTCAGAGTGAACCGCCGCTACAGGGCAGACCGCTAAGGCTGGTGTTGTGGGTGCAGCAGAGCGTAGCATAACTCCCCACGGGAGGAGTATAGCCTCAGGGCAGTGTATGCGGAGGATGGGGGTGATGGTGCAGGGCAGCAGCAGTAACGACACGGAGTCAGTGATGCAGTTCAGGGCCTTTACTCACAGTTCTTATTATCCAGACCACGTCTGCAGGTAACGGCTGCCCACGTCGTACTGTGCTCACCAGGTGAGGGGCTCAGACAACTCCCAGATAACTTTGGAGCGCTTCACAGGACCCCCTTTGTGTGTCCTTTGTCTGGCCTTTCTTACCAACACTTCTGTCCGGCTGCCTCGGGCCTCCTCTTGGTAAACTTGGCGCCAGTTTCCCTGACCCTATGTGGTGCCTTCCTAGCGGGTGGAGCAAGGGGCTGCGCCACATAAAATGTCAGAGCCTCCGGTTTCTAGCTGAGGGTCGTTTCCTGCCTCCACTAGTTCGGGCACCGGTCTCCCCCTTTGGCCTGACCCCTCCACGCAGGTGGATTCGGGCGTGCGGTGGCGACTCGCCCGTCCGCACCCCTGGGATCCCTTCATTCCTCGTTCCTGGAGCCTTCTCCGCTCCTCTTCCTTCCTTCTCCCTCTTGCAGGCCTGGGCCTCTGTTACTAGGCCCGCCTCCGGAGCAGAGCTCATGCAGAGCCCCTGCTCCCTGCCACTTCTGCTCAGACTTCTCTGCACTGAACTAAGATGGTGCCCACCTTTTATACTGCCTTCTCAATGCACCCAGGAACTGCTTCCTCCCTGCTCCTGCACTGCAGGGTTCCCCTTCCTCAGTGTTCCCTCCCCCCACTCCAGCCAGGGACAGGGACTGTCGTGCCCATCTCAGGGGCATATTGGTCGCCCTGCCCCACGGCAATGTGGTGTAATGCATGCAGGTGTCGGGTCCTGATCCACACTCCATCCTTATCTGAGAGTGAGATATCACACCTCTGGGTGAGGTGCAATACGTCTGTGTTATGCACACGCCCGGGCTGAGCGGCGTGTGCGTGTGATTGTAGTGATTCCACTGGACCATGAACCGGAGAGTGCCTGGAGGGGCGTGACTAAGTATCTGGCCGATCCGACCAAGATGGCACGACGGCATACGACGCCAGTGCACCAGGGAGAAACCGGGCAGAGGGACCAGGTGCTACTCCAGGTCAAACTCCGGACACGGGGGTTGATCCACACAGGGATTACTGGATCAGGCTGGTTAGGCTGGCGCACAGACTGGAGGGTATAGGCAGGCACGACTGGTATGCAGGCAGGCGGGTAAAGGCAAGCGCAGCTAGAGTGCAGACAGGGAGGCACTAGCAGGTAGGAACACAGGCGGGATAGGACCCAGTACACACTGGGACTCAGGAACAATACAGGTAGAGGGGTACAGGCAAGCACAGCTAGAGTGCAGACAGGGAGGCACTAGCAGGTAGGAACACAGGCGGGATAGGACCCAGTACACACTGGGACTCAGGAACAGGCAGGTTAGGCTGGCACAGACTGGTGGATATAAGCAAACACGGCAGGTATGGAGATGGGTGGATACAGGCGAGTATGCAGGCAGGGAGGTACTGGCCGAAAGGACGGGCTGGAGCACAGAAAGGTTAAGACCCAGTACAGACTGGGTCACAGAACCGCAGATGCGGTAGACAACCACAGCAGAGAGGGAACGCCCGAAGCGGTGGGCAAGAACAGAGCAGGACAGGGCTGCAGGAGCAGCGAGCACAAGCAGGGCAGGACAGGACTGCCGGAGCAGCGGGCAGAAGCAGGGCAGGACAGGACTGCCGGAGCAGCGGACAGAAGCAGGGCAGGACAGGACTGCCGGAGCAGCGGGCAGAAGCAGGGCAGGACAGGACTGCCGGAGCAGCGGGCAGAAGCAGGGCAGGACAGGACTGCCGGAGCAGCGGGCAGAAGCAGGGCAGGACAGGACTGCCGGAGCAGCGGGCAGAAGCAGGGCAGGACAGGACTGCCGGAGCAGCGGGCAAAGGAGTCAGAGCAGGCTAGGCTGAGTAGGGGGGACAGGGCTCTGTTCACACGGAACAGACAGGAAGGGAAAGGCAGAGCCAGACACCCACAGGGTACTTGCAGTGAAGTAGCGAGTGGACCACAAACTCACAAACGGGAGTACAGAGACAACAAGCAGGAGTTAGGTACGAGTTCAGACTCTGCAGAAAAAGGAAGGGAACGGACATAGAGGCAAAACAGGTAAAGGATAGGAGAGAGTTCAGACTGGAACTGAGTGTACGGAGAGACCGACACTGCAGCGGGATACAGGAGCGGGTCTGGGAATACGGCCCCCAGAGAGGCAGGACGAACAGGCAAGGAGCGTGTTCAGACAGGACAGACAAGATACAGAAGCGGGTCTAGGAAATCAGCCCCTAGAAGGCGAGAGGAACAGGCTAGGAGCGTGTTCAGACAGGTCAGACAAGATACAGGAACAGGTCTAGGTAATCGGCCCCTAGAAGGCAGGAGGAACAGGCTAGGAGCGTGTTCAGACAGGTCAGACAAGATACAGGAACAGGTCTAGGTAATCGGCCCCTAGAAGGCAGGAGGAACAGGCTAGGAGCGTGTTCAGACAGGTCAGACAAGATACAGGAACAGGTCTAGGTAATCGGCCCCTAGAAGGCAGGAGGAACAGGCTAGGAGCGTGTTCAGACAGGCCTGGAAATACAGCCTCCAGGATAGGCAGAAAAGAGAACACAGAACGGGACCTGGCACCTTCAGAGTGCAAGCACACACTGAAAGAAACACTATGCTCAGGCAGGGATAGATGGGCGCAGCTGAGCTATATACCAGGTGACAGACAGCAATAGGCTGAGGACGCACAAGAGGTGTGACCCACAGCAGGTACAAAAAGCAGGAAGTGATCGGGCGCCGCCCTTAAGCAGCAGAAACAGACACAAACAGACAGCATGGAGGGAAGCCAGAGAGACATTCTGGACAGGAGATCAAGTGCGCGCTCTTGCACAGTGGGAGATGGACCACTATGCAAGGACGCCGCCAGGTATGTTACAGTCTGTAGCAACCGAGCCCTCGGTGCTACAGTTCCATTTATCTTCAGCCTAGGTGACGTATTGTGATACAGGGCCGTGATTTTGGCTATAAAAGGGTCCCCTAGACCCCTACCCCAAGCTTTTTAAGAGAATCATATATGGTGTGCCAGGAGACTCTATGGAATGCTTTCTCAGCATCCAACGAGAGTATCTACTTACAAATTTTTAACTGCATCTAGCCCAGGAAATACTTTGTGCCTAGTAGCAGTGTCTGCTAGTCAGCGGATTATCCCGGCTGTTAAGCAAGCTACACCACCTGTAGTTTGGACACTTAATTTTTTCAAAGGAAATGCTTCGGGACCACGGGATACTCAGTGAAGAGCATCAGGAGGCACCCCAAGGCATAGGGGCTGGGACTGGCACTAGGATGCCTTGCGGTGGACAGCCGAGCTCGATCCTTATAAAAGCTTTTTAACTGCAGCAGCTTTAGTGGACGCTACTGGAGCTGGAATTACGCGGCTGCTGGCATGAGACTTGCCCTCCAATAGATCCTTGTAAATGGATTTAAAGTGTATTCATTCAAATTAGAGGGACAATTTAAATTAAAAAGCTTAGAGCTGCCTCCACCACAGGGGGGCTCTCTCGACCCACCAGCGGACAGGCACCAGTATTGGGAGAGGGGGGCTGGCCGTCAGGGTTCACCGCGGCTCTGGCACAAACCCGGCGACACGGAGGTGGCACGGGCAGGAGCGGACTGGCCGTCTCGGCTTCTCACTTTTTGGATTTTAGAAGGGCATGACATGCCTATATCTGTGTCTCCCCCTCCTTTTACTCCTCCACCTCTTTTCTTTTCGCATGACTATATGTACTTGTCACTTTTCCATGTGTTAGTTGTGTCTTCTGAGCAGTTTGTCAGCTTTTGGACACCTTTGAAGGTGTTTTCTATGTGTTTCTATGTGTTTTTGTTTGCCTGCCATTGGTTTTAACGGTGTTCGAAGGTGTTCGACGAACAGTTCGACGAACAGTTCGGCGAACACACGGGTGTTCGACGAACCGAACCGAACTCGAACACTACGGGGGTGGCTCAACACTAATCCCTACCTGATCTCTCCTCATCCATTCGGCTAGAGTGTTGACGTTTTGTATAACACTCCAGTGTTCCAAATGGCCATGACCCGCACATGTTTTGAGGCCATCCACAAGTTCTTGCACTGCAACGATAATGCACAGTGTCCTGCATAAGATGACCCCAACTTTGATCGTCTTTTCAAAGTTCGGCCGGTCATTGAGCACTTCAACAACAAGTTTGCCGAAGTGTACATGCCCCAAAGGGACATCTGCGTGGATGAGTTCCTAATTTATTTTAAGGAGAGGCTTGGATTCTGGCAGTACCTGCCCACTAAGAGGGCCAGGTACAGAATTAAGCTGTACAAACTATGTGAGCGTACCTCAGCGTACATTCACAAGTTTAAAGTTTATGAAGGGAAGGACTCCCAGATTAAACATCCTGAATGCCCCCCCTGTCCTTGGAGTGAGTAGGAAAATTGTGTGGGATTTGGTGCATCCACTGCTGGATCAAGGTTATCACCTCTTCGTGGATAACTTTTATACCAGCATCCCACTCTTCAAGTCCCTCTTTGCGCGATGTACCGCAGCCTGCGGTACTGTCTACAAAAATCAGAGAGGCCTACCGAAGACGCTAATTGGGCAGATGCTCAGACGGGGTGAGAACAGAGCCCAATGTAGCGACCACCTGCTGGTGGTCAAGTACAAGGACATGAGGAATGTCCTTCTCTTGACCACCACTCTTAGTGATGGCAGAACCCCCAGCACTGTACGAGGTTCCTCTACATAGGTCGTCAAACCAGACTGTGTAGTGGGGTACAACAAGTACATGGGAGTAGTTGATCTCTCTGATCAAGTCCTCCAGCCGTTCAGTTCTTTGAGAAAGGCCAAGGTGTGGTACAAGAAGCTGGCTGTGCACATCGTACAGATGGCAATGTATAACACTTTCCTTCTATCATGATGTGCAGGCCAGACTTCTACGTCGTACCTTCAGTTCCAGGAGGTAGTGATCAAGGTCCTGATATTTGGCAGTGGTGACGGAGCGGGCCCCAGTACTTCCGGAACTGAAAGACCTCGAATCGTACCAGGCCAGCATTTCCCAGGGGAGGTCCCTCAAACAGGAAAAAAGATAAGTCACAAAAGAGGTGCCAAGTGTGTTACCAAAGGGGAATACGCAAGGACACCACTCATCAATGTGACACCTGCCCCGACAAACCTGGCCTGTGCATGAAAGAATGCTTCAGAAGGTGCTACACATCCATGGACTACTAAATTCGTTTCTGACTTACACAACTGACATATAACAACCTGACGAACACTACACAACTGACTTATGACAACCTGATGAATGCTACACAACTGACGTATGACACTACATTATAAAATTCACATATCATGAATCAGTAGATCAGTTCCAAACAAGTGCACTTGTTGGGCATTTCCACTGTTTAAGCACATCAGGGGCTCTGAAAAGTGACATGACGCCCACAAACCATTCCATCAAAGTCTGCATTCCAAAATGTCACTCCTTCTCTTCCAAGCCCTGACATGCGCCCAAACACGAGTTTTCTCCCACACATGGGGTATCAGAGAAAAAGGAGAAATTGCACAACAGAATTTGAAGTCCACTTTCTCCTGTTACCCTTGTGAACATTTTTTTTTGGGCTAAAATAACATTTTTGTGGAAAAAATTTGATTTTTTTATTTTCACAAGTCAACGTTATAATTTACCATGAAGCACCTGGGGGTTCAAAGTGCTCACCACACATGTAGATAAATTCATTGGGGGTCTAGTTTCCAAAAATGGGGCACATTTCTACGTACTGTTTAGACTCTGCAAACGCAACATGACGCCCACAGACCATTCCATCAAAGTCTGCATTCCAAAACATCACTCCTTCACTTCCAAGCACTCACGTGCACCCAAACAGTAGTTTTCTCCAACATATGGGGTATCACAGTACTTTTGAGAAATTGTAAAACAACTTTTGAGATCCAAGTTCTGCTGTTACCCTCGTGAAAATAAAAAAATTGCGGTACAAGATAGTTTTTGTGGAAAAAAGTGATTTTTTTTCACAGCTCTACGTTATAAACTTTTGCGAAACACTTGGGGGTTCAAAATACTCACCACACATCTAAATAAATTCCTTAAGGGGTATAGTTTCCAAATTGGAGTCACTTGTGGGGGGTTTCCTCTGTTTAGGCACATAAAGGGCTCTTCAAACGCAACATAGCGTCTGCTCTCAACGGTGCTCCTTCCCTTCTAAGCCCTGTCGTGCGCCCAAACAATGGCTTTCCCCCACATATGGCATATCAGCATACTCAGGGGTATTTTCACAACAACTTTTGGGGTCCAATTTCTCCTGTTACCTTTGTGAAAATAAAAAAATTGGGGTCTAAAGTAAAATTTTAGTGAAACAAAGTTAAATGTTCATTTTTTCCTTTCACATTCCATTAATTGCTGTAAAGCACATGAAGGGTTAATAAATTTCTTGAATGTGGTTTTGAGCACCTTAAGGGGTGCAGTTTTTAGAATGGTGTCACTTTTAGGTATCTTCTGTCATATAGACCCCTCAAAGTCACTTTAAATGTGATATGGTCCCTAAAAAAATGGTTTTATAAATTTTGTTGTAAAAATGAGATCGCTGGTCAACTTTTTACCCTTATAACTTCCTAACAAAAAATTTTTTTGCTCCAAAATTGTGCTGATGTAAAGTATAAAATGTTATTTTTTTAACTATTTTGTGTGACATATCTCTCTGATTTAAGGGCATGAAAATTAAAATTTTGAAAATTGCAACATTTTCAAAATTTTTGCCAAATTTCTGATTTTTTCACAAATAAATGCAAGTCATATCAAATAATTTTTACCACTATCATGAAGTATAATATGTCAACATAAAACGTTCTCAGAATCAGTGGGATCCGCTGAAGCGTTCCAGAGTTGTTACCTCATAAAGTGACAGTGATCAGAATTGTAAAAATTGACCTGGTCATTAACATGCAAATCACCTTCGGGGAAAAACTGGTTAAAAGTTGGTCTCCTATACTGTTATTGTGTATGCCACAAGTTCAAGTGCTGCCAAAAATTACGACACTCCAATACTATTTTCAAAAGACATAGTGGAGGGCTTCAGTAAAAATTTTTTTTCCATTATTAAGGAGTGGGTCTCCTAGACTGGTAATGCCCATGCATACCTGGCGGCGCTCTTGTATAGGGCACCATCTCCCACTATGCAAGATCGCAAACTTGATCATCAGTCCAGTCTGCTAGCCTGGCTTCTTTCCATGCTGTCTGCTTGCCTCAGTTCTGGCTGCTTATGGCGGCGGCCCGGTCACTTCCTGTTTCTTGTAGCTGCTGTGGGCACACCTCTAATGCGTCCTCAGCCTATTGCTGTCAGTCACTGGATATTTAAACCAGCTTCACCTGGAAGCTGATGCCTGAGCAACTTTAACATTCAGTGTGCTCCTCGACTCTGAATGTGCCAGGTCCTGTTCTCTTTTTCCCTGCCTGTCGCCTTCCTGGAGGCTGTATTCCCAGGCCTGTCTGAACACGCTCCTAGCCTGTTCGTTTCTGCCTCTGGGGGCCGTATACCCAGGCTCGTTCCTGTATTTCTCTGCAGTAACAGTTCCTGTCTGAACTGTCTCCTAACCTGTTACTTGTTTTGTTTCTATGTCCGTTTCCTCCCTTTTGCTGCAGTGTCTGATCCAGCTCTTGGCTATACTTAGGCTCGTTCCTATATTTCGTTGCAGTACAGTTCCTGTCTGAACTATCTCCTAACCTGTTACCTGTTTTGTCTCTATGTCCGTTTGCTCCCTTTTTGCTGCAGTGTCTGAACCAGCTCTTGGCTATACCTAGGCTCGTTCCTGTATTTCGTTGCAGTACAGTTCCTGTCTGAACTATCTCCTAACCTGTTACCTGTTTTGTCTTTTTGTCCGTCCTCTCTTTTTCTGCAGAGTCTGAACCTGCACCTAACTCCTACTTGTTGTCGCTGTACTTCTGTTTGTGAGTTTGGAGTCCACTCGCTACTTCTTTGCAAGTACCTTGTGTGTATCTGGTTCTTCCTTTCCCTTCCAGTCTGTTCCGTGTGAACAGAGCCCTGTCCCCTCTGCTCTGTCTTTGCTCACCGCTTTGGCGGTTTATCTCTGCTCTGCCTTGCTTACCGCTCTGGCGGATTCTGCCCGCTCTGCTCTGCTTTGTCCGCCGCGCTTGCGGTTTCACTCTGCTCGGCCTTGTCCACCGCATCTGCGGTTTCGCTAGACTCTGCCTTGTTCACCGCATCTGCGGTTTCGCTTTGCTCTGCCTTGTCCACCGCATCTGCGGTTTCGCTTTGCTCTGCCTTGTCCACTGCATCTGCGGTTTCGCTTTGCTCTGCCTTGTCCACCGCATCTGCGGTTTCGCTTTGCTCAGCCTTGTCCACCGCATCTGCGGTTTCGCTTTGCTCAGCCTTGTCCACCGCACCTGCGGTTTCGCTCTGCTCAGCCTTGTCCACCGCACCTGCGGTTTCGCTTTGCTCTGCTTGATTACCGCATCTGCGGCTCTGAACCCGTCTCCTATCTGTACTGGACCCTACCCAGCCTGTGCTCTAACCTGCCTGTTCCTGTATTCCCCGGTGTGGGTCAACAGCCGTGTCCGGGGTCTGACCTGGAGTCGCACCTGGTCCCTCTGCTCAGTTCCTCCCTGGTGCACAGGCATCGTTAGCCGTCGTGCGACCTTGGTCGGGTCGGATTGGGTAGATACTTAGTTATGCCCCTCCAGGCACTCTCCGGTTCATGGTCCAGTGGGATCACTAAACACGCACACGCCAGTCAGTCCGGGCGTGTGCATAACACATGGGCTGAAAAACATTTACCCCTGGGGGGGTATACATATATATTATTTAGAATGTTAGAGCTAGGCTTAT
Organism: Phyllobates terribilis; assembly: GCF_046119375.1. NCBI lineage: Eukaryota > Metazoa > Chordata > Amphibia > Anura > Dendrobatidae > Phyllobates > Phyllobates terribilis. The sequence continues at coordinate 474,759,838 of NW_027362763.1, forward strand.
AAAAATAGTTCCCATGGGCATCATAAACACCCTTAAACAAATTATGTGGGCATTGCATGATGGTCACCCTGGTGATGTGGTGGTGGAGGGTGAGGAGAAGGATAAGGAGGAGGATGACATTAAATAGATGAAATCCTGAAGCGTACAGTGGGTACGGAAATTATTCAGACCACTTTAAATTTTTCACTCTTTGTTTCATTGCAGCCATTTGGTAAATTCTAAAAAGTTCGTTTTTTTCTCATTAAAGTACACTCTGCACCCCATCTTGAAAAAAACAGAAATGTAGAAATTTTTGCAAATTTATTAAAAAGGAAAAACTGAAATATCACATGGTCATAAATATTCAGACCCTTTGCTCAGATACTCATATTTAAGTCACATGCTGTCCATTTCCTTGTGATCCTCCTTGAGATGGTTCTACTCCTTCATTGGAGTCCAGCTGTGTTTAATTAAACTGATAGGACTTGATTTGGAAAGGCCCACACCTGTCTATATAAGACCTCACAGCTCACAGTGCATGTCAGACCCAATGAGAATCATGAGCTCAAAGGAACTGCCCAAGGAGCTCAGAGACAGAATTGTCTCAAGGCACAGATCTGGCCAAGGTTACAAAAGAATTTCTGCAGTACTCAAGGTTCCTAAGAGCACAGTGCCCTCCATAATCCTTAAAAGGAAGACGTTTGGAACCACCAGAAGTCTTCCTAGACCTGGCCTTCCAGCCAAACTGAGCAATCGTCGGAGAAGAGCCTTGATGAGAGAGGTAAAGAAGAACCCCAAGATGACTGTGGCTGAGCTCCAGAGATGCAGTAGGGGGATGGGAGAAAGTTCCACAAAGTCAACTATCATGGCAGCCCTCCACCAGTCGGGCCTTTATGGCAGAGTGGCCCGACGGAAGCCTCTCCTCAGTGCAAGACATATGAAAGCCCTCATAGAGTTTGCTCAAAAACACATGAAGGACTCCCTGACTATGAGAAATAAGATTCTCTGGTCTGATGAGATGAAGATAGAACTTTTTGGTGATAATTCTAAGCGGTATGTGTGGAAAAAAAGAGGCACTGCTCATCACCTGCCCAATACAATCCCAACAGTGAAACATGGTGGCGGCAGCATCATGCTATGGGGGTGTTTTTCAGCCACAGGGAGAGGACGACTGGTTGCAATTGAAGGAAACATGAATGCGGCAAAGTATAGATATCCTGGATGAAAACCTCTTCCAGAGTTCTCTGGATCTCAGACTTGGCCGAAGGTTCACCTTCCAACAAGACAATGACCCTAAGCACATAGCTGAAATAACAAAGGAGTGGCTTCAGAACAACTCTGTGACCATTTTTGACTGGCCCAGCCAGAGCCCTGACCTAAACCCAATTGAGCATCTCTGGAGAGACCTGAAAATAGCTGTCCACCAATGTTCACCATCCAACCTGACGGAACTGGAGAGGATCTGCAAGGAAGAATGGCAGAGGATCCCCAAATCCAGGTGTGAAAAACTTGTTGCATCATTCCCAAGAAGACTCATGACTGTACTCTCTCAAAAGGGTGCTTCTACTCAATACTGAGCAAAGGGTCTGAATACTTATGACCATGTGATATTTCAGTTTTTCTTTTTTAATACATTTGCAAAAATTTCTACATTTGTTTTTTTTCAGTCAAGATGGGGTGCAGAGTGTACTTTAATGAGAAAAAAAATGAACATTTTAGAATTTACAAAATGGCTGCAATGAAACAAAGAGTGAAAAATTTAAAGGGGTCTGAATACTTTCCGTACCCACTGTATGCCCATGTCTGGGTGTGAAGGGGTGCTTGGGAATAGACCAGCCCTTGTTCATTTTGATAAGAGTCAGTCTGTCAGCATTTTGAGTTGACAGGCGGATGCGCCTATCAGTTATAATACCCCAGGCGGCAGTAAAAACCCACTCTGACAAAATGCTAGCATCAGGGCAGGTCAGGACCTCCAAGACATAGAGAGACAGTTCATGTCATGTGTCCAGCTTGGATACCCAATAGTTGTAAGGCACAGATGAATCACAAAGGACGCTGGGACGGTCAGCAAGGTACTCCTTCAGCATCTTCCAAAACTTTTCCCTCCTTGTCAGAATACCCCATGCATCAGGGCCTGGGTGCTGGGAGGGTCTGGGAAAACTGTCCCAGACCTTTGACAGTGTTCACCTGTCTCTGCAGCATGTGGTTTGTGTCTACCTCACCTGTACTCCTTGGTTGTCCAAGGAACTGTGAACTCTGCCACCTGCGATGTCAGCTTTGGAATTTTTTAAATAATTCTTCAACAAGGGCCCTCTGGTACTGCAACATTTTTATTAGACCTTTCCACCATGGGAAGGAGAGATAGAAAGTTATCCTTATGGCGTGGGTCTATAAGTGTGACCAACCAGTAATTACTGTTGCTCAAAATACGCACAACGTGAGGGTCACAGGAAAGGCAGCGGAACATAAGCTCAGCCATGTGTGCCAGACTGCCAACTGCCAAGACTTCCCTGTCCCCACCAAGAGGACAACTGTCCATGTTCTCCTCCTCATCCTCCTCCTGGTCCTACTCCTTGTCCTCCCCCTCTTCAGGCCATCCACACTGAACAGACGGTATGAATGTGGTGTGGGTAGTACCGTCTGTAGCGCAGGAAACTAGCTCCTGTTACTCCTCCTCCTCATTATCAATCCGCGTTGAGATGAGATGAGGCTGGGCTGTGTAGCATCACCCTGTATAGTTCCTTGCTCCATTTCATCATGTTCTGCCTGCAATGCCTCCTCTTTAATTGTGAGCAGCGAGTGCTTCAGTAGACAGAGAATCTGGATGGTAACGCTAATTATGGTGTCATCGCCTCTCACCATCTTGGTCGAGTCCTCCAACTTTTGGAGGACGAGACAGATGTCAGACATCCATGCCCACTCATCAGCTCTTATGTGCGGAGGCTGACCTGAATACTGACGGGCGTGTTGAAGCTGGTACTCTGGTACAACTGCCCTCTGCTGCTCACTAATCCTTCCCAACGTATGCAACATTGAGTTCCAATGCGTGGTGACATCGCACACCAGTCGATGAGTTGGTAGCTGCAAACACTTCTGAAGCACTGTCAGGGTGGCGGAAGCTGACTTTATGAAATGGGCACACACACAACATACTTTCGCAAGCAGCTCAGGCACATCTGGCTAGGTTTTGAGAAACCGCTGTACCACTAAGTTGAGCATATGGGCCAGGCATGGTACGTGTGCAAGGTTGCCAAGCCACCAGGTTCCGGCCATTGTCACACACGACTATGCCTGACAGTAGGTTCAGCGGTGAGAGACACAGATATGCCTACTGTGTTACAGCTTTCAACAACTCTGCAGCGGTGTGCAGTTTGCTGCTTAAGCAGATAAGCTTCAGCAGAGCCTGTTGCCGCTTGGTCGAGGCAGTGCTGCAGTGCTGCCAGCTTGCAAATGATATGATCATTTCGGAGATGGAGGCTGAAGAGGAGGAGGACGAGGTGCAGGAGCTGTAGAATGTGGGGGCAACCCTGATTGACCTAGGGCCCGCAATCCTCGGTGTCGGGAGGACGTGTTCCGTTCCAGGGTCCTACTGGATCCCGGCTTCCACAATATTAACCCAGTGTGCTGTCAGTGAAATGTACCGTCCCTGGCCACAAGCACTTGTCTACTTGTCCGTGGTTAGGTGGACCTTCCCAGTAGCTGCATTGTTGAGGGCACGGGTAATGTTCTGGGACACGTGCTTATGTAAGGTGGGGGGACGGCACAGTGGGAAAAATAGTGGACTGAGTACCGAGAGACAGCCGCCGCCATGAGGTTTCAGAAAGCTTCCGTCTCCAAGGCAACATTTTCAGTGCAAGCAGTTGAGAAATGTGGCAGTTTAGTATTCTGGCCTGTGAGTGGGTGGCTGCGTGTTTGCGCTTGTGTTCCAAGGACTGGGATAGGGACAACTGAATGCTGCACTGGGACAAGGGCGTGGTCGTTGTTGCTGATGGTGATGGTTGCAAGTGTGCAATGACAGGTGCATGGTGGGATGCATCTTCACCTGCATCATGGACAGAGGCTTCACGTGCATTTACAACAGCGGAAGAGGCAGTGGTGTCACCCGCAGACACTGTTTCAGGACCCTGGCGTTCGGCCCAATTAGTCGGGTGCTTTGCTATCGTGCCTCAGCATGGTGGTGGTCAAGCTGGTAGTTTTACTGTCCCTGCTCATGCTGGCACGGCAGATGTTGCAAATGGCTTTTTTTTCGGTTAACTGGACAGTCTTTAAAAAAGAGCCAGACTCTGGAAAACCTAGCAGTTAGACTGGCAACTTCCCTCGTATTGGTGTTTTGGGGAACAGTTGGCCACCTTGTGTCTGTGGCCACTACTTCTTCCTGCCTGTTGTGGTGCTATGCCTCCCTCCTCCCCTGCACTGCTGTCCTTGCTATGCATGTCACCTTGACAGGTTGGGTCAGTGACTTCATAGTCCACCACCTCGTCTTCCATAAACGCACCCTGGGCCTCCTCATGACTTGCTGGCAATTATGTCTCATCATCATCATCCACCTCTTGCGACAGTAATTGCACTTTCCCACCGTAGACTTTGTGTGACCGTGGCTGCTCAAATATTTGGGCATCGCTACATGCGATCTCTCCTTGCCCCGCTTGAATTGGACTGAGCGAGAGACCAGAATCTATCAATGGAAATGTGAACAGCTCTTCGGAGTGTCCAAGTGTGGGATCAATTGTCTCCGGGCACTCAGCATGGTGGGAGGAACGAGGATCAGGGTTTGGAATATGTGATCCAGACTCACAGCTACTGAGACTGGTCCGTGTGGAAGACAGGGTGGCGGCCGTGGCAAACTGACTGGAAGCATTATCTGCTATCCAACAAACAACCTTTTCACACTGCTCTGGCTTCAATAGTGGTATTTCGTGGCCCCTTACAAAGTGGGACAGGAAGCAAGGTTGACATGATGCTGGTGCTTGATGTGCTCCCTCAACAGGCACAGTTTCATCTTGCCCATGGCCTCGGCCTCTACATGCACCATCAGCATCACGTTCACTTCCCCATCCCTTATCACGCGCCTTGCCCATTTGGAATGGAGTTTAATATTTTGCAGCTTGCAAAAAAATGTCAGGATTAATACCGCAGTATTTGATCACATCTGATGACCAATTCTTTTGGCCAGTGCCAGTATACCGATGCTATTGGTCAGCGAACAAGTGTGGATTTATTTTGGACACATTAGTAGCAGACTTTAAATGGAGTACAATATTTTGCAGCTTCCAAAAAAAACAGTATTAATACTGAAGTAATATTTGACCACCTGAGATGATGGACAAGTTTCTCTGCTTCCACAATACAGCGATGCTATTCAAATTAACTAAATCTGTCTGTATGCTGCTAACAAGCAAATGGAGCAGTAAAATGGTGTATTTTGCTTTTCACAAAAATTATCAGGATTAAAAGCAAAAAGAATATTATTAGCGCTGATATCTAGGGCTATTGATAGGAGTTCCAGCAGCAGAAAGAATGTGCAATGGACCCTATTCTGTACTATACTAGCACTCCACAAACTTTGCCTAACTAGTGCTATCAGCAGGATTAATATTCTTCAGAATGAGCCCTTACAAGCACTGTTACAGTAGATTAATAATTGTGGTGTGGAATCTGTTTAAAATAACCACCAATTCTCTCTCTCGCTCAGCTGAAGCTCTCCCTACTGTGCCTGTTTGACCGGTAGACTGTAACGAGCATAGTGTCCCGGGTCGTATATAGATCCGATGAAGCTGTGCGGCCAGCCAATCAATGTAATGCCACAACCAACATGGCTACGGCATTACAGTGACTGTCTTGCAATCCCTGCAGAGTAATTGGCTGTCTAATATGCGCCAGACATGCGGGGCGGGGACTCAAGCTCCCGCCCAAACAATCAAAAAATACTCACCGAATAACGAGCTTCTCGAGCACCGTGATGCTCGGGCAAGTAACGATGAGTGGCGAACATGCTCGGTCATCACTAGTAGTATTGAGCGAATTTGTTCAGCATTTCAAATTCGGGTTCGTGTTCGGGGTTCCGGCCTGTTCGCGCCGGAACCCCGAACACGAACCCGAATTTGAAATGCCGAACAAATTCGCTCAACACTAATCACTAGGAATTATGTCTCTTAAACACAGGAGACATAATATTTGAACTTTCCAACACTGTGCCACCCTCCCCCTCTGGGCCCCTGTGCATGACAAGGGCCTCCCTTGACAAACATTATCTATGATGGAGTACTGTAGTAGTTGTGGCCCTCAATTCAAGTTTTCAGAGGGTCATCAGTCAATCATCAACAGTCAGTTTACATTTCTATTGAAAATGTATCCCCTATCTCAGTCATAATGTAGCACAACCTGTGACAAGGGCCTCCAATGACAAATATTAGTTTGGTAGGACCACTGTACATTCCAGATTTGTCCACTGCACAATGTGCATAGGGTTTGTAAAAATTAGCCCTATGGGCTGAGTTATGGTTGACGCAGGAAGCCACCACCCCAAGGGCCTCCAATCACAAATAGTAGTTAGCCTGGAGTAGGAATGCTGTCCTGGTTTGTCCACTGCACAATATGCATAGGGTTTGTAAAAATTAGCCCTATGGGCTGAGTCATGGTTGATGAAGGAAGGAAATGGGTTTTTATGGAAACGGGGTGAAGTTAACAGCAGTAGCATGAATCTGCATTTTTGGTGAATTTAAGATGGCTTGCTGTCATCTGGAGGGATTACAAACTGTGGAGATATCAAGTCCTTGTTGAATTTAATCAGAATAAGTCTGCATTTTCCGTGGAGAGGTGTGTGCGCCTATCAGTGATGATTGCCCCAGCGGAAATGAAAACACGCTCAGACACCACACTAGCAGCCGGACAGGCCAGCACCTCCAAGGCATATAAGTAGAGGTCGGGCCAAGTGTGTAGCTTAGACACCCAATAATTAAAGAGAACTGAAGCGTCAGAAAGGACGCACGTATGGTCACTTAAGTACCCCTTGACATGTTCTGCAACTTATCCCTCCTTGGCTTTTTTAAAGTCACAGATAGCCCTTGCTGTTGTGCTGGTTTATTGAAAATTGTCCAATTTGTGCACATTTCCCCCCACCTCTGTTGGAGCTGGTGTTCGTGTCTCTCCCCATTATCCCTTGGTGTTGAAAAGAGACGGTACCTCTGCCACCAGCATTATCTGAGGGTGATGTTTTCAGCAACTGATCTACAACTGCCCTCTTGAACGATTCCATTGTAAAACTCTTTGGTGACTCCAAAAGGAGAGAAGGAAATTTCTCCTTGTACCGTGGATCGAGAAAGGTGGCCAACCAGTATAGGTTGTTGGATAAAATTTGTATCATGCGAGGGTCTTGCCACAGACACTTACACATGAACTGTGTCATGTGGGCCAAGCTGCAAAAAGACAAATGTTCTGTGTCCCCAACAGTAGAAACAGTACCCATCCTATCCTCACGCTGACTCGCCTCCTCCTCCACCTCCTCCTGTTCAGCCCATCCAGGCTGGACAGACATGAAGCTTGGGTTGGGTGTCCCATCTGTAGTATTACGAGTCCCCTCGGTAGCACAGAAAAACAAGTCCTCTCCCTCCTCATCCTCCTCATTTTCCTCCTCATCACCTAATGTTGCCTCAGAATATTGGCTAGGCTGGGTTGTATCACCCATTGGGAAATCTGGCTCCATACCAACATGCTGGGCACTCAAAGCTTCCTCTTTGAGATTATGCAGTGATTGTTTCAAGAGACACAGCAGCTGGATGATTAAAATGATAATAGCATGATCACCGCTCACGAGGTGCTCAAAGTTCTCAAGAACCTCACAAATGTCAGCGATCCACACCCACTCGATAGTTGTTATATGTGGTGGCTGACTCTCAGTCTGACGGGCATGTTGAAGCTGGCATTCAGTTACTGCCCTCTGCTGTTCACTAATTCTCACCAACATATATGTTAAGTTCCACCATGTGGGCAGGTCGCAAATGAGTGGGTGACTTGGCAAATTCAAGCGCTTTTGCAGTGCTGTAAGAGCAGCAAAAGCAGTAGAGGAATGGCGGAAATGGGCGCTAATATGGCGCACCTTCTCAAGTAGGTAAGGCACGTCACGGTAAGTTTTCATAAATTTCTCAACAACTAAGTTCAGCACATGAGCCATGCATGGCACGTGTACCAGCTTGCCGACCTTTAAAGCCGCCACCAGGTTACGCCCATTATCACAGACGACCAGACCGCGTTGGAGGTACAGCGGGGAGAGCCACTGATCGGTCTGTTGTTTTAAAGCTTGCCATAGCTCTACTGCAGTGTGTGCTTTATGACCTAAACAGATCAGCTTCAGCAGAGTGTGTTGCCACTTTGCCGATGCACTGCTGCACAGGTCCCAGCTTGGCTGTGATGGGGATAGTAGTTCAGCAGAGGGTGAGGTGCAGGAAGAAGGGAGAGAGGAAGTGGAATATGAAGAGGCGGAAACCCTGACAGAAGTTGGGCTCGCTATTCTTGGCGTGGGTAGGATGTGTGATGTTCCAGTTTGCGCCTTTGTCCCTCCCTCCACCAGGTTCACCCACTGTGCCGTGACAGAAATGTATCGTCCCTGTCCACAACAACTTGTTCAGGTGTCTGTTGTTAGGTGGACCTTCCTGATTACTGCGTTGGTGAGAGCATGGTTCAGATTGTTTAACACGTGCTTGTGTAACGCAGGGATGGCACACTGGGCAAAATAGTGGCGGCTGGGAACACTGTATCGTGGGGCAGCCACAGCCAAAAGATCACGGAAAGACTGTGTTCCCACAAGCCTAAACAGCAACATCTCGACAGCTAGCAATTTGGCAATGTGTGAGTTTAGTATTTGTGCCTGTGGGTGCGTAGCTGGGTATTTACGTTTTCTTTCCAAGCTCTCAGGCACGGACAATTGGACGCTTCTCTGGGACAAGGAAGTGGATGTGGTTGATGTTTGTTGTGTGTGAGCAATCGCAGCTTGTGGGCAGGAGGTACACACGTGGTCAAAATTGTTCGTACCCCTCGTTTAATGAAAGAAAAACCCACAATGGTCACAGAAATAACTTGAATCTGACAAAAGTAATAATAAATTAAAAATCTATGAACATGAACAAGTGAAAGTCAGACATTGCTTTTCAACCCTGCTTCCACAGAATTGTAAAAAAAATGAAACTCATGAAATAGGCCTTGACAGAAATGATGGTACTCTTAACTTAATATTTTGTTAAACAACCTTTTGAGGCAATCACTGCAGTCAAACTATTCATGTAACTGTCAATGAGACTTCTGCACCTCTCGACAGGTATTTTGGCTCACTCCTCATGGGCAAACTGCTCCAGTCGTCTCGTGTTTGAAGGTTGCCTTTTCCAGACGTCATGTTTCCGCTCTTTCCAAAGATGCTCAATAGGATTTAGGTCAGGGCTCATAGATGGCCACTTTAGAATAGTCAATTGTTTTCCTCTTAACCATTCTTGGGTGTTTTTAGCTGTGTGTTTTGGGTCATTATCCTGTTGCAAGACCCATGACCTGCGACTGAGACCAAGCTTTCTGACACTGGGCAGCACATTTCTCTCTAGAATCCCTTGATAGTCTTGAGATTTCATTGTACCCTGTGCCAGATGCAGCAAAGCAACCCCAGAACATAGCAGAGCCTCCTCCATGTTTCACAGTAGGGACAGTGTTCTTTACTTGATATGCTTCATTTTTCCGTCTGTGAATATAGAGCTGATTTGCCTTTCCAAAAACCTCTATTTTTGTCTCATCTGTCCATAGGACATTCTCCCAGAAGCTTTGTGGCTTGTCAACATGTAGCTTGGCAAATTCCAGTCTGGCTTTTTTATGATTTTTTTTCAACATTAGTGTTCTCCTTGATTGTCTCCCATGAAGTCCACTTTGGATCAAACAATGACGGATGGTGCGATCTGACACTGATGTTACTTAAGCTTGAAGTTCACCTTTAATCTCTTTAGAAGTTATCCTGGGCTCTTTTGTTACCATTTGTATTATCCGTCTCTTTGTTTTGTCATCAATTTTCCTCCTGCGGCCACATCCAGGGAGGTTGGCTACAGTCCCATGGATCTTAAATTTCTGAATAATATGTGCAACTGTAGTCACAGGAACATCAAGCTGCTTGGAGATGGTCTTATAACCTTTACCTTTAACATGCGTGTCTATAATTTTTTTTCTAATCTCCTGAGACAACTCTTTCCTTTGCTTCCTCTGGTCCATGTTGAGTGTGGTACACACCATGTCACCAAACAGCACAATGAGTAGCCGTAGCCCTATATACAGGCCCACTGACTGATTACAAGATTGTAGACACCTGTGATGCTAATTAGTTGACACAACTTGATTTAACATGTCCCTTTTGTCACATTATTTTCAGAGGTACCATCATTTCTGTCCAGGCCTATTTCATGAGTTTATTTTTTTTTTAAATTCTGTGGAAGCAGGGTTGAAAAGCAATGTCTGACTTTGATTTGTTCATTTTCATAGATTTTTAATTATTACTTTTGTCAGATTCAAGTTATTTCTAAGACCATTGTGGGTTTTTCTTTCATTAAACGAGGGGTACCAATAATTTTGACCACGTGTGTATGAGCGCCTGCTTCCTGAGCAGCAGATTCTGAAAGACTTAGCCCAGGCGACATGGCATAGGTTTGACCCGCAGAAGCAGATTTGTTACCCTGGTGTTCCGCCCACCCACTGGGGTGCTTGGCTGCTTTGTGGTTTTGCATACTGGTGGTGCTCAGGTTGCCTTTGCCCTGGCCTCTACTCAACTTGGTATGGCAGATGCTACAGACTACAATGTTTTTCTCTGAAGGACTTTCAGAAAAAAAATTCCACACAGCAGCTGAATGCCCCCTTGCCCTGACTTGGCGCACAGCGGGGATGCTGTTGGGAACAGTTGACCCAGTTCTCACTCTGGGCAAACCACGACCCTTTGGTGCCTGTGTTGGTGCTACATATTCATCTTCCTCTGTGTTACTGTCATGGCTATGCATGGCAACGGTCCAGGTCGGATCAGTGGACTCATTATCGACCACCTCATCCTCCATCTCATCCTCCTTCCCAGTTGACATTGTAGTCTGACCTGATGGCAACTGTGTCTCATCATCATCAGCCTCCACCGCTGGAGACAGTAAATGACGTTCCTCCTAGTGGCTTTCTTCTGGCAGTAGGTCCTCAAATACTTGAGCATCAACACACGCCACTTCCTCTTGTCCCTCTTTAATGCTGCACGGTGATAGGCCAGAGCCAACCAAAGGATACTTATCAAACAGATCCTTGGAGTGGCCAAGCTTGGGGTCATATGTCTCCTGTGACTGATAATGGCGGTAGGAAGGAGAACCAGCTTCAGGATTGGATGGGCCAGCCTTCTGTGTATCGACAGTAGACTGTGTGGTCATGGAAGATTTGTTGCTGCTTGGCAAATGCACAGAGGCCTTGTCTGCTATCCAAGACAGAATCTGCTCTCGCTCTTCTTGCTTCCACACACGTTTACGTTCCAGACCGAGAAATTTTTCCAGGAACATAGTGGATGCATCAAGCTTCTTCTGACCTGACACAGACTGAGTGCCTTCTTGCGCTCCACTGACAACACCGCGTCCACATCCCTTAACAACAGGCTTTTTGGCATTTTGGGTTTTGTTGACAGATTTTCAGATGTTGATGGCACAAGCCAAGCTAGCTGTCACCCCAAAATAGTGGGTAAAATGGCCTGGTGGGTGCTTTGTAGCAGGCAGTAGGAAATGTTTGGACTACTGCTTTGTGTAGGGCACTAAACGCTTTTTTAAGCGGATTAATGTGGACAGAAGGCAGGCTGTCACCCCAAAAACAGCGGGGAAAATGGGCTGGTGCGTGCTTGGTAGCAGGCAGTAGGAAATGTTTGGACTACTGCTTTGTGTAGGGCACTAAATGCTTTTTTAAGTGGACTAATGTGAACAGAAGGCAGGCTGTCACCCCAAAAACTGGGGAAAATGGGCTGGTGCGTGCTTGGTAGCAGGCAGTAGGAAATGTTTGGACTACTGCTTTGCGTTGGGCACTATCCACCTTTTTATGTGGACAGCAGAGGCCAGGCTCTGACCCCTAAAACAGCGGGGAAAATAGACCGGTGCTTTTAAAAAAAAAAAAAGGCAGCACAATATGCTACTTCTGTGTATGCTGGAAAAATATTGCTTTGCCTCTGACAAGAGATGTTTTAAGATGGACACTGGAAGAACACTTTAACCTGTCCCTACCTAATACACAATCTCTTCCTCCCTGTACTCTGACTTTGTTGTGAGTCTTCAGCTCTGAAAAGAGCTATTTTTTGGTGGTATTATGGAGCTAGTGAGCGGCTCCTTTAAACACTGAACTTGTATACACTGCAGGTAGCCCTTAAAAGGGCTTTTGTTTTATCAAGAGGCCTAAACACTCCCCCTAGCAGCTCAGTGAACTCTCCCTATGTTTATAGAACGCAGGCTCCAGACGCAATGTGCACAAAATGGCAGTGGCAGGGCTTAAATAGACCCTATGACACTGGGCGGCCAGCCAATCACAGTAATGCCACAACCAAGATTTCTGCAGCATTACTGTCATTCGTTAAGAAGCCCAGCATGTTTAGTGCCTGCAAAGGAGGTGCCAAAACTGCAGGGCGGGACATCCGAATATAGCGAGACAAGTACACAAATACTCGCAAAATAGCGAGTAACCCGAATACCCTACTATCCGTGCGAATAGTAACAAATACACTCGCTCATCACTAATCATAATCTGCTAGTAATGCTGGGAGAATCAAGTGCAAACAGGATGATAGTTAATCATGGCTTAAATCTGATATGAGGAATAGAGGATAGGAGAAAGCTAAAGGACACTGATAAGCCCTGGTGTTGTCTCCTACCTTGCTGTCGAAGTAGTTACCCTATAATATATGCAATAAATGGTGCCCCGTTCCTTTATTGACTCACCCTAGCATGCCCCTTAATTACTTTGATATAAATGGCGTCACCTTCTAGAGATCCCAAAATTAAAAATACAGTAGGGTGTAAAAGTTAGGGCACCCTTGGTGAAAATTAATGTTATTGTGAACAGTTAAGCAAGTTGAAGATGAAATGATCTCTAAAAGGTCTAAAGTTAAAGATGACACATTTACTTTGTATTTTAGGAAAAAAAATATATTGTCATTTTTTACATTTTAAAAATTACAAAAAAGAAAATGGGCCAATGCAAAAGTTTGGGCACCCTGCATGGCTAGTTCCTAGTACACTCCCTTTTGAAAGTATTACAGATTGTAAACGCTTTTTTAGCCAGACAAGAGTCTTTCAATTCTTGTTTGAAGGATTTTCACCCACTCTTCCAGTGAGGGCTAGCCACAGATTTTCAATGCTGTTCAGATCAGGGGACTGTGTGGGCCATTGTAAAACCTTCAGTTTGCACCTTTTGAGGTAGTCTATTGAGGATTTACATGCGTGTTTAGGATCATTATCCATTTTTAGAAGCCATCCTCTTTTCAACTTCAGCTTTTTTACAGGTGGTGTTATGATTGCATCAAGAATTTGTTGAAATTTCATTGAATCCATTCTTCCCTCTACCCGTGAAATGTTCCCCATGTCACTGGCTGCAATACAACCCCAAAGCATGTTTGATCCACCCCAATGCTGAACAAAAGTTCAGTTTAATCAATGACTGTGTCTGACCGTGTACGGAGCATGGTCTGATCATACCACAGCTCCTGGGCAAGAGGGGAAGAAAAAGACAATACAGACATTACAGGTGAGATCGCAGCTGATTCTTTTTGTGAGGTATACAATTTTGCTGCCTGTTTTTAAACAGTTCACAAGCAAGACTCTCAGAAATAAGAGAGCTTATATGACCAGAGTTTTTTCAGAAAAAATAATACTTTATTAAACATTACATATTAAAATATGATGGTGCTGCAAAAAGAGGGTACAGCTAACTCACATATTATTCAACAGGAGTATATGTTTTTATGTTTTTAAACAGTGTTTTACTTCAAAGAAAAAATCAGCTGCAAACCCCTGCTGAAATGTCTGTATACTCTTTTGCTTCTGCCCCTGCCAAGGAGCTGTGGTATGATCAGACCATGTTACTTACACGGTCAGACACAGCCATTGATTGAACTGAACTTTTGTTAGTGGAAAACCCCTTTAATGGTTAGCAAGATGTTCTTTTCCTGAAATTCTGTGCCCTTTTTCCTCCACACATACCTTTGATCATTGTGGCCAAAGAGTTCTATTCTAACCTCATCGGTCCACAGGACTTGTTTCCAAAATGCATCAGGCTTGTTTAGATGTTCTTTTGCATACTTCTGACACTGAATTTTATGGTGAGGACGCATGACAGGTTTTCTTCTGCTGACTCTTCCATGAAGGCCATATTTGTGCAGGTGTCTCTGAACAGTAGATCAATGTACCACAACTCCAGAGTCTGCTAAATATTTATGAAGGCCTTCTGCAGTCAAGCGGGGGTTCTGATTTGCCTCTCTAGCCATCCTACAAGCAGCTCTCAATGAAATTTTGCTTGGTCTTCCAGACCTTATATTGCCCTCCAGTGTTCCTGTTAACTTCCATTTCTTAATTACATTTCAAACTGAGGAAAGGGCAGCTTGAAAATGCTTTGCTATCTTCTTATAGCCTTCTTCTGCTTTGTGGGCCTCCACCATTTTCATTTTCAAAGTGCTAGGCATCTGCTTAGAAGAACCCATGGGTGCTGTTTTTTGGCCCAAGGTTAGAAGAGGCTTGGTTTTTATAAAGCTGGGAAATTTGCATCACCTGGCCATTCCTAACAATAATAGTGAACAAGGCATAACCCTAACAGGCTAATTAAGGTCTGAAACCTTGGTCAAAGCAAGGGTACCCAAACTTTTGCATAGGCCCATTTTCCTTTTTATAATTTTTAAAATGTAAAAAATAACAATATATTTTTTTTGCCTAAAATACATAGGAAATGTGTCATCTTTAACTTTATCTCTTTTAGAGACCATTTCATCTTCAACTTGCTTAACTGTTCACAATAACAGGAATTTTGACCAGAGGTGCCCAAACTTTTACATGCCACTGTATCTAGAACCCAGTAACATAAGTCTTCAAAAGAAAAGGTAATGCACCTCCAATCATTAAATATCACAATAACAATGGGTCACAATGGTCCCCTAATTGATAGTATTGGTAGTATACACAGACAAAGTCTCATTTTAAATAATGTGAACAATGCGTTATTCTCATTTTCTCGCCACATGATGTGTTTGATATGAGATTGTGATTTTCATATCACTGAAGTATTGCATTGTATAATACAAGAGATCAAACGATTGCAGATTCAAGTCCCCTATGGAGAATAAAAAATAAAAATAAAATTAAAACTATAAAAAAGTTTTAAAAATATTGAAAAAATTAAGAATATAAAGAATATAGCAGAAAAAAAGCCCTTAAATGACAATGTTGACAGAAAAATAAAAAGTTATGGGTCTTTGAAAGAAGAAGAAAAAATGAATGTGCAAAAATGAAAAAAAGAGATTAGCCAATGTGGAACAGCAGTGGTTATTTCCATGTTAATTGATATGCAGCCAAAAAATGCACAGTAAAAGTATGAGTAGTTTATGCAAAAAGTACGGTAAGTAAAAGCAACTTATCAGAATGTCAGTGTTACATATAATAATGATCAAAACGGTGTATAAATAATTATCTGTATAAATTGTCCTTTCTAACTTTATAGAATTATCGTATTAAATTTATCATTAAAGTTATTTTCGGATGACGATCAAACAATGTAGTGAGAAGTTACTTTATACATAAAAGAGTGTTTCTTTGTGGTGGATACTTAAACTCAGAGAAATTAGAACTCTTCAAAAAGGCAAAAATTTCTAGAACCATTTATTTACACCGCATGAACCTGACTGATTTAATTCTTATCTTCTTAGGTTTCCAACTGGGTACATCTGTGATAGGTAACCTTGATTTATCAGCAAGAAGCTAAATACCAATCTAAAATGTAACCGCAGTGTTACCATAGTGTCCCTACTGCACTCAAAGATTCAAAGTTAGCTTTTCCAAGGAGAATACGTAAATTAATTTACATTTTATCCACTTACTGTGCAATTTCCTATTTTTGAGCTTTACAGTGCTTTGATAAAAAGGTACCAAAATAATCTTCAAATATAAATACAGTATTGTTTCTTATATGCAAATTACACAGATCAGCCATAATATTAAAACCTAATCCTAATAATGTATAGGTTCCCACAAATTACACAGATCAGCCATAACAATAAAGCCTAATCTTAAAGGGGTTGTCCACTACTTGGACAATCTCTTCTTGATCTAAATGTTTGGCCCCAATAAAATAAAAAAGCCTATACTCACCTCCCGAGCTGGTGCCGTTCCTGCGGTGTCTGAACTCGCGGTCCTAGGGCTCTCGTGCAGTTGTTGTGACACATGACCCCGTGCTCCTAATCAGTGCTGGCGTTACTGTTCCCCCCTTCGGACAAATCGAACATGAAGAGGAAGTCCAGGCTGCAGCTGATCTCTGACTTCCTCTTCATGTTCAATTTGATCGGAGGCGGGGACATTGATGCCAGCGCTGATTGGGTGCTGGGGTCACGTTTCACAACAGCACAGGAGCCCGGGAGAGCGAGTGCCAATACCGTGGAAACTACGTCAGCACAGGAGGTGAGTATAAGCTTTTTTACTTTATCGAGACCAAGCATGGGGAATGAACCGAGGTTGCCCAAGTAGTGGACAACTTCTATAATAATGTTTAGGTCCCCTCAAATTGCACAGATCAGCCATAACATTAAAGCCTAATTCTAATAATGTAGATTAGATTGGACTTGTAATTTCAGCACAGATGCTCATTAGGACTCGCCAATTTAACTCCTTGAATTTTTTGTCATGTTCCTCAAACTATTTTTGAATCATTTTTGTAGTGTGAGAGGGGGCATTATTGTAATCAAAGCCCAGTGCTATTAGAGAAAATTATAGCTATGAAGGAGAATGTACTTGATAGTCCGAAATATTTTGGGCAGAGGTAATTAAGTAATGCACATAGTACATCCATATGACGTAAAAGGAAATGCAATTCATCCTGCTTGACCACCTACTTCTATTGCTTTAAGGTCCAGTTTTGCTTTTCACATACCCATTGTAGACACGTTTTTGAGAGGACAAGGAATTTCAACTGATCTGCAACCAGTGGTGTCACTTGAAGCTTGTTTGCCCCAATGCAAAATCTCCAACTGGGACCCCAACTATCCTGGGCTCTCTTGAGACCCATTAGTATCCTGGGCCTTGATGCGACTGCAACCCTTGCACCTAGTCTAGTTATGCCCCTGTCTGTAGCCACACAACAAGCTGCGATGCACTGTGTGCCATGGCATATTTTTATTATAGCTAGTATAGACTTTTTTTTTGCTCCTCTGTGGGATCAGACCAGACATGTAAACCCTCGCTCCCCTTGACATCAATAAGCCTTGGGTGCTCATGACCTGGTCACGATTTCACTGATTGCTAATCTATAGACCACTTTTGATAAATATTAATCACTGCACACCAGAAACTCACCACGTGTAATTTTGTACAGAGTCATCTATCCATCGCAATATGCCTCTTGTTAAAGTGACTTAGATTTTTACACTTGCCCAGTTTTTCTGACTGCTTACCTGCAGTCTAACATGCCATCTCTTAAGCAGTGCCACTGTAAAAAGCTAATTCAAGTTATTATCTTTACCTGTCACCAGGGGGTCTGTAAGGGAGGGAAAACCGAGAAATCGCCCAGGGCCCTCATACCCATAAGGTCCCCCAGCAATTACTAGCAGAAACAGCTCTGATAATACCTGTCCTGCATTTTCTGATGTTAATGGTGGAATAAGACGTATGGTGAATTGATATCACATTAATGTGAGTGTCATGTGACCAAAAGTTCTGTACCCTAGAAGAGTCTGAAAGAACTGAATGTGTGAACTTTGTGTACGCAGGTGCATGTATGTATGTGCTCTACTGTTATGATTCTGGCGTAGTACTGCTGGAAACTAGTGGTTGAAGGAGCACAAGCAGGAACAGCAAGCAGTAGTAGAAGTTCTTGAATAAAGCAAAGAAGTTGTAGGAAACAATCTGTACATGAATGAGAACAGTCTGGGTAAGAATGTTGAGGAGCTGGAGACTGAAACTAGGCTAATAGCTAGACACAATACTCAAGCAATGTTTGAGAGATCCATGTGGCTTTAAGTAGGTCCAAACAGGAAACAAGATGGATTCCGCAGGTTCAGAATCTGACATATTAGTAAAGGTCAATCGCAGAACACAACAGCAGCCTCCAGTGGTAAGGAGTGGAGTTGCAGCACAATTATTAAGGTGAACAATAGCAGCAACTAGTGGTCAAACTGTATAAGGACAACAGGAATTCTGACATCTGTATATATACATGTACATTTCTGCATGTTCTTTGTGTATATACATATATGTGTGTGCTATGTATACATACATGTGTGTGTACCACACAGTGTGTTATATACTGATGTATATGTAACATGCAGTGATTGTATAACCTGCAATGTGTGTTAGTTTTTGTAGTATCCACATTTATAAATACCAGCCGTGCAGAAGAGACCTTGTAGGTGTAAACATGTCAGCAATCACCCAAAGAACAAGCAAAATGATGCTCAATCATTGGATGATTGGATTGTTTATGGCGGAACAAAAATCATTGTTTTCAGCAGCACATCGCCTGATGTAAACTGGAGATGTGCTGTTGATGACATGATACTGTATGGGGACAGATTGATCTATTAGAAGTCATTCAGGCCCCATCACTCTTTCTCAGCCTGTGTAAAGAGGACGATAATAGTCGATTGTGCTTGATTAACAGTCTGAAATTGGATTGTGTAAATGCAACCTAAATGTTTCTGTGTGTTGATGGGTATAGGTAAGCATTTGAGGCCTCACTTCTAACTTTTGACCAGGGCCCCATTTTGTACAAAACTGGCCTTGCCTATCAGTGGTTTTACTCTGAGTTCATATACCTCAGCATATAGAAGCAAATTCCTGTTTTAATAAAGGGACGACAACCTTACATTATGCTGCATGCATTATGTTTTAACATTGCCTCTATATCTAATTACAGTTATTTTTTTGACAATATGAGTCGCCTGGCATTGAACCTGCACCAGTGAATGAGTGATGCTACCTTTGAGTTGCACATAGCCGTGATCTTTGTAAAAATATGATCAAAATAATATTGTAGCTTGCGCCATTGGATGTTGTATTTTGGAACTATTTTCCCCTAGACTTTATTCTCATAGAGAATGCCTCAGTAATATGGAACCATAACAAAACACCCTAAAATGATATATGGCGTGCCTTTGATCCAATAATATTCAGATGTAGGGACTCTACCATATTCATGGGGCCTATTTACACAAAGAGTAGGACAGAAAAATGTCTCTAATCAAGTTTATGTAAAATCTTTCCAGCTTTTGATATATACAGTAAGTGTGCATTGTGTTAGTATTTTCTTATGTCCATACACCAAGTATCAGTTTGGTCTTCTCTTGGCCCTAATTCAGAAATTTTACAAAGGGTTTCTTAGATGATAACTACCAATGAAGGAATAACCCACTGTGAGATCAATATGACTTGAAGGCTTAATGTAAGACTATTCTCACATCCCCCAGATTTGTTGCAGACAATTCTGCGATGATGAAAATCAGTTCTAGTCATTTGAATGGATTTATTTCTGCATTATACGCATGGATTTCTGCAAGTTCCATTCAAATAAATGGAACAGTAACACAAACGTTTGTAACAAATCTGCTACATTTGTATATAATCTTTAGGAACAGTCAAGACATAGTGATCGCACAGTGGGTTATTTCTCAATTCAATATTCTTTTTCTTATTTCTTTACTTTAAGAAATTTAAGCATCTGTATGTCATATATCAATGGTTTATATGTAAATACTTGCCTTAGCCACCACACCATAAAATGTTGACATTGAAGGGTAAAATGAAATGTTTTGCATTAAACTGATTTTGTATACTTATTTCTTATCGTTACATAGAAATTATTATTATAATCAATTTTGACTTTTTGGAGAAACCCGTCATAGGAGTCAAAAAGCTGTTCTCCAGAAAGGCCCAGCAGTGACACAGAATCACATTCCTGAGCCAGATGTTAAGCACTGAGATATTTGGTGGTGCAGATGGCTGGGAAATGTACGGACAGTGCTGGGAATAATTTGCATCAATGAAATACTTGTTTTCAGCTTTCACGTGGGAGAATAGCTCAAGAATGTAAAATATTTAATGCTCTGTGCCCCTAATTTACCTTATCAAATCCTGGAGGGTCATATTAAATGTAAATTAAAAAAAAAGGTTTCCAAACCTTGTATAGCATTTGAAGTCCAAAAGAAATATACCTGTTGTTTTTCTATTGTGGCATGCCACTTCAAATAAATTATAAAAAGTGCTCTTCACAACAGTTAAAAAAATGCAAAAATTAAAAAAAATTAAAAACAGGCTTCCAATAAATGCTCACCATATGAATGTGGCTACTAACTGGTGACAGAAGCATAGAAGAACAGTCAAGAATATGAAGAGTGAAGAAACAGATATATATATATATATATATATATATATATATATATATATATATATATATATGCGGCACGGTGGCGCAGTGGTTAGCACTGCAGCCTTGCAGCACTGGGGTCCTGGATTCAAATCCCACCAAGGACAACATCTGCAAGGAGTTTGTATGTTCTCCCCATGTTTGTGTGGGTTTCCTCCATGTTCTCCGGTTTCCTCCCACACTCCAAAGACATACTGATAGGGAATCTAGATTGTGAGCCCCGATGGGGACAGCGACGATAATGTATGTAAAGCGCTGCAGAATATGTTAGCGCTATATAAAGATTATTATTATTATATATAAATATACATTGGTGTGAAAAAGTATTTGCCCCCTTCCTGATTTCTTATTCTTTTGCATGTTTGTCACACTTAACCCTCCGTCACATACAATATCGGTTCTAACGAGTTCACATACAATGTGACTGTCAGGCGCAGGCTAGAAAAATACCTATAATATCTAATGTTTGCAATTTCAGTTCTCTAAAAGTGATCAGTGACCTTCATACGGATGTAATAAAGGAGACTACACATAATCAGGTGCAAAAAAACCCATTTACTTAACATAAAACTAATAACTCTGAAATAAAAACATTTCAAAACTCCCGCCAAATAGTCCCCAGTTCGACACTACAAAGAAAATTTATGGAAACAAACTGAATTTTAAGGTACCTTAAGTACTATTAAACACATATTCAATCAGAATTAGATCCTGAAGTTTCCCCAGAAAAATTACACTTACAGAGCAAAGAGCAAGAATTACACATCATTTTTGCCTGTGTCAGGCAGATTGCATTATGACATTTGTGACATTCATAATTAGAAAGCCTTCTGATTCCGCTTTCCGTGGTGCAAGTGGTGCATCTCCTTCTTTTGGGAGGTGGTGCAGGTGGTGAATTTTCACTATCATCTTCTGGGTGGAATCTTTTGAGCTGAACTTGAAGGCGAGAGGGGATACCGATTGTTTTCATACTTCTCCTGCGTAGCTCTCCAAGCACTAGTTCATGGGCCAATTTTTTCAGATAGAATCGTCTACGGAGTGGTTCAAGCTTGTTTTCAAGGTAAATGACTTGTGAATTTATACCACCCAAATTCAACATAGCAAAAAATATGACCATTGGCCAGCGTTTGGTGTTTCTGCTGACGTTGAAAGTTGAGCACATCTGATCAGCTGTATCAACACCCCCTTTGGTTGCATTATAAAATGTAATTATCTCCGGGTTTTTTTGTGCCTCAGTCCCAGGATCGATGGCATCATCATCATGATAGAAGAAGTACAATTTTTTTTGCTTGTGTTACATAGGAAACCAAAACCTTTCCATTATGGAATGCAAACATACTGCTGTACTGTTGTCTCCCTTTCACACTTACAAACTGTGTAGGCAATTCTTTTTTATTTTTTCTTACAGTTCCGACATATGAAAGCTTCTGCATTTTCAGATAATCAATCAGATCACAATTTGAAAACCAATTGTCAGCTGTTATATTGCGACCCGATCCAAATAAGGGCTCAGCCAGTCTTTTTACAACATCACTGGGTTTGTTGCTGACACAGTAAGGACCTTCTGGTTGTTTTCCTGCATAAACTTCCAGGTTGTAAGTGTAGGTCTTACTGGCATCAACAAGGGCATACATTTTTATTCCATATTTGTTAGGCTTTGATGGAATATATTGACGAAAGGCACATTTACCACGAAAACCAGGGAGCATTTCGTCAATAGTGAGATTCTCCCCAGGGCAATAGCTTTTTTTACAGTTTTCAACAAATTTTTGGAATATATCATGAATTGGAGCAAGTCGGTCATGTGTTTTACGTTTGGTTCGGGTAGTTCTGTCGTCAAACCGAAGGCAACGAATTAGAAGCTTGAATCTGTTTATGGACATAACAAGGCCAAATTTTTCAACTCCATCCCCATCTTTAATCCAAAGTTCCTCCAAACTTTGTCTATTTGTCCTATAAGCTCCTGCAAGGTATAATAATCCAAGAAAAGCACGCAGTTCTATTTCATCTGTGGCCTTGATGGTTCTGTTGCAGATGAACTTGTCCTTTATAATGTCTATATATTGGTTGGTATATGTGACAATAGAGTCCAGAATGTCATCTGTGAATAAACTATTCCAGCATTCAACTGCAGTTTTTGCATTACTTGCAGTTCCTATAACTGCAGGAAGGTGAGTAATAATGTTTTGAGGTTCCCTACGTTTTTTCTGGAGTGGCTTCTTGTTCCATTGTTTTTTTTTATCTTTTCCCATATAATAAGATTCTACATCTTCATCCTCATCACTTTCTCCATCTTGCTCTGTTTCAGAATCCACTTCACATACTTCCACCTCATCATGAGAATCAATCTCACTTTCCTCTCCTAAATCCTCATTCAGTGTGGGGTCTGCATCATCTAACAGCATGTTTGTTACTTCCTCAACATCAAGGTTTTTTGATAAATTGTACATTTTCCTCTCCATTTCAGCAGATAATCTGAAGCAAGAGAAGGAATATGTGTTAGGGAACTACTGTATATGCCTGAGCAGCACACTTTCTTTTTTAATCTGCCTTATTTCTATGAAATATCCTCACACTTTGTGCTATACATTCATAAAACAAGCTAAATAAACAATTGTGATGAATAAAAACATAAAATACCAACCTTATTGAGTGTGACGTGTTCACATATAACTGCGCTAATCTCTCAGGCTCATTGTATCTGTCCTCCTGAAACTCTGCAATCCAACTGTGGTATGAGGTTTCACAGAGCTGCTAGAGACAGGAGACTACCTGGAGGGAGGGGATTTCCTCACAATCTGGTGAGGAAGGAGAAATGAAAGTAAAAGAGATGTGCCTGTCAGGCCTATTGTATGTGACGGAGGGTTAAATGTTTCAGATCACAAAACAAATTTAAGTATTAGACAAAGATAACACAAGTAAACACAAAATGCAGTATTTAAATGAAGGTCTTTATTATTAAGGGAAAAAGAAATCCAAACCTACATTCAACCTATACTACAGAGAGGGAAAAATCTGAAATGTGGACCAGTCTGCAAACTAAACTGAATAAAGACATGAAGATTGCATACCAAAACTGCAATTTTTCACCACTAACATGTAAAAATCATTCTTTTTCATGTACAATGTATCCTTACTCTTTTAAGCTTATTAGATTTTTAAACTCTAGTATGTTTTCCATATATGATAAAAAGAATGAAATGTATAAGGATGGTTTTGGTTAGGTAACTGTATGGCAAAAAAATCAATACAGTTCCCTCGTCCTTGTGCTGGATGCCCTATATCACTCACCACTGCACATGATAACAGTTTGTTGACTGTATTCTTGGGCATTGGCAATGTCATTGACAATTACTTCTCTTATGTGCTTATTTTATGGAGGCTTAGGCGAATGGAGCCTTCTACAGGCTTACATATTGCCCGACGAGTCCCCTCTTCACCAATACATTAATGATTATGCAACGAACACAAACTGATGCTTAATAATAACTCTTAAAGCATTAACAATACATGCTTGTATTGCTAAGCTACAAATATAGAATACAGCCATTTTGAGATTCTACGAATTAGACATTATAATCTTTATTATGATGGCATTATCACAGCTGCAGTTGTAACAGTAGGGGAAACTGATTACATAAGTAATTTGTATGTGCCAGTGAGCAAAGCAGCATGCTTTGTTGTTAAACCAGTATTAATAGAAGCAATTTAAATTGTGTCTCTTAAGAAGCTGATTTCCTGCTCCATACTCATCAATTTGTAATTCAGGCACCATCACAAGCACAAGTAATGTACGTGTACAATTGGATGTATCAAATTAAGCACATTATCTATTTTCTTGATACTTTCTAATTCCAAAGCAGAAACGGGTTCAATGATTCTGTTTAGGCATATCCGACTAATGATCTTTTATAATTGGATTTTAAACGTTTTGCAAATAACTTGTAAAAATGTTGAAAGAAGTTATAATGGAAGGAAATTTGATTACCGCAATTAAAATAATATTTGTTGTGAATAATGTATTCATTCCAATTGTGCCTTCTATTTGGGGAAAGTATCTTTTGTAATAGAGGTCTCCAATCTTTCATAGCTTCTGACTCTTCATATTCCTCGCTGTTTAAGGAAGATGTAAAATTATTGTACTGAAATTGGTGATGCCTATTATTGCTTTTTTCCATGTTGCCTGCTTGCTTGTTTGTTGGTTTCCTCCATTAGAGCACTGTAATGATCAATGCTTGGCAGAAAGTACACTAAATTACACTTTCTATTTTGACACAGATTTAAACTCCTGCTAGCGCCCAAGTTATACTGTTTTGTTGTAATGAATTCCATTCATTTACATTATGTTTTTATATTGTACTAGAATATGTATGTATTTCAAGGTTTTATACTTTGTATGTTCCTACAACGCATAACTTCAGCATAACTCTTCTGGACTTTAAGAACAGGTCTATCCCCTAAAACTGATCTCCAACCTTTCTTACCTTGATACCCATATTCAGCTCTGAGAGAGGGTCATGAGCCACATCCAGAGCCCCCTGAATAGTGACATTCGGCACCTGCCTCTCCCACAGTAGTGACACCCAGAGTCTCCATTGTTGTTAGAATGACAGCCAAAGTTTCCCCTCAGACATTACACCAAGGCAGTATAGTTACTGTACATCTAGGGCTTTCCATCTTATCTCAATTGTTATTTTTGCATCAAGCACTCCTACCACATACAGCTTCATGCACCCCCTCTACCTGTCTGTATCATCCTATGTCCAGCTTAGCACTTAATTTATCTCTCCCACCCCAAGGCCAATATATGCACATCCAGATCTGTTGTTCTGTGCAGGGCTACTCACAAAAATAACCATCTGGAGACCGGCTCTGGAGAACAGTTGTTTTATAAACCTGTTGCTAATCCACTAAGTTAGAAGACAGTCTGGAGCCACACATCATGGGCCTGCAAGATTAAGGGATTCCTGCCCAAAAACATCAGCAATAGCTGTCAACACTGACACTCCTGGCCTTTGCTGCTGGGTGGTGGCTGTCAATTACAAGAAGCCTTCTGGTGATCACCCACACATAATTACTGCAATCAAACAGTCACAATCAGTAGGCTAGTTGGGGGCTCTTCACCTTTCAGAGGAGGCTTACAATAGACTGCATCCCTCTGTGCTTTTATTGCAGTGGGGTGAAGGAAATAATATTCTTGGGCTTTCAATAAAACATATCACAGTGCTGAAAATATATGGTACCGAGCATTAGCGTGGAGCAGGAAGGGCTTAAACACGGTGGCAAATGCAGGTTACTCTAATATTGATCAGTTTCTATTTGAAATCTTAGATGTACATAGATGTTATATTTTTTATATTGACACTTTCCAATATTATATTTTACTTTGTTTTTATCTACTGCAATTTCAGTCCTTGCTACCACTGTTTAATTCATTTATTGATAAACTTACCTATTTCAGACTTCATTACGTCACTTTGCTACCTAAAATCATATTCAGCCATCTGATCAGTGCTTCCATAATCCTTGTATACTTTAAATAGGAACACATGTATTCGTGCCATCTGTGTTAGTGAAAAGTGCTATGGCTCCATTTTTATTGCACCACAGACATTTTAAAAAAAGGACATACACAGCAATCACAGGGCCAATATCAAACGTCATAAAGAGCCGTAAAAACGAAGAGAAAGCAATTTTCCTTGCATAAACTATTTGAGTTTTGTTTTATTGCTCCATAGAATACAATACCAAACCTTCTGTGGCTTATAAATATGATTTTGAACATATTGGAGTAGATATTTCTTGTGCTTTTGGGTTAGTAGAGGTGAATGTCTTGAAATTTGGGCATGAAGGCCTTCAACATTTAGTATGCACCGTATTGTGGAAACTGAAACCTGATTGTCTGCTGCCACCAAATCTTCTTGCATGTCTCTTGTGGTCACGTGAGAGTTCCTGAAAACCTGCCTCCTCACGAATCTGGCAGTCAGTGATAGCTTACTCTTCCTCCCACGTCCAGATAGTTTAGGCAGTATTCCTTCAACTTTGAACTTGCGAATTATCTCTTCTTTCAAATCTTTGGATCACTCAGTTAATTTGCATCTTTCTTGCATATGTTTATGGGGTAGTGCACCAAGTTGAACTGGGAAACTTATAGAACATCCAATGCTCCGCTCGGAAATAAAATATGCAAATAGCTTTTTCATAGTGCATGAGAGAAGTGTCTACAGTGCCACCTATTGAAAACAGTAATCCTGAAACTCATAACGAACCCTGTCACAAGCAGGCATAAGAAGACTTATAGCTCATTTCTATGTCAGCTTGGCACTCCTCACAAGGCAAAACTCTATATCTCTCTTTCAGCCTCTTTTTCTGCCAGCCAGGTTATCTGCTTTGCAATGACAAGTTACAAACACCTAGAAACATGTGTCTACAAATGGAGATTTTATACAGTACAGACCAAAAGTTTGGACACACCTTCTCATTTAAAGATTTTTCTGTATTTTCATGACTATGAAAATTGTACATTCACACTGAAGACATCAAAACTATGCATTAACACATGTGCAATTATATACTTAACAAAAAAGTGTGAAACAACTGAAAATATGTCTTATATTCTAGGTTCTTCAAAGTAGCCACCTTTTGCTTTGATGACTGCTTTGCACACTCTTGGCATTCTCTTGATGAGCTTCAAGAGGTAGTCACCGGAAATGGTCTTCCAACAATCTTGAAGGAGTTCCCAGAGATGCTTAGCACTTGTTGGCCCTTTTGCCTTCACTCTGCGGTCCAGCTCACCCCAAACCATCTCGATTGGGTTCAGGTCTGGTGACTGTGGAGGCCAGGTCATCTGGCGTAGCACCCCATCACTCTCCTTCTTGGTCAAATAGCCCTTACACAGCCTGGAGGTGTGTTTGGGGTCATTGTCCCGTTGAAAAATAAATGATGGTCCAACTAAATGCAAACTGGATGGAATAGCATGCCCCTGCAAGATGCTGTGGTAGCCATGCTGGTTCAGTATGCCTTCAATTTTGAATAAATCCCCAACAGTGTCACCAGTAAAGCACCCCCACACCATCACACCTCCTCCTCCATGCTTCACGGTGGGAACCAGGCATGTAGAGTCCATCCGTTCACCTTTTCTGTGTCGCACAAAGACACGGTGGTTGGAACCAAAGATCTCAAATTTGGACTCATCAGACCAAAGCACAGATTTCCACTGGTCTAATGTCCATTCCTTGTGTTCTTTAGCCCAAACAAGTCTCTTCTGCTTGTTGCCTGTCCTTAGCAGTGGTTTCCTAGCAGCTATTTTACCATGAAGGCCTGCTGCACAAAGTCTGCTCTTAACAATTGTTGAAGAGTTGTGTCTGCTGCTAGAACTATGTGTGGCATTGACCTGGTCTCTAATCTGAGCAGCTGTTAACCTGTGATTTCTGAGGCTGGTGACTCGGATAAACTTATCCTCAGAAGCAGAGGTGACTCTTGGTCTTCCTTTCCTGGGGCGGTCCTCATGCGAGCCAGTTTCTTTGTAGCGCTTGATGGTTTTTGCAACTGCACTTGGGGACACTTTCAAAGTTTTCCCAATTTTTTGCACTGACTGACCTTCATTTCTTAAAGTAATGATGGCCACTCGTTTTTCTTTACTTAGAATTAATATTATGGCAAGAAAAAAGCAGCTAACAGTCTATTCAGTAGGCCTATCAGCTGTGTATCCACAAGACTTCTGCACAACACAACTGATGGTCCCAACCCCATTTATAAGGCAAGAAATCCCACTTATTAAACCTGACAGGGCACAGCTATGAAGTGAAAACCATTTCCGGTGACTACCTCTTGAAGCTCATCAAGAGAATGCCAAGAGTGTGCAAAGCAGTCATCAAAGCAAAAGGTGGCTACTTTGAAGAACCTAGAATATAAGACATATTTTCAGTTGTTTCACACTTTTTTGTTAAGTATATAATTCCACATGTGTTAATTCATAGTTTTGAAGCCTTCAGTGTGAATGTACAATTTTCAAAGTCATGAAAATACAGAAAAATCTTTAAATGAGAAGGTGTGTCCAAACTTTTGGTCTTTACTGTATATGTATATATATATATATATATTTATTTATTAAGTCATGTGGCAAGGCTCTTTAAGGAGTCGACATTGACTTTTAGGATTGCTACTTTCAATAGGTGGAAATAGAGACCATGATATCTTCCTCTGTGAAGAGACTATTTACATACTGTATATTTCTACAATGCATACAGTACAGACCAAAAGTTTGGACACACCTTCTCATTTAAAGATTTTTCTGTATTTTCAAGACTATGAAAATTGTACATTCACACTGAAGGCATCAAAACTATGAATTAACACATGTGGAATTATATACTTAACAAAAAAGTGTGAAACAACTGAAAATGTCTTATATTCTAGGTTCTTCAAAGTAGCCACCTTTTGCTTTGATGACTGCTTTGCACACTCTTGGCATTCTCTTGATGAGCTGCAAGAGGTAGTCACCGGTAATGGTTTTCACTTCACAGGTGTGCCCTGTCAGATTTAATAAGTGGGATTTCTTGCCTTATAAATGGGGTTGGGACCATCAGTTGTGTTGTGCAGAAGTCTGGTGGATAAACAGCTGATAGTCTTACTGAATAGACTGTTAGAATTTGTATTATGGCAAGAAAAAAGCAGCTAAGTAAAGAAAAACGAGTGCCCATCATTACTTTAAGAAATGAAGGTCAGTTAGTCCGAAAAATTGGGCAAACTTTGAATGTTTCCCCAAGTGCAGTTGAAAAAACCATCAAGCGCTACAAAGAAAGTGGCTCACATGAAGACCGCCCCAGGAAAGGAAGACCAAGAGTCACCTCTGCTTCTGAGGATAAGTTTATCCGAGTCACCAGCCTCAGAAATCGCAGGTTAACAGCAGCTCAGATTAGAGACCAGGTCAATGCCACACAGAGTTCTAGCAGCAGACACATCTCTTCAACAACTGTTAAGAGGAGACTTTGTGCAGCAGGCCTTCATGGTAAAATAGCTGCTAGGAAACCACTGCTAAGGACAGGCAACAAGCAGAAGAGACTTGTTTGGGCTAAAAAACACAAGGAATGGACATTAGACCAGTGGAAATCTGTGCTTTGGTCTGATGAGTCCAAATTTGAGATCTTTGGTTCCAACCACCGTGTCTTTGTGTGACGCAGAAAAGGTGAACGGATGGACTCTACATGCCTGGTTCCCACCGTGAAGAATGGAGGAGGAGGTGTGATGGTGTGGGGGTGCTTTTCTGGTGACACTGTTGGGGATTTATTCAAAATTGAAGGCATACTGAACCAGCATGGCTATCACAGCATCTTGCAGCGGCATGCTATTCCATCCAGTTTGTGTTTAGTTGGACCATCATTTATTTTTCAACAGGACAATGACCCCAAACACACCTCCAGGCTGTGTAAGGGCTATTTGACCAAGAAGGAGAGTAATGGGGTGCTACGCCAGATGACCTGGCCTCCACAGTCACCAGACCTGAACTCAATCGAGATGGTTTGGGGTGAACTGGACCGCAGAGTGAAGGCAAAAGGGCCAACAAGTGCTAAGCATCTCTGGGAACTCCTTCAAGATTGTTGGAAGACCATTTCCGGTGACTACCTCTTGAAGCTTATCAAGAGAATGCCAAGAGTGTGCAATGCAGTCATCAAAGCAAAAGCTGGCTACTTTGAAGAACCTAGAATATAAGACATATTTTCAGTTGTTTCACACTTTTTTGTTAAGTATATAATTCCACATGTGTTAATTCATAGTTTTGATGCCTTCAGTGTGAATGTACAATTTTCATAGTCATGAAAATAGAGAAAAATCTTTAAATGAGAAGGTGTGTCTGATGTGTTTTTTTTCACATGATTAGTTAGTTTCTTGAAAAGTTGCATAAAGTGTGTTTGAAACAACATCTGATTTGTAAATAAGTGCTCTTATATGGGATTCTACTCTAGGAGTTTAATGATTCCAACACTGCAGTGGTCATGAAAGGGAACCTATCATTTAAAAAAATGCTATTGACCTGCAGATATGATGTTAATCTGAAAGTTAATAGTCTTCTTAAGCAGCCCGCGGCCCGTACAGAAAACCTCACTGCCAGGAGAAAATTAAAATGAACTTTATTCCTCCCCGCAGACTCAGACTTTCAGTCATAGGGGTGGGCCAGCATGACTTCAGTCACCGCTCAGTGAATAGTGAGCAACAGCTGTAAACACACCCCAGGACTGACTGACAGACAGATCTAATGTTGCTTTAGCCACAAATTTTTCATTTTTTCAAAGAGTAATAAGAAAAAATTGACTGATCAGTTTGTTGTGCAATTTCTCTTAAGTATGCCGATGAGGTTAGAAAGTACTGTTTGGGCATATGGTGGGCCTCAGAAGGAAAGAGCACCATTTGAGTTTTGGAGCTCAATTTTTGTTAGAATAGATTGCAGATGATATGTCACATTAAGAGAGCTGCTAAAAAGCCAAAAAGGCAGAAACGCTCCAAAATTGATCCTATTTTTGAAACTATATGTAATGCTGGTGGGTGTGAACCAACTGTGCCACGGTCAGACAATACGGAGTCATGGCAGACAGCACATGTTTAGTATACGTAGCCGAGGGCAGGAGCGGAGAGGTCAGGATAAACGGTAAACGAGCCGGGTCAATAGCAGGAGGGACAGAACAAACATGCACCCACAGAATCCAGAGTCAAACAACTGGGAACCAATGAGAACCGGTGAGAAGACATGTGAGACGCCGGCACTTGTGTGCACTATATCACTTGTGTAATTCATCTTGGGGTATAGTGAGCATTTTAAATTCACAGGTATTTCACAGAATTATATACCATTGGGCTATGGAAGTAAAAAATTACATATTTTCTACAAAAATGTTTTAGCGCCAAGTTTTTAATTTTTAAAAGGGCTAATAGGAGAAAATGGACCACAACATTTGTTACACAATTTCTGCTGATGCCAATATCCTATCTGTGGTTGGAAACTACTTTTCAGTCATCATGTAAAGCTCAGAAGGGAAGGAGCACTACAGTGGAGTGC
Source organism: Phyllobates terribilis (assembly GCF_046119375.1). NCBI lineage: Eukaryota > Metazoa > Chordata > Amphibia > Anura > Dendrobatidae > Phyllobates > Phyllobates terribilis. The sequence continues at coordinate 474,791,501 of NW_027362763.1, forward strand.
AGATTTTGCTGGAATAGGTTGTGGGCGCAATGTAACAATTGTAGAGCCCTTGAGGTGCCAGAACAGCAGATCCCTCCTATAAGCAACCCCATTTCGCAAACTAAACTTCTCAGTGAATATATCTAGTGATGCCGCGAGCATATTGACACTATAGGTGCGTCACAGAATTTTATACCATTGGACGGTGAAGAAAAAATAATTACATTTTTACCACTAAAATATAGTTTTAGCCTTAGCTTTTACATTTTCCCAAGGGAAAATAGATAAAAATGGGCATATAATTCGCTGCACAATTTCCCCTGAATGTGGCAATACCTTATATATGGTTGCATATTTCAATTTGACCACACAGCAGAGCTCAAGAGGGAAGGAGCACCATTTGACTTTTGGAGTGCAGATTTTCATAGAATATTTTGCTGACACCATTTGCAGAGCCACTAAGTGCCAGAACAGAAGAAACCGCCTTCATGTGACCTCCTTTGGGAAATTGCACCCCTCTTGGAATTCATCTACATTCATCTAGTGACAATTTCAACTCCATGTATATTTTCCAGAAATAAGCATGCAATGGATGTTGCAGAGTGAAAATTACAAATATGACAGTGAAGAGCTGACTCGGAGCTTACTTTTTGCAAAACGAGAGGACATTTTAACGGATACCATTTTTATTTACATACAAGTTTTTGATCATGTTATAATCCACTTTTTGATTGGCAGTATGATGAAAAAAATAGTTTTTGTTATGTTTTTATTTTTTTGTGGTGTTCACTGTATTGGTTAAATAGTTTGAAAGTTTTACAAATCGGAATGTTCTGGATGCCTAGATGCTAAATATGAGCACTTTTATTGTTTGTTTATTTTTTACACAAAATGAGTATTTGTTTGCTTAATATTTTTTCTTGATTTTTTTTGTGGTTTGTTTTAATATTTAAATTTTTTTTTAACTTTGTAATACTTTTTACTAGTAACTCTATAGGATTTCAACTTTTATTTGTCTGATCACTGGTCTTATACATTGTAGTTTATCATACCTGTCAGTGTTACACAGACAGAACATCTGTTAGACCTTGCTTATGGCAAGGCATAACAGGTAACCATACCTGGCAGACTCGAAAGTCATTCTGTAAACTTGCCAAGACACCATTAGCTTCTCTGGATCATTTCTTGGGGTTGTTGATGGGGTAACAGAGGGAGCAACCAGCACCAATTACTGGTGATGGTAGCATTTAGAGGGTTAAAAAGCCAGCGGGAGCTTGGTTATCATTCAAGCTCCCATGCTCACACAATCCCTCGCTGTGTTTGTAAAAGTCTGATCTATCAAAAATATATAATAAATAAATTAATCCGATCGGTGCAAGTTCTCTCACTTAAAAAGATGAGAGAGGCCTGTAATTGACATTATAGGTAGACCTCAACTATGAGAGACAAAATGAGAAAACAAATCCTGAAAATCACATTGTCTGAATTGGAAAGAATTTTTTTTCAAATTTTGGTGGAAAATAAGTATTTGGTCAATTACAAACAAACAAGATTTCTGGCTCTCACAGACCTGTAACTTTTTCTTTATGAGGCTCGTCTGTCCTCTACTCATTACCTGTAGTACTGGAACCTGTTTGAACTTGTTATTAGTATAAAAGACACCTGTCCGCAACCTCAAACAGTCAGAGTGTAGCAGAGTGCATCTTCTTACAGTCACCACTGTACTTACAAGAGCTTCAATCAGCAAGATATCTTGAGTAAACAGTATTTACTTCATACTGGTTAAACATGAGATACAATTCAGTGTCACACAGTCCGTGTGCTGCTGACATAACAGATTCAGGAAAAAGAAAGAAAAACACAGGAAGTAAAACAACCAACAATTGAGAGCTTTCCTCCTCCATTACAGCAAGCATATAACTTTACACACTATCGCCATCTGCTGTCTGGTTAGTATAAAGTCCTCCTTTCACTTATAATAAGTCCTAATCTGTTGTATATGGCAACAAATTGTAGCCCAGCACCAGGCTGGGAAGACTGAATCTGCAATAGGCAAGCAGCTTGGTGTGAAGAAATCAACTGTGGGAGCAATAATTAGAAAATGGAAGACATACAATACCACTGATAATCTACCTCGATCTGGGGCTCGACACAAGACGTCATCACGTGGGGTCAAAATGATCTCAAGAACGGTGAGCAGATCCCAGAACCACACGTGGGGACCTAGTGAATGACCTGCAGAGAGCTGGGACCAACGTTACACAGGCTACCATCAGTAACACACAACGCCGCCAGGGACTCAGATTCTGCAGTGCCAGACGTGTCCCCCTGCTTAAGCCATTACATGTCCGAGCCCATCTGAAGTTTGCTAGAGAGCATTTGGATGATCCAGAAGAATATTGGGAGAATGTCATATGGTCAGATGAAACCAAAGTAGAACTGTTTGGTAGAAACACAACTCGTCGTGTGTGGAGGAGAAAGAATGCTGAGTTGCATCCAAAGAACACCATATCTTCCGTGAAGCATGGGGGTGGCAACATCATGCTTTGGGGCTGTTTCTCTGCCAAGAGACCAGTACGACTGATCCATGTACATGAAAGAATAAATGGGGCCATGTATCGTGAGATTTTGAGTGCAAACCTCCTTCCATCAGCAAGGGCATTAAAGATGAAGCGTGGCTGGGTCTTTCAGCATGACAATGATCCCAAGCACACTGCCAGGGCAATGAAGGAGTGGCTTCGTAAGAAGCATTTCAAGGTCCTGGAGTGGCCTAGTCAGTCTCCAGATCTAAACCCAATAGAAAAACTTTGGAGGGAGTTGAAAGTCTATGTTGCCCAGTGACTGCCCCAAAACATCACTGCTCTAGAGGAGATCTGCATGGAGGAATGGGCCAACATACCAGCAACAGTGTATGCCAACCTTGTGAAGATTTACAGAAAAGGTTTGACCTCTGTCATTGCCAACAAAGGATATATAACAAAGTATTGAGATGAACTTTTGTAATTGACCAAATACTTATTTTCCACCAAAATTTGAAAAAAAATTCTTTCCAAATCAGACAATGTGATTTTCAGGATTTGTTTTCTCATTTTGTCTCTCATAGTTGAGGTCTACCTATAATGTCAATTACAGGCCTCTGTCATCTTTTTAAGTGGGAGAACTTGCACAATTGGTGGCTGACTAAATACTTTTTTTCCCCACTGTAGGTTGCCATGACAATTGAGGGTCTGTTGAGGTCCCCCATGCTTTTCATGACAATTCTCCTCCAGCTGGTGTTCAAAGGCAATCATGATTTTCACTATACATATGTAGCATCGGCGTCCCTGCCCTCTGCTAGGCAGGGACGCCGTCCCTCTCACCTCCGCGCTCCTCACGTGGGCCCCTCCAGCGCTCTTGTCTCTGTCGGCGCAGCGGCGTCCCTGCCCCATGTCAGACAGGGACACCGTCTCTCTCGCCCCCCGGCTCCTGGCGCGGCTTCTCCCTGCGCTCCGTTCCCTGCTGTGGCCGGTGCGCGTTCTTCCTTCAGCAGAGAGCTTAGGGCACGCTCACTCCCCCCCCCTTTTAAAGGGACAGCGCGCGTCTTCCTAAAGAGTCCCCGGCCAATGGCCAGAGGACTTCCCACATTTAAGGCACCTCCTCCAAAATGGAGGTGCCCGAGCAAAGTTGTTTGCACTGTGTCTGATCTGTGCTTCAGCCCTCAGGTCCCGCTGCTAGCCCGACTTCTCGTCCTGCCTGCCAGCCTGTTATCTGCCCGTTACCTGCCGAGCCTGCCAGCCTGCTCACCTGGTGCGCTCACCTGTTACCTGCCTGTTACCGGGCTTGGCTATCCGTCCGCTCACCTGGGAACATCCGCCTGCCCTGTCTGTCAGACTGCTCACCTGGGAGCGTCCACCAGTTACCTGCCTGTCACCTGCCTCATCTGTCAGACCGCTCACCTGGGAGTGTCCACCAGTTACCTGCCTGTTACCTGTCTGGTCTCTCTGCCTGCTCACCTGGGAGCGTCCACCAGTTACCTGTCTGTTACCTGCTGTGTCCATCTGCCCGCTCAGCTGGGAGCGCCCACCAGTTACCTGTCAGTTACCCGCCTCGTCTGTCTGCCCGCTCACCTGGGAGCACCTGCCTGTTTCCTGCCAGCCTGCCTGGAGACCCTGCCGTCACTTGCTGTGACCACCTTCCTGGTAAACCTATAGACTGCTACTTGCCCTGCTTTCTTGAACTGTGACCACCTGTCGGCTACCAGAGACTTCCGCCTGCTTGCCGTGTCCATCCGCCATACCGGTCAGTCCCAGCCATCTGACCCGTGGGAGCCACCTGCTCTCTTACAAGGTCGTCCCCAGAGTAGCACCTGGTCCCTCAGCCCGGATCCTCCCTGGTCACGGTGTCGTTAGCTGCAGTACGACCAGGGTCTGTTCGGGTGGATACTTAGTCACGCCCCTCTGGGTCCCTCCTTGCACCTTGGCTCAGTGGTTCCACCACCCGGACCCGTAACAACATAGCAGTGCTATACAGGTCTATGAGTTAATAACTCTAAGGCCACGTCCCCACTATCAGTATTTGATCAGTATTCGGTCAGTATTTTTTCTCAGGAATGAAAGCCCAAACCAGGTGAGGACCAATCAGAGAAAAGGTTTAATAGAAACAAGTACATCAATTCTTCATTTATCATCTACTCCTGGTTTTGGTTCCCACTCCTGAGAAAAAATACTGACCAAATACTGATATTTGGCCTAAAACGCTTCAACGGATCCCAGTGATTGTGAGATTGTTTTCTCGTGACCTATTGTACTTGATGATAGTGGTAAAATTTGTTCGATATGACTTGGGTTTATTTGGTGCTCCTTCCCTTCCGAGGTCTGCCATGTGCGCAAATAGTATTTTTGTGCTACATATGGGGTATCAGCATATTCAGGAGAAATTGCACAACAAGTTGTATGGTCCATTTTCTCTTGTTACCCTTGTGAAAATAAAAAATGTGGGACTAAAAGAACATTATTGTGGGAAAAATTTGATTTTTTATTTTCAGGGCTCTATGTTTTAAACTTCTATGAAGCAAATGGGGGTTCAAGGTGCTCACTACACATCTAGAGCATGGTGTCCACTCTCAATTCCAGCTATTTTGCATTCAGAAAGTGAAACGGTGCTCCTTCCCTTCCATGCCTTGCCATATGTCCAAGCAGTAGTTTTCCCCCACATATGGTGTATCGGCGTACTCAGGGAAACTGCACAACAAATTTTGGGTTCCATTTTCTCCTGTTACCCTTCTGAAAATAAAAAATTTGGGCTAAAGTAAAATTTTTGTGAAAAAAAAAGTAAAATGTTTATTTTTTCCTTACAGATTGCATTCATTTCTGTGAAGCACCTGAAAGGTTAATAAATGAATGTGGTTTTGAGTACTTTGAGGGGTGCAGTTTTTAGAATGGTATCACTTTTGAGTATTTTATGTTATATAGCAGCCTCAAAGTCACTTCAAATGTGATGTGGTCCCTAAAAAAAATAGTTTTGTAAATTTTGTTCAAAAAATGAGAAATTGCTGATCAACTTTTAACCCTTCTAACTTGCTAACAAAAAAATTCTGTTTAAAAAATGATGCAGATATAAAGTAGACATATGGGAAATATTATTTATTAACTACTTTATGTGACATAACTCTCTGGTTTAAGTGCATAAGAATCAAAGTTTGAAAATTGCATGTTTACAAGCAGTGACAGTTTTAAACCATGATGGACATAGCACGTCATGATGCGGGAACTGACACCCGCTCATGACGTGCTATATGCCCATCATTGATCGTAAAGGGGTTAAAATTGTGAGAATTTCTCTCTCATAATGAAGCATCGAGTTTGTATGATAGTCAAATTAAACTCTGATTTCACTAAAAATCTCTGCGCAACCGTAACCTAGCATAATATGAATTCTGAGCTATTATCTAAAAGGAGTTCAGCAGAAAGGAGTTAAAGTGAAGTGCCAAGGAAATAAGTATGCAAGTTGCTTGCTTACAGGCAAATCACATAATTGTAAATAATTATTAGCTTTCAGAAAGTGCCTGAAGCAGGAATAGTTACATACAGATGTGCATGTTTACTGCACTAATAATCATCATTAGTGTAGTGGGTAACATAAAGAATACTCTTGATGGTTCGTATATAAAGATAGATATAACTATGGTCATCCGGTTCACTTATAGCTGATAAACATTTATAATCTCTATAATCTCTAGAGAGTATATATTATATATGATATCTATGCAGCAGTAGTAAATTACGTGTACTGTTCACATTTAGTTATGGGTATTTATCACTCTCCATTCTGTATTTGAATGATAAGTAATAATACTATAGCATAAGTAATTAGTGGTATTTATAACTCTTAATTCTGTACTGGAATTATATATAATAATACTATACCATTGTTAATGTATGGCATGCTTACTTTTATTCACATCAAATACAATAGTAGACTATCAAAAGAATAAAAAGAATATGATTTTTGTAGCACACTATAAAACAAATAAAGAACAAGTAAACACAGATGTCTTAATTCAGAACATTAACTACTAAAAACATAATAGTCAACATTGAAATTGCAACACCAAGAAGGAAAAGTTATGGAATTATGGAAATCACAGGATCGACAGACATGTAAATGATATGAAAATAAAAAAATGGAAACAAAATGTCAAAAACATCTCAATTTATTCAGTATCAAGTATGAGCACTACAAGAAGAAAAACACACATCTTGGCATGCTATCATTGGGGTTATTGACGGTTGTTTGAGGAATGTTCTGCCATAATGAATGCACTAGGGCAATCAAATCATCAAGATTCGCTGCTGTCAGCTCGCATTGCAACTGCCGACCAGATGCACTTCATGAGGGACAAGTCTGGAGATGCTGCAGGACATGGTAGCACATTTAGACCACACAGACTGCTCACAGTAGCACAAGAAACTTGCGGTCTTGCTTTGTCTTGTTAAAAATGTCTCCTGGGACATTTTCATGTTCCCTTGTTAATGCCTCTTCATGGTGTTGCTCAAGTGGTCTCCAGACCAATCTTTAGCTTCCATTGTGTCCATGATTCATCAGTGAAGAGGATAGACCTTTATTCCAGTCTTCATGGTTGTCTTGCTATGCACTATGGTAGCCTTTCATAGTAGTGGTGTGAGTTTAATGGAACACCCATAGCTGTGCATCAGCCTTATATCATACAAATGCTTTCTGATGATTTATGTAGACACTGTTTGATATTTTGGGCTTTTTATGAGACATCTAATTTCACTTGTAGTACTGAATAGATCAGTCATAGAACCAGTGGTATGGTCTTTTCTCCAAAGAGTGCCAGGAGTCATTTTCAACACGATAACACAAGGCTGCATGTTGCTAATGCTACTGAGAGCAGCATCTCCAGACATGTCTCCCATCAAGTTCATTTGGGACATCTTTGGACGACAATTCTAAAGGGAGCTACCAGCAGAGTATTTCGATGATTTGCATGCCGAAGTGCATCAGTGTTGTACTTTCATAATTTTTAAGGTTGAAAGCAGGCAAAGGCAGAACTCAATGGACTTATACTATCACCAAATATGTTGATCCAGAATTTGGCAAAGCATTCTTCATTCAACCTTTAATAACCTCACTGATACATGCCAAGGCGCGTATTTCTGCATTTGGTGCAGAAATTTAGATTTTTTTTCCCCATTTTTTTCATCATTTGCATATCATTAACATGTCTAATGATCCTGTGATTTCCATAATTCCATGCAGGGTCGGACTGGGGCACCGGGACACCGGAGAACTCTCCGGTGGGTCCAGGTCCTCGACAGGCCCCTGAGCAGGACACAAGGGGGCCTGCTGGTTGACATGGCCACCGATGCACCTGCATCGGAGCTCTTGCAGTGCAGCTGACAATGAGGGCAATCTGGCCTGATTCTCGGACACCCAGGCGCCGGGGGGCCCATGGCCAGATAGCCCTCATCGTGTGCGGCGCGCAGGGAGCGATCCCTCCAGCTCCGCTCCACAGGAAGATGGCAGCAGAGCTGAGGGATCTGTCCTCTGCTTCCTGCCCGGCACTTCCTCCCTGACACAGGCTCGCACGGCTTGATGACGTCATCATGCAGCGCAGGTCTGTGTTAGGGAGAAAGTTGCAGACAACGAGGATGCTGCGTTGAATGAGCTGAGTTGAACGAGCTGAGGTAAGTGTTTTTTTTTAACTAATACAGTGGGGATGAGGGAAAGCAATGATGATGGAGGAGATATGGCAATGATGGAAGAGGTGGTGGAGATATGACAATGATGGAGGAGGTGGGAGAGATATGGCAATGATGGAGGAGGTGGGGAAGATATGAAAATGATGGAGAAGTTGCAGGAGAGCAATGATGTGGATGGGGAAAGCAATGATGGAGGAGGTGGGGGGAGAGCAATGATGGGGATGTTATTGTCTGGTCTGGTCACGGTGTGATGGTATTTCTCCCTTGTATGTGGTATTATTCGGTCACTATGTGGTCTGGTCATGCTGTGGTGGTATTTCTCCATTGTATGTGGTATTATTCGGTCACTATGTGGTGGTAATATGTGGTCTGGTCATGGGTGTCACTGTATTTCTCCCTTGTATGTAGTATTATTCGGTCACTATGTGGTGGTAATATGTGGTCTGGTCATGGTGTGGCAGTATTTCTCCCTTGTATGTGGTACTATTGGTGTTGGTATAGTGGATTGTGTTGGTGTTGGTATAGTGGATTGTGTTGTGTATGGCAGTCATTTTTTCTCTCTGATATTAATTAGGAGAAGATTCTTTATTTTCATTAGTGATTAAATACTTGGAACAAGATGCACTTATAGGGGTTCTCCGGGGAAAACAAGTAATCACCTCTCCACAGGATAAGTGATAAATTATTGATTAGTGGGGGTCTGAATGCTGGGACCTGCACAGACTGGTAGAATGTGGAGTTTTTATCCCCATTAGACTGGAGCTCATGTGTGACTTGACCACTGATCCACTCATTCCCTCAGTGGCTGTTCTTGTTTTTTTCTGGAAGCCCCAAAGAGAATGAATGGAGATGTGATCAGACGTCCCACCTGCCGCTGCATTTTAAATGGGGATAAGTGTCCTGTCAGGGATAAAACTTCCCCATTCTTCTGATAGGTGCGTTTTCCAATGTTCAAACCCAAACAATCAATAAGTTAGTACCTATTTTGTGGAGCCCATGGATTGGTGATAACTTATTTTAACCAAAGAACCCCTTTAATGCAAACTACCGTAATTGTACATTCCAGTTATAGTGGTGCTCAGTAGATGTGCAGGAACCGCCTGTGATTTACAGTCGACGCTCAACTATAACAGGGATAAATGGCTAACAGGTATTTGCATATAGCTGTAGGCTGAGTTCCGAGGATCAATTCCTCCTGTGGGCCCCAGACACCCCAGTCCGACTCTGATTCCATGACTTTTCCGTCTTCAAATTTCAATGTTGAGGAGTGTATTTCCTGAGCCCCACGATCACTCCCCACAATCATGTGCATATACTTAATTTTGAGTTAACATGGTTGAAGTATCATGTTCTTGCTCTCTGAGTCAGCTGAGATACCGGATTACTGTGTGGTGCACTTGCCGGTGTGGGAAGCTGGAATGCAGCAATAACATATATTAGTTGGGGAGCAGCTGACTGTATGTGTGGAGGGGTAGATATTAGTTCTCGATTTAATAAAAAAGGCATGAATTCATAACATTCACCTGTATTTAGACAAGTGGAGAGCATCAAATCATGCTTACTTGTGACAAATTTGCTGAGCAAAAGATCATGTCTACATCTTCATTTACAGTGGACTGACTGCAGCGTTTACAATAGACTGTATACCAACCAAAGGCAGCACTTACACTGTGCTATGTACTAACTGTAGATAGGGTTTACACTAGATTGTGAACTGACCAATGGCAAAGTTAAAACTAGACTGTGTGCTGACCATAGTGTATATACTAGACTAGGAAAATTCTAGGACTTGTGAAAGTATGAAGGGCATATAACATATCTGGGCATATTGCACTAGGAGGGCCCAGTCAAAAGTTTGCTTTAAGGTCCATAGGACTCTGGGGCCATAGTTATGACTGGATGTCTACTATTTACTATCTTTTATTGATGCCATAATCGAGAAGACATAAAATAAACTCTTGATAATAAAGGTTTAGTTGCCTTATAAAACAGTGGCAAGTAATAAAAAACATCCCTTGAGAAAGGCTCCTCTCCGAAACGCGTGTCGAGGGACATAAGCACTGCGGTGGTCTGTTGGTTATTGCTCCGTGAGGTAATATAGGGATGTACACTCTGACTCCCCATTGAATATCTTTATGTTGGGTTTAATTGTCTATAACTATTGTAGGAGTGTTATGTAACATCCACCGTTTACTTAAGGAGCATACTATATTTCCAACTTTGGTATCTATTAATGAACTCTTTAGCCTAGGTCTTACTGCTATGTGCACGTGTTGTGGTTTTTAGTATGTATGTTTACCCATAGCATCCCTCTCATCTATCCTGTGTATTTTACTATTAATAAAGAGTTGTTTATTTTTCCAATATGACCTTTTTTGTCGTCCTTTATGACCTTTTGGTCATCCTCCCTTTAGTCTTCTTTGACGAATGGTACTTTACTGGTCCAGTTATTTGCACCAATATGGATATCAATGCGATATTTGTTATTGTTTTCCCATTGATGCTGTGTTCTCAAAGCCCAATAATAATTAAAAAAACAGTGTATTAATTTCATTGAAGCGACAGCACTACCTAACATTCGACAAGAACTCTTATTGTGAAATACTTGCTTTTTTCATGCTTTGCGAAGTGTAACTTGTTTATGCTTTGAATAATGTACTTGGGAAATCTATTACTAGAGCCATTGATAGACAAGAACTTTTTCTTTAAAGCATAGATAGAGGTTTTTATGCTATATTTTTTCAAACATGCTGAATGTGAAAATGTATATCCACACAATACATGGGATACAGGCCAGCATCATAAGCAAGAAAGATTCTGGTGGGCCCAATATATGCAGTCTTGTGATAGCTACAGATAACAGTTCTTATGTATGGTCCACTGCTTATGAGTCATTTACTGATGTGCAATTAGCTTAGTATTATATTATCAGATTACAAATAAAACATAAAGGAATAATTATCCAGTGTAAAGCCAACCAAAGACAAGATTATATGACATGCTGTTTGAGAGAATTTATTTCCCATGAATATCTGACCTTTGTTTAGTTAGCCTTTGTTCATTCAAAGTTCTTATAGTTAATCCTGTAAAAGTCTTATTGTTTATTTCAATAAAATACAAAGGTCCCGATTCATCATGGTGTTAATACCAAAGATGTGGCATAAAACAATTTCAAATGTTGCCACATTTGCGACTTTTGGCATTTTCACCACAGTTTCTGCCAACTCCTTCAAAATGAGTGAAGCAGAGGAGCTGGAGCATGACAGCAACCACCTGACAATTTCATCAAAATTAGCGGTGCTCCTTATGCCAGAAATGTTACTCCAGTCCCTGAATGGAGCAACATTTCCAGGGAAGTGCACGGAAGAGCACGCCATTGATGTGATGTGACTAATTCATTAAGTGGCATATGCCTCTTCATGAATTAGGAGCATCTTATTCCTGCATGCCTGTCAATTCTGGCCAGTTTTAATGAATCGTTGCCAATATATATAAAGTACTAAAAAATTAAACAAATCGAAGAAATTCCTTCTTAATCTCCTTTTTTATCATAATCATATTCATGTTGCCATTAACAAAACTGTGAGAAAATATATAAATAATTATTCCAGATTTTTCCCAGGAGATCAGTCAATCGCCCCTCTTTTTTCTTTCAATTTTGTGTCTGGCTGTAAGGCAACTACCTGTAAAAGGTTCTGCACCAACAGATTTGTCTATATAAAGCTCCATCCTATTATTAAATCTCATGCTTTTTGATATCTGTTAAGCAACAATTGAAAGGATTAGAAAAAAAATAATCCCTGTGTTCTTTGCAATATTTGCATGGCCGATTGTTTTAGACTGACAACACTTTAGACAACTTTATTCCTGTACGGTCGATTCACTAAGACTGCCGTTGTGCATGCCTGTATAAATGAACGGGCTCACTGGAGTACAATGTGCCTAATTCATTAAGGGGCGCATGCCTCTTAATGAATTAAGTGCATCTCATAACTGGAAATGTACTCTATACATGGACTGTAGTATATTTCTGGAATAATTTGTGCCACCCATGTGGCGTATCTCTTTTCTTGAATTGTCCTTGCCATGCATTGATCCAAACACACACCACCCATGCTGTAGCTGGCCGGGAATGGTGTTTAAATGTCAAAAGTTGCAATACTTTTGCACAACTTCAGAGTTGCACAAAAATATTGCGACTTATTAAGGCATTTACCCCACAATTCTGTATGTAAACACCTTAATGAATTGACTTCAGTGTTTAAACTCTTCCCTGAAACTGAGTGCTTGCTCTCTGCACTGTTCTGTGTTCTGCATGTTCTACCTGATGCATGTAAATGTAGCTGCATGTGTAATAATGATGGATTGCTCTGCTGCGTTCCTATCCCTGAAGACAACAATCACACTATGTCTATAGTATCATGTGGTTTTACAAGTAATGTGAATAGTGATGTTGCATCTTATATAATGTGTTATGATAATGTAAAGCATTTAAGTAAAGTAAAGTGTTAATGTATAATGTGAGTAGTGCATAGTGCAGGTTAGGCACAGGATTAGATTAGGGATAAGATAAGCGCTGTGTAGCGTCGGCGTCCCTGCCTCCTGCTAGGCAGAGATGCCGCTCCTCTCACCTCCCTGCTCCGTCCTCGGCGTCCTCTTCCCGCGCTGCTGGCAGCGCTCGCCGCTTCCCGGGCACTGTGCTTAGGGCGCGCGCTTCCTCTCTCTTAAAGGGGCCGCGCGCGCCATCCTTAGGAGTCCCCGGCCAATTGCCGGTGGAGCTCCCATATATAAGGCACCTCCTCCAAAATGGAGGTGCCCGAGCAAAGTTGTTGCAAAGCCTTTCACCTCTGCTTCAGCCCTCAGGTCCCGTTGCCAGTCTGCTTTCCAGCTCTGTCTACCTGCTTGCATTCCTGCGGTCCGATAGTCTGTCTACCTGCATCTGCCAGTCTGTCTATGGACCAGTCCGCCTGCGGGTCAGGAAGCACCTGCTTGATACCTGCCTGATACCTGCCTGTTACCTGCCTGATACCTGCCTGATACCTGCCTGTTACCTGCCTGATACCTGCCTGATACCAGCTTGAGACCACCTGCCAGCCAGCCGAGAGATTCTTACCCGCTCACCTGGGAGCGCTCACCTGCTACCCGCCAGCTAGCCTACCTGGAGGCTCTGCCGTCACTTGCCGTGACCACCTGCCAGCCAGCCGAGAGACTTTTACCCGCTCATCTGGGAGCGCTCACCTGCTACCCGCCTGCTAGCCTACCTGGAGGCTCTGCCGTCACTTGCCGTGACCACCTGCCTGTCTAGAGACTCTTACCCTGCTGTCACTTGCCGTGACCACCTGCCTGTCTAGAGACTCTTATCCTGCTGTCACTTGCCGTGACCACCTGCCTGTCAAGAGACTGTTCCCGTCACTTGCCGTGACCTCCTGCCCTTCTACCCAGAGACTGTTCCTGTCACTTGCCGTGACTACCTGCCCGCCTTCCCTGGGAGCCACCCGCTTCCTTACAAGGACTGCCCTTTTGTATAGTAGCTCAGAGGTTCCACCTCCCAGACCCGTTACAGTTTGCTCGGGCCATGGAACCCGGTGGCACTGAAGCTCCCTTGCTCTCGGACCTATGTCATGAACTTTCCCGTCAGAGGTCCCAACAGGACTCCATCTTGGGCCACCTGCGTAGTGTTCACTCCCGCCTGGACACACTGACTGCCTCGTCGGGAGCTGCTTCCACTCGCACAACTACTACCCCGGCAGCGCCGCTGCCCATCAATACCATGGCTTCTCTTCCCGGTCCCCGCCTTACCACCCCGCCTCGTTTTGGTGGAGATCCCGGTCAGGCACGGGGCTTCATTAACCTGTGCACCCTGCACTTCGAACTTTTGGCACACCAGTTTTCCACCGACCGAGCCAAAGTGGCCTTCATCATGTCCCATCTCACTGGGGAGGCGCTGGCTTGGCTAAATCCTCTATGGGAGAGAGGAGACCCCCTGGTGTCCAACCTGCCAGCCTTTCTCACGGCCTTCCGGAAAGTCTTCGACGAACTAGGACGAAAGACCTCATCCGCCTCATCTCTGCTACGACTCCGTCAAGGGAGTCTCACCGTGGGCCAATATGCCATACGGTTCCGTACCCTTGCTTCTGAGCTTGCTTGGGATAATGACGCCCTGGTGTCCGTCTTCTGGGAGGGTCTATCCGGCCGGATTAAAGATGAACTTGCTGGTCGGGACATTCCTACCACTCTCGACGACTTAATAACACTTGCCACCCGGATTGACATCCGGTTCCAGGAGCGTACCAAAGAGGTCACCCGAGAGAGGAGGTTTCCTCACCTTGCTCCTACCTTCCAGAATCCCTTCACTTCCTCTGTTACTCCCCAGGCACACTCACCCGAGCCTATGCAGGTCGACCAGACCAAGATGGTCAAAACCCGTCAAGAGTCACGCCGTGCCGAGGGGAGCTGCTTCTACTGTGGCAGTAAGGAGCACCGGATCCGTTCCTGCCCGGAGAGGTAGGGAAACGCCTGTGTCTAGGATCGCTCAGAGAGGTCGTCCTAGACAAGAATAAACCCTCTCCATCTCTGATGCTGTCAGTCTCTATCATCTGCGGGGAGAACCGTTACTTTGAACTAGCTCAACTTGATTCTGGAGCTGCCGGAAATCTCATTTCTCAGTCCCTGGTAGAGAAATACCGCATTCCCACCAAACCTCTGGTCGAACCCTTATCTGTCGCCTCCGTGGACGGGGGTCTCTTACCGCATCCCATCCAACTTATCACCGAACCCATAACTTTGCAGGTGAGAATGCTGCACTCTGAGAGCATTTTCTTTCATGTTCTACCTGGACTCTCTCATGCCCTTTTGCTTGGTCTACCTTGGCTCCAGAGACATGCACCCGTGCTTGATTGGCAGACCGGAGAAGTCCTTCGCTGGGGACAGGACTGCCATAAGACTTGTTTAGTTCCCATTCGTCCTGCCCATCCTTCTCCTCCCCCAGCCAATCTACCCGGCCTGCCGGTACCCTATTGGTCTTATGCTGATGTCTTTAATAAAAAGGAAGCAGAGACATTACCTCCTCATAGACCATACGATTGCCCTATCGACTTGGTACCTGGCGCTACTCCGCCCCGAGGGCGTATCTACCCTTTGTCCGCTGCTGAGACCCGATCCATGTCTGAATATATCAAGGAGAACCTGGCCCAGGGATTTATCCGGAAATCTACCTCCCCGGCAGGAGCAGGCTTCTTCTTGTTAAAAAGAAGGACGGCTCACTCCGTCCCTGCATAGACTATAGAGGCCTTAACCAGATCACGGTGAAGAATAAATACCCCCTTCTGCTCATTCCTGAATTATTTGACCGTCTGAGGGGTGCTAGAATGTTCACCAATCTGGATCTCCGTGGGGCCTATAACCTGGTTCGTATCCGTCAGGGGGATGAATGGAAGACGGCATTCAACACCCGGGACGGCCACTATGAATACCTCGTAATGCCCTTCGGTCTCTGTAATGCTCCCGCCGTTTTACAAGATTTGGTCAATGATATCTTCCGTGATATTCTCTACTCCTGCGTGGTGGTATACCTGGATGACATCTTGGTCTTCTCTCCGGATCTCCCCACACCGGAGGGACGTTCGTCAGGTCCTGCTCAGGCTCAGGCAAAACCACCTCTACGCAAAATTTGAGAAGTGCCTCTTTGAGCAGACCTCACTTCCATTTCTGGGCTACATCATCTCTCAGACCGGTCTACGAATGGATCCTGAGAAACTTTCTGCCATCCAGAAGTGGCCCCGACCGGAGGGGTTGAAGGCTATCCAGCGGTTCCTGGGCTTCGCCAACTACTACCGCCTCTTCATTCCGCACTTCTCTTCCCGGACTGCCCCTATCTCTGCGCTCACCCGTAAGGGCGCTAATCCCAATGAATGGCCGCCCGAGGCAGAGGAGGCCTTCCTGTCTTTGAAACAAGCTTTCTCCTCCGCTCCTGTGCTGCACCTTCCGGACAGCAACAAACAATTCTTCTTAGAAGTATACGCTTCCTCCTCCGGAGCCGGAGCGGTGCTCACCCAAAAGTCGTCATCTGGAAGAATGGTAACCTGCGGCTTCTTCTCCAAACTCTTCTCCTCATCTGAGCGCAATTATTCTATAGGAGACCGAGAATTGTTAGCCATTAAGTTGGCACTGGAGGAGTGGCGTTACCTGCTCGAGGGGGCTCTTCACCCGGTAATAATCTACACGGATCCCAAAAACTTGGCTTATTTCCAGAGTGCCCAAAGACTTAACCCACGCCAAGCCCGGTGGTCCTTGTTCTTCACCCGTTTTGATTTCATTTTTCATTTTCGCCCGGCAGACAAAAATATCAAAGCTGATGCCTTGTCCCGATCCTTTTTGTTCTCCGATCTAGAGGAGGAACCAAAGCACATCATCGACCCCGCCAAGGTAATGCTGGTGGCTCCCGTGGATCTAAATCGTCTTCCACCCGGTAAGATGTTCGTAACAGTACCTGATCGTGAGAAAGTCCTACACTGGGGACATTTGTCTAAGCTAGCTGGCCATGCTGGCCAGAAAAAGACCCTCCTGCTTATTACCCGGCATTACTGGTGGTCTACCCTGCACAAAGGAGATAATAGACTTTGTCTCAGCCTGTGCGTCCTGCGCCCGCAACAAGGTTCCTAGACATCTGCCAGCCGGCCGCCTTCTGCCTCTTCCCATACCTGCTGCCCCGTGGCAGCATATAGCCATGGACTTTATAACGGATCTCCCTGTCTCTGCTGGTTGCACGGTCATTTGGGTGGTCTCTGACCGCTTCTCCAAGATGGCTCACTTCATCCCTGTGCCGGGCCTTCCGTCTGCATCTGAATTGGCTAAAGACTTTATCCATCATATTTTCCGTCTTCATGGTCTCCCTCTCCACATCGTATCCGACCGAGGAGTTCAGTTCACCTCTCGCTTCTGGAGAGCCATGTGTAAACTGCTGGGGGTCACCTTGGACTTCTCCTCTGCTTATCACCCACAGTCCAATGGTCAAGTAGAGCAGATTAACCAAGCTTTAACCAGTTACCTCCGGCACTTTGTTAATGCCCACCATTCCCACTGGGTGGATCTTTAACCGTGGGCCGAATTTTCCTATAATAATCACGAGAGCGAGTCTTCCTTCGAATCCCCGTTTTTTATTGTCTACGGTCAACATCCTCGGATCCCGTTTCCCGTCTCCGCCTCGGTGGATAATCCAGCCGCGGAATCTCTTGTTAGTGAATTCTCCTCCATTTGGGAGAGTACCAGATCCGCACTTCTTCAGTCCTCCGAGCGGATGAAGAAACAGGCTGACAAAAGACGTCTGGATCCGCCCCAATTCCATCCTGGAGATAAAGTCTGGCTCTCGTCCAAATATGTCCGGCTCAAGATTCCTTCCTACAAGTTAGGGCCTCGGTTCATCGGCCCACTGGAAGTTATCAAACAAATCAACCCGGTGGCCTATAAATTGAAACTCCCGGCCAACTTGCGGATCCCCAACTCCTTCCATGTATCTCTCCTCAAACCTGTGGTACTTAACTCTTTTTCCAAGTCTACAGGTACGCCTCCTGCTCCGGTTTCCGCTGAAGACGAGTTTGAGGTAGAGAACATTCTGGCCACCAAAAGGGTAAGAGGAAAGACCTTTTTTTCTAGTGGATTGGAAGGGGTTTGGTCCTGAGGAGAGAACGTGGGAGCCCCGGGAGAACATCCATGCCCCGATCATCCTTGATAAATTTCACTCCGGCCTAAAAAAGGGGGGGCCTAAAGGGGGGGGTTCTGTAGCGTCGGCGTCCCTGCTTCCTGCTAGGCAGAGACGCCGCTCCTCTCACCTCCCTGCTCCGTCCTCGGCGTCCTCTTCCCGCGCTGCTGGCAGCGCTCGCCACTTCCCGGGCACTGTGCTTAGGGCGCGCGCGCGCGCTCCCTCTCTCTTAGAGGGGCCACGCGTGCCATCCTTAGGAGTCCCCGGCCAATTGCCGGTGGAGCTCCCATATATAAGGCACCTCCTCCAAAATGGAGGTGCCCGAGCAAAGTTGTTGCAAAGCCTTTCACCTCTGCTTCAGCCCTCAGGTCCCGTTGCCAGTCTGCTTTCCAGCTCTGTCTACCTGCTTGCATTCCTGCGGTCCGATAGTCTGTCTACCTGCATCCGCCAGTCTGTCTATGGACCAGTCTGCCTGTGGATCAGGAAGCACCTGCCTGATACCTGCCTGATACCTGCCTGTTACCTGCCTGATACCTGCCTGATACCTGCCTGATACCAGCTTGAGACCACCTGCCAGCCAGCCGAGAGACTCTTACCCGCTCACCTGGGAGCGTTCACCTGCTACCCGCCAGCTAGCCTACCTGGAGGCTCTGCCGTCACTTGCCGTGACCACCTGCCAGCCAGCCGAGAGACTCTTACCCGCTCACCTGGGAGCGCTCACCTGCTACCCGCCTGCTAGCCTACCTGCAGGCTCTGCCATCACTTGCCGTGACCACCTGCCTGTCTAGAGACTCTTACCCTGCTGTCACTTGCCGTGACCACCTGCCTGTCTAGAGACTCTTATCCTGCTGTCACTTGCCGTGACCACCCGCCTGTCAAGAGACTGTTCCCGTCACTTGCCGTGACCTCCTGCCCTTCTACCCAGAGACTGTTCCTGTCACTTGCCGTGACTACCTGCCCGCCTTCCCTGGGAGCCACCCGCTTCCTTACAAGGACTGCCCTTTGTATAGTAGCTCAGAGGTTCCACCTCCCAGACCCGTTACACGCTGTTTACATAGTAAGTGATTTAGCAACTGTATAGGACATAGGATAAGAACAATAGTTTAAGTCTATAGGATAGGGCATAGTTAATAATAGAACTAGCCCAGTGGGTGGAGTCTAGTGTTAATAAAAGGTGGGCTCTTCCTGATAGTGAAGGAGAGAAAGAAGTGCAGTGACAAGTCCAAGTTCAAGTCTAGTGGGCTGCTAGGATCAGCATGTGTCTACCATACAAGGCAGTGAGACGCCTTACTGCAATCCCGAGTGTACTCTCCTGTCGCGCCTGGAGCCCAAGGTCTGACATAGGGGCTGCCGGCACGTCGTGTCCTTTGGTGTACAAGGTAAGATGGACAGGGGCCCGCCAAGACGAAAGATAATGAATTCCCGGTGCACTCCCGATCGGGAAGGGAGATCCCTGGGGCTAACCGAAGCACTAGGCGAAGGGATGTTCAAGGAGGAGGGATGCTCAAGGAGGAACAAATGGTAGGCCTGAAGATGTGTTGTGTTAAGAAAGTAAGGAATATGAAATGCTGTGCCCTATCCCACATGCCACCACTTAATAAACTTTAACTGACTAATAAACGTTTGCTTGTTACAATGAACTTGATGTCCCCTGAATTGTTTGCGGCAGCTCCTGAGGACAGAGGCCTGGAGACAGTGGAGGCCTCTGTGAGTGTGATGCACCGAACACCTGACAGCACACTGGGACTCCGTTTGTCTGTAAAGTGCCAGAGCGTAACCGGACAGCAGCTTGATAATGACTACCGCTCTCGTGCATGTTGCACATGCAAATTGGATATATTTCTGCCTTCCATTTGGACATATTACTGTCTTGTGTACAACTAGAATTTAAATGTTTGTGTTCCATGTGCATTATAAAAAAATAGAAGCCACCAACAAGCTACATATTTCTTCTGCTGACAATGGAGAAGTATCGTGAATGAGTTGTGGGATTAATTAGCCTATTTTGTAGATATCCTTGCCATCAGAGCCAAAAGCATGTACTGTACTAAGTTAAAGTAAGTTGCCTTAAATATGTATTTTTTTGCCTAATGTAAATTCCACAGTTCTCCTTAGGCCGGAGTCACACTAGCGTTTGACATCCGATGGGAGAGCATTGGATGCGATATACTAATGACACTCGGTTCCAGCTCTGCTGTGAGCGTGAGCTGAGTGTCAGTGCTCTGTGCTCTGATCCTCTCGCATGCGAGAATTGTAGCACAAGTGTAAGGGGGAAGACCGAGGTGTAAGTACTTTCAGAACAAGGGATCCGGAACTGCCGGGGCCGTGCCTCTGGTTGCAGGGGGAAGACAGACTGCGAGCACAGGAGTCAGGTGACTGGGAAGCTGGGGGCGTGTCTAGAGCCAGAGCTCAGGGGTCAGGTGGCCAGGGAGCTGGGGGCGTGTCTAGGAAGAGGGAGAAAAAGGAGGTTTGCGTGGGAAAGCATAGAGTTGAGAGTTGGGGTCAAGCCCCACTAGAGGGAGAAGAGACGCAGGGTCCGTGGAGCCGAGCAAGTGAGGTGCAGTGTTATGGACTAGGGGCTCAGCGGGTCAAACCGGAGACCGCCCGCTGCCACCAGAAGATGGAGCGTTGTTTAGGCGGGGAAGCCAGAAGAAAACAACAACAGCATCAGCCGGCAACTGCCTTGTGGGGAACAAGAGTCAGCTAAGTGTAAAACTGCCGATTACAACCGTGTCGACTCTGCTACATCTAGCCAAACTGTGGATTGTCGGTTATAGTCTGTTACCTGCTACTCCCCTTGTTGTCCCCATATTTCCCCTGTTACTCCCTGCGTGGAGATTGACCCTTTTACAATAAATCCCCCCTGTTTATTAACCCTGTACTGGCTGCTCTGTGTTTCTGTGTCACTGCATCTAAAGTACCTGGGTTACACAGGTGCGGAGGTGATGGAGAAATTAATTTCTCCATCTCCTCCATTGCCGGCGTCTGTTGGAATTGCACTGCACTCGGGTGATATACAAGTGCAGTACGAAGTTTCACACACACCCATAGACTTGTATGGGTGCGGGCGGTCCGATACTCGGATGCAGTCGCAGCATGCTGTGATTGTTTTCGCATGCTGAATTGGCATGAGAAAATCGTAGATGTGAGTTGCCCCATAGAGTAACATTGGGCCGAGTGCCATTCAATTTTTTTATCGGATTGCACTCGTCCGATTTCACCTCAAGCCCCCTTAGGACTCGCTCACATTTGCGGTGAAATCGGGCAAATGCAATCAAGTAAAAAATCGGATTGCATTCGGACCAATGTTATTCTATGATTCTGTGCTCATCTGCATTTTTTTTTCAGCTCGGATCGCTATCAGACAAGTCAATGGATGCAAATTTTCAATCGGACAATCCGAATGCCATGAAATTTTCTTGCAAATTTCTCCAATGGAGCAGGGAGATGCATCAGCCCATTGCAGGTGGTTGTTAGCCCAAACCATCCTCGCAACCTATAAAAAAGCACACGGCTCCACTGAGATCATTGCCATGGCACCACACATAAATCTGGAGATGCTAATTGTCCTTGTGCAGGAGAGTCCAGAGCTGTGGCAGAAAAGGGACCCTACCTACCATGACTGTAGCCGACATGTAATGCATCTTGGACCTATATATGCCACCAGATATATATAAAGTATGATGCGAGCTCACGAATGGAGCAAACTACAATGAGTAAGTACTCCAAAAAACATCAAAATGTGTTTTTCTGTATGTCCTATAATCATATAATTTTATAAATAACCCCTTTATCCCCAAAGGTTGTTTGCACGTTAATGACCAGGCCAATTTTTACAATTTTGACCACTGTCATTTTATTAGGTAATAACTCTGGAATGTTTCAATGGATCCCACTGATTGTGAGAATGTTTTTTCATGACATATTGTACTTCATAATAGTGGTAAAATGCATTTGACATGATTGGAGTTTATTTGTGAAAAAATCGGAAATTTGGCGAAAATTTTGAAAATTTAGCAATTTTCAAATTTGAATTTTCATGCCCTGAAGTCAGAGAGATATGTCACACAAAATAGTTAATAAATAACATTTCCCATATGTCTACTTTACATCAGCACAATTTTGGGACCAAATTTTTTTTTTGTTGTTAGGAAGTTATAAGGGTTAAAAGTTGACCAGCAATTTCTAACTTTTCCAACAAAATTTACCAAACCATTTTTTTAGGGATGACATCACATTTGAAATGACTTTGAGGGGCCTTTATGACAGAAAATACCAAAAAATGACACCATTCTAAAAACTTCATCACTCAAATTGTTCAAAACCACATTCAAGAAGTTTATTAACCCTTTAGGTGCTGCACAAGATTTTTTTTCACAAAAATGTTACTTTAGATCCAATTTTTTTTCTATTTTTACAAGAGTAACAGAAACAATGGACCCCAAAATGTATTTTGCAATTTCTCCTGAGCACGTTGATACCCCATATGTGGGGAAAGCCCACTGTTTAGGCACACGGAATGGCTGCTATGTGTTTCTGTGTCACTGCATCTAAAGTACCTGTGTTACATTTGGCGTAGTCGGCAGGATGTAGTCTTTAGACACAGACGCTGCAGATTAGCCCATCCTGGGAGCCCCTTGTATCTAGCTTGCCGCTGGGGGCCATGCTCAGCAATCTCTCAAAGTTCACCGGGGACAATATGATGCTGTGGGACTGGGTTGAGAGAGTTAGGAGTATGTTACGTATGCATCCGATGACCCCAGCTATGCAAGCCGAAATAGCCTTACTGGCCCTGGACGGCGAGGCCCGGCACTCCGTGATGTACCGCCCTCCACATGACCGGGATACTGTAGAAAAAGTGGTGCGGATATTGGAGGAGATGGATGGGGATCCCACCAATGTAGGAGAGCTGAAGATATGGCTGTTTCGCCAAGTGCAGCAGGAGGGGGAGATTGTGACGCAGTATGTTAATGCATTACAGAGGGTGCATGCATATATCACTAGAAAAGACGACATGGGGAATTTGGCAATGGGCCCCCCTGACGTGATCTTAAGGGATCAATTTGTGGCAGGCCTCAGGAATGTGCAGCTGAAGCCGGCCTTGCGGGAGCGCCTGCGTGCTAACCCACATATGACTATTCTAGAAGTGGGGGCGGAGGCACGTGTGAGAGAGCAGGAGATGGGGGTGATGGTCCTGGCAGGGATGGTCCTGAGTAACGAGGTACCCACCCCGCCTGCAGCTGAACCGGAATGGGCTCGAGAGATGCGAAAGGAGATACAGGAGATGCGGGGTGAATAGTCCAGTCTCAAGAAGACCCCTGCACCGACACCAGAGATACCCGGATCGATTGCCCTAGTTAGGGAAAGAATTGAATTCAGGCCCCGCCCTTCAGGAGAGTTCCGTAGAGAAGTGAGGTAGCCCTACACAGACAGAGACATGACCTGCTGGAAGTGTGGAGGCGCAGGACATTACACCAGGGGCTGTGCTAGTCAAGGGCGGCCCCTGTCGCGGCAGCCGTTAAACTAATGGGCTCCGTGTTTGAGGGACACAGCCCGGAGCCTAAGGAAGGGGAAAGAAAAAGAGGAAGTCCCAAGGACCTAGTTTCCACCAGCCCGACTGTCTGGGCCAAAATAAGAGGTCAGGCTGTTCACTGCCAGATTGACACGGGATCCGAGGTGACTACGATGACAGAAGCCTATTTTCAACAGAGATTTCCAGAGATAGCGCGGCCTGAATGGGGACCAGTAGCAGGACTCATGGCAGCTAATCAATTATCCATCCCAGTCACATCCCGAGTGTGTGGAAAAGATGTGGGAAAAAAGGGGTCGTCTTGGTCGCAGGGGGAACCGGAAGTGGACCCCCGGTGACCCTCGGAATGAATGTGCTGAAAGAGATCAGGCAAATCCTGAATAGTGAGCCGAAGGAGATTTCTCTAGATCTGTGGGACCCACGAAACCCCCCAAAGGAGGGTTTTTCAACAATTAATCTGAGCCGCCCAGGCTCAGGAGACGTCGAGTGAAGGGAAGGTCCTGGGGAAAATAATAGTACCAGCAGCTACGGCGCTCACCTTACCGCCAGGACAAACTGTACTCACATTACCCCTCTTGAGGGGGTCGAAGTTCAGATAAAACCAACATCGATGGACAAAGTACCCCCCGGACTCCTGGTGGCTCAGACACTGGCCACCGTCCAGGGTGGCAATTTTATAGTGTGGTGCATTAATCTGGGCGAAGGTGATCTCACACTCCCCCCCAGGGCGGAAATAGCCCAGATTCTGGGAATTCCAGAGAACTTGGTGCGACCTGATGTGGTACAGCTGTCCGCTGTACGAGGAGACCCCTGGACTCTGGTGGTCACTGTGCCACCGCAATCCCATCGTGCTAGTGAGAAGGGGGGACGAAGAATCCTAGAACAAATGCGGGCTGAATTGACGGGACTTTCACCTCGACAGGTGCAGCAGGTTGAGGAGGTACTGGAGCGATACCAGGAAGTCTTTGCTCACCATGAGGATGATTTTGGTTGGACCGAAGCCATTACCCACGAGATTCCCACGGGGAGCACTGCCCCAGTGCAGGAGAGATACCGGCAGATACTTCCCCAGATGTATAAAGAGGTTAAGGAGATGCTAGCCCATATGTTACAGAATGGTGTGATACGGGAGAGTCAGAGTCCGTGGGTAGCCCCGATTGTCCTGGTCAGGAAGAAAGATGGGACCCTGCGGTTCTGTGTGGACTATAGACGACTGAATGCCTCTACAGTACGAGACTCTTACCCACTACCCCGAATCGAAGAGTCCCTGTCGGCCTTAGGGAAGGCAAGATACTTCTCCTCCTTGGATCTGGCCAGTGGGTATTGGCAAGTACCCGTGGCCGAACATGACCATATGAAGACGGCGTTCATATTACCCATGGGACTGTTCGAGTTTAATTGGATGCCCTTCGGCCTGACTAACGTCCCCGGGACGTTCCAGCGTCTGATGGAGAAGTACCTGGGCGATTTGAACTTCGAGGCGACACTGATTTATCTTGACGACATAATTGTCTATGCCGCCACCTTCAATGAGCACCTCCAGCGACTGGAGCAAGTACTGATTCACCTACGGAGTCATGGCCTAAAGGTGAAGCCCCAGAAGTGTCACCTGTATCGCAAACAGATCTAATATCTCGGTCATACTGTGTCCGGTGAAGGAGTCAGACCCAACCGGGAAAAGGTGGCCGCCGTACAGGAGTGGCCTACCCCGAAGACAGTGAAGGACTTTCGGGCCTTCCTGGGACTTGCCGGGTACTACCGAAGATTCACCCGCATAGCCAACCAATTGCTGGAGCTACTTAAGGGAGTGCCGGCGGGCTCCAAGAATCGGTGGGGAAGTAGCCAGCAAGAGGCCTTCCGTGCCCTAAAAATGGCCCTGACCGAGACCCCAATACTTGTCTATGCGGATTTCTCCCAACCATTCATACTCCACACTGATGGGAGCCTACATGGTCTGGGAGCCGTGTTATCCAAAGAACAGGAGGAGAAAGAGCGCGTAATTGCGTATGCCAGTCGCTCCCTTCACGACTCTGAGAGGAACCCAGATAATTATAGCTCTTTCAAATTAGAGTTGCTGGCTCTGGTTTGGGCAATGACTGAAAAGTTCGCAGAGTATTTGTCCGGGTCCGAAGTACTGGTGAGAACAGATAACAACCCGCTGGCTCACCTGGAGAATGCAAAATTGGGGGCCCTGGAGCACCTATGGGTGGCCCACATGGCCAGGTACCGGTATAAGATCGCCTACCGGTCTAAGCCAGAGAATACTCACACCGACGCCCTCTCCAGAGTGACATATGAATGGCCTGATCATGACCGCGATGAAGATTTGGAGGCGGATGAGGTCCCTAGCTTCCGAAGTTTCGTGGGACAGCTGGTCGCGGTGCTGGGACAGATCGGAGAGTCGTCGGAAGAACAAGTGCTAGGGCAGCCAAGAGATGACTGGGTCCGACTTCAACAGACTGACAAAGAAGTTGCCCAATTACGTCAATGTGTGGCTTTGAGACAGGTCCCCAGTCGAAAGGAGAGGAGTACCCTGTCCCCGGGGGCCCTGAAAATGCTGGGACAATGGGAGAGACTGTTTGCGAGACGGGCTGCTGTACCGACGGGTACAGCTACTGCGAGAGTTTGGGATCACTTGGCAAGTGGTGATCCCAGAGAAGTTGGTCGGAGTAGTGGCTAAGGAGGCTCATGAACGAGGGGCTCACTTCGGACCAGAGAAGACATTTCAGTGGTAGCAGAGGCTGGTGTATCACCCCCGACTGCGAGCAACAATAGAAGACACTTGTCGAAGATGTCGGAGCTGTGAGCTGGTTAAGGCCCCGGAGCAGCGGGTCCCCATACAAACCATTGTGACTTCTGCCCCCTTGGAGGTGCTGATGATCGACTATTTGACTGTTGGACTGGCGCATCTTGGGTATGAACATTGCCTGGTGATGACAGACCACTTCACAAATTTTGCGGTGGAGACCCCGACCAGAGACCAGACTGACGAATCAGCTGCGCAGGCCATCTGCCGAGACTTCATTCGGGTGTACGGCTGCCCAAAGAGGATCCATTCCGATCAAAGCGCCTGCTTCCAGGGCATGGTGATGGAAGAGCTGCACCGGTTGTACAGGATTGAGAAGTCACGGACTACTCCTTACCACCCTCAAGAAAATGGGGCCTGTGAATGCTTTAATCGGACACTGATCCAAATGCTCCGCCCGTTAGAGGAAGATCGGAAGGTACAATGGCCTGAGTTTGTGGCCGAGCTGGTGTGGGTCTACAACAACCGAGTGAATAGTACAACGGGGTTCACTCCTTATACCTTACTGTTCGGGCGAAAGGGGCGAGAGATTACCGAGTTAGAGCTGGAACCCGAGGAGGACTACCCATGGACGGGGATGTCTTCCTGGGTCCGGGAACCCCGGCATCGACTGCAGACCCTCCGACGGTTGGTACAACAAAAGTTTCGGGCGCTCAAACATCATGAGACATTGCCTCTTTGAGGGACAGCTCTGAGGCCCGGGGAGCGAGTGTTGGTCCGAGACAGGCGGCCCCGAGGCAAATTGAGTAGGCAGTGGGAACGGACCCCGCACCGAGTGAAGTGCAGGGTTGGTGCTGAAGGACCTGTGTATGAAGTTCAACCCAAGGGGGCTGAAGGAGCCCCTACCAGAGTGGTTCATCGTAGTATGCTGCGGCCCTGTCTGTCTAAAGATGACGAAGATGAAGGATCACCTGCTTCTAGAGAGGGTCCTGTCACAGTTGCCCCAAGCCACGATGTGGATGAAGAAGAATTGTTGATTCTACCTCCGAGCCCCAGCACTCGATTACCTGCAGTCCCCAGTGCAGGCGGCAAGGGAACACCATCGATTGAAGCCACCAGGGGGTATACATGAACATACTGTATAAAATTTTTTTTTACGGGCATCATTAACACCCTTTAAAAAAATTATGTGGGTGTTGCATCATGGACCACGGTCACCCTGGTGATATGGTGGTGGAGGATGAGGAGAAGGAGGAGGACAAGAGCAAATAGACAAAATCAGGATGCGTATGCCCATGTGTGGGTGTGAAGAGGTGCATGGGAATACACCTCCCAAAAAAAGACACTGGATTTGATTTTATGTTATGCTGCTATCATTGGGTGGTGTTGAGAAGTCTGGCCCAATCTAGCCCTTGTTATTTTTTATAAGAGTCAGCCTGTCAGCATTTTCAGTTGACAGGCGGATGCGCTTATCAGTAGTGTTGAGCGATACCTTCCGATATCAGGAAATATCGTATCGGATTGGATCGGACCGATACCCAAAAAGTATCGGATTTCGCCGATTCCGATACCGGAAACCAATGCAAGTCAATGGGACACAAATATCGGAATGAAAATAAACCCTTTCTTTCCTTGTAGGTTAATTCTACATGAAGTAAAACAACTAAGAATAATGTAGAATGTATTACGCGAAAAGCCGGCAATTCAGCAGCGGCATACATCGGTACCCGACAACAATTTACAACAGAAAGAATAGAGCTTCACACATAGATTAGATAGATAGAAACATGTCAGTCACATATATATGAAGTACAGTGACAGTGTTGCTTACTGTACTTGTCATTTAGTGTAAAGGATTTATTTAAAAATATAATAGTGTTTTCATGCACCGTCTCTTTAAAAAAGCCGGCCGGCAATTCAGCATCTGTACCCGACAATTTAGAATAGAAGGAATAGAGAATCATACATAGATTAGATAGATAGAAACATGTCAGTCACATATATATGAAGTACAGTGACAGTGTTGATTACTGTACTTGTCATTTAGTGTTAAAATAAAGGATTTATTTTAAAAAAAATTGGCGTGGGATTCCCTTTAATTTTAGTCTCTAGCGGAGGTTAAGCAGACGGCTGGGGCAGATGTTTGAAGCCTGGGAAGTGGGTAATACCCACAGAGCTTCCCAGACTACTAATATCAGCCCCCAGCTGAATACCTAGCCTTTACTAGCTATTAAAATGGGGGACCCCCCCAAAAAATGACGTGGGGTACCCCCTATTTAATAGCTAGCAAAGGCTAGGCAGACAGCTGGGGGCTGATATTAATAGCCCAGGAAGGGTGCCATGAATGTTGGCCCCCTCCCAGGCTAGAAACACCAGCCGTCAGCCGCCCCAGAAATGGCGCATCCATAGGATGCTCCAACTCTGGCACTTAGCCTCGCTCTTCCACGCTGCCCTGGTGCAGTGGCAGCGGGTAATAGGGTTGGGGTTCATGTCAGCGCCAGCTGCCATGAAGCCCAGGTTAGTAATGATGGGCGTCTATAAGACACCCCCATTACTAACCTACAAAGTGTTGAAAAGAAAAAACACACTACACCCAGAAAAAAATAATTTATTTGAAATAAAACACACAATTTTATTTAATTCTTAGTTTACTAAAAAAAAATAGTTACCTGTCCACGTTCCTGCGCTGATCTCCCATGCACAGCTGTCACATCTGGAGATGGTGACAGCTGTGCATGGCTGCTGTAAGCTCACGCTGCCGGGAACACGTCCGCTCCCGGCAGCGGGAGCCACTGACTGAGGTCACCGGAGTGCATTCAGGCAGCGCAGCTCCGGAGACCTCCTTTACGGCACTGCTGTACTGTGGGAATTTCTCACAATACAGCAGGGCCGTAAAGGAGCTAACCAGAGCAGCGCTGCCTGAACTTCGGCGAACCCGCTTATGCAATGACGGGGCTGCTTTACGGCCCCATCATTCTAGCGGCGGCAGCGGTTCAGAGCGGTTACATTCTATGTGGCTGCTCTAAACTGGAGATCATCGTGGGACACTCGTGGACTACTACGGAGGGGTAAGGATAAGGTTGTGGTTTATTATTTTTTTTTTTATTACAGGAGATCGATGGCTTCGGGGAATTAGGTGTCTAGGTGAGTATAGGTGTAGTTTTTTATTTTTTACTTTATTTTAGGTGGCGATCGGCGGGGACAGGTAATGTATAAACTAATTTATTGTAGGCAACCACTGGCCACCAATGACATGTATTTAAAATTTATTGGGGACACAGTAGGGCAATTTAAATAGCAGGATCAGGCTGATGGGAACTACTGCTCCCATCGAGCTGATCCTGCTGGCACGAGTGGACGGGGGACAGACATAGGCCGATGGGAGTAGTAGTGTCACATCGGCCTATGTCTGCCTGCACGCACACACCCACAGACATCGCACAGACACCGCACACACTCG
Organism: Phyllobates terribilis; assembly: GCF_046119375.1. NCBI lineage: Eukaryota > Metazoa > Chordata > Amphibia > Anura > Dendrobatidae > Phyllobates > Phyllobates terribilis. Next base: position 474,821,117 of record NW_027362763.1, read on the forward strand.
CAGACATCGCACAGACACCGCACACACCCGCAGACATCGCACAGACACCGCACACACTCGCAGACATCGCACAGACACCGCACACACTCGCAGACATCGCACAGACATCGCATAGACACCGCACACACCCGCAGACATCGCACACACCCGCAGACATCGCACAGACACCCCGCACACACTTGCAGACACACGCACAGATACCCCGCACACACTCGCAGACACACGCACAGACACTCACACACACCAATCATGATGGGCTGATGGTCTGGGAGGTGAGGCTGACCTGTGCGGCTGTGGGAAAGTTCATGTGAGTTCATGCAATGCAGTCAAGCATGAACTCACATGAACCCTCCGAGGGCACCGCGGCTAATTCAAATGAACAGCTGATCAGCATCACCTGATACCTCAGCTGTTCATTTGAAATAACTGGCGGGAAAGCGCAGCACAGAACGGGAAAGCCGGCAGTGAAGTCGCTTCCCCGCCCGGGTCCTTCGCTCCCCGCTCCTTGGTGCTGCGCTCCCCGCCCGGTCCTAACTTACGATCGGGATGGGAGGTGGCGAGGGGAGCGGAGGATCGGGGTGGGAGGCTGCGGGGAAGTAGTATGGGGCTGTGTGATTGTTTAAAAGCCGGCGGCTTTTTACCGCCCGCCGGCTTTTAAACGATCAGGAGAATTCTCCCACGCTGGGATGGCATTCTGATGACAGGCTGGATCTCAGCTGAGCGCTGCCATCCAGCTTGTCATACTTCAGAGACACTGCAGAGCGCAGGCATTATGGGAACTTCCGATTCCGGTATTCGATATTGTAAAAGTATCAGAATTAAGTATCGGAATTCCGATACCGCGAATATTGGCCGATACCCGATATTTCAGTATCGGAATGCTCAACACTACTTATCAGTTAAAATTCCACCAGCGGCACTAAAAACCCGCTCTGATAAAAAGCTGGCTGCAGGGCAGGCCAGGACCTCCAAGGCATAGAGAGCAAATTCATTCCACGTATCCAGCTTGGATACCCAATAATTATAAGGCACAGCGGAATCACGGAGGACGTTGGTACGGTCGGCAAGATACTCCCTCAGAATCTTCCCAAACTTGCACTCCTTGTGAGAGTACCCCGTGCCTCAGGGCTTGTGCGATGGGAGGGACTGTGAAAATTCTCCCAGACCTTTGACAGTGTTCCCCTGCCTCTGCTGGATTGAAGTTGTGTCTCTCTCGCCTGTACTCCTTGGTTGTCCAGCGAAGTGTGACCTCTTCCGCCAGTGTTTTCAGATGGGAATTTTTTTAATAGTTCCGCAACAAGGGCCTTCTGGTACAGCCCCATTTTTGTAGACCTGTCCATCTCAGAAATAAGAGATATAAAGTTCTCCTTGTAGCGTGGGTCTAGAAGTGTCACCAACCAGTAATGACTGTCACCCAAAATTTTGAGAACGCGAGGGTCACGGGAAAGGCAGCGTAAAATAAACTCAGCCATGCGTGCCAGACTACTAACAGGCAAGACTTCCGTGTCCTCACCAAGAGGATAACTAACCATGCTCCCCTCCTCCTCCTCCTCTTTGTCCTCTCGCCATCCACGCTGAACAGATGGTATGACAGCTGTGCAGGTAATACCGTCTATAGCACATGAAACTGGCTCCTGTTCTTCCTCCTCCTCTTCCTCATTGTCACCCAATCCACATTGGGATGAGATGAGGCTGGACTGTGTGTAATCACCCTGTATGGTTCCTTGCTCCATCTCATTGTGCTCCGCCTGCAATGCATCGTCTTTGATTGTGAGCAGAGAGCATTTCAGAAGACAGAGAAGCGGGATGGTGACACTAATTCTGGCGTCATCGCCGCTCACCATTTTGGTGGAGTCCTCAAAGTTTTGGAGGATGGTACATATGTCTGACATCCATGTCCACTCCTGATGTCTTATGTTTGGAGTCTGAACTGAATACCGATGGCCTTGTTGATGCTGGTACTCAACAACTGCCCTCTTCTGCTCACAAATCCTTCCCAACATCTGCAGTGCAGAGTTCCAACGCGTGGGGACATCACACACCAGTCTGTGAGCCGGAAGCTGCAGACGCTGCTGAACCACGAGGTTAAGCACATGGGCCAGGCATGTTACATGTGTGAGCTCGCCTTGCCTCACCTAAGCATATTAGCTTCAGCACAGCCTGTTGCCTCTTGGCCGAGGCAGTGTTGCAGTGCTTCCAGCTTGTGACTGATGTGGTCATTTCGGAGATGGAGGCTGAAGAGGAGGAGGAGGCTGAGGAAGATGAGGTGCAGGAGCTGTAGACTGTGAGAGCAACCCTGATTGACCTAGGGCCCGAAAACCTTGGCGTCGGGAGGACGTGTTCTGTCCCAAGGTCCGACTGGGTCCCGGCTTTCACTATGTTAACCCAGTGTGTCGTCAGCGAGATGTACTGTCTCTGCCCACAAGCAATTGTCCACGTGTCCATGGTTAAGTGGACTTTCCCAGTAACTGCGTTGTTGGGGGCACGGCTAATGTTTTGGGACACATGCTTGGTAATGCGGGGACGGCACACCGGGAGAAATAGTGCCGGCTGGGGACCGCGTACCGAGTGACAGCCGCCGCCATCAGGTTGCGGAATTCTTTCGTAACCACTAGCCTAAAAGGCAACATTTCGAGTGCAAGCAGTTGTGAAATGTGGGAATTTAGTAGTGTGGCCTGTAGGGCGTTGGCTGCATATTTGCGCTTGAGTTGCATGGACTGGGGTATGGACAACTGAACACTGCGCTGGGACAAGGACGTGCTTGCTGTTGCTGCTACTTGGGAGTGTGCAACGACAGGTGCAGGGCAGGAGGCATCTTCGCATGCACCATGGACAAGGGATTGGCTTGCAAGCACAACAGCAGAAGAAGCAATGGTGCCACCCGCAGACACTGTTCCTGGACCCTGGGGTTCGGCCCACAAAGTCGGGTGCTTTGCTGCCATGTGCCTGATCATGCTGGTGGTGGTCAGGCTGCTAGTTTTGCCACCCCTGCTGATGCTGGCCTGGCAGGTGGTGCAAATGACCTTTTTGGGGTTATCGGCAGAGTCTTTAAAAAGCAACCAGACTCGGGAAGCCCTAGCAGTTGTACTGGCAACTTCCTTCGTGTTGGTGTTACGGGGAACGGTTGCCTGCCTTCTGTCTGCGGCCACCACACTGCTTCTTCCTTGCTGTTGGGGTGCTCTGCCTCCCTCACCCTGTGTTCTGCTGTCATCGCTCTGCATGTCCTCCTGCCAGGTTGGGTCAGTTACTATATCATCCACCACCTCGTCTTCCACTTCCGCACCCTGGTCCTCCTCCTGACTTTCTGGCAATTGTGTCTCATCATCGTCCACCTCTTGTGACACTTTCCCACCGTCGCCTTCGTGTGACCGTGGCAGCTCAAATATTTGGGCATCGCAACATGTGATCTCCTCTTGCCCCGCTTCAAGTGGACAGGGCGAGTGGCCCGAAACTATAAATGGAAAAGTGAACAGCTCTTCAGAGTGTCCAAGTGTGGGATCAATTTTCTCTTGGCACTCGGCTTGGTGGGAGGAAGGAGGATCAGGGTGAGGAATATGCAGTCCAGACTCACGGCTACTGAGACTTGACCATGTGGAAGACAGGGTGGTGGTGGTGGCTAAGTGACTGGAAGCATTATCCGCTATCCAACCAACAACCTTTTGACACTGCTCTGGGTTCAATAGTGGTATGCTGCAGTCCCCTACGAATTGGGACAGGAAGGTTGGGCGTGAAGATGTGGGTGTTTGTTGTGGCACAATTTAAGCTTGCCCACGGCCTTGGCCTCTGCATGCACCATCACCATCACGTCCAGTTCCCTGTTCCTTGCCATGCGTCTTGCCCTTTTTAAATGGCGGACAATATCTTCCACGCTCACTACAAATGGCTGAATTTGGCGCAAAGTTATATGTAATCCGTGTGATGGAGAAACCACAGTTTTCAATATCTGGCCTGTAGGTAACTATTTTGAAGAGCAAACCAGTGCCAAAAACTTGGCTGACACACTGAAAAAAAATTTGAATTGAGGCCAAAAATGGCAGTATTTTCAGTGCAATTATATGTGATCCGTGTGATGGACAAACGACAGTTTTAAATAGCTGGATTTTTAGCGCTGTAATATGGAAAGGACCTGGTTGTATTCTGCAGTGCCGACAAGCAAATGGCGCAGAAAAACAGTGTTCTCTGGATTGCTTTTTAAGCAAATAATGAGGATTAAGATCCCCAAAAAATTATTTCTGGCCCCTGAGACCTGGGACTTTGTCTAGAAATATCTAACTGCAGCAGAAGGCAGAACTGGAATGGAGCCTCTTGTGCTATATAGATTTGGCACCAAGCAAGAGAGAGGAGCAGACGTGCTCCTGAGATGCCGCTGAGTCCAGCGTGACAGGCCTCAGTGGGAAGTCCGCGCCACCCAGGTACCAGTCACCGCCTGGCAAGGTCCGGATCCCCTGAAAGAGATCTCCAATTTCCACCTACGATGGTCAGACCCAGGATCCACGCCCAGCACTGGTCAAGCCTCTGAGAACCAGTGTCGCCTGTCAAGTGCCAAGGCCTAGTCCTGCCCCAAGCCTAAGAGACATCCACTAATGGTTAAGCCGAGAAGAGCCATGAGAAGACTGCGATAGGAGAGGCATGCCTATGATTGTGGAGAAACAGCATGAGTGAGTAGGGTCGTCACTTCCAGCTGTTACCTACGGTACTGGGGTCAGCTGGGACTAGGATTTCAGGTTGGGAGAGATTCGGTTGATGCTTGGGAGGCTCAACGGGCTTTGATAGACTATGTCAGAGAGAGACACGTGGCCTAGCAGGAAAACCCGGTTACCCCTGCTAGGGCCATATCGGAAGGGAGAATTTAGGTGGTGACTCCCACAACTGGGCGCACCACCTTTGTGAAAAGGACATTACCGTTAACGAGTAAAAGACTTTCTTTCCTATTCCAAGCTTACTGTTACTAGTTCTACTGTTGATTTGTCTTGTTATTAACATTAATTGTTTAAAGTCATTGCTGTATATAAATTGAGTTATATTAATTCCTGACTGTTTCCGCCTCATCTCTGTGCGTTGCATCCCAAAACCTGCATTACGCATGCATAGCTCATCATATAGTGGATGAAAGTGACCTTTTGTGGGTCTTTTTGTCAGTAGAGGAACAAAAAAAAATAAATGCCTGATTCAGAACAGCAGCATATACACCTGAATGTCCGTTTCTATGCTTTGTTTTCTGTCTCCCTGATTTTAATATATTTTTATTACCTATTTTTTTCAAATAATTAGTAAAGATATTTAATTTTATTGCATCCAAGTGTGACACATTATATTTATGTAAAGTGGCAGGTCTTCTTTAAGACAAGTTCTCTCTTGAACTGGGTGTTTCAAACCTATATGCGTAAAAGATGGTGGCAGAATAATTGTAATTTTTGTCAAAAATGAAAAGAAATTGAGTGTTTGTGATGCTGATTATCATTATTATAAATGAAATACAGTTATCTAGTATGCATTTTTAGATGATTGCTCATTTTAAGCAGGAAATTGTTATGTTTATGGCCATCTATAATGTTAACATAAAATGTATTATAAAAATGAGGAGCTAACCTCTAATTAGGGTTCTCTTTATAGACCTGCATCACAGTAACACTTTATTCTACCTCTGTGAGGCAATGAATTTCATATTGAAATAGATCATGAATATAACCATGCGCATTAGCCCTAAACTCTGCAAATGGACATGCATGAACATTATCAAAAGAAGCAATTTCCATATTTTTTCATGTACGTGTCAATGTAATCAAATGAACACAGAACACAAGGACTCGCACTAATGACTGAAATTGGATAAATCTCCAATCTTTGCTATTTATCACATAAAACACTGTATTACTGGAACTCTATCATGTCCCCTCCAACCCCAGCCATGCAATAAGGATATGCTTGTCTGACATTTTTATACTAATAGCATTGGACCTGGTAAAAGTACTCACTCAGGTCTGTGTAGTGTTATTGACTGGTAAGACATACTTTACTTATGTCCTAAAAGATGCATGTGACATTATCATTAAAGGTAACCTTTCACCATCATAATGCAGTCCAATCTGTAAGCACCATGTTAGAGAGCAGGTGGAGCTGAGCAGATTGATATATAGTGTAATGCACACGCCCGGACTGACTGGCGTGTGCGTGTATATGTAGTGATTCCACTGGACCGTACCAGAGAGTGAATGCCTGGAGGGGCGTAACTAAGTATCCACCCGATCCGACCAAGGTCGCACGACGGCATACGACGCCAGTGCACCAAGGAGGGACTAAGCAGAGGGACCAGGTGCTACTCCAGGTCAGACCCCGGACACGGCTGTTGACCCACACCGGGGAATACAGGAACAGGCAGGTTAGGCTGGTGGGTACAGGCAGACACGGCAGGTATGCAGACGGGTGGATGCTGGCAAGCACGACTGGTATGCAAACAGGGAGGTACGGCCAGGTACGGACGGTATGCAGGCAGGTGGATGTTGGTAAGCACGACTGGTATGCAGGCAGGGAGGTACTGGCAGGTTGGAGCACAGAGTGGATAGGACCCAGTACAGACTGGGACTCAGGAACAGAACCGCAGATGTGGTGGACAAACACAGCAGAGTGAGGCCGCCCGGAGCGGCGAGCAAGAGCAGAGCAAGACGAGACCGCGTGGAGCGGTGAGCGAGAGTAGAGCAGGACGAGGCCGCCTGGAGCAGAGAGCAAAGGGTCAGAGCAGAGCGAGACTGCCGGAGCAGCGAGCAAAGGGTGAGAGCAGAGCGAGACTGCCGGAGCAGCGAGCAAAGGGTCAGAGCAGAGCGAGACTGCCAGAGCAGCGAGCAAAGGGTCAGAGCAGAGAGAGACTGCCGGAGCAGCGAGCAAAAGGTCAGAGCAGAGCGAGACTGCCGGAGCAGCGAGCAAAGGGTCAGAGCAGAGAGAGACTGCCGGAGCAGCCAGCAAAGGGTCAGAGCAGAGAGAGACTGCCGGAGCAGCCAGCAAAGGGTCAGAGCAGAGAGAGACTGCCGGAGCAGCGAGCAAAAGGTCAGAGCAGAGAGAGACTGCCGGAGCAGCGAGCAAGGCAGAGCAGGCAAGAACCGCCGGAGCGGCGAGCAAGGCTGAGCAGAGGGGACAGAGTTCTGTTCACACGGAACAGACAGGAAGGGAAAGGCAGAACCAGATACCCACAGGGTACTTGCAGTGAAGTAGCGAGTGGACCACAAACTCACAAACGGAAGTACAGTGACAACGAGCAGGAGTTAGGTACGAGTTCAGACTCTGCAGAAAAAGGGAAGATATGGGCGTAGAGAGAAATGAAAAACAGGCTGGAAGATAGATAGGGCAGGAACAGACACTGGGAAAAGACACAGACAACAGATCTAGGTATACGGCCAATAGAGGGCAGAAGGAACAGGCTAAGAGCGTGTTCACACGGGCCTGGAAATACAGCCTCCAGGAAAGGCAGCTGGCTAGAGTACACAGACAGGACTCAGTTCAGACACGGGAACTGATACAGCAAGGCAGGAAACATAGACAGGACCTGGCACATCAGTGACAAGACGCCAACTGACAGAACAAGATGCTCAGGCAAGGATTCCAGGGAGGAGCTGGGTTAAATACCAGGTGACAGACAGCAATAGGCTGAGGACGCATTAGGGGTGTGTCTGCAGCCGCTACAAGAGACAGGAAGTTCAGCGGGCATCGCCCTAAGCAGACAGAGGAGAGCAAAGCAGACCATATGGAAGAAGCCAAAGTGATAGTCTGGACTGGAAATCAAGTGCGCGCTCTTGCACAGTGGGAGATGGACCACTATGCAAGGACGCCACCAGGTATGTTACAGTACCCCCCCCTTACGCCCCCTCTTCTTCAGGCCTGCCAGAATCTTCTGCATGGAATTCGAGGGCCAATCCTTCACTTCAAGGAGATTACTTCTGCTGTCCACAGAAAAAACTGGTCTCATCTGGGTAGCTAGGATGCTACCTCCTATCCAGCCATCCTCAGCAACAGACGAAACGGGTGGAGTACCAGGAACAGCATACAAGGAAGTCTCTCTCCACATATTTTCAGGTGGCACCCCAGAGGGTACAGGAGACAACTGGAAGTCCTCCGCCGGGTTGGAGGGGGGCAGAGACTTGGGGGTAACCTCTGCTTCGGGGTACATCTTGTCAAGCTCACAGGATGAAATGGGTGAGGTATCAGGTACAAGGTGTAGAAACGTCACTGTCCCTTTGTTATCTGGTGGTACCCCGGAGGATTCAGGAAACAACTGGAGGTCCTCCGCTGGGTCAGAGGAGTGCAGAGACTCGGGGGAAACCTCTGCTTCGGAGTACACTAGGTCGGACTCACTGGACGAAGCGGGCGAGGCATCAGGTACCGAGTATAGGAATGTCTCTGTCCATTCACTACCAGGTAGCACCCCGAAGGGTTCTGGAGACAACTGGAGGTCCTCCGCCTGGTCGGAGGGGTGTAGAGACTCGGGGGTAACCTCTGCTTCGGAGTACACTAGGTCGGACTCACTGGACGAAGCAGGCGAGGTATCAGGTACAGAGTATAGGAAAGTCTCTGTCCATTCGCTACCAGGTAGCACCCCGAAGGGTTCAGGAGACAACTGGAGGTCCTCCGCCTGGTCAGAGGGGTGTAGAGACTCGGGGGTAACCTCTGCTTCGGAGTACACTAGGTTGGACTCACTGAACGAAGCGGGCGAGGTATCAGGTGCAGAGTATAGGAAAGTCTCTGTCCATTCGCTACCAGGTAGCACCCCAAAGGATTTAGCAGACAACTGGAGGTCCTCCGCCTGGTCGGAGGGGTGTAGAGACTCGGGGGTAACCTCTGCTTCGGAGTACACTAAGTCGGACTCACTGGACGAAGCGAGCGAGGTATCAGGTAACGGGTGTAGGTAAGTCTCTCTCCATTTGTCATCAAGTGGTATCCCGGAGGATTCAGGAGGCAACAGGGGGTCCTCCGCCAGGTTGTAGAGGTGCACAGACTCGGAGGTAATCACTGCTTCGGAGTACCCTTGGACAGGCTCACTGGTTAAAGTGGGAGAAGTATCAGATACCGGGTGCAGGAAATCCTCCTGTGTGGATTCTGGGTGGGCAGCAGTCTCTTCGGGCAGGAGAACTGGTGCGCTACCCACACATATTACCCGTCGGGGCTGCTCCGGGATACTGGGAAGTGAAGCTTCAGCACCGACTTCAAGGTTGGGGTCAGGAGGTCTTTGGGAGGACAGACCCTGGCGTGACGGCTTGCCTCTACGCCTAGCATGTCTGGACTGCCTCTTGAGGTTGGGAGAAGTATTCCGTAGAGCGTAGTCATCCTGTGTGGATTCTGGGTGGGCAGTAGTCTCTTCGGGCAGGAGGACTAGTGCGCTACCCACACACATTACCCATCGGGGCTGCTCCGGGATATTGGGAAGTGAAGCTTCAGCAGGGGCTTCCGGGTTAGGGTCATCGAAGACCATTAGAAAGGCCACCAGGAAGGCCTGCAGGTCCAGGACGATAGGATCCTGTGCGTCCTATAGGGGGGTGATCCATTTCAAGGCATCACTCGCTAGGTAAGTGTAATGCACACGTCCGGACTGACTGGCATGTGCGTGTTTAGTGGTTCCACTGTGCCATGAACCGGAGAGTGCCTGGAGGGGCGTAACTAAGTATCTGCTCGATCCGACCAAGGTCGCATGACGGCATACGACGCCAGTGCACCAGAGAGGAACCGAGCAGAAGGACCAGGGTCTAATCCAGGTCAGACTCCGGACACGGCTGTTTACCCACACCGGGGAATACAGGAACAGGCAGGCTAGAGTGCAGGCTGGGTAGGGTCCAGTACAGACTGTGAGACGGGTTCAGAGCCGCAGATGCAGTAATCAAGTAGAGCAAAGCGAAACCGCAGACGCGGTGGACAAGGCTGAGCAGAGCGAAAGCGCAGACGCGGTAGACAAGGCCGAGCAGAGCGAAAGCGCAGACGCGGTAGACAAGGCCGAGCAGAGCGAAAGCGCAGACGCGGTAGACAAGGCCGAGCAGAGCGAAAGCGCAGACGCGGTAGACAAGGCCGAGCAGAGCGAAAGCGCAGACGCGGTAGACAAGGCCGAGCAGAGCGAAAGCGCAGACGCGGTACACAAGGCCGAGCAGAGCGAAAGCGCAGACGCGGTAGACAAGGCCGAGCAGAGCGAAAGCGCAGACGCGGTAGACAAGGCCGAGCAGAGCGAAAGCGCAGACGCGGTAGACAAGGCCGAGCAGAGCGAAAGCGCAGACGCGGTAGACAAGGCCGAGCAGAGCGAAAGCGCAGACGCGGTAGACAAGGCCGAGCAGAGCGAAAGCGCAGACGCGGTAGACAAGGCCGAGCAGAGCGAAACCGCAGACGCGGAAGACAAGGCCGTGCAGAGCGAAACCGCAGACGCGGTAGACAAGGCCGAGCAGAGCGAAACCGCAGACGGGGTAGACAAGGCCGAGCAGAGCGAAACCGCAGACGGGGTAGACAAGACCGACCAGATGAAACCGCAGACGCGGTAGACAAGGCCGAGCAGAGCGAAAGCGCAGACGCGGTAGACAAGGCCGAGCAGAGCGAAAGCACAGACGCGGTAGACAATGCCGAGCAGAGCGAAAACGCAGACGCGGTAGACAAGGCCGAGCAGAGAGAAAGCGCAGACGCGGTAGACAAGGCCGAGCAGAGCGAAACCGCAGACACGGTAGACAAGGCCGAGCAGAAGCGGAACCGCAGACGCGGTAGACAAGGCCGAGCAGAGCGAAACCGCAGACGCGGTAGACAAGGCCGAGCAGAGCGGAACCGCAGACGCGGTAGACAAGGCCGAGCAGAGCGAAACCGCAGACGCGGTAGACAAGGCCGAGCAATTAAACCGCAGACGCGGTAGACAAGGCCGAGCAGAGCGAAACCGCAGACGCGGTAGACAAGGCCGAGCAGTGCGAAACCGCAGACGCGGTAGACAAGGCCGAGCAGAGCGAAACCGCAGACGCGGTAGACAAGGCCGAGCAGAGCGAAACCGCAGACGCGGTAGACAAGGCCGAGCAGAGCGAAACCGCAGACGCGGTAGACAAGGCCGTGCAGAGCGAGACCGCAGACGCGGTAGACAAGGCCGTGCAGAGCGAAACCGCAGACGCGGTAGACAAGGCCGAGCAGAGCGAAACCGCAGACGGGGTAGACAAGGCCGAGCAGAGCGAAACCGCAGACGGGGTAGACAAGGCCGACCAGATGAAACCGCAGACGCGGTAGACAAGGCCGAGCAGAGCGAAAGCGCAGACGCGGTAGACAAGGCCGAGCAGAGCGAAAGCGCAGGCGCAGTAGACAAGGCCGAGCAGAGCGAAAGCGCAGGCGCGGTAGACAAGGCCGAGCAGAGCGAAACCGCAGACGCGGTAGACAAGGCCGAGCAGAGCGAAACCGCAGACGCGGTAGACAAGGCCGAGCAGAGCGAAACCGCAGACGCGGTAGACAAGGCCGAGCAGAGCGAAACCGCAGACGCGGTAGACAAGGCCGAGCAGAGCGAAACCGCAGACGCGGTAGACAAGGCCGAGCAGAGCGAAACCGCAGACGCGGTAGACAAGGCCGAGCAGAGCGAAACCGCAGACGCGGTAGACAAGGCCGAGCAGAGCGAAACCGCAGACGCGGTAGACAAGGCCGAGCAGAGCGAAACCGCAGACGCGGTAGACAAGGCCGAGCAGAGCGAAACCGCAGACGCGGTAGACAAGGCCGAGCAGAGCGAAACCGCAGACGCGGTAGACAAGGCCGGGCAGAGCGAAACCGCAGACGCGGTAGACAAGGCCGAGCAGAGCGAAACCGCAGACACGGTAGACAAGGCCTAGCAGAGCGAAACTGCAGATGCGGTAGACAAGGCCGAACAGAGCGAAACTGCAGACGCGGTAGACAAGGCCGAGCAGAGCGAAACCGCAGATGCGGTAGACAAGGCTGAGCAGAGCGAAACCGCAGACGCGGTAGACAAGGCCGAGCAGAGCGAAACCGCAGACGCGGTAGACAAGGCCGTGCAGAGCGAAACCGCAGACGCGGTAGACAAGGCCGTGCAGAGCGAAACCGCAGACGCGGTAGACAAGGCCGAGCAGAGCGAAACCGCAGACGGGGTAGACAAGGCCGAGCAGAGCGAAACCGCAGACGGGGTAGACAAGGCCGACCAGATGAAACCGCAGACGCGGTAGACAAGGCCGAGCAGAGCGAAAGCGCAGACGCGGTAGACAAGGCCGAGCAGAGCGAAAGCGCAGGCGCGGTAGACAAGGCCGAGCAGAGCGAAAGCGCAGACGCGGTAGACAAGGCCGAGCAGAGAGAAAGCGCAGACGCGGTAGACAAGGCCGAGCAGAGCGAAAGCGCAGACGCGGTAGACAAGGCCGAGCAGAGAGAAAGCGCAGACGCGGTAGACAAGGCCGAGCAGAGCGAAACCGCAGAAGCGGTAGACAAGGCCGAGCAGAGCGAAACCGCAGACGCGGTAGACAAGGCCGAGCAGAGCGAAACCGCAGACGCGGTAGACAAGGCCGAGCAGAAGCGGAACCGCAGACGCGGTAGACAAGGCCGAGCAGAGCGAAACCGCAGACGCGGTACACAAGGCCGAGCAGAGCGGAACCGCAGACGCGGTAGACAAGGCCGAGCAGAGCGAAACCGCAGACGCGGTAGACAAGGCCGAGCAGAGCGAAACCGCAGATGCGGTAGACAAGGCCGAGCAGAAGCGGAACCGCAGACGCGGTAGACAAGGCCGAGCAGAGCGAAACTGCAGACGCGGTACACAAGGCCGAGCAGAGCGGAACCGCAGACGCGGTAGACAAGGCCGAGCAGAGCGAAACCGCAGACGCGGTAGACAAGGCCGAGCAGATGAAACCGCAGACGCGGTAGACAAGGCCGAGCAGAGCGAAACCGCAGACGCGGTAGACAAGGCCGAGCAGAGCGAAACCGCAGACACGGTAGACAAGGCCGAGCAGAGCGAAACCGCAGACGCGGAAGACAAGGCCGAGCAGAGCGGAACCACAGACGCGGTAGACAAGGCCGAGCAGAGCGGAACCGCAGATGCGGTAGACAAGGCCGAGCAGAGCGAAACCGCAGACGCGGTACACAAGGCCGAGCAGAGCGGAACCGCAGACGCGGTAGACAAGGCCGAGCAGAGCGAAACCGCAGACGCGGTAGACAAGGCCGAGCAGAGCGAAACCGCAGACGCGGTAGACAAGGCCGAGCAGAAGCGGAACCGCAGACGCGGTAGACAAGGCCGAGCAGAGCGAAACTGCAGACGCGGTACACAAGGCCGAGCAGAGCGGAACCGCAGACGCGGTAGACAAGGCCGAGCAGAGCGAAACCGCAGACGCGGTAGACAAGGCCGAGCAGATGAAACCGCAGACGCGGTAGACAAGGCCGAGCAGAGCGAAACCGCAGACGCGGTAGACAAGGCCGAGCAGAGCGAAACCGCAGACACGGTAGACAAGGCCGAGCAGAGCGAAACCGCAGACGCGGAAGACAAGGCCGAGCAGAGCGGAACCACAGACGCGGTAGACAAGGCCGAGCAGAGCGGAACCGCAGATGCGGTAGACAAGGCCGAGCAGAGCGGAACTGCAGACGCGGTAGACAAGGCCGAGCAGAGCGAAACCGCAGACGCGTTAGACAAGGCCGAGCAGAGCGAAACCGCAGACGCGGTAGACAAGGTCGAGCAGAGCGAAACCGCAGACGCGGTAGACAAGGCTGAGCAGAGCAAAACCGCCGACGTGGTGGACAAGGCTGAGCAGGCAGGATCCGCCGAAGCGATAGGTAAGGCAGAACAGAGATAAATCGCTGAAGCGGTAAACAAAGACAAAGCAAAGGGAGCAGGGCTCTGTTCACACGGAACAGACTGGAAAAGAAAGGCAGAACCCGATACACACAAGGTACTTGCAAAGAAGTAGCGAAAGGACTCCAACTCACAAACGAAGTACAATGACAACGAGTAGAAGTTAGGTGCAGGCTCAGACTGTACAGAAAAAGGGAACAAACGGACATAAAGACAAAACAGTTAAGAAGCTAGGAGACAGTTCAGACAAGAACAGTTACTGCAACAAAATGCAAGAACGAGCCTAGGTAAAGCCAAGTGCTGGTTCAGACACTGCAGAAAAAGGGAGCAAACGGACATAGAGACAAAACAGATAAGCAACTAGGAGACAGTTCAGACAAGAACAGATACTGCAACAAAATGCAGGAACGAGCCTAGGTAAAGCCAAGTGCTGGTTCAGACACTGCAGAAAAAGGGAACAAACGGACATAAAGATAAAACAGGTAGGAAACTAGGAGACAGTTCAGACAGGAACTGTACTACAACAAATACAGGAGCGAGTCTGGGTATGCGGCCCCCAGAGGGTGAGACGAACAGGCAAGGAGCGTGTTCAGACAGGCCTGGAAATACAGCCTCCAGGAAGGCAGAGAGACAGCTGGCTAGAGTGCACAGACAGGACACAGTTCAGACACGGGAACTGATACCGTAAGGCAGGAAACATAGACAGGACCTGGCATGTCAGCGACCAGAAGCCAACTGACAGAACAAGATGCTCAGGCATGGATTCCAAGAAGCAGCTGGTTTAAATACCAGGTGACAGACAGCAATAGGCTGAGGACGCATTAGGGGTGTGTCTGCAGCAGCTACAAGAATCAGGAAGTTCGGCGGGCGTCGCCCTAAACAGCAAGAGCAAAGCAAAACAGACAACATGGAAAGAAGCCAAAGTGGCAGTCTGGACTGGAGATCAAATGCGCGCTCTTGCACAGTAGGAGATGGACCACTATGCAAGGACGCCGCCAGGTATGTTACAGTAAGACATCATGAATCCCACCTTAACCCGATCGGTGGGAAAATAAAGAGGGTAGAACTTGAAGTGTAGCAAGCATTGCTCCACAAATGCACGACTCAGTCTTGGATCCCTATAGTACCGTGGCGGATCCGCAGGAACGAGTGCAGATAGATCCATCTGGACGGGTGCGTAATTCACCTGGAACTCAGCTAGTAGCAAAAAAATAAATTTCTTCTAGATGCACGTATTCGCTGGAAAACGTCTCAGAGAGCGAAGGCGTGGGGCTCAACGGGAACCATGGCCTGAGCATGCTGTAATGCACACGCCCGGACTGACTGGCGTGTGCTTGTATATGTAGTGATTCCACTGGACCGTACCGGAGAGTGAATGCCTGGATGGGCGTAACTAAGTATCCACCCGATCCGACCAAGGTCGCACGACGGCATACGACGCCAGTGCACCAAGGAGGGACCGAGCAGAGGGACCAGGTGCTACTCCAGGTCAGACCCCGGACACGGCTGTTGACCCACACTGGGGAATACAGGAACAGGCAGGTTAGGCTGGCACACAGACTGGTGGGTACAGGCAGACACGGCAGGTATGCAGACGGGTGGATGCTGGCAAGCACGACTGGTATGCAAACAGGGAGGTACTGGCAGGTACGGCCGGTATGCAGGCAGGTGGATGTTGGTAAGCACGACTGGTATGCAGGCAGGGAGGTACTGGCAGGTACGACAGGTTGGAGCACAGAGTGGATAGGACCCAGTACAGACTGGGACTCAGGAACAGAACAGCAGATGCGGTGGACAAACACAGTAGAGTGAGGCCGCCCGGAGTGGCGAGCAAGAGCAAAGCAAGGCGAGACCGCCTGGAGCAGCGAGCAAAGGGTCAGAGCAGAGCGAGACTGCTGTAGCAGCGAGCAAAGGCTCACAGCAGTGCGAGACTGCCGGAGCAGCGAGCAAAGGGTCAGAGCAGAGCGAGACTGCCGGAGCAGCGAGCAAAGGGTCAGAGCAGAGCGAGACTGCCGGAGCAGCGAGCAAAGGGTCAGAGCAGAGCGAGACTGCCGGAGCAGCGAGCAAAGGGTCAGAGCAGAGCGAGACTGCCGGACCAGCGAGCAAAAGGTCAGAGCAGAGCGAGACTGCCGGAGCAGCGAGCAAAGGGTCAGAGCAGAGCGAGACTGCCGGAGCAGCGAGCAAAGGGTCAGAGCAGAGCGAGACTGCCGGAGCAGCGAGCAAAGGGTCAGAGCAGAGCGAGACTGCCGGAGCAGCGAGCAAAGGGTCAGAGCAAAGCGAGACTGCCGGAGCAGCGAGCAAAATGTCAGAGCAGAGCGAGACTGCCGGAGCAGCGAGCAAAGGGCCAGAGCAGAGCGAGACTGCCGGAGCAGCGAGCAAAGGGTCAGAGCAAAGCAAGACTGCCGGAGCAGCGAGCAAAATGTCAGAGCAGAGCGAGACTGCCGGAGCAGCGAGCAAAGGGTCAGAGCAGAGCGAGACTGCCGGAGCAGCGAGCAAGGGGCCAGAGCAGAGCGAGACTTCCGGAGCAGCGAGCAAAGGGTCAGAGCAGTGCGAGACTGCCGGAGCAGCGAGCAAAGGGTCAGAGCAGAGCGAGACTGCCGGAGCAGCGAGCAAAGGGTCAGAGCAGAGCGAGACTGCCGGAGCAGCGAGCAAAGGGTCAGAGCAGAGCGAGACTGCCGGAGCAGCGAGCAAAGGGTCAGAGCAGAGCGAGACTGCCGGAGCAGCGAGCAAAGGGTCAGAGCAGAGCGAGACTGCCGGAGCAGTGAGCAAAGGGTCAGAGCAGAGCAAGACCGCCTGGAGAGGTGAGCAAAGGCAGAGCGAGACCGTCTGTAGTGGTGAGCAAAGGCAGAGCAGAGCGAGAATCACCGGAGCGGTGAGCAAGGCAGAGCAGGCAAGAACCGCCGGAGCGGCAAGCAAGGCAGAGCAGAGGGGACAGAGTTCTGTTCACACGGAACAGACAGGAAGGGAAAGGCAGAACCAGATACCCACAGGGTACTTGCAGTGAAGTAGCGAGTGGACCACAAACTCACAAACGGAAGTACAGTGACAACGAGCAGGAGTTAGGTACGAGTTCAGACTCTGCAGAAAAAGGGAAGATATGGGCGTAGAGAGAAACGGGAAACAGGCTGAAAGATAGATAGGGCAGGAACAGACACTGGGAAAAGACACAGACAACAGATCTAGGTATATGGCCCTTAGAGGGCAGAAGGAACAGGCTAAGAGCGTGTTCACACGGGCCTGGAAATACAGCCTCCAGGAAAGGCAGCTGGCTAGAGTACACAGACAGGACTCAGTTCAGACACGGGAACTGATACCGCAAGGCAGGAAACATAGACAGGACCTGGCACATCAGTGACAAGACGCCAACTGACAGAACAAGATGCTCAGGCAAGGATTCCAGGGAGGAGCTGGGTTAAATACCAGGTGACAGACAGCAATAGGCTGAGGATCCATTAGGGGTGTGTCTGCAGCAGCTACAAGAAACAGGAAGTTCAGCGGGCGTCGCCCTAAGCAGATAGAGGAGAGCAAAGCAGACCATATGGAAAGAAGCCAAAGTGATAGTCTGGACTGGAAATCAAGTGCGCGCTCTTGCACAGTGGGAGATGGACCACTATGCAAGGACGCCACCAGGTATGTTACATATAGATTTGTGAAAAAACATTTTGTATAACCTGTGTTTTAGTAATTTAATCCTCTACTCTTTCTGTGATTTTTGGTCCTGTGGGCAGGGTTATCAATGATTGACATCTATCTCTGTATGCACTCTTATACAAAGAAAGCTGAATCACAGAAAGAGCAGAGGTTAAAGCATAGATTATATTGAATGGTTTCTTACAAAACTATAGATCAATCTGCTCAGCTCCCCCTTCTTTATAACATGGTGTCTGCAGATTGGACTGCATTTTCCAGGTGACAGATTCCCTTTAAACGTTTCCTGACATGGCCAATTTCCATTTTTGCATTTTTGCTTTTTTCTCCCCTTCCTCCCAGAGCCATAACTCTTTTATTTTTCTATCTTTATAGACATATGAGGGCTTGTTTTTTTGCGGGATGAGTTGTACGTTTGAATTACAGAATTCATTTTACCACATAGTGTACTGGAAAACGGGAAAAAAAATCCAAGTGGGGAGAAATTGTCAAACGCAATTCTGACATTGTTTATTGGGAATTGTTTTTATGGTGTATATTTTTTGGTAAAAAATTACTTTGCAGTATGATTCTGCTCATCAGTAGAATTACGACAATACTAAACATTTCTACGGTTTTTATTGTTTTAGTCGTGATGAGAAGTTTGCAAAAAAAAATTGGGGAGTTGGGGGTTGCATTGCCATTTTTTGGTTGATGGAGCTGTGTGTGTCTTATTTTTTGTGGGTCGAGACAAAGTTTTTATTGATACCATTTTGGGATAGATGTGCTGGTTTAGTCGCTTTGTACAGTAATTTATATTGTATTGCAGCTGCCAAAAAAAAGGTAATTTTGGCGTTCTACAATTTTATTATTTTTTTATTACAGTGTTTACCGATCAGGTTAATTTTTATATTTTGATAGATCGCACTTTTCTGAATGCTGTGATTCCTCATATGTGCATTTTTTTATTTTTTTGATCTATATTTTTAATGGGTGAAATGCATGATGATTTGAAATTTTATGTTTTTGAAATCTTTTTTTCATATTGTTTAAATATTTTTTTCTTTTCCTTTCACCTTTCTTATTAGTCTCCTTAGGGGACTTGAAGCTGCAATCATCTGAACGCTTTGGCTATATACAACAATGCCAAAGCCAAAGTATTCTGTATATGGCAAAAATCACTGTCTCCTTTGAAGCCTGGCCACAAGCTAGGTTTCAAAGGAGCACCGTAATGACAAGCACGGAGGTCTTCAACAGGCCCCATACTGTCATAGCTATCCATCAGCGTAACAAGTTCATGTCATGGGCGTGCCAATGTGGGCATGGAATGATGCGCCCAAATGCCCGGTGTCAGGGGTGTGTCAGAAGTAACAGACAGTCACCCTGCAGTTGGTTGCAGTAGATCTCTTCGTTTGATATAACATACAATTTCTTAGAAGCGGTATCTCTAGGACCCAGCTGCTACCTTCCTCTGGCTAATTAACACTCTGGCCTGGGTGTATAAATACCTGCTGTGTGCTAGAGGGAGGCGATATTCATTACTCCTTGTGAAGACTTGAGCAAGAGCAGTACTACTTCCTCTCTGGTGCTAGAGGACGTGTGCACATTGATCTGGAGTTGACTTAAGCTTAGCAATTTTCGCTTGTTTGTCTGCCCTTGTTGTCTTTAGTGTTCAGTGGGGATCAACTAGTGCTCATCCCCTGGCCTCCCTAGCCTGAGCCTAACGCCAGGGAAAGATAGGACGAGGTATGCATGCGGCGATTGGAGAAGAACCAATATAGGGATGTTAGTGGAGACAGGCTGACACTAGATCAGCCTAGGAGGCCTCCACTCCCCTTTTTCCCTAGAGTCTGGGCTTCTTTCCCTCTTCCCTTTGTGTTGCACTTAGTCTTTACCACAACTTGTGTGTCAGCCGGCACATGTTAAATGCTGCTGTTAGAGTTTGACAGTGGCATTTAACAGGTTAACAGTCACTGGTAGAGCTCCCCTCCACCCGCGATTGCTAGAAGCAGATCCTGGCTGCAGCACACAGCCATTACCTGCCGAGTAGGGGACGAGCTCATACCATACACCTACTTCTGATTTGTACCATAGATGTAGGTTAAAAAGTCGAAATCAAAATAAGTAAAAAAAATTACAGGAAAACAATAAATGTTTTTTTAAATAAACAGTAAAAACCCTTCATGTTAGATATCCCCTCATAAGTAAAAACTAAAAGAAAGTAATCTACTATATAATCGGCTTATCCCGTCTGTCTGTCCGTCCAGGAAATCCCGCGTCGTTGATTGGTCCGGCCACGGCCAATCAGCGACACGGGATTTCAGAACAAGATGGCGGCTGTTAGCGGCTCATCTGCCGCACGGAGATCAGCGGCGATGCAGCCGGGAGATGACCGGCGCAAGCCAGTCATCTCCCGGCTACTCGCTGCAGAAGTACCCCGACCGGCGGCCTAGGCAGCGCCGCTTCCCAGTCCTCCCTTCACACTTGCCGTCGGGAGATCAGCGGCCCTAGCCGCATGGAGGTAGCCGCATGGAGGTCAGCGGCGATGCAGCCGGGAGATGACCGGCGCTAGCAGCGGAAGTACCCGCACAGGCAGCGCCGCTCCCCAGTCCTCACTAACACGGTTCGCTGATTGGTCGTGGCCGCCGGCCGCGACCAATCAGCGATTTTGGCGCCAAATTTAAACACGCTCTCCAGCCAATTGGCGCCGGATTTAAAATAAGTACGCCACCGTCGGGAGATAGCAGGGCTGACTCCGCCCATGTGGTCATGTGACTCACCAACTGCACATGACGTACTGAACATGTTTTGTCAGTCACAGTGTGTGATGTACTTCTGTCACGTTTAATGAATACGTTCTGTCAGTCACAGTGCAACATAGTTCAGTCACGTTTACTAAACACGGTCAGTCAGAGTGTGATGTACTTCTCTCACGTTCAGTGAACACATTCTGTCAGTCACAGTGTGACGTACTTCTGTCACGTTTACTGAACACGTTCTGTCAGTCACAGTGTGACGTACTTCTGTCACGTTTATTGAACATGATCTGCCAGTCACAGCGTGCTGAACAGATACTTCTTTACTGCACGTTATCACGATTTACGCTTCCTGTCTTCCAATGGGTCTTAAGCGAAAATACGCCACTGAGGATGACAGAAAAGCAGAAGAAGCAGCAAGGAAACGACAACGTCGAGAGCAACAGACACCACAACAAACTGCAACCACACAAGCCCAGAATGCGGAATCTCACAGAAACTTCGGCAACAGGAGACACCACAACACACTGCCGCCAGACAAGCCCAGGATGCGGAATCTCACAGACAACGTCGGAAACGGGAGACACCGCAACACACTGCCGCTAGGCAGGAACACGATGCGGAATCCCATAGACAATGTCGGGTGAATGAATCTCCAGAATCCAGGGCAAACAGACAACAACACGATCGCCAAATTTATAAAAAACGAATGCTCTACCAACTAAGGCAAACCAAGCAGAATATTCAACAACTTGCACGTTACATAACAGACAATGAAACTATAATTATTCAACACTACTGTGGGAATATGAATGCAGTTTGTTCTAAATGCGACTCTCTGAATTTCATTGATGAAAAACCATCTGACAATCAGTTTACTCAATGCTGCCAAAAAGGAAAACACAGCAGCAACTCAGGGCAGTATCTGAGAGCGCGTGCTGTGCCTCAGATCCTGCCAGGAGCTGCTGTAGACTGGACAGACAGCACTGGAGCAGAGGTAAGGAAAGAAGGTGAATATTAGTGTTTATTTTTTTAACTGTGCTGTGGGGATGGGGGAATGAGGAGGTCATACAAAACCAGGATGAGGGGGCCATACAAGCCAGGATGAGGAGGCCATACAAGCCAGGATGAGGGGGCAATACAAGCCAAGATAAGGGGGCCATACAAACCAGGATTAGGAGAATGACCGAGCCTTACAAACCACAATTAGGGGATGAGGGAGCCATACATACCAGGTTATGGAACTTTAACAGTAGCTGCTGCATTTTCCACCCTAGGCTTATACTCAAGTCAATAAATTTTCCCAGTTTTTTGTTGTAAAATTAGGGGTCTCGGCTTATACTCGGGTCACCGCGCACAGGCAGCATGTGACCCCCGGCTGCAGCTGACTCTTGCTTCCGCTTATGTCACAACTATTTGCTCCTGCAGCCAAGGGGTCTCCTGTTTCGCGTTCCATGGTGAGTGATGGGCTGTGGGCGGGGTTATCACCCATCCCGTCACACCCGGCATCCACTGCACGCGCATTCATTGACAGAGCGCGCGGTGGATGCTAGGTGTGACACGATGGGGGTAACCCCGCCTACAGCCCGTCATTCACCATGGTACGTGGAACATGAGACCCCTGGCTGCAACCGCAAACAGTCGTGATGTAAGCGGAAGCAAGAGCTAGCTGCAGCTGGGGGAATTACATGCTGGCTGTGCGTGGTCAGTGATGTTGTCACAAGCAGTATTGACAACATGACGTAATTACAAAATTCATTAGGGGCCCCGTGGGGGATACATTGGGGGGTTAATTTAAAGTAGTGCACAACCCATCTAAACACTGCTTCGCTGATTAGTCGCGCCCGGTCGGCCGCATACATATTCTAGAATACCCGATGCGTTAGAATCGGGCCACCATCTAGTATTTTATAATCAGATAAACAGCAAACACCATAAAACATTTTCATGCACTTTGTCAAAGTAAAGGTTGTTCATGTAATGGTAAAATTAAAGGAGTTGACTGGTTTAAAGCTACAAGTCTGCAGTCACTCTATGTGACTGCCAATTTGTGAATCCTCACAGCGTGTGCATTGCATGCTGTGAGGATTCTCAGGTGCCATCACTGGGAGTGGGTGGTCATGTGACTGCAAGTATACGATACAAATACTCCTGGACACAGCCTGTCCTGATAGATTTAGGTAGACATGATTAGAGATGAGTGAATATTTCAATATTCGGTTTGCATTACGATCGTCGAATTTGCAATATTCCCCGATTTATTTGTCGAATATTCGCCCAACATTGCCCCGCCATTGGGGGGGCAAAACAAAACGCAGACGCAACACTTCAAACAGGCCCAAAAGCTGTCAAAACACATCAAATTAGGGGCAGACACCAGGAAAGTGCCATCAATTAACCCACAGTACAAATTTTAAAAATGGCATAGCAGCAATCAGCCATGGACCATGCATGAGGTATCAGGGTGTGGGCCAGCATATACAACTTTGAATTGAACTTCAAATTAAGACAAGGTGGGTGAGGGATCGATGTAGGTCTGCTGTGCTGGGAGCCCTGATACCACATGCAACAGCTCAACTTGCTTTTATGCTCAGCCACAGTCAGATGGCAGAAAAATCAGCTTCATAGAGTAGTATTGGTGCAACAATTTAAGGATAGTAACACGGGTAGTTGACTGAAAGTAAGTGGAGACCTGCCGGTCTGGGAGGCCTATTGCTACAGGCAACACACATGAAGGAGATCCAACCAGGAGTCTCCCCATCTCCAAAAATTAAAGGCTGACACCACCAAAGTGGCATCAATTTCACCAGAGTAGAAATATTATAATTAGGACCAACACCTCTTCCACTACAACCAACTCAGCAGATGGAGACCTAATCAGTAGTGTTCACATTTCCCTTAGTTAGGGGCTGACACCACCAAAGTGGCATCAATTTCACCAGAGTAGAAATATTATAATGGGGACCGACACCTCTTCCACTACAGCCAACCAAGCAGATTGAGAGTAATCCACACATAACAGTATAAATAAAGTTTTATCGAAGTCAAAAAGAAAGCAACTTTATTTAAAACACGATATACCAAAAAAGAGCCAAAACTGTTGCTTCAAAAATGCAATAAAAATGCATTTAAAAAATGCAATGAAAAAAAGCAAGTAACCTAATTTACAAAAGAGGTGCAGGAATACTACAGAAAATCTGCAACATCAAAAACTAACCAAATACTCTTTATGGGAAAGTAGCCTGAAGGTGCTAATTTGCACAGTCTATAATAGTTTATAACTAGTGTTGAGCCACCTCCGTAGTGTTCGAGTTCGGTTCGTCGAACACCCGTGTGTTCGCCGAACTGTTCGTCGAACTGTTCGTCGAACACCTTCGAACACCGTTAAAACCAATGGCAGGCAAACAAAAACACATATAAACACATAGAAAACACCTTCAAAGGTGTCCAAAAGCTGACAAACTGCTCAGAAGACACAACTAACACATGGAAAAGTGACAAGTACATATAGTCATGCGAAAAGAAAAGAGGTGGAGGAGTAAAAGGAGGGGGAGACACAGATATAGGCATGTCATGCCCTTCTAAAATCCAAAAAGTGAGAAGCCGACACGTTCAGTCCGCTCCTGCCCGTGCCACCTCCGTGTCGCTGGGTTTGTGCCAGAGCCGCGGTGAACCCTGACGGCCAGCCCCCCTCTCCCAATACTGGTGCCTGTCCGCTGGTGGGTCGAGCGAGCCCCCCTGTGGTGGAGGCAGCTCTAAGCTTTTTAATTTAAATTGTCTCTCTAATTTGAATGAATACACTTTAAATCCATTTACAAGGATCTATTGGAGGGCAAGTCTCATGCCAGCAGCCGCGTAATTCCAGCTCCAGTAGCGTCCACTAAAGCTGCTGCAGTTAAAAAGCTTTTATAAGGATCGAGCTCGGCTGTCCACCGCAAGGCATCCTACTGCCAGTCCCAGCCCCTATGCCTTGGGGTGCCTCCTGATGCTCTTCACTGAGTATCCCGTGGTCCCGAAGCATTTCCTTTGAAAAAATTAAGTGTCCAAACTACAGGTGGTGTAGCTTGCTTAACAGCCGGGATAATCCGCTGACTAGCAGACACTGCTACTAGGCACAAAGTATTTCCTGGGCTAGATGCAGTTAAAAATTTGTAATTAGATACTCTCGTTGGATGCTGAGAAAGCATTCCATAGAGTCTCCTGGCACGCCATATATGATTCTCTTAAAAAGCTTGGGGTAGGGGTCTAGGGGACCCTTTTATAGCCAAAATTACGGCCCTGTATCACAATACGTCACATAGGCTGAAGATGAATGGAACTGTAGCACCCTGAGGGCTCGGTTGCTACAGAGGTATTGCACCTCACCCAGAGGTGTGATATCTCACTCTCAGGTAAGGATGGAGTGTGGATCAGGACCCGACACCTGCATGCATTACACCACATTGCCGTGGGGCAGGGCGACCAATATGCCTCTGAGATGGGCACGACAGTCCCTGTCCCTGGCTGGAGTGGGGGGAGGGAACACTGAGGAAGGGGAACCCTGTAGTGCAGGAGCAGGGAGGAAGCAGTTCCTGGGTGCATTGAGAAGGGAGTATAAAAGGTGGGCACCATCTTAGTTCAGTGCAGAGAAGTCTGAGCAGAAGTGGCAGGGAGCAGGGGCTCTGCATGAGCTCTGCTCCGGAGGCGGGCCTAGTAACAGAGGCCCAGGCCTGGAAGAGGGAGAAGGAAGGAAGAGGAGCGGAGAAGGCTCCAGGAACGAGGAATGAAGGGATCCCAGGGTTGCGGACGGGCGAGTCACCACCGCACGCCCGAATCCACCTGCGTGGAGGGGTCAGGCCAAAGGGGGAGACCGGTCCCCGAAACTAGTGGAGGCAGGAAACGACCCTCAGCTAGAAACCGGTGGCTGTGACATTTTATGTGGCGCAGCCCCTCGCTACACCCGCTAGGAAGGCACCACATAGGGTCAGGGAAACTGGCGCCAAGTTTACCAAGAGGAGGCCCGAGGCAGCCGGACAGAAGGGTTGGTAAGAAAGGCCAGACAAAGGACACACAAAGGGGGTCCTGTGAAGCGCTCCAAAGTTATCTGGGAGTTGTCTGAGCCCCTCACCTGGTGAGCACAGTACGACGTGGGCAGCCGTTACCTGCAGACGTGGTCTGGATAATAAGAACTGTGAGTAAAGGCCCTGGACTGCATCACTGACTCCGTGTCGTTACTGCTGCTGCCCTGCACCATCACCCCCATCCTCCGCATACACTGCCCTGAGGCTATACTCCTCCCGTGGGGAGTTATGCTACGCTCTGCTGCACCCACAACACCAGCCTCAGCGGTCTGCCCTGCAGCGGCGGTTCACTCTGACCGCAATCCACGGGTGGCGTAGTCGGACATTTAAACATCAAAACCATATAAATAGTTCCGCCACTGGTTTGACCACCCTGAGCCACGGAACCGGGTCGCCGCCACGAAGACTACAACCACCAGCATCCACCAAAAAGGGTCCGGCTCCGGGTGTCCCAAGGCCCAGGGGGTGCATCAGAACATTTTCATCACCTTTCACAATCACCAATGGGACAAGGCAGGGATGTCCTCTGTCCCCTCTCTTATACATCCTAGTGACGGAGCACCTGCTCTCATCAATTCGCCATAACCCCAATATTAGGTGGATTGAGGTGGGAGGCACCGAGTACAAGTGCTCTCTATTTGCTGATGATGTCCTAGTATATATCACTCAATCACATATATCCATCCATGCTGTTATGGCTGAAATAGATCACTTTGTTACATGGTCAAATTTTAAAATCAATGCAGCGAAGTCTGAGGCCCTCGATGTCTCCCTCCCCAAATCCATATAGGATTCCATCCAGTCCAACTTTCCCTTTGCCTGGCCCTCACAGGGTATCAAATACTTAGGAATTCCTATTCATAGAGACCTCTCCCATCTATGTTATCTTAATTTTGGGCCCTTTATTGAACAACTCCATACAGACCACGGTTTGCAAGTTAGAACTGTAAGATTCACTACGTGAACCACTGGTGTTTTGTGGAAAAGCACATGTACACTGTGTTCCAAATTATTATGCAAAAAGTGTTTAGGAGTGATAAGGGAAGAATTTGTTTGTTTGTCAGTTAAACTCATTGATGGTGATGTGTGTCAGGGCTCTTTATATCACTGTAAGCAATTGCAGACACCTGTGCTAATTAGTTTGGCAGGTGTGTCCAATGAAAGGCAAGACTACTTAAGAAGGCTGTCTCACATTATTAAGCAGCCTACATTTTCTGCCAAAATGGGAAAGAAAAAGGATGTGTCGGCTGCTGAGAAGCAACAAATTGTGGAGTGTTTAGGTCAAGGCATGACTACAATCAACATTGTGCGATGATCAGGATGAAGTGTCTTGGCAATCAAGAAGTATGTAGCTGATTCACAGTACACACGTGTGCGTGCTGATAAGGGCAAATTGAGGACTCTTTCCTACAGGCAATTACGTCAGGTTAAAAGAGCAGCGGCAAAAAAGCCTTGTCATAGCAGCAGACAAGTTTTTGAAGCTGCTGGTGCCTCCAACGTCCCCCGAACAACAAGATGCAGGGTCCTTCAGAGGTTTGCAGCTGTGCATACGCCATCCTGTCGACCTCCTCTATCCACTTCACACAAGCAGAAATGGCTCCAGCGGGCCAAACATTACATGAAGACTGATTTCAAAACTGTTTTGTTCACGGATGAGTGCCGTGCAGCGCTCGATGGTCCAGATGGATGGAGTGTAGGATGGCTGGTTGATGGACACCCCACGCAAACACGGCTACAGCGCCAACAAGGAGGAGGTGGAGTAATGTTTTGGGCTGGAATCATGGGGAGAGAGATTGTCGGCCCCTTTAGGATCCCTGAAGGCGCTAAAGATGAACTCCATAATGTATGTGGATTTTCTCAAACAGCACTTCCTGCCATGGTTCAAGAAGAAGAACCGTGTATTTCACAGCAAGATCATTTTTTTGCATGATAATGCACCATCTCATGCTGCACATAAAACATCTGCATCTCTGGCTGATATGGGCATAAAAGGGGACAAACTTATGGTGTGACCCCCATGCCCCCCTGACCTCTACCCCATTCAGAACCTCTGGAGCATCATCAAAAGGCGTGTCTATGATGGTGGGAGGCAGTTCACATCTAAGCAACAGCTCTGGGAGGGTATTCTGTCCTCATGCAAAACAATTGAAGCAGAAACCATCCAAAACCTGACAAATTCAATGGACGGGAGAGTTCAGAAGCTCCTTTCGAACAAAGGGTCCTATGTGAAAATGTAACATCACCTAGAATAAAGTTTTGAGTTGAAAACTGTTTGATTTCAGTTTCTAATAACCTGCTAATGCTTATAATTTCAAAAATGACCATTTTTTTGGTCTTTATTAAAATGAAAAGGTTGATCGAAAAGTTTGGGGGTCTAAGAGTGTGGCAACCCAGTAGTCATGATTACTTCGAATTCTGACAATATGAGGGTCATGTTGCAGGTAGTGCAGCAAGAAGGCACTTATGTGTCTTGCGCATCTCGGAGCCCCAAAATTATTTTCCGGGCTAGATGCAGCTAAAAATTATTATTAATTTTAAATCTGGTGGAGCTTAGTATAGATGGCCTAATAGGATCAGTGCTGCACACTGCTACAAAGCCCAAATTATTTTCCATTCAAGATACAGATAAACATGATTAGTAATTTTAAATCTGGTGGAGCTTATTATAGATGGCCTAATAGAATCAGTGCTGCACACTGCTACAAAGCCCAAATTATTTTCCAGCCAAGATACAGATAAACATGATTAGTAATTTGAAAGCTTAAAACGGTTGGTAGGGTGATTTTAACCAATCATCAAGCCTTTACTCTCCCCAGGATGACACAGGGGTAGAAAAGTCGTTTCGGATCCATGATTTGTTCATCTTTATGAACGTGAGTCTGTCTACATTATCAATGGAGAGCCGCGTGCGCTTATCTGTCAGCACACCACCAGCAGCGCTGAACACACGTTCAGATAGAACGCTGGCTGCGGGGCATGACAAGATCTCCAAGGCGTAAGTGGCTATCTCCGGCCATTTATCCAGATTGGAAGCCCAAAAAGAGCAAGGGTCCAGTGACACAGTCATGGCTTCAATGTTTACTTGGAGATACTCCTGTACCATCGTCTCTAGGCGTTGCCTATGTGTCAGACTTCTTGTCTCCTGTGGCCTTGCAAAGGATGGGCTAAAAAAGTGGTGAAATGATTCCGCAAAATTGATGTTACCAGCAGATACTGTGGTTCTGTTACGGTTTGAGTGCTGAACACTTGACGGTCCCACGGTTGGCAAGTTGGAACTGTGAGATTCACTACGTGCACCACTGGTGTTTTGTGGAAAAGCACATGTAAGATTCTGCAACAGTCTCTGCTGATACTCCTGCATGCGTGCATCCCTTTCTATGGCAGGAATAATTTCTGCAAATTTACTTTTGTACCGGGGATCTAACAGTGTGGCAACCCAGTAGTCAGGATTATTTCTAATTCTCACAATTCGAGGGTCATGTTGCAGGTAGTGCAGCAAGAAGGCACTCATGTGTGTTGCGCATCCAGGAGCACCAAGTCCCTGTTGTGTTGGTGGCGAGGTAACAATCATGCTTCCTTCCTCTGTCCTCTCCCCCCAACCTCGCACAACAGAAATGTGATCAAGGTCTCCCTCATCTGATGAGTCTTCCATCAGTTCGTCCTCCACTTCTTCCTGGGCTCCTGCACCTTCCTCACTAGTTTGGCTGCTACCATGCGCCCTGGTAAAACCATCTCCCCCACCCTCACATGCCTGCCGCCTTGGTGCTGCCGACCGTCTGGACCTTGCAGATGTTTACCCCTTCCGCATACAACTCCTCCTCCTCTACTTCCTCCACCTCCTCTTGTGCCACCACCTGACTCCGAATTCTGTTTAACATGTGCTTCAGCATGTAAATCACCGGAATAGTCATGCTGATAATGGCATAGTCAGCACTAAACATCTTTGTCGCCATTTCAAAACTGTGCAGAAGGGTGCATAGGTCCCTGATCTGAGACCACTCCTCCAGCGTGATTTGCCCCACCTCTGGATCTCGTTGGCCCAGGCTATACGTCAGAACGTATTGCACCAGGGCTTGTCGGTGCTGCCACAGTCGCTGCAACATGTGCAGAGTTGAATTCCACCGGGTAGGCACATCGCATTTTAGCCGGTGAAGTGGCAGGCCCAACGACTTCTGTAGAGATGTAAGTCGCTGAGCTGCGGGATGCGAACGGCGGAAGTGAGCACACAGCGACCGTGCCCTCTGCAGAAGGCCATCTAGTCTGGGATAGTGGGCTAAAAATTGCTGGACAACCAGGTTCAACACGTGAGCCATACAAGGCATGTGTGTGACATTGCCCCGGCGAAGGGCCGCACCCAGGTTTGCAGCATTGTCGCACACGGCCTTCCCTGGCCGATCTGAAAAAATGCCCAGGCTATGCAAGGCTTAGCACCCATGCGACCTGAAGAGCCACCACGACTTGTGGTGAGAGGCAGAGTTGTGTTTGAGGATGCTTCCAGTACTACGTCTCTTTCCAGGAAGGCGCAACCTGACCTCGTCGTCACTAGCATCTTCCTCCACCTCCTCTGCTGACCTCATCTCTTGGCTGACTGTGGGCTGACAGTAAGTGGGATCTCCAACCTCATCATCATCACCCTGTGCGTTATCACACCCGTCGTCCTCAGAGCCAACCTGTTCCTGCCCTGACAAAAAACTAAAGTTGTCGCTCCAATCAGGTATTTGAGTCTCATCATCGTCTTCCTCATTGTCTCCACCAACAGGAGTTACAGTTTGGGAATGAGGGTCTACATTATGGTCAGAACCTTCTGCGTCTGGTCCTGGATCCGACTCATAAAGATTCTGGGCATCAGTGCAGATCATTTCCTCGTCTGGATTCACAGAAGCGCTGGAGTCGACCTCTGATTCCCAGGCTATAGTATGAGTAAACAGCTCTGTAGACTCAACCATCTGTTCTAACTCATACTCAGACGGGCAGCTGGAGATTTGGGAGCTGTGAGGAAGCAAGTGCGATTGGGGTGACACCTTTGAGGACTGGAGTATTTGTGATGTTGAAGTTGATGTGGAGGAGAGCCCACTTAAAGGAGCACTTGATATCCGTTGAAGCACCTGCTGTTTTTGTGCCTCATCTGGAATTTGTAGCGATTGGCGTGGCCGTAAGAAAGGGATCTTATCACATTGTCCGCTAAAAGAAGTAGACATTTTAGTTTGGCTGGAAGATGGTCTTTCTTCTGCAGATGTTACTGTTGCTTTAACACCTACCCCACGGACACAACCTTTTTTCCCCTTCCCAACACACCTATTCCGCTTTCCACCAGCAGCAGGCCTTTTTCCACTCATTTTGGTGGTTAACTAATTCACAACTCTGGAGTTGTTTGCACAAAAAAACAATGGATGGGATCCGAGCAGAGCTGAGTGGCCAAACTGTGGTATTAGGCAAAAACTATTGGCTGGGTTAGATGGAGAAAAAAATTATATTCAATTTGCAACCTGATGGAGGTCAGTATAGATGGACTAATAGAACAAGTCCCACACACAGCTAGAAGCCCAAATATTTTTTCAGAGGTAGATGCAGAAAAAAATTGTATTCAGTTTGCAACCTGATGGAGGTCAGTATAGATGGACTAATAGAACAAGTCCTACACACAGCTAGAAGCCCAAATATTTTTTCAGAGGTAGATGCAGAAAAAAAATATATTCAGTTTGCAACCTGATGGAGGTCAGTATAGATGGACTCATAGAGAAAGTCCCACACACTGCTAGAAGGCCAAATATTTTTTCAGAGCTAGATGCAGATATAAATTATTTTTAATTTGCAACCTGATGGAGGTCAGTATAGATGGACTAATAGAGAAAGTCCCACACACTGCTAGAAGGCCAAATATTTTTTCAGAGCTAGATGCAGAAAAAAATTATATTCAGTTTGCAACCTGATGGAGGTCAGTATAGATGGACTAATAGAACAAGTCCCACACACAGCTAGAAGGCCAAATATTTTTTCAGAGGTAGATGCAGATAAAAATTATTTTTAATTTGCAGCCTGATGGAGGTCAGTATAGATGGACTAATAGAGAAAGTCCCACACACTGCTAGAAGGCCAAATATTTTTTCAGAGCTAGATGCAGACAAAAAATTATTTTTAAT
This sequence comes from Phyllobates terribilis, assembly GCF_046119375.1. NCBI lineage: Eukaryota > Metazoa > Chordata > Amphibia > Anura > Dendrobatidae > Phyllobates > Phyllobates terribilis. The sequence continues at coordinate 474,852,462 of NW_027362763.1, forward strand.
TTGCAACCTGATGGAGGTCAGTATAGATGGACTAATAGAGAAAGTCCCACACACTGCTAGAAGGCCAAATATTTTTTCAGAGCTAGATGCAGATATAAATTATTTTTAATTTGCAACCTGATGGAGGTCAGTATAGATGGACTAATTGAGAAAGTCCCACACACTGCTAGAAGGCCAAATATTTTTTCAGAGCTAGATGCAGATATAAATTATTTTTAATTTGCAACCTGATGGAGGTCAGTATAGATGGACTAATTGAGAAAGTCCCACACACAGCTAGAAGCCCAATATTTTTTCAGAGGTAGATGCAGAAAAAAAATATATTCAGTTTGCAACCTGATGGAGGTCAGTATAGATGGACTAATAGAGAAAGTCCCACACACTGCTAGAAGGCCAAATATTTTTTCAGAGCTAGATGCAGACAAAAAATTATTTTTAATTTGCAACCTGATGGAGGTCAGTATAGATGGACTAATAGAGAAAGTCCCACACACTGCTAGAAGGCCAAATATTTTTTCAGAGCTAGATGCAGATATAAATTATTTTTAATTTGCAACCTGATGGAGGTCAGTATAGATGGACTAATAGAGAATGTCCCACACACTGCTAGAAGGCCAAATATTTTTTCAGAGCTAGATGCAGAAAAAAATTATATTCAGTTTGCAACCTGATGGAGGTCAGTATAGATGGACTAATAGAACAAGTCCCACACACAGCTAGAAGCCCAAATATTTTTTCAGAGGTAGATGCAGAAAAAAATTATATTCAGTTTGCAACCTGATGGAGGTCTGTATAGATGGATTAATAGAACAAGTCCCACACACAGCTAGAAGCCCAATATTTTTTCAGAGGTAGATGCAGAAAAAAAATATATTCAGTTTGCAACCTGATGGAGGTCAGTATAGATGGACTAATAGAGAAAGTCCCACACACTGCTAGAAGGCCAAATATTTTTTCAGAGGTAGATGCAGATAAAAATTATTTTTAATTTGCAGCCTGATGGAGGTCAGTATAGATGGACTAATAGAGAAAGTCCCACTGTAACGGGTCTGGGAGGCGGAACCTCTGAGCTACTATACAAGGGGGCGGTCCTTGTAAGGGAGCGGGTGGCGACCAGGGAAGACGGGCAGGCAGTCACAGCAGGTGACCGGGACAGTCTCTGGGTGAATGGGCTGGAGGTCATGGCAAGTGACCGGGGTAGTCTCTGGATGAACGGGCAGGGGGTCACGGCAAGTGACCGGGGCAGTCTCTGGATGAACGGGCAGGTGGTCACGGCAAGTGACCGGGGCAGTCTCTGGATGAACGGGCAGGGGGTCACGGCAAGTGACCGGGGCAGTCTCTCGATGAACGGGCAGGGGGTCACGGCAAGTGACCGGGGCAGTCTCTGGATGAACGGGCAGGGGGTCACGGCAAGTGACCGGGGCAGTCTCTGGGTAAAGGGTAGGTACGACCTGTGATGGCTGAGCCTCCAGGTAGGCTAGCAGGCAGATGGTAGATGTGTGCTCCCAGGTGAGCAAGCGAGAGTCTCTGGATAAACGGGTGGTCACAGCATGTGACGGCGGAGCCTCCAGGTAGGCCAACAGACAGGCAGCAGATGAGCGCTCCCAGGTGAGCGGGCAGGAGTCTCTGGAATGGCAGGTGGTCACAGCACGTGACAGCGGAGCCTCCAGGTAGGCCAACAGACAGGCAGCAGATGAGCGCTCTCAGGTGAGCGGACAGGAGTCTCTGGAATGGCAGGTGGTCACAGCACGTGACGGCGGAGCCTCCAGGTAGGCTAGCAGGCAGGTAGCAGATGAGCGCTCCCAGGTGAGCGGGCAGGAGTCTCTGGAATGGCAGGTGGTCACAGCACGTGACGGCGGAGCCTCCAGGTAGGCTAGCAGGCAGGTAGCAGATGTGCGCTCCCAGGTGAGCGGGCAAGCTGGTCCATAGACAGACTGACAGGAGTAGGAAGGCAGACCGTCGGACCTCAGGCTAGCAAGCAGGTAGGAGGAATGTCAGGCAGGAAACAGACAGCAAACTGGCAGGTTTCTGGCAGGTAAATGGCAGGTAACTGGCAACGGGACCTGAGGGCTGAAGCAGAGTAGTGAACAGTGCAACAACATTGCTCGGGCACCTCCATTTTGGAGGAGGTGCCTTATATATGGTGAAGTCCTCCGGCCATTGGCCGGGGACTCCTTAGGACGGTGCGCGCGGCCCCTTTAAGAGGGAGGGAGCGCGCGCGCGCGCGCCCTAAGCACAGTGGCCGGGAAGGAGCGCGCGCTGCCAGCAGAGCGGGAGGAGAACGCCGGGCTCGGAGCAGAGGGGTGAGGGGAACAGCGTCCCTGCCTAGCAGAGGGCAGGGACGCCGGCGCTACAGTACCCCCCCCTTTAGGCCCCCCCTTTTTTAGGCCAGAGAGAAATTTAGCTAGGATGAGAGGGGCATGGATGTTCTCCAGGGGCTCCCACGTTCTCTCTTCAGGACCAAACCCCCTCCAATCTACTAGAAAAAAGGTCTTCCCTCTTACCCTTTTGGTGGCCAGAATGTTCTCTACCTCAAATTCGTTTTCAGCGGAAACCGGAGCACGAGGCGTACCTGTAGACTTGGAATAAGAGTTAAGTACCACAGGTTTGAGGAGAGATACATGGAAGGAGTTAGGGATCCGCAAGTTGGCCGGGAGTTTCAATTTATAGGCCACTGGGTTGATCTGACTGATCACCTCCAGAGGACCGATGAACCGAGGCCCTAACTTATAGGAAGGAATCTTGAGCCGGACATACTTGGACGAGAGCCAGACCTTATCCCCTGGACGGAATTGAGGAGGTTCCAGACGTTTTTTGTCAGCATGTCTTTTCATACGCTCGGATGACAGAAGGAGTGCGGATCGGGTACTCTCCCATATGGAGGAAAATTTGTTAACAAGAGATTCCGCAGCCGGATTGTCCACCGAGATGGAGACGGGAAATGGGATCCGAGGATGCTGACCGAAGACAACAAAAAACGGGGATTTGGTGGAAGATTCGCTCTCGTGATTGTTTTAAGAAAATTCGGCCCATGGCAGGAGATCCACCCAGTCTGAATGGTGGGCATTAACGAAGTGCCGGAGGTAACTGGTCAGGTTCTGATTGATCCGCTCCACTTGACCATTAGACTGTGGGTGGTAAGCGGAGGAGAAGTCCAGGGTGACGTCTAGCAGTTTACAAGTGGCTCTCCAGAAGCGTGAGGTGAACTGTACCCCACGATCCGACACGATGTGGAGGGGCAGGCCATGAAGACGGAAGATGTGGCGGATAAAGTCTTTAGCCAGCTCGGGTGCAGACGGGAGGCCTGGCAGGGGAACGAAATGAGCCATCTTGGAAAAGCGGTCAGCGACCACCCAAATGACCGTACAACCGGCAGAGACGGGGAGATCAGTTATAAAGTCCATTGCTATATGCTGCCAGGGGGCAGCAGGTACTGGGAGCGGAAGGAGGCGACCGGCTGGCAGATGTCTCGGAACCTTGTTGCGGGCGCAGGACACACAGGCAGAAACAAAGTCTATTACGTCCTTGTGCAGGGTAGGCCACCAGTAGTGCCTGGTAATAAGCTGGAGGGTCTTTTTCTGACCGGCGTGGCCAGCTAGTTTAGACAAGTGACCCCAGTGTAGGATCTTCTCCCGATCAGGTACTGATACGAACGTCTTACCGGGAGGGAGACGATTTAGACTCACGGGAGCCACCTGCATTACTCTGGCGGGATCGATGATGTGTTTTGGTTCTTCCTCGAGATCAGACACCAGAAAGGATCGGGACAAGGCGTCCGCCTTGATGTTTTTGTCAGCCGGGTGAAAATGAAGAATAAAATCAAAGCGAGCAAAAAACAAGGACCACCGAGCTTGGCGCAGGTTAAGTCTCTGGGCATGCTGGAGGTAAGCCAAGTTCTTGTGGTCAGTGTAAATTATTACCGGGTGAAGAGCCCCTTCGAGCAGGTAACGCCACTCCTCCAATGCCAGCTTGATGGCCAATAACTCTCGATCTCCTATGGAATAGTTGCGCTCAGAAGAGGAGAAGAGTTTGGAGAAGAAGCCACAAGTTACCATTCTCCCGGAAGATGATTTTTGGGTAAGTACCGCTCCGGCTCCAGAGGAGGAGGCGTCAACCTCCAGGAAGAACTGCTTGTTGCCATCTGGGCGATGCAGCACCGGGGCGGAAGAGAAGGCCTGTTTTAAGGAAAGAAAGGCCTCCTCTGCTTCGGGCGGCCACTCTCTGGGATTAGTGCCCTTACGGGTGAGCGCGGAAATTGGGGCAGTCCGGGAAGAGAAGTGCGGTATGAAGAGGCGGTAGTAGTTGGCGAAGCCCAGGAACCGCTGAATGGCCTTCAACCCCTTCGGTCGGGGCCATTTCTCGATGGCAGACAGTTTCTCTGGATCCATTCGTAGGCCGGTCTGAGAAATAATGTAGCCCAAAAACGGAAGCGAGGTCTGCTCAAAGAGGCACTTCTCATATTTAGCGAAGAGGTGATTCTGCCTGAGCCTGAGCAGGACCTGACGAACGTCTCTCCGGTGAGTCTGGAGATCCGGAGAGAAGACCAAGATGTCTTCCAGGTACACCACTACGCAGCAGTAGAGAAGGTCCCGGAAGATGTCATTGACCAACTCTTGAAAGACGGCAGGAGCGTTACAGAGACCAAAGGGCATTACCAGATATTCATAGTGGCCGTCCCGGGTGTTGAATGCAGTCTTCCATTCATCCCCTTGACGGATACGGACCAGGTTGTACGCCCCACGGAGGTCCAGTTTGGTGAAGATTCTAGCCCCCCTCAGATGATCAAATAATTCTGGAATGAGCGGAAGGGGGTACTTATTCTTCACCGTGATCTGATTAAGGCCTCTATAGTCTATACAGGGACGGAGAGAGCCGTCCTTCTTTTTTACGAAAAAGAAGCCTGCTCCCGCCGGGGAGGTAGATTTCCGGATGAATCCCCTGGCCAAATTCTCCTCAATATATTCGGACATCGACCGGGTCTCAGCAGCGGACAATGGGTAAATACGCCCACGGGGAGGCGTAGTACCGGGTAACAGGTCGATAGGACAGTCGTATGGTCTATGAGGGGGTAATGTCTCTGCCTCCTTTTTATTAAAGACATCAGCAAATGACCAATAGGGAATCGGAAGTCCAGGTAGATTAGTTGGGGTAGGAGAAGGACGGGCGGGATGAACAGGAACCAAACAAGTCTTATGACAGTCCTGTCCCCAGCGAAGGACCTCTCCGGTCTGCCAGTCAAGCACGGGTGCATGTCTCTGGAGCCAAGGTAGACCTAGTAAGAGGGCGTGAGAGAGTCCAGGCAGAACATGAAAAGAGATGCTCTCAGAATGCAGCATTCCCACCTGCAAAGTTACGGATTCGGTGATGAGTTGGATGGGACGTGGTAAGAGGCCCCCATCCACAGCAGCGACAGATAATGGTATAGCCAGAGGTTTGGTGGGAATGCGGTATTTTTCTACCAGTGCCTGTGAAATAAGATTCCCGGCCGCTCCAGAGTCAAGTTGGGCTAGTTCGAAATAACGATTCTCCCCGCAGATAATTGAGACTGACAGCAGCAGAGATGGAGAGGATTTATTCTTGTCTAGGTCGACCTCTCTGAGCGAACCTAGACACAGGCGTTTCCCGACCTCTCTGGGCAGGTACGGATCCGGTGCTCCTTACTGCCACAGTAGAAGCAGCTCCCCTCGGCACGGCTTAAGTCCTGACGGGTTTTGACCATCTTGGTCTGGTCGACCTGCATAGGCTCAGGAGAGTGTACCTGGGGAGAAACGGAGGGAGTGACGGATTTCTGAAAAGTAGGAGCTAGACGTGGAAACCTCCTCTCACGGGTGACTTCTTTGGCACGCTCCTGGAACCGTAGGTCAATCCGGGTGGCAAGAGTTATTAGGTCATCGAGAGAGGTAGGAATGTCTCGACCGGCAAGTTCATCTTTAATACGGCCGGACAGACCCTCCCAGAAGACAGATACCAGAGCGTCGTTATCCCAGGCCAGCTCCGAGGCAAGGGTACGGAACCGTATGGCATATTGGCCCACGGTGAGACTTCCCTGACGGAGGCGTAGCAGAGATGATGCGGATGAGGTCTTCCGTCCAGGTTCGTCGAAGACTTTCCGGAAAGCCGTGAGAAAGGCAGGCAAGTCGGACACCAGGGGGTCTCCTCTCTCCCATAGAGGATTTAGCCAGGCCAGGGCCTCCCCGGTGAGATGGGACATGACGAAGGCAATTTTGGCCCGGTCGGAGTTAAACTGGTGGGACAGGAGTTCAAAGTGCAGGGTGCACTGATTTATAAAGCGCCGAGCCTGAGCGGAGTCGCCTCCGAAGCGAGGAGGTGCAGAAAGCCGGGGTCCGGGGTAGGATACCATAGTATTGGTGGGCAGCGGAGCTGCCGGATTGCGAGTCATGGCACTGGCGGTGGTTGCTGGTGGAGCAGTCAGAGTGTCCAGGCGAGAATTGACATTCCGCAGGTGACCCAGGATGGACTCCTGTTGGGACCTCTGACGGGACAGTTCATGACACAGGTCCGAGAGTGAGGGAGCTTGGGTGCCACCGGGTTCCATGGCCCGAGCAAACTGTAACGGGTCTGGGAGGCGGAACCTCTGAGCTACTATACAAGGGGGCGGTCCTTGTAAGGGAGCGGGTGGCGACCAGGGAAGACGGGCAGGCAGTCACAGCAGGTGACCGGGACAGTCTCTGGGTGAACGGGCTGGAGGTCACGGCAAGTGACCGGGGTAGTCTCTGGATGAACGGGCAGGGGGTCACGGCAAGTGACCGGGGCAGTCTCTGGATGAACGGGCAGGGGGTCACAGCAAGTGACCGGGGCAGTCTCTGGATGAATGGGCAGGGGGTCATGGCAAGTGACCGGGGCAGTCTCTGGATGAACGGGCAGGAGGTCACGGCAAGTGACCGGGGCAGTCTCTGGGTAAAGGGTAGGTATGACCTGTGATGGCTGAGCCTCCAGGTAGGCTAGCAGGCAGATAGTAGATGTGTGCTCCCAGGTGAGCAAGCGAGAGTCTCTGGATAAACGGGTGGTCACAGCACATGACGGCGGAGCCTCCAGGTAGGCCAACAGACAGGCAGCAGATGAGCGCTCCCAGGTGAGCGGACAGGAGTCTCTGGAATGGCAGGTGGTCACAGCACGTGACGGCGGAGCCTCCAGGTAGGCTAGCAGGCAGGTAGCAGATGAGCGCTCCCAGGTGAGCGGGCAGGAGTCTCTGGAATGGCAGGTGGTCACAGCACGTGACGGCAGAGCCTCCAGGTAGGCTAGCAGGCAGGTAGCAGATGTGCGCTCCCAGGTGAGCGGGCAAGCTGGTCCATAGACAGACTGACAGGAGTAGGAAGGCAGACCGTCGGACCTCAGGCTAGCAAGCAGGTAGGAGGAATGTCAGGCAGGAAACAGACAGCAAACTGGCAGGTTTCTGGCAGGTAACTGGCAGGTAACTGGCAACGGGACCTGAGGGCTGAAGCAGAGTAGTGAACAGTGCAACAACATTGCTCGGGCACCTCCATTTTGCCCTAAGCACAGTGGCCGGGAAGGAGCGCGCGCTGCTAGCAGAGCGGGAGGAGGACGCCGGGCTCGGAGCAGAGGGGTGAGGGGAACAGCGTCCCTGCCTAGCAGAGGGCAGGGACGCCGGCGCTACACCCACACACTGCTAGAAGGCCAAATATTTTTTCAGAGCTAGATGCAGACAAAAAATTATTTTGAATTTGCAACCTGATGGAGGTCAGTATAGATGGACTAATAGAGAAAGTCCCACACACTGCTAGAAGGCCAAATATTTTTTCAGAGCTAGATGCAGACAAAAAATTATTTTTAATTTGCAACCTGATGGAGGTCAGTATAGATGGACTAATAGAGAAAGTCCCACACACTGCTAGAAGGCCAAATATTTTTTCAGAGCTAGATGTAGATAAAAATTATTTTTAATTTGCAACCTGATGGAGGTCAGTATAGATGGACTAATAGAGAAAGTCCCACACACTGCTAGAAGGCCAAATATTTTTTCAGAGCTAGATGCAGAAAAAAAATTATATTCAGTTTGCAACCTGATGGAGGTCAGTATAGATGGACTAATAGAACAAGTCCCACACACAGCTAGAAGCCCAAATATTTTTTCAGAGGTAGATGCAGATAAAAATTATTTTTAATTTGCAACCTGATGGAGGTCAGTATAGATGGACTAATGGAGAAAGTCCCACACACTGCTAGAAGGCCAAATATTTTTTCAGAGCTAGATGCAGACAAAAAATTATTTTGAATTTGCAGCGTGATGGAGATCAGTATAGATGGACTAATAGAACAAGTCCCACACACTGCTAGAAGGCCAAATATTTTTTCAGAGCTAGATGCAGAAAAAAATTATATTCAGTTTGCAACCTGATGGAGGTCAGTATAGATGGACTAATAGAACAAGTCCCACACACTGCTAGAAGGCCAAATATTTTTTCAGAGCTAGATGCAGAAAAAAATTATATTCAGTTTGCAACCTGATGGAGGTCAGTATAGATGGACTAATAGAACAAGTCCCACACACTGCTAGAAGCCCAAATATTTTTTCAGAGCTAGATGCAGAAAAAAATTATATTCAATTTGCAACCTGATGGAGGTCAGTATAGATGGACTAATAGAATGATGCTATGCCCAAAAGATTTTACTTCACTAGGTGCAGTAAAAAAATTGGTATTCTATACACAGGTGGTATATCTTGCAACACAGATAGGCTACTCCACTGACTAACACACTCTGCAATAGACCAAAAAGGATTAGCTTTGCTAGATTCAGCCAAATGCTGTGAAAAAAACTTGCACAGCACTGGCACAGACCTGCCTGGCAAAAACTGATAGGAACTGATGTAACCTAGTCCTGAAAAGGACTGCAATTACAATTAGTCTTTACTCCCACAATCTATCTATTTAAGAGCACAGACCTGCCTGATAAAAGTCGTAGGAAATGCTGTAACCTAGTCCTTAAAAGGACTGCAATCACAACTATTCCCTACTCCAAAGCTATCTGTAGATTTGTGCGAAAATTGGCTTGAAATTAACAAGGTATAGCGCACACAGCAACAGCGGTGCCGTCTAACACGCAGCTGCAGCAGTGAGAAAATGGTGACGAAAAATTTTGGGGAAAATGGCTTGGTCTTATAGGGCAAGGACATGTGACATACACTGCCAATGACACATGCCCTTGCTTGTGTGAAAAAAAGCACTTCGCTCCGTGTGTGCGCTGCTGATAGGCTGACAGATTGCACCTCCCCACTGTAAATGCGGGAAAGAGAAAAAAAAATGGAGATCTTCATTATTCCTGCAGAGATCCATCCCCTGCCCCTCCCCCCACCCCGCTGTACACTCAAACTGCGTATTAACATTAATTTTCATCATTACTGAGAAAAAATCCAGTTATGATTTTGGTGCACGAACAGTTATCGAACATAACCTCGAACAGCCGAATTTTTCTCAAATCGTTCGTGTTCGCCGAACGGCTCGAACACCGCCCAAAACAGCTCGAATTTGAGATTGGCGAACAGTTCGAGTCGAACAACGCTCATCTCTATTTATAACACTGTTGAACTAGGATATATTGGACCATGCTATGATGCCTTCCTGGAGCACATATGCCCAATCTCTGCTTTATTAGTGCTTGTAAGAATTTGCATGCACATGACATTACTACTACCCAGACACTGTGAATAGCTACTGCATATCAAAGAGGAACGGTCAGCAGGATATTCGGTATGAGTGTAAAGAACTTTAATGGTTATTACATTCATACATTCCCTATAGAACTTTGTTGGACATATTGAGGAATCTATTTTTGAAGTTATATTCTCAAGGGCCACCATTGGCTTCCTGTCATTGATGGACAGGTCACTCTTCCTTCAGTGACCTGTCGTCCCTGCGCAGTCCACAGTCATAGCCTAGGTTCATTAATCAGAAGGGAGCTTCATCTGCGCAGTGAGCTCCTGTTCACGTTGCGAGATCAATGTACAGATTCCCACAACATCATTAGAAGTTCATTGAGAAGCTGGCATTATTGCAACGAACCCGGGCAATGACAGCAGCAGTGCAGAGTAGACAGGTCACTGAGGGAAGAGTGACCTGTCAATCAGACCATTAGTGGGCAGCGAAGTAAAGCAGAGCTTGTGAGTGAAATGCCCCCAATGCACTTGAGAACAAAACTTAAAAAGCAGATTTCTCAAAAATGAAATTCGACTGGAAAGGTATGAATATAGCTAGCATTAAAGGGGCCTTACACTCAAACCTTTAGTTAGGGGTTGAGAGTCCTGAGCTGACAGGTCCTTTTTATTTTCGCAACTTTTATAAATCTTTTTCTAGGTATGTACAACATACAACATACTAAATAATAATGTATTACCTCAGTTATGCATGCACAGTGACAGTTGTGAGACTTATGGGCTGAAAATGGATTAGCTAATTTAGTTTTAATGTATATTGTATAGTGACTTAAAACCTTGCTGAAGCGTGCTGGTCCTTGTAACAGAAAGATCGTATAATTAAGTCACAGCGAACTACAATTGCTAGTACCATAATATGCCACTTAAACACGCAGTGAGTTCTGGAGTGCCAAAGGACTACATCCATTACTTTCCAAACATGTCACTCCTTGCAATTTTCTTAAACGCTTTGATGTCAGGTGTTAAGGTGATTCACATGAATATTACAACGTTAGGCATTTGTAGGTTTAATGCATGTAATGTGCCTATAAGAGGCTTGTTTCAAACAAACTCAAACAAACCATTTTTTACTTACCAAAAACTCTAGAGGCAGGTGTTTTCCAAAAAGGACACTATTCAAGATTGATTGATTTGGTGAACTACTAGATTACCAACAGCAAAACCACACTAAGGCTATGTGCCCACGATGCAGAAATGAAGCAGAAAATTTCCGCTTCATTTCTGCATCTCCTTGCCCGGAAAAACGCATGTGGAATTTGACACTCGTATTTCGCGCGTTTTTCGCGCATTTTGCACATGTGGAATTGCCATGCGTTTTCTAATGCATTGTAGATGGCAATTCTGCATGCGTAAACGCACAAATAGTGGACATGCTGCGGATTTTTGAGCGCATCAAAAACGCTGCAGAAAAATCCATAGCATGGGCATTGAAAGTGCGGAATTTCATTGGGGACCATGGGGGAAGGATTACCAAGCGTTTCCCAAGCGTTTACGCTGCAAAAATTCCGCAGCATAAACGCTTGAAAAACGCATCGTGGGCACGGACCCTAAGAATAATTAAAATTCCCCCAAAAATTCAAGAAAAAACACAGCAAAAAAGGGCAGTAATGTTTACCTGCCCAGATCTTCAAAGCCAAATGCACTACCAGGATGCAGCAGACCCACATAAAGATGGTGGCTACACTGGTGCAAAATACTGATGAGACAATCACTCACAGCCTACCATTTCATGGTGGGGGTGACTGCTTAGTATTTGAATTGCACACAAAAAGGCTTGTATAGGGTGTTATTCACACTAGTAGTGCACAGTATCCGGCTTACAGCCTATTCGTGACGCCCATACTATTAGACTAGGTGGGCTGCTCGGTACTATCCAAGTGCACCCCCTGGGAACAGACACCCCAGTTTACAATGCCTGCACTGACCCATCACATGGCTCAATGACGTCATCGCAGGTCCTTCACAACAGCGCGAGCCGCCCAACACACCGGAGGCAGCGGAGATAACACCGGGAGGACATCGGAAGGTAAGTATAAACTTTATTTTTTTATTTTTTACCATTCTTATTCTTGTTTTTTAACTAACTTGGTCACACTACTATAAATCCATGCCGGTTGCATGGATTTATATAGTGTAACCAAGTTGTCAAGCACTTTTCCAAGTGATGCTAAAATCGCTTGGAAAAGCGCTTGATAACCCGCATGCGGAAATGCATGCAAAGACGCTTGAGAAACGCTTCTACCTGGCGGGAAAAACGCATGTAAAAAACGCATGCGTTTTTCCTGCCAGGGAGAAGCGTAAAAAATATGCAGCATTTCTGCATCGTGGGCACATAGCCTTAGTCATATGGCAAGGCTTGTTAAAGGTTTGATATTGACTCTTAAGATTGCTACTTCCAATAGGTGGCACTAGAGTTCAAATCCTCTTTCTCTCTTAAGAGACAATTTGCATATTACAGCAGCTTTGACACTGATTCAAGTAGCGAAGTACTCTGCACTGTGAGAGGGGAACTGTAACAGTAGTAATGTGAGCTATCAGGCTTGTAAAAATAGTGCCCAGTAGCTAAATGGGATCTTTCTTCAAATCATTGTACATCTTTTTATTGTAAAATAATAAAAGGAAAATTTCAAATTAGAATCTTTTTAATATTTTTTTTCTGCATTGAAATTGTGGATTTTTGTGGATGATAGCACACAAAGAGCTTTACTGTTTATGCACAGTGTCAGAGTTGCTCATTTCATAGGACTGAACAAAAACACCAGGAGTCAAGTGAGCCTGGCAGTGCCAGCCTTCATAGATCATTAGTTATTAGGCACAGCTCTCGTGAAGTGGTAGGACAGATCAAAGATATAGCTGTGAAGCGGGGAAATCACAGTCACACAGTAATCTTTGTGATAAGTGCAGAATTGGAGGAGGAAGCTGAATGCTATGAGCGAAACATCTAGTTCAGGTGCCTGTCAGAGGCTGCACAGACATTGCTAGGGCCTTGTGTGGCTGACTAGCCTACTGAAACAAGTATTTATTAGTCTTTTTATTATCTTACACCTCCAGAGATACTGATATTAATGCCATTTACATTTCTATATTACTACTTTTTTTTACCATTAACTCTTTTTTGGGTCTCTCAGGATAAAATGTATTAATTCCATAAAGGGAATCTGTCACCAGGTTTTTCTTTACCTAATATGAGAGCAACATGATGTAAACACAGAGACCCGGATCCCAGCGATGTGTCATTTATTGGGCTGCTTGCTGTAGGTTTTACAAAAATCACTGTTTTATCTACAGGAGATTATCACTAGAGGACTAGTAAACCTGCTGCCATGTAATCCTCCATAATCATGAGCTCTGTTTAATCTTTCTCCCAAAACTGATTGGCAGCTTTCTGCCTATGCACAGTGTACACAGAAAACTGCCAATCAGAGGTGTGGGTGGAGTTATACAGAGTTCAGTATTCAGAGAAATGGTAGATCTGCAATAACCAGCAAAATAAGTGATACTTTGTGGGAAATAGGGCTTTTGCCTCTACATCATGCTGCTGTAAAGAGATGGGTACATACAATGAATGTCCCGTGTAATATTGTTAAACAATTAAGGATAGCACTTCCATCATAACATATATCACCATAAGCCGGGAAAAGAAAATAAGTCCCAGAAAAAAAGAAGTTGCCCCCTGAAAGAAGCAAATCTAAATGCGCGTCGAGGTGGAGGGACGCGATGCCCACTGTACTAGCTCTTCTGCTGATAGGAAACACATTATTTAGGCAATACTACCCTTATTTTGATTGTATCACAACGATCTCCATTTTGATTGTACCACTTTGTGCTGCACTACTATTCCACACTATATGAATGGTTAATGACAAATTGATTTTCTTGTAATGATTAACAGGCACCATTTCTATACCCGGCACTTATTGTTTTTGTGGCTGCATTATTTCTACCTTCAGGCACTTACCGAGATTCCTGTTTTATGAGGCACCTTTGTTTTAATGTTTTACATATTTGTCCTTGTCTATATATATAATTTTCTTATCCCGTCTGTCTGTCTGTCTTTCTGTCTGTCTGTCTTTCTGTCTGTCTGTCTGTCTTTCTGTCTGTCTGTCTTTCTGTCCAGGAAATCCCGCATCGCTGATTGGTCCGGCCGCGGCCAATCAGCGACGCAGGATTTGAGAAAAAGATGGCGGGCGTTAGCGGCTCATCTGCAGGACGGAGGTCTGCGGCGATGAAGCAGGGAGATGACCGGCGCGAGGCGCTCATCTCCCGGCCGCTAGCAGCAGAAGGACTCCGACCGGCGGCACCGCTGACCTCCATGCGGCTAGGGTGTGAACGGAGGACTGGGGAGCGGCGCTGACGGTCGGGATACTTCTTCTGCGAGCAGCCGCTCATCTCCCGGCTTCTCACAACGGAAGTAGCCGCACAGGCAGCACTGCTCCCCGGTCCTCACCAATACGATTCTGCTCCCCGGTCCTCACCAATAAGATTCGCTGATTGGTCGTGGCCTCCTGACGCGACCAATTAGTCATCTTGGCGCAAAATTTAAGCACCGCTGTGCTGATTGGTCGCGACCGCTGCCCGCGACCAATCAGCGATCTTGGCACCACATTTAAACACTGCTGTGCTGATTGGTCGCGGACGCTGCCCGCGACCAATCAGCGATCTTGGCGCCACATTTAAACACTGCTGTGCTGATTGGTCGCGGATGCTGCCCGCGACCAATCAGCGATTTTACCGCAAAATGTAAACAGCGGCCGCGACCAATCAGCGATCTTGGCGCCACATTTAAACACTGCTGTGCTGATTGGTCGCGGACGCTGCCCGCAACCAATCAGCGATTTTACCGCAAAATTTAAACAGCCGCCGCGACCAATCAGCAATCTTGGCACCACATTTAAACACTGCTGTGCTGATTGGTCGTGGACGCTGCCCGCGACCAATCAGCGATCTTGGCGCCACATTTAAACACTGCTGTGCTGATTGGTCGCGGATGCTGCCCGCGACCAATCAGCGATTTTACCGCAAAATGTAAACAGCGGCCGCGACCAATCAGCGATCTTGGCGCCACATTTAAACACTGCTGTGCTGATTGGTCGCGGACGCTGCCCGCGACCAATCAGCGATTTTACCGCAAAATTTAAACAGCCGCCGCGACCAATCAGCAATCTTGGCACCACATTTAAACACTGCTGTGCTGATTGGTCGTGGCCGCTGCCCGCGACCAATCAGCGATTTTACCGACTGGGGAGTGGCGCTTCTGCTGCGAGCAGCCGTGCATCTCCCGGCTTCTCACAGCGGAAGTACCCGCACAGGCAGCGCTGCTCCCCGGTCCTCACTAATACAATTCGCTGATTGGTCGCGGCCTCCTGCCGCCACCAATCAGTGATCTTGGCGCAAAATTTAAACACCGCTGTGCTGATTGGTCGCGGCCGCCGCCCGTGACCAATCAGCGATTTTGGCGCCACATTTAAACACTGCTGTGCTGATTGGTTGCGGACGCTGCCCGCGATCAATCAGCGATTTTACCGACCGGGGAGCGGCGCTGCTGGTCGGGATGCTTCTGCTGCGAGCAGCCGCGCATCTCCCGGCTTCTCGCAGCGGAAGAAGCCGCACAGGCAGCGCCGCTCCCCCGTCCTCACTAATATACAGTCATATGAAAAAGTTTGGGCACCCCTATTAATCTTAAGCTTAATGTTCTATAAAAATTGGTGTTTTTGCAACAGCAATTTCAGTTTGATATATGTAATAACTGTTGGATACAGTAATGTTTCTGCCTTGAAATGAGGTTCATTGTACTAACAGAAAATGTGCAATCTGCATTCAAACAAAATTTGACAGGTGCATAAGTATGGGCACCTCACCAGAAAAGTGACATTAATAGTTAGTAGATCCTCCTTTTGCAAAAATAACAGCCTCTAGTCGCTTCCTGTAGCTTTTAATGAGTTCCTGGATCCTGGATGAAGGTATTTTTGACCATTCCTCTTTACAAAACAATTCCAGTTCAGTTAAGTTTGATGGTCGCCGAGCATGGACAGCCCTCTTCAAATGATCCCACAGATGTTCAATGATATTCAGGTCTGGGGACTGGGATGGCCATTCCAGAACATTGTAGTTGTTCCTCTGCATGAATGCCTGAGTAGATTTGGAGCGGTGTTTTGGATCATTGTCTTGCTGAAAGATCCATCCACTTTGTAACTTCATATTTATCACTGATTCTTGAACACTATTGTCAAGAATCTGCTGATACTGAGTGGAATCCATGCGTCCCTCAACTTTAACAAGATTCCCAGTGCCAGCTTTGACCACACAGCCCCAAAGCATGATGGAACCTCCACCAAATTTTACTGTGGGTAGCAAGTGTTTTTCTTGGAATGCTGTGTTTTTTTGCCACCATGCATAACGCCTTTTTGTATGACCAAATAACTCAATCTTGATTTCATCAGTCCACAGGACCTTCTTCCAAAAAGAAATTGGCTTCTCCAAATGTGCTTTTGCATACCTCAGCCAACTCTGTTTGTGGCGTGCTTGCAGAAACGGCTTCTTTCGCATCACTCTCCCATACAGCTTCTCCTTGTGCAAAGTGCCTTGTATAGTTGACCGATGCACAGTGACACCATCTGCAGCAAGTTGATGCTGCAGCTCTCTGGAGGTGGTCTGAGGATTGTCCTTGACTGATCTCACCATTCTTCTTCTCTGCCTTTCTGATGTTTTTCTTGGCCTGCCACTTCTGGCCTTAACAAGAACTGTCCCTGTGTTCTTCCATTTCCTTACTATGTTCCTCACAGTGGAAACTGACAGGTTAAATCTCTGAGACAGCTTTTTGTATGCTTCCCCTGAACAACTATGTTGAATAATCTTTGTTTTCAGATCATTTGACAGTTATTTTGAGAAGCACATGATGCCACTCTTCAGAGGAGATTCAAACAGGAGAACAACTTGCAAGTGGCCACTTTAAGTAGCTTTTCTCATGATTGCATACACCTGGCTATAAAGTTCAAAGCTCCATGAGGTTACAAAACCAAAAAAAGTGCTTTAGTAAGTCAGTAAACAGTAGGTAGGAGTATTTAAAGCAAGAAAATGATAAGGGTGCCCATACTTATGCACCTTTCAAATTTTGTTTGAATGCAGATTGCACATTTTCTGTTAGTACAATAAACCTCATTTCAAGGCAGAAACATTACTGTGTCCAACAGTTATTACATATATCAAACTGAAATAGCTGTTGCAAAAACACCAATTTTTATAAAACATTAAGCTTAAGATTAATAGGGGTGCCCAAACTTTTTCATATGACTGTAATTCGCAGATTGGTCGCGGCCTCCTGCCGCGACCAATCAGTGATCTTGGCGCAAAATTTTAACACCGCTGTGCTGATTGGTCGCGGCCGCTGCCCGCGACCAAACAGCGATTTTGGCGCCAAATTTAAACAGCGTCCGAGACCAATCACCGATATCGGCGCCACATTTCAAAACCGCTCTGCTAATTGGTCGCGAGCGCCGCCCGCTAGCAATCAGCGATTTTCGTGCCAAATTTAAACACGCTCTCCGGCCAATTGCCACAGGATTTCAAATAAGTACGCCACCTTCGGGAGATAGTCGGGCTGACTCCACTGATGTGGTCATGTGACTCACCAACTGCCCATGACGTACTGAGCATGTTTTCTCAGTCACACTGTGTGAGGGACTTCAGTCAGGTTTACTGAACACGTTCTGCCAGTGACAGCGCGCTGAAGAGATACTTCTTCACGCTTCCTGTTTTATAATGGGTCGTAAGCGAAAATACGCCACGGAGGATGACAGAAAAGCAGCAGAAGCAGCAAGAAAACGACAACGTCAAGAGCAACAGACACCACAACACACTGCTGCCAGACAAGCCGAGGATGCGGAATCTCACAGACAATGTCGGAAACGGGAGACACCGCAACACACTGCAGCCAGACAAGCCCAGGATGCGGAAGCTCACCAAAAACGCCGGGAACAGGAGACACTGCAACACACTGCCGCCAGACAAGCCCAGGATGCGAAAGCTCACCAAAAACGCCGGAAACAGGAGACACCGCAACACACTGCTGCCAGACAAGCCCAGGATGCGGAAGCTCACCAAAAATGCCGGGAACAGGAGACACTGCAACACACTGCGCCAGACAAGCCCAGGATGCGGAAGCTCACCAAAAATGCCGGGAACAGGAGACACCGCAACACACTGCTGCCAGACAAGCCCAGGATGCTGAAGCTCACCAAAAACGCCGGGAACAGGAGACACCACAACACACTGCCGGCAGACAAGCCCAGGATACGGAAGCTCACAGAAAACTTCAGAAGCAGGAGACACCATGACACACTGCCGCCAGACAAGCCCAGGTTGCGGAAGCTCACAGAAAAATTCGGCAACAGGAGACACCACCACATACTGCCGGCAGACAAGCCCAGGATGCAGAAGCTCACAGTAAACTTCGGGAACAGGAGACAACGCAACACACTGCCGGCAGACAAGCCCAGGATGCGGAAGCTCACAAAAAACGTCGGGAACAGGAGACACCACAACACACTGCCGCCAGACAAGCCCAGGATGCGGAATCTCAAAGACAACGTCGGGAAGAAGAGACACCACAACACACTGCCGCCAGACAAGCCCAGGATGCGGAATCTCACAGACAACGTCGGAAACAGGAGACACCACAACACACTGCTGCCAGACAAGCCCAGGATGCAGAATCTCACAGACAACGTCGGGAACGGGAAAGACCGCAGCACACTGTGGCTAGACAGGAACACGATGCGGAATCCCATAGACAATGTAGGCTAAATGAATCTCCAGAATCCAGGACAAACCGAGAACAACACGATCGTCAAATTTATCAAAAACGAATGCTCTACCAGCTAAGGCAAACCCAGCAGAACATTCAACAGCTTGCACGTTACGTAACAGACATTGAAACTATAACTATTCCACACTACTGTGGGAATGTGAATGTAGTTTGTTCTAAATGCGACTCTCTGAATTTCATCGAGGAAAAACCATCTGACAATCAGTTTACTCAATGCTGCCAAAAAGGAAAAGTTATGCTACCAAGACATCACTACTCAGATCTGTTTGAGCAGTTGATGAAAGGAACGTGTGAACACAGTAGAAATTTTATGGAAAATATCAGAAGTATCAACAGTTCTCATGCGTTTGCTTCATTTGGTGCCAACATTGCACCGCCCCCTGGATTCGGACAGTATTGTTTTAAAATTCATGGCCAGATCTACCACCGCACTGGAGCACTTCACCCAGAACTAGGACTAGTGTTGAGCCACCCCTGTAGTGTTCGAGTTCGGTTCGGTTCGTCGAACACCCGTGTGTTCGCCGAACTGTTCGTCGAACTGTTCGTCGAACACCTTCAAACACTGTTAAAACCAATGGCAGGCAAACAAAAACACATAGAAACACATAGAAAACACCTTCAAAGGTGTCCAAAAGCTGACAAACTGCTCAGAAGACACAACTAACACATGGAAAAGTGACAAGTACATATAGTCATGCGAAAAGAAAAGAGGTGGAGGAGTAAAAGGAGGGGGAGACACAGATATAGGCATGTCATGCCCTTCTAAAATCCAAAAAGTGAGAAGCCGACACGTTCAGTCCGCTCCTGCCCGTGCCACCTCCGCGTCGCCGGGTTTGTGCCAGAGCCGCGGTGAACCCTGACGGCCAGCCCCCCTCTCCCAATACTGATGCCTGTCCGCTGGTGGGTCGAGCGAGCCCCCCTGTGGTGGAGGCAGCTCTAAGCTTTTTAATTTAAATTGTCTCTCTAATTTGAATGAATACACTTTAAATCCATTTACAAGGATCTATTGGAGGGCAAGTCTCATGCCAGCAGCCGCGTAATTCCAGCTCCAGTAGCGTCCACTAAAGCTGCTGCAGTTTAAAAGCTTTTATAAGGATCGAGCTCGGCTGTCCACCGCAAGGCATCCTACTGCCAGTCCCAGCCCCTATGCCTTGGGGTGCCTCCTGATGCTCTTCACTGAGTATCCCGTGGTCCCGAAGCATTTCCTTTGAAAAAATTAAGTGTCCAAACTACAGGTGGTGTAGCTTGCTTAACAGCCGGGATAATCCGCTGACTAGCAGACACTGCTACTAGGCACAAAGTATTTCCTGGGCTAGATGCAGTTAAAAATTTGTAATTAGATACTCTCGTTGGATGCTGAGAAAGCATTCCATAGAGTCTCCTGGCACGCCATATATGATTCTCTTAAAAAGCTTGGGGTAGGGGTCTAGGGGACCCTTTTATAGCCAAAATCACGGCCCTGTATCGCAATACGTCACCTAGGCTGAAGATAAATGAAACTGTAGCACCCTGAGGGCTCGGTTGCTACAGCGGTATTGCACCTCACCCAGAGGTGTGATATCTCACTCTCAGGTAAGGATGTAGTGTGGATCAGGACCCGACACCTGCATGCATTACACCACATTGCCGTGGGGCAGGGCGACCAATATGCCCCTGAGATGGGCACGACAGTCCCTGTCCCTGGCTGGAGTGGGGGGAGGGAACACTGAGGAAGGGGAACCCTGTAGTGCAGGAGCAGGGAGGAAGCAGTTCCTGGGTGCATTGAGAAGGGAGTATAAAAGGTGGGCACCATCTTAGTTCAGTGCAGAGAAGTCTGAGCAGAAGTG
Source organism: Phyllobates terribilis (assembly GCF_046119375.1). Lineage (NCBI taxonomy): Eukaryota > Metazoa > Chordata > Amphibia > Anura > Dendrobatidae > Phyllobates > Phyllobates terribilis. The sequence goes on from NW_027362763.1 coordinate 474,872,803, forward strand.
GCAGGGAGCAGGGGCTCTGCATGAGCTCTGCTTCGGAGGCGGGCCTAGTAACAGAGGCCCAGGCCTGGAAGAGGGAGAAGGAAGGAAGAGGAGTGGAGAAGGCTCCAGGAACGAGGAACGAAGGGATCCCAGGGGTGCGGACGGGCGAGTCGCCACCGCACGCCCGAATCCACCTGCGTGGAGGGGTCAGGCCAAAGGGGGAGACCGGTCCCCGAAACTAGTGGAGGCAGGAAACGACCCTCAGCTAGAAACAGGAGGCTGTGACATTTTATGTGGCGCAGCCCCTCGCTACACCCGCTAGGAAGGCACCACATAGGGTCAGGGAAACTGGCGCCAAATTTACCAAGAGGAGGCCCGAGGCAGCCGGACAGAAGGGTTGGTAAGAAAGGCCAGATAAAGGACACACAAAGGGGGTCCTGTGAAGCGCTCCAAAGTTATCTGGGAGTTGTCTGAGCCCCTCACCTGGTGAGCACAGTACGATGTGGGCAGCCGTTACCTGCAGACGTGGTCTGGATAATAAGAACTGTGAGTAAAGGCCCTGGACTGCATCACTGACTCCGTGTCGTTACGGATGCTGCCCTGCTCCATCACCCCCATCCTCCGCATACACTGCCCTGAGGCTATACTCCTCCAGTGGGGAGTTATGCTACGCTCTGCTGCACCCACAACACCAGCCTCAGTGGTCTGCCCTGGAGCGGCGGTTCACTCTGACCGCAATCCACGGGTGGCGTAGTCGGACATTTAAACATCAAAACCACATAAATATTTCCGCCACTGGTTTGACCGCCCTGAGCCACGGAACCGGGTCGCCGCCACGGAGACTACAACCACCAGCATCCACCAAAAAGGGTCCGGCTCCGGGTGTCCCAAGGCCCAGGGGGCGCGTCAGAACATTTTCATCACCTTTCACAATCACCAATGGGACAAGGCAGGGATGTTCTCTGTCCCCTCTCTTATACATCCTAGTGACGGAGCACCTGCTCCTCATCAATTCGCCATAACCCCAATATTAGGTGGATTGAGGTGGGAGGCACCGAGTACAAGTGCTCTCTATTTGCTGATGATGTCCTAGTATATATCACTCAATCACATATATCCATCCATGCTGTTATGGCTGAAATAGATCACTTTGTTACATGGTCAAATTTTAAAATCAATGCAGCGAAGTCTGAGGCCCTCGATGTCTCCCTCCCCAAATCCATATAGGATTCCATCCAGTCCAACTTTCCCTTTGCCTGGCCCTCACAGGGTATCAAATACTTAGGAATTCCTATTCATAGAGACCTCTCCCATCTATGTTATCTTAATTTTGGGCCCTTTATTGAACAACTCCATACAGACCACGGTTGGCAAGTTAGAACTGTAAGATTCACTACGTGAACCACTGGTGTTTTGTGGAAAAGCACATGTACACTGTGTTCCAAATTATTATGCAAAAAGTGTTTAGGAGTGATAAGGGAAGAATTTGTTTGTTTGTCAGTTAAACTCATTGATGGTGATGTGTGTCAGGGCTCTTTATATCACTGTAAGCAATTGCAGACACCTGTGCTAATTAGTTTGGCAGGTGTGTCCAATGAAAGGCAAGACTACTTAAGAAGGCTGTCTCACATTATTAAGCAGCCTACATTTTCTGCTAAAATGGGAAAGAAAAAGGATGTGTCGGCTGCTGAGAAGCAACAAATTGTGGAGTGTTTAGGTCAAGGCATGACTACAATCAACATTGTGCGATGATCAGGATGAAGTGTCTTGGCAATCAAGAAGTATGTAGCTGATTCACAGTACACACGTGTGCGTGCTGATAAGGGCAAATTGAGGACTCTTTCCTACAGGGAATTACGTCAGGTTGAAAGAGCAGCGGCAAAAAAGCCTTGTCATAGCAGCAGACAAGTTTTTGAAGTTGCTGGTGCCTCCAACGTCCCCCGAACAACAAGATGCAGGGTCCTTCAGAGGTTTGCAGCTGTGCATACGCCATCCTGTCGACCTCCTCTATCCACTTCACACAAGCAGAAACGGCTTCAGTGGGCCAAACATTACATGAAGACTGATTTCAAAACTGTTTTGCTCACGGATGAGTGCCGTGCAGCGCTCGATGGTCCAGATGGATGGAGTGGAGGATGGCTGGTTGATGGACACCCCACGCAAACACGGCTACAGCG